>NC_072418.2:11088214-11736071 GCF_028858775.2 Pan troglodytes | reverse complement strand
TACTTTTGCTGGCCTGACAAAATCTGAAGAAACGACCATTGCCACCCAAACAGGTCCTCATAGGGCGACATCACAGGGTACCCTTACCTGGGACACATCAATCACAACCTCACAGGCAGGGACCCACTCAGCTATGACTCATGGATTTTCACAATTAGATTTGTCCACTCTTACGAGTAGAGTTCCTGAGTACATATCAGGGACAAGCCCACCCTCTGTGGAAAAAACCAGCTCTTCTTCTTCCCTTCTGTCTTTACCAGCAATAACCTCACCATCCCCTGTACCTACTACATTACCAGAAAGTAGGCCATCTTCTCCTGTTCATCTGACTTCACTCCCCACCTCTGGCCTAGTGAAGACCACAGATATGCTGGCATCTGTGGCCAGTTTACCTCCAAACTTGGGCAGCACCTCACATAAGATACCGACTACTTCTGAAGACATTAAAGATACAGAGAAAATGTATCCTTCCACAAACATAGCAGTAACCAATGTGGGGACCACCACTTCTGAAAAGGAATCTTATTCGTCTGTCCCAGCCTACTCAGAACCACCCAAAGTCACCTCTCCAATGGTTACCTCTTTCAACATAAGGGACACCATTGTTTCCACATCCATGCCTGGCTCCTCTGAGATTACAAGGATTGAGATGGAGTCAACATCCTCCCTGGCTCATGGGCTGAAGGAAACCAGCACCTCCCAGGACCCCATCGTATCCACAGAGAAAAGTGCTGTCCTTCACAAGTTGACCACTGGTGCTACTCCTGAGACCTCTAGGACAGAAGTTGCCTCTTCTAGAAGAACATCCATTCCAGGCCCTGATCATTCCACAGAGTCACCAGACATCTCCACTGAAGTGATCCCCAGCCTGCCTATCTCCCTTGGCATTACAGAATCTTCAAATATGACCATCATCACTCAAACAGGTCCTCCTCTTGGCTCTACATCACAGGGCACATTTACCTTGGACACACCAACTACATCCTCCAGGGCAGGAACACACTCGATGGCGACTCAGGAATTTCCACACTCAGAAATGCCCACTCTCATGAACAAGGACTCTGAGATTCTATCATGGACAATCCCTCCTTCTATAGAGAAAACCAGCTTCTCCTCTTCCCTGATGCCTTCACCAGCCATGACTTCACCTCCTGTTTCCTCAACATTACCAAAGACCATTCACACCCCTCCTCCTATGACCTCACTGCTCACCCCTAGCCTAGTGATGACCACAGACACATTGGGCACAAGCCCAGAACCTACAACCAGTTCACCTCCAAATTTGAGCAGTACCTCACATGAGATACTGACAACAGATGAAGACACCACAGCTATAGAAGCCATGCATCCTTCCACAAGCACAGCAGCGACTAATGTGGAAACCACCAGTTCTGGACATGGGTCACAATCTTCTGTCCTAGCTGACTCAGAAAAAACCAAGGCCACAGCTCCAATGGATACCACCTCCACCATGGGGCATACAACTGTTTCCACATCAATGTCTGTTTCCTCTGAGACTACAAAAATCAAGAGAGAGTCAACATATTCCTTGACTCCTGGACTGAGGGAGACCAGCGTTTCCCAAAATGCCAGCTTTTCCACTGACACAAGTATTGTTGTTTCAGAAGTCCCCACTGGTACTACTGCTGAGGTCTCCAGGACAGAAGTCACCTCCTCTGGTAGAACATCCATCCCTGGCGCTTCTCAGTCCACAGTGTTGCCAGAAATATCCACAAGAACAATGACAAGGCTCTTTGCCTCGCCCACCATGACAGAATCAGCAGAAATGACCATCCCCACTCAAACAGGTCCTTCTGGGTCTACCTCACAGGATACCCTTACCTTGGACACATCCACCACAAAGTCCCAGGCAAAGACTCATTCAACTTTGACTCAGAGATTTCCACACTCAGAGATGACCACTCTCATGAGCAGAGGTCCTGGAGATATGTCATGGCAAAGCTCTCCCTCTCTGGAAAAACCCAGCTCTCTCCCTTCCCTGCTGTCTTTACCTGCCACAACCTCACCTCCTCCCATTTCCTCCACATTACCAGTGACTATCTCCTCCTCTCCTCTTCCTGTGACTTCACTTCTCACTTCTAGCCCGGTAACGACCACAGACATGTTACACACAAGCCCAGAACTTGTAACCAGTTCACCTCCAATGCTGAGCCACACTTCAGATGAGAGACTGACCACTGGCAAGGACACCACAAATACAGAAGCTGTGCATCCTTCCACAAACACAGCAGCGCCCAATGTGGAGATTCCCAGCTCTGGACATGAATCCCCTTCCTCTGCCTTAGCTGACTCAGAGACACCCAAAGCCACATCACCAATGTTTATTACCTCCACCCAGGAGGACACAACTGTTGCCATATCAACCCCTCACTTCTTGGAGACTAGCAGAATTCAGAAAGAGTCAATTTCCTCCCTGAGCCCTAAATTGAGGGAGACAGGCAGTTCTGTGGAGACAAGCTCAGCCACAGAGACAAGTACTGTCCTTTCTGAAGTGTCCATTGGTGCTACTACTGAGATCTCCAGGACAGAAATCACCTCCTCTAGCAGAACATCCATCTCTGGTTCTGCTGAGTCCACAATGTTGCCAGAAATATCCACCACAAGGAAAATCATTAAGTTCCCTACTTCCCCCATCCTGGCAGAATCATCAGAAATGACCATCAAGACCCAAACAAGTCCTCCTGGGTCTACACCAGAGAGTACCTTTACATTAGACACATCAACCACTCCCTCCTTGGTAATAACCCATTCGACTATGACTCAGAGATTGCCACACTCAGAGATAACCACTCTTGTGAGTAGAGGTGCTGGAGATGTGCCATGGCCCAGCTCTCCCCCTGTGGAAGAAACCAGCCCTCCATCTTCCCAGCTGTCTTTATCTGCCATGATCTCACCTTCTCCTGTTTCTTCCACATTACCAGCAAGTAGCCACTCCTCTTCTGCTTCTGTGACTTCACTTCTCACACCAGGCCAAGTGAAGACTACAGAGGTGTTGGACGCAAGTGCAGAACCTGAAACCAGTTCACCTCCAAGTTTCAGCAGCACCTCAGTTGAAATACTGGCCACCTCTGAAGTCACCACAGATACGGAGAAAATTCATCCTTTCTCAAACACGGCAGTAACCAAAGTTGGAACTTCCAGTTCTGGACACGAATCCCCTTCCTCTGTCCTACCTGACTCAGAGACAACCAAAGCCACATCGGCAATGGGTACCATCTCCATTATGGGGGATACAAGTGTTTCTACATTAACTCCTGCCTTATCTAACACTAGGAAAATTCAGTCAGAGCCAGCTTCCTCACTGACCACCAGATTGAGGGAAACCAGCACCTCTGAAGAGACCAGCTTAGCCACAGAAGCAAACACTGTTCTTTCTAAAGTGTCCACTGGTGCTACTACTGAGGTCTCCAGGACAGAAGCCATCTCCTTTAGCAGAACATCCATCTCAGGCCCTGAGAAGTCCACAATGTCACACGACATCTCCATAGGAACCATCCCCAGGATTTCTGCCTCCTCTGTCCTGACAGAATCTGCAAAAATGACCATCACAACCCAAACAGGTCCTCCGGAGTCTACACTAGAAAGTACCCTTAATTTGAACACAGCAACCACATCCTCTTGGGTGGAAACCCACTCTATAGTAATTCAGGGATTTCCACACCCAGAGATGACCACTTCCATGGGCAGAGGTCCTGGAGGTGTGTCATGGCCTAGCCCTCCCTTTGTGAAAGAAACCAGCCCTCCATCCTCCCCGCTGTCTTTACCTGCCGTGACCTCACCTCATCCTGTTTCCACCACATTCCTAGCACATATCCCCCCCTCTCCCCTTCCTGTGACTTCACTTCTCACCTCTGGCCCGGTGACAACCACAGATATCTTGGGTACAAGCACAGAACCTGGAACCAGTTCATCTTCAAGTTTGAGCACCACCTCCCATGAGAGACTGACCACTTACAAAGACACTGCACATACAGAAGCTGTGCATCCTTCCACAAACACAGGAGGGACCAATGTGGCAACCACCAGCTCTGGATATAAATCACAGTCCTCTGTCCTAGCTGACTCATCTCCAATGGGTACCACCTCCACCATGGGGGATACAAGTGTTCTCACATCAACTCCTGCCTTCCTTGAGACTAGGAGGATTCAGACAGAGCTAGCTTCCTCCCTGACCCCTGGATTGAGGGAGTCCAGCGGCTCTGAAGGGACCAGCTCAGGCACCAAGATGAGCACTGTCCTCTCTAAAGTGCCCACTGGTGCTACTACTGAGATCTCCAAGGAAGACGTCACCTCCATCCCAGGTCCCGCTCAATCCACAATATCACCAGACATCTCCACAAGAACCGTCAGCTGGTTCTCTACATCCCCTGTCATGACAGAATCAGCAGAAATAACCATGAACACCCATACAAGTCCTTTAGGGGCCACAATACAAGGCACCAGTACTTTGGACACGTCAAGCACAACCTCTTTGACAATGACACACTCAACTATATCTCAAGGATTTTCACACTCACAGATGAGCACTCTTACGAGGAGGGGTCCTGAGGATGTATCATGGATGAGCCCTCCCCTTCTGGAAAAAACTAGACCTTCCTTTTCTCTGATGTCTTCACCAGCCACAACTTCACCTTCTCCTGTTTCCTCCACATTACCAGAGAGCATCTCTTCCTCTCCTCTTCCTGTGACTTCACTCCTCACGTCTGGCTTGGCAAAAACTACAGATATGTTGCACAAAAGCTCAGAACCTGTAACCAACTCACCTGCAAATTTGAGCAGCACCTCAGTTGAAATACTGGCCACCTCTGAAGTCACCACAGATACAGAGAAAACTCATCCTTCTTCAAACAGAACAGTGACCGATGTGGGGACCTCCAGTTCTGGACATGAATCCACTTCCTTTGTCCTAGCTGACTCACAGACATCCAAAGTCACATCTCCAATGGTTATTACCTCCACCATGGAGGATACGAGTGTCTCCACATCAACTCCTGGCTTTTTTGAGACTAGCAGAATTCAGACAGAACCAACATCCTCCCTGACCCTTGGACTGAGAAAGACCAGCAGCTCTGAGGGGACCAGCTTAGCCACAGAGATGAGCACTGTCCTTTCTGGAGTGCCCACTGGTGCCACTGCTGAAGTCTCCAGGACAGAAGTCACCTCCTCTAGCAGAACATCCATCTCAGGCCTTGCTCAGCTCACAGTGTCACCAGAGACTTCTACAGAAACCATCACCAGACTCCCTACCTCCAGCATAATGACAGAATCAGCAGAAATGATGATCAAGACACAAACAGATCCTCCTGGGTCTACACCAGACAGTACTCATACTGTGGACATATCAACAACACCCAACTGGGTAGAAACCCACTCGACTGTGACTCAGAGATTTTCACACTCAGAGATGACCACTCTTGTGAGCAGAAGCCCTGGTGATATGTTATGGCCTAGTCAATCTTCTGTGGAAGAAACCAGCTCTGCCTCTTCCCTGCTGTCTCTGCCTGCCACGACCTCACCTTCTCCTGTTTCCTCTACATTAGTAGAGGATTTCCCTTCCCCTTCTCTTCCTGTGACTTCTCTTCTCACCCCTGGCCTGGTGATAACCACAGACAGGATGGGCATAAGCAGAGAACCTGGAACCAGTTCCACTTCAAATTTGAGCAGCACCTCCCATGAGAGACTGACCACTTTGGAAGACACTGTAGATACAGAAGCCATGCATCCTTCCACACACACAGCAGTGACCAACGTGAGGACCTCCATTTCTGGACATGAATCACAATCTTCTGTCCTAGCTGACTCAGAGACACCCAAAGCCACATCTCCAATGGGTACCACCTACACCATGGGGGAAACGAGTGTTTCCATATCCACTTCTGACTTCTTTGAGACCAGCAGAATTCAGATAGAACCAACATCCTCCCTGACTTCTGGATTGAGGGAGACCAGCAGCTCTGAGAGGATCAGCTCAGCCACAGAGGGAAGTACTGTCCTTTCTGAAGTGCCCAGTGGTGCTACCACTGAGGTCTCCAGGACAGAAGTGATATCCTCTAGGGGAACATCCATGTCAGGGCCTGATCAGTTCACCATATCACCAGACATCTCCACTGAAGCGATCACCAGGCTTTCTACTTCCCCCATTATGACAGAATCAGCAGAAAGTGCCATCACTATTGAGACAGGTTCTCCTGGGGCTACATCAGAGGGTACCCTCACCTTGGACACCTCAACAACAACCTTTTGGTCAGGGACCCACTCAACTGCATCTCCAGGATTTTCACACTCAGAGATGACCACTCTTATGAGTAGAACTCCTGGAGATGTGCCATGGCCGAGCCTTCCCTCTGTGGAAGAAGCCAGCTCTGTCTCTTCCTCACTGTCTTCACCTGCCATGACCTCAACTTCTTTTTCCTCCACATTACCAGAGAGCATCTCCTCCTCTCCTCATCCTGTGACTGCACTTCTCACCCTTGGCCCAGTGAAGACCACAGACATGTTGCGCACAAGCTCAGAACCTGAAACCAGTTCACCTCCAAATTTGAGCAGCACCTCAGCTGAAATATTAGCCACCTCTGAAGTCACCAAAGATAGAGAGAAAATTCATCCCTCCTCAAACACACCTGTAGTCAATGTAGGGACTGTGATTTATAAACTTCTATCCCCTTCCTCTGTTTTGGCTGACTTAGTGACAACAAAAGCCACATCTCCAATGGCTACCACCTCCACTCTGGGGAATACAAGTGTTTCCACATCAACTCCTGCCTTCCCAGAAACTATGATGACACAGCCAACTTCCTCCCTGACTTCTGGATTAAGGGAGATCAGTACCTCTCAAGAGACCAGCTCAGCAACAGAGAGAAGTGCTTCTCTTTCTGGAATGCCCACTGGTGCTACTACTAAGGTCTCCAGAACAGAAGCCCTCTCCTTAGGCAGAACATCCACCCCAGGTCCTGCTCAATCCACAATATCACCAGAAATCTCCATGGAAACCATCACTAGAATTTCTACTCCCCTCACCACGACAGAATCAGCAGAAATGACCATCACCCCCAAAACAGGTCATTCTGGGGCATCCTCACAAGGTACCTTTACCTTGGACACATCAAGCAGAGCCTCCTGGCCAGGAACTCACTCAGCTGCAACTCACAGATCTCCACACTCAGGGATGACCACTCCTATGAGCAGAGGTCCTGAGGATGTGTCATGGCCAAGCCACCCATCAGTGGAAAAAACTAGCCCTCCATCTTCCCTGGTGTCTTTATCTGCAGTAACCTCACCTTTGCCACTTTATTCCACACCATCTGAGAGTAGCCACTCGTCTCCTCTCCGGGTGACTTCTCTTTTCACCCCTGTCATGATGAAGACCACAGACATGTTGGACACAAGCTTGGAACCTGTGACCACTTCACCTCCCAGTATGAATATCACCTCAGATGAGAGTCTGGCCACTTCTAAAGCCACCATGGAGACAGAGGCAATTCACCTTTCTGAAAACACAGCTGTGACTCAGGTGGGCACCATCAGTGCTAGACAAGAATTCTATTCCTCTTATCCAGGCCTCCCAGAGCCATCCAAAGTGACATCTCCAATGGTCACCTCTTCCACCATAAAAGACATTGTTTCTACAACCATACCTGCTTCCTCTGAGATAACAAGAATCGAGATGGAGTCAACATCCACCCTGACCCCCACACCAAGGGAGATCAGCACCTCCCAGGAGATCCACTCAGCCACAAAACCAAGCACTGTTCCTTACAAGGCACTCACTAGTGCCATGATTGAGGACTCCATGACACAAGTCATGTCCTCTAGCAGAGGACCTAGCCCTGATCAGTCCACAATGTCACAAGACATATCCACTGAAGTGATCACCAGGCTCTCTACCTCCCCCATCAAGACAGAATCTACAGAAATGACCATTACCACCCAAACAGGTTCTCCTGGGGCTATATCACGGGGTACCCTTACCTTGGACACTTCAACAACAATTTTTATGTCAGGGACCCACTCAACTGCATCTCAAGGATTTTCACACTCAGAGATGACCGCTCTTATGAGTAGAACTCCTGGAGATGTGCCATGGCTGAGCCATCCCTCTGTGGAAGAAGCCAGCTCTGCCTCTTTCTCACTGTCTTCACCTGTCATGACCTCATCTTCTCCCGTTTCTTCCACATTACCAGACAGCATCCACTCTTCTTCGCTTCCTGTGACATCACTTCTCACCTCAGGGCTGGTGAAGACCACAGAGCTGTTGGGCACAAGCTCAGAACCTGAAACCAGTTCACCCCCAAATTTGAGCAGCACCTCAGCTGAAATACTGGCCACCACTGAAGTCACTACAGATACAGAGAAACTGGAGATGACCAATGTGGTAACCTCAGATTATACATATGAATCTCCTTCCTCTGTCCTAGCTGACTCAGTGACAACAAAGGCCACATCTTCAATGGGTATCACCTACCCCACAGGACATACAAATGTTCTCACATCAACCCCTGCCTTCTCTGACACCAGTAGGATTCAAACAAAGTCAAAGCTCTCACTGACTCCTGGGTTGATGGAGACCAGCATCTCTGAAGAGACCAGCTGTGCCACAGAAACAAGCACTGTCCTTTCTAGTGTGCCCACTGGTGCTACTACTGAGGTCTCCAGGACAGAAGCCATCTCTTCCAGCAGAACATCCATCCCAGGCCCTGCTCAATCCACAATGTCATCAGACACCTCCATGGAAACCATCATTAGAATTTCTACCCCCCTCACAAGGAAAGAATCAATAGACATGGCCATCACCCCCAAAACAGGTCCTTCTGGGGCTACCTCACAGGGTACCTTTACCTTGGACTCATCAAGCACAGCCTCCTGGCCAGGAACTCACTCAGCTGCAACTCAGAGATTTCCACAGTCAGTGGTGACAACTCCTATGAGCAGAGGTCCTGAGGATGTGTCATGGCCAAGCCCCCTGTCTGTGGAAACAAACAGCCCTCCATCTTCCCTGGTGTCTTCATCTGCAGTAACCTCACCTTCACCACTTTATTCCACACCATCTGGGAGTAGCCACTCCTCTCCTGTCCCTGTCACTTCTCTTTTCACCTCTGTCATGATGAAGGCCACAGACATGTTGGATGCAAGCTTGGAACCTGAGACCACTTCAGCTCCCAATATGAATATCACCTCAGATGAGAGTCTGGCCACTTCTAAAGCCACCACGGAGACAGAGGCAATTCAGGTTTTTGAAAATACAGCAGTGTCCCATGTGGAAACCACCAGTGCTACAGAGGAACTCTATTCCTCTTCCCCAGGCTTCTCAGAGCCAACAAAAGTGATATCTCCAGTGGTCACCTCTTCCTCTATAAGAGACAACATGGTTTCCACAACAATGCCTGGCTCCTCTGGCATTACAAGGATTGAGATAGAGTCAATGTCATCTCTGACCCCTGGACTGAGGGAGACCAGAACCTCCCAGGACATCACCTCATCCACAGAGACAAGCACTGTCCTTTACAAGATGCCCTCTGGTGCCACTCCTGAGGTCTCCAGGACAGAAGTTATGCCCTCTAGCAGAACATCCATTCCTGGCCCTGCTCAGTCCACAATGTCACTAGACATCTCCGATGAAGTTGTCACCAGGCTGTCTACCTCTCCCATCATGACAGAATCTGAAGAAATAACCATCACCACCCAAACAGGTTCTTCTCTGGCTACATCCCAGGTTACCCTTCCCTTGGGCACCTCAATGACCTTTTTGTCAGGGACCCACTCAACTGTGTCTCAAGGACTTTCACACTCAGAGATGACCAATCTTATGAGCAGGGGTCCTGAAAATCTGTCATGGACGAGCCCTCGCTTTGTGGAAACAACTGGATCTTCCTCTTTGACATCATTACCTCTCACGACCTCACTTTCTCCTGTGTCCTCCACATTACTAGACAGTAGCCCCTCCTCTCCTCTTCCTGTGACCTCACTTATCCTCCCAGGCCTGGTGAAGACTACAGAAGTGTTGGATACAAGCTCAGAGCCTAAAACCAGTTCATCTCCAAATTTGAGCAGCACCTCAGTTGAAATACCGGCCACCTCTGAAATCATGACAGATACAGAGAAAATTCATCCTTCCTCAAACACAGCGGTGGCCAAAGTGAGGACCTCCAGTTCTGTTCATGAATCTCATTCCTCTGTCCTAGCTGACTCAGAAACAACCATAACCATACCTTCAATGGGTATCACCTCCGCTGTGGAGGATACCACTGTTTTCACATCAAATCCTGCCTTCTCTGAGACTAGGAGGATTCCGACAGAGCCAACATTCTCACTGACTCCTGGATTCAGGGAGACTAGCACCTCTGAAGAGACCACCTCAATCACAGAAACAAGTGCAGTCCTTTTTGGAGTGCCCACTAGTGCTACTACTGAAGTCTCCATGACAGAAATCATGTCCTCTAATAGAACACATATCCCTGACTCTGATCAGTCCACGATGTCTCCAGACATCATCACTGAAGTGATCACCAGGCTCTCTTCCTCATCCATGATGTCAGAATCAACACAAATGACCATCACCACCCAAACAAGTTCTCCTGGGGCTACAGCACAGAGTACTCTTACCTTGGCCACAACAACAGCCCCCTTGGCAAGGACCCATTCAACTGTTCCTCCAAGATTTTTACACTCAGAGATGACAACTGTTATGAGTAGGAGTCCTGAAAATCCACCATGGAAGAGCTCTCCCTCTGTGGAAAAAACTAGCTCTTCATCTTCTCTGTTGTCCTTACCTGTCACGACCTCACCTTCTGTTTCTTCCACATTACCGCAGAGTATCCCTTCCTCCTCTTTTTCTGTGACTTCACTCCTCACCCCAGGCATGGTGAAGACTACAGACACGAGCACAGAACCTGGAACCAGTTTATCTCCAAATCTGAGTGGCACCTCAGTTGAAATACTGGCTGCCTCTGAAGTCACCACAGATACAGAGAAAATTCATCCTTCTTCAAGCATGGCAGTGACCAATGTGGGAACCACCAGTTCTGGACATGAACTATATTCCTCTGTTTCAATCCACTCGGAGCCATCCAAGGCTACATACCCAGTGGGTACTCCCTCTTCCATGGCTGAAACCTCTATTTCCACATCAATGCCTGCTAATTTTGAGACCACAAGATTTGAGGCTGAGCCATTTTCTCATTTGACTTCTGGATTTAGGAAGACCAACATGTCCCTGGACACCAGCTCAGTCACACCAACAAATACACCTTCTTCTCCTGGGTCCACTCACCTTTTACAGAGTTCCAAGACTGATTTCACCTCTTCTGCAAAAACATCATCCCCAGACTGGCCTCCAGCCTCACAGTATACTGAAATTCCAGTGGACATAATCACCCCCTTTAATGCTTCTCCATCTATTACGGAGTCCATTGGGATAACCTCCTTCCCAGAATCCAGGTTTACTATGTCTGTAACAGACAGTACTCATCATCTGAGTACAGATTTGCTGCCTTCAGCTGAGACTATTTCCACTGGCACAGTGATGCCTTCTCTATCAGAGGCCATGACTTCATTTGCCACCACTGGAGTTCCACGAGCCATCTCAGGTTCAGGTAGTCCATTCTCTAGGAAAGAGTCAGGCCCTGGGGATGCTACTCCGTCCACCATTGCAGAGAGCCTGCCTTCATCCACTCCTGTGCCATTCTCCTCTTCAACCTTCACTACCACTGATTCTTCAACCATCCCAGCCCTCCATGAGATAACTTCCTCTTCAGCTACCCCACATAGAATGGACACCAGTCTTGGGACAGAGAGCAGCACTACTGAAGGACGCTTGGTTATGGTCAGTACTTTGGACACTTCAAGCCAACCAGGCAGGACATCTTCATTGCCCATTTTGGATACCAGAATGACAGAGAGTGTTGAGCTGGGAACAGTGACAAGTGCTTATCAAGTTCCTTCACTCTCAACACGGTTGACAAGTAAGGACCCACAGCCCCTACAATCCCATTATTGGGGGCTCATAGGAAATGATCCCTTCCTAAGAAGCAAAAAAAGAGTTAACTAGTTTATTCCTGTACCAGAAATTCTTTTAGCGAACATGTGTTTATCTAATTTCACTTCTAGGCACTGGGTTAAGGAATTGGAGAAACAAAAATAAGCAAATAATTGAATCGTTACAGTATCGTGATAGGTGCTCTAATATTACTACTAGTAATGATGATGATGACAATAAGAATGACAACAGAAAATATTTATAACAGTACTTACTCTGTTTCAAGTGCAGTTTTATTCAGCTATTTGATCCTCAATTGTAACACTAATTGAAGTAGAGATTATTAGAAGCCTATTTTGGAGATGAAGACATTTAGGCACAGGGAGATTAAGTAACTTTCTTAAGGCCATTTAGCTAGAAAGCAATAGAACTAGGATAAGAACTCAAATTGTGTGTCACTAGGAACTCATGCTCCTAACTGTTGGGCTAAACAGGAGTGGTCAGAGAGGTAACAGAAAAGGCAAGAAGTTCTGGCATCACAGAAGCCACAGGAGGGGAGGGTTTTAGGAAGGAGAAATGGTAAGTTCTGTTAAATACCACAGAATTGCCAAGTTGAAATGAGGTGAGAAGTGCTTTGGCAACATGGGGGTTCTCAGGGATTCTAACGAAGGGAGCATCAGTGAGGTATAGGGCATTAGAAGAACAGCTAAAATACTACGTAGACATAAGGGAGGGTTTCTCCCTTTGAGTTGAGCAAGAGACAAAAGGGAAAGTGAAAGGAAAAAGTGAATTAATGAAAATAGAGGGAACAAAGTACCTAAGAAGGTAGAAGGCACCCAGAGCCTAGAAGGAGGAAACACTACTTCCAAGAGGTCAGTAGATAAAGGAAGGAACTTCTTGGGGATTCCATTCCTCTGAAAGGGTTGAGCTTGGCACCAACTTTTGTTCTGGACACAAATCCAAAGAGGCCCTCCAACGACTGGAGTTTCTGCCTCACTGGACAATATCTCCAGGAGAATGATTTGCTCCCTCTCCTTCTTCACATTATTTTGTAATTCACACTAATTTTAGACACATTGGTGGCTATTGACCCATATGTTACTATGTGACTCAGTAGTTGAGTCACGGGTGTTCAGTAAGCAAGTGATGAATGGCATGGCGAGAAGGGAGAAGTGTAGTTGGATGGATAAAAGGAAGAATGGAGAGATGAGTGAATGGAAGGAAGCAAAGATGAAGCGGAGGAAGGATAGATGCACAGAAGGAAGGATGAAAAGAAAGAAAGATGATGGAAGACAGGATTGAAGGGGATATAGATTGAAGGAAAGAAAGGTAGAAGGATGAAATGAAGTAAAGATTGAAGAAAAGATGGATGGAAAGAAGAAAGGAGGGTGCACAAAAAATCTCACACTTCACCACATATGATTCATCCATATAAGAAAAAACCACTTGTACCCTCAAAGCTATTGAAATACAAACTTTTAAATTAAATTTTTAAAAAGCAAGAGAAAGGAAAGAAGGGAGGAAAGACAAAAGGAAGAATGGGTGATAGGAGGAAAGAATAAAAGGAAGAAAAAATGGAAGAATAGATGATCAGATCTAGGGATGAATGAAAGGAAGGATGGACAAATCTATAGGTAGGTGGATGGATCTATGGACAGGTGTGGCCACTTATGGCACATAGTCCCAGCTCCAGTTCATACTGATGGACTTGAGGAGTGTTTGTGGCCAATGAAGTGGATCCATTTAGACAGTGCTCTTCTTCTGAATGAGATGAGTTACCCCAGTTTTTCTCCCCACCTTCATCTTCAGGAACTGATGGCATTATGGAACACATCACAAAAATACCCAATGAAGCAGCACACAGAGGTACCATAAGACCAGTCAAAGGCCCTCAGACATCCACTTCGCCTGCCAGTCCTAAAGGTAGGTTGAACTTTGCTTACCTCCCAGTAATGCGACTCGTGACCATATTTCCTCCTCCAGAGAGACAAAATGTTTGTATTCTTTAGAGAGAGAATTGTGTGTGGTTGTCATAGGTTTCCCTGTCTGAACTGAGTCTTTATCTAATGGTTACCAGGCAGATGTTACCACTTCTCTTTCTCCTCATGGCATGCTGAGTGAGTTTTGTCCAACATCAAATATTCAGAAATTTGTCCATATTAACCAAATTTTTAAAATGCTCATTAAAAACTTACTATGAGCTGGGCGCAGTGGCTCATGCCTGTAATCCGAACACTTTGGGAGGCTGAGGTGGGTGGATCACCTGAGGTAAAAAATTCGAGACCAGTCTGACCAAAATGGTGAAACTCCATCTCTACTGAAAATATAAAAATTAGCCGGGCATGGTGGCACACACCTGTAATCACAGCTACTCAGGAGGCTGAGGCAAGAGAGTCACTTGAACCCAGGAGGTAGAGGCTGCAGTGAGCTGAGATTGTGCCAATGCACTCCAGCCTGGGTAACAGAGCAAGACTCCAGCTCAAAAATAAATAAATAAATAATATATATATTATTTATTTAAATAAAATATACTATATATATATATATATGGAGAGAGAGAGAGAGAGAGAGAGAGAGAGAATGTCTGAAAATACATCCCAATAGTTCTAGCAAATGTAGGAAAAAGAAGTATAAATTAACAGCCTTTATGTATGCCCTGGTTGAAAAACAGACACAACTCTCTTGTAAGAGAAACTTCAAAAAAAAAATACCTAGGATTATATCTCCCATGATGAAAAATTTGGAACTGTACATTTTTTTAAACTTTCACTTAAATAAAGAAGATGGGTGAGCTCCTGGGTTATTTTTGTTTGTCATCACTGGAGAGCTAAATCACAATATGTAAGTACAATGGGGGGAATAAAAACACGATATAAATGTAAGATGGTTTATGACATCACTGTTATATGTTTTCTTTGTCACAATATTTAGTAATTCCTCCTTCTGTTTTGAATAAAGTCTGAAACAAAATTTCTGAAAAAAAATTTTCACTTTAAAAGGCAGTAATATGAAATACATAAATAAATAAAAATCTGGGTTTCTCAACTTTGACACTATTGTCATTTGGGGCAGATACTTCTCTGCGATGGGGGCTGTGCTGTGCATTGTAGGATGTTTACCAGCCTCTCTGGCCTCTGTTCTAGATGCCATACCTTCTGCCCACATACAGTTGTGACAACCAAAAATATCTCCAGACATTGTTAAGTGTCCCCTGGAAGCAAAACTGCCCCTGGTTGAGAACCACTGAACTGGAGAATGTATCCTAAGATCCATCTTACTAGATGGGCGTTTTCACCTCACTTCATTCTCTTTCCATTCTGGTCCCCACAAGATCCAGAAGTCCCTTTAGGGAATTAATATAATGCAATGGTTAATAATATGGGTTTAGGATTTAGATACGATGATGTTCAAGTTTTCACCCTGTCAATAGCTGTGTGTGACCTTGGTAAATTGTGGTCTCTGGATTTCTCTTTTTCTCCTGTAAAATGACAAGAATTATACAATGTGCATTTTATTTTATTTTATCTCATTTTATTTATTTATTTATTTGAGGCGGAGTCTTGCTCTGTCACCCAAGCTGGAGTGCAGAGGTGCAATCTCAGCTCCCTGCAACCTCCATCTCCTGAGTTTGAGTCATTCTCCTGCCTCAGCCTCCCGAGTAGCTGGGATTACAGATGCACGCCACTAAGCCTGGCTAATTTTTGTATTTTTAGTAGAGATGGGGATTGACCATGTTGACCAGGCTGGTCTAGAACTCCTGACCTCAGGTGATCCGCCCACCTCCTCCTCCCAAAATGCTGGGATTACAGGCGTGAGCCATTGCGTCTGGCCAGAATGTGCCATTTAATGTTCTTGTGAGGTTCAAAAAGACAGTGCATGTCAAGTGCTCTGCAATTGCTCCTCCTCCTCCTCCTCCTTCCCATTAACAAAATCACCATCATCATCACCATTATTGTTAGATACACATGAAGCACTTGAGAGTGCATTCTCAGACATATTGTTTTTAGAGTATATCCAGCAACACAGGGACACTGCTCCATAATCAGAGTCAAAATCCCCTTCATTTTACCCCCTTTCTCTACCAAGCTCCAGTAGGCTTTGTGGGCTTTATAGAGAAGCCTCCAGTTAGTTCTTCCTCTTCCCTAGGAACCATTTTCTAAAGCCTGGTCAGCAGCTGCTGTCTCATCAATGCTACTGGAATCTTGTTCAAAGGTATTCCAGTCACCTTGGTCAGCTCTGGTAGTGTCTAGTGTGGTTGGTGGAGAATTCTATTTAGCAAATGTTTATTTTGTAGTAGAATTATTAGTAGTGACAGTAGTAATGGTAAGTAGTAGTGGTAGTAACAATAGCAGCAATAGCACTAGTAAGTAGTAGTAACTGTAGCAATAACCATAGCAATAAGCAGTAATACTAGTAGTAATAGTAGTGATAATGGCAGTAATGGTATGTAGAGTTGTGTTGGTAGTAACAGTAGTAGTAGTAGGTAGTAGCAGTGGTAGTAGTGACAGTAGAAATCATAAGTGTTAGTGGCAGCAACAATAGTAGTAATAGTAGTAACCATAGTAATAACATAGTAATAACCATAGCAATAGGCAGTAATAGTAGTAACAGTAGTAATAACAGCAGTAATGACAGAGCACTACCATTACTGCTGTTACTCTACTGTAGGTAGAGTAGTAATATTAAGTGGTAGTGGTAGTAACAATAGTAATAGCAGCAGCAGTAGTAATAGTAAGTAGCAGTAACCATAGTAATAACCATAGTGATAGGTAGTAATAGTTGTGGTAACAGTAGTAATAACTGCAGTAATGGTAGGTAGAGTGGTGGTAGTAGTAACAGTAGTAGTAGCAGTGGTAGCAGTAACAGTAGCAATGGTAATAGTGGTAGTAACAGTAGTAGTAGCAGTACTACTAGTAGTAATCATAGTAATAACCATTGCAATAGGTAGTAGTAACAGTAGCAATAACAGCAGTAATGGTAGGTGGAGAAGTGATAGTAATAACAGTAGCAATAGCAGGTCATAGTCGTGGTGATAGTAGTAATGTCTTATGGTGACCCAGGAGGCACTGTGCTTGGCGCCTTTTTACCAACACTTTGAGATGGCCGTTGTACTTATCCCCACTTTATAGATGGGAAAATGGAGGTCCAGCAATATTTTTTAACTTAAAGAGCCACCCATCTCTTTAGAGAAAGAGCCAGAATCCCAGGCAGGTCTATCTTATTCCAGAGCCCAAGCTCTCAAACACATGATACACAATACTTAATCTCTCTCAAGTCAGAGGAGATCCACTTAAGTATACATCCATCCGCATATTCATTCATTCAATCATTCAACAAATATTAGTTGAGCACTTACCGTATGCCAAACAGTCAGACGTGAATAGCTGTTACAAATGAGACTGTGAAGGATGGTACAACGCAGATGCAGACAGTGTGATAAGGAAATATTGAGAAGCAAAGATGAGTTCTGGCGTGAATTTGTAAAGGTGGATGTGGGCTTGGATTTCAATAATGGCAGAACTTAAGGAATCTGATGAGAAGTGGGCACTTCAGGCAGAGAGAAGAGCTTGAACAAGGCTCAGAGGCTGACAGTGCAGGAAACACATGGGAAGAGGGAATAGAGTAGCGGTCAAGAATTCACAGAGGATTTATAGGTGAAGATGCAACCAAGTTACAGACCAAGGTAAGATAGGGGAATACCAACCACAATCTCTTTTCCCATTCCAGAAGCATCCCAGACACATCCTAGTAACCGAGAGACATTTCTCTCCCTTTCCTCCTATGGAGAATAAATAAGCTATTGCTAGTCCAGTAAGTGTAATCATTTTGTTCAAATTGTGTGCCCATTCCCCAATTCACAGGACTACACACAGGAGGGACAAAAAGAATGGAGACCACCACCACAGCTCTGAAGACCACCACCACAGCTCTGAAGACCACTTCCAGAGCCACCTTGACCACCAGTGTCTATACTCCCACTTTGGGAACACTGACTCCCCTCAATGCATCAATGCAAATGGCCAGCACAATCCCCACAGAAATGATGATCACAACCCCATATGTTTTCCCTGATGTTCCAGAAACGACATCCTCATTGGCTACTAGTCTGGGAGCAGAAACCAGCACAGCTGTTCCCAGGACAACCCCATCTGTTTTCAATAGAGAATCAGAGCCCACAGCCCCACTGGTCTCTAGTTCTGGGGCAGAGAGAAGTCCAGCTATTCAAACTCTAGATGTTTCTTCTAGTGAGCCAGATACAACAGCTTCATGGGTTATTCATCCTGCAGAGACCATCCCAACTGTTTCCAAGACAACCCCCAATTTTTTCCACAGTGAATTAGACACTGTATCTTCCACAGCCACCAGTCATGGGGCAGATGTCAGCTCAGCCATTCCAACAAATATCTCACCTAGTGAACTAGATGCACTGACCCCACTGGTCACTATTTCAGGGACAGATACTAGTACAACATTCCCAACACTGACTAAGTCCCCACATGAAACAGAGACAAGAACCACATGGCTCACTCATCCTGCAGAGACCAGCTCAACTATTCCCAGAACAATCCCCAATTTTTCTCATCATGAATCAGATGCCACACCTTCAATAGCCACCAGTCCTGGGGCAGAAACCAGTTCAGCTATTCCAATTATGACTGTCTCACCTCGTGCAGCAGATCTGGTGACCTCACAGGTCACTAGTTCTGGGACAGACAGAAATATGACTATTCCGACTTTGACTCTTTCTCCTGGTGAACCAAAGACCATAGCCTCATTAGTCACCCATCCTGAAGCACAGACAAGTTTGGCCATTCCAACTTCAACTATCTCGCCTGCTGTATCACGGTTGGTGACCTCAATGGTCACCAGTTTGGCGGCAGAGATAAGTACAACTAATCGAGCTCTGACAAACTCCCCTGGTGAACCAACTACAACAGTTTCATTGGTCACGCATCCTGCACAGACCAGCCCAACAGTTCCCTGGACAACTTCCATTTTTTTCCATAGTAAATCAGACACCACACCTTCAATGACCACCAGTCATGGGGCAGAATCCAGTTCAGATGTTCCAACTCCAACTGTTTCAACTGGGGTACCAGGAGTGGTGACCCCTTTGGTCACCAGTTCTAGGGCAGTGATCAGTACAACTATTCCAATTCTGACTCTTTCTCCTGGTGAACCAGAGACCACACCTTCAATGGCCACCAGTCATGGGGCAGAAGCCAGTTCTGCTATTCCAATTCCAACTGTTTCACCTGGGGTACCAGGAGTGGTGACCTCTCTGGTCACTAGTTCTAGGGCAGGGACTAGTACAACTATTCCAATTCTGACTTTTTCTCTTGGTGAACCAGAGACCACACCTTCAATGGCCACCAGTCATGGGACAGAAGCCGGCTCAGCTGTTCCAACTGTTTTACCTGAGGTACCAGGAATGGTGACCTCTCTGGTCGCTAGTTCTAGGGCAGTAACCAGTACAACTCTTCCAACTCTGACTCTTTCTCCTGGTGAACCAGAGACCACACCTTCAACGACCACCAGTCATGGGGCAGAAGCCAGCTCAACTGTTCCAACTGTTTCACCTGAGGTACCAGGAGTGGTGACCTCTCTGGTCACTAGTTCTAGTGCAGTAAACAGTACAACTATTCCAACTCTGATTCTTTCTCCTGATGAACCAGAGACCACACCTTCAATGGCCACCAGTCATGGAGCAGAAGCCAGCTCAGCTGTTCCAACTCCAACTGTTTCACCTGGGGTATCAGGAGTGGTGACCCCTCTGGTCACTAGTTCCAGGGCAGTGACCAGTACAACTATTCCAATTCTAACTCTTTCTTCTAGTGAGCCAGAGACCACACCTTCAATGGCCACCAGTCATGGGGTAGAAGCCAGCTCAGCTGTTCTAACTGTTTCACCTGAGGTACCAGGAGTGGTGACCTCTCTGGTCACTAGTTCTAGTGCAGTAACCAGTACAACTATTCCAACTCTGACTATTTCTTCTGATGAACCAGAGACCACAACTTCATTGGTCACCCATTCTGAGGCAAAGACGATTTCAGCCATTCCAACTTTAGCTGTCTCCCCTACTGTACAAGGGCTGGTGACTTCACTGGTCACTAGTTCTGGGTCAGAGACCAGTGCGTTTTCAAATCTAACTGTTGCCTCAAGTCAACCAGAGACCACAGCCTCATGGGTCACTCATCCTGGGACAGAAGCAAGTTCTGTTGTCCCAACTTTGACTGTCTCCACTGGTGAGCCGTTTACAAATATCTCATTGGTCACCCATCCTGCAGAGAGTAGCTCAACTCTTCCCAGGACAACCTCAAGGTTTTCCCACGGTGAATTAGACACCATGCCTTCTACAGTCACCAGTCCTGAGGCAGAATCCAGCTCAGCCATTTCAACAACTATTTCACCTGGTATACCAGGTGTGCTGACATCACTGGTCACTAGCTCTGGGAGAGACACCAGTGCAACTTTTCCAACAGTGCCTGAGTCCCCACATGAATCAGAGGCAACAGCCTCATGGGTTACTCATCCTGCAGTCACCAGCACAACAGTTCCCAGGACAACCCCTAATTATTCTCATAGTGAACCAGACACCACACCCTCAATAGCCACCAGTCCTGGGGCAGAAGCCACTTCAGCTTTTCCAACAATAACTGTCTCACCTGATGTACCAGATATGGTAACCTCACAGGTCACTAGTTCTGGGACAGACAACAGTATAACTATTCCAACTCTGACTCTTTCTTCTGGTGAGCCAGAGACCACAACCTCATTTATCACCTATTCTGAGACACACACAAGTTCAGCCATTCCAACTCTCCCTGTCTCCCCTGGTGCATCAAAGATGCTGACCTCACTGGTCACCAGTTCTGGGACAGACAGCACTACAACTTTCCCAACACTGACGGAGACCCCATATGAACCAGAGACAACAGCCATACAGCTCATTCATCCTGCAGAGACCAACACAATGGTTCCCAGGACAACTCCCAAGTTTTCCCATAGTAAGTCAGACACCACACTCCCAGTAGCCATCACCAGTCCTGGGCCAGAAGCCAGTTCAGCTGTTTCAACGACAACTATCTCACCTGATATGTCAGATCTGGTGACCTCACCGGTCCCTAGTTCTGGGACAGACACCAGTACAACCTTCCCAACATTGAGTGAGACCCCATATGAACCAGAGACTACAGCTACATGGCTCACTCATCCTGCAGAAACCAGCACAATGGTTTCTGGGACAATTCCCAACTTTTCCCATAGGGGATCAGACACTGCACCCTCAATGGTCACCAGTCCTGGAGTAGACGCCAGGTCAGATGTTCCAACTACAACCATCCCACCCAGTATACCAGGGGTAGTGACTTCACAGGTTACTAGTTCTGCAACAGACACTAGTACAGCTATTCCAACTTTGACTCATTCTCCTGGTGAACCAGAGACCACAGCCTCATTGGCTACCCATCCTGGGACACAGACTGGCTTCACTGTTCCAATTCGGACTGTTCCCTCTAGTGAGCCAGATACAACGGCTTCCTGGGTCACTCATCCTCCACAGACCAGCACACCTGTTTCCAGAACAACCTCCAGTTTTTCCCATAGTAGTCCAGATGCCACACCTGTAATGGCCACCAGTCCTAGGACAGAAGCCAGTTCAGCTGTACTGACAACAATCTCACCTGGTGCACCAGAGATGGTGACTTCACAGATCACTAGTTCTGGGGCAGCAACCAGTACAACTGTTCCAACTTTGACTCATTCTCCTGGTATGCCAGAGACCACAGCCTTATTGAGCACCCATCCCAGAACAGAGACAAGTAAAACATTTCCTGCTTCAACTGTGTTTCCTCAAGTATCAGAGACCACAGCCTCACTCACCATTAGACCTGGTGCAGAGACTAGCACAGCTCTCCCAACTCAGACAACATCCTCTCTCTTCACCCTACTTGTAACTGGAACCAGCAGAGTTGATCTAAATCCAACTGCTTCACCTGGTGTTTCTGCAAAAACAGCCTCATTTTCCACCCATCCAGGGACAGAAACCAGCACAGTGATTCCAACTTCAACTCTTTCCCTTGGTTTATTAGAGACTACAGGCTTACTGGCCACCAGCTCTTCAGCAGAGACCAGCACGAGTACTCTAACTCTGACTATTTCCCCTGCTGTCTCTGGGCTTCCCAGTGCCTCTATAACAACTGATAAGCCCCAAACTGTGACCTCCTGGAACCCAGAAACCTCACCATCTGTAACTTCAGTTGGACCCCCAGAATTTTCCAGGACTGTCACAGGCACCACTATGACCTTGATACCATCAGAGATGCCAACACCACCTAAAACCAGTCATGGAGAAGGAGTGAGTCCAACCACTATCTTGAGAACTACAATGGTTGAAGCCACTAATTTAGCTACCACAGGTTCCAGTCCCACTGTGGCCAAGACAACAACCACCTTCAATACACTGGCTGGAAGCCTCTTTACTCCTCTGACCACACCTGGGATGTCCACCTTGGCCTCTGAGAGCGTGACCTCAAGAACAAGTAAGAATAACTTTTTTATTGTGGTAAAATATAAATACTATAAAACTTGCCATTCTAAACATTTTAAATGTACAACTCAGCAGTACTAATACATTCACATTGTTGTGCAACCCTCACCACCATCTGTTTTCAAAACTTTTTTTATCACCCCAAACAGGACTGAAGGAATAATTTCCCATTCCCCATTCTCCCTAGTGCAGTGGTGCAATCTCGGCTCACCACAACCTCTGAACCTCTGTCTCCTGGGTTCAAGCAATTCTCCTGCATCAGCCTCCTGAGTAGTTGGGACTACAGGTGCACGCCACCGTGCCTGGCTAATTTTTGTATTTTTAGTACAGACAGGGTTTCACCATGTTGGTCAGGCTGGTCTCAAACTCCTGACCTCAGGTGGTCCACACGCCTTGGCCTCCCAAAGTGCTGGGATTACAAGTGTGAGACACTGTTCCCGGCCATATGTGTTAGATCTTACTAATCCTGTCAAGAGGATTCAGTGTCCTTTTTTTTTTCTTTCTTTCTTTTGATAGAGTCTCCCTCTGGCACCCAGGCTGGAGTGCAGTGGTACGGTCTTGGCTCACTGCAGCCTCCACCTCCCAGGTTGAAGCGATTCTCCTGCCTCAGCCTCCCGAATAGCTGGGACTACAGGCGCGTGCCACCACGCCCGACTAATTTTTGCATTTTTAGTAGAGATGGGATTTCACTATGTTGGCCAGGCTGGTCTCAAACTCCTGATCTCAAGTGATCCGCCCAAGGGCCTCCCAAAGTGCTGGGATTACAGGTAGGAGCCACCTCACCTGGCCCTATTTTCGGAATGGATTTTTTTTTAATTTTTAAAATGTCACCTAAGATTATTGTGAAGATCAAATAAGATAAAATCCTAATAACCCAAGTAAACCACAGGGCTCCACTTGGACCAGTCTCAGAAGTTTCAAGAAAATCAGTCAGACCATCAAATGTAAAATAAGTCTAAATTTTCTTTGCACTATTCACAGAGCGCCAAAGAGGATCTAATTCATGTTTCAGAACATACCATACTTACTAAAATCCCCTTTTCCTCATTTCTTCTCATTCTGCAACTTTATCATCTCCTGCGGACCCCCCAGCCTCTCCCCTCCCCATAGTCAGTCTCTCTCTCTCTCTTTCCCTCCCCTCTTATTATCTCAATTTCACATGAAAGAATTCCAGAAACTATACTGCCAAAAGTCTTTCCTGTCTTTGAAAAGTTGGGAAAGAGGAGAAACTCAGACAGCAATGACAAAATTATACGTAATGGATGAAGGAAACACAAATAAGGCTGGAAACAGAAAATTTTGTCCCCATCATTTATTTAATGAAGGTGGCAGTATTCCAGCCACATAGTGAACCCCCACAATAAGAAGGGGCCTCTGGCGATTGATTATTGTCATTGTTGTTAATGATAATGAGGGTGAGGATATCATGAGCATCAGTGTAGGAGGCAGTTAACTAATAAGACCAAGCTGTCGGCTGGGCATGCTGGCTCACACCTGCAGTCCCAGCACTTTGGGAGGCCAAAGTGGGTGGATCACTTGAGGTCAGGAGTTCAAGACCAGCCTGGCCAACATGGTGAAACCTGGTCTCTACCAAAAATACAAAAATTAGTCAGGTGTGGTGGCGTGTGCCTGTAATGACAACTACTTGGGAGGCTGAGGCAGGAGAATCACTTGAACCTGGGAGGCGGAGGCTGCAGTGAGCTGAGCTTGAACCACTGCACTCCAGCCCGAGCAACAGAGGGAGACTCTTGTCTCAAAAAACAAAACAAACAAACAAAAACTAAACCAAACACAAAAAGACTAGCTGTTATTCATTTATTTATTTAGAGACGGAGTCTCGCTCTGTCACCCAGGCTGGAGTGCAGCGGCACAATCTTGGCTCACTGCAACCTCTGCCTCCCAGGTTCATGTGATTCTCCCGCCTCAGCCTCCCCAGCTGTTGTTATTCATGAATGAACCTCAGAGAAAGCACACAGGAGGGTTGGTGCACCTGTGTTTTGAGTTCTACCCCTCCTTCCTCTCTTAACCTCCTCCTGTCTTCTCACTCTTATTCTTTCTTCCTTCCTCTCCCTCTCTCTCTGCAGGTTATAACCATCGGTCCTGGATCTCCACCACCAGCAGTGAGTAAACATGGCCCTGAAGTCCCTATGCCCTGGGAATTCTTCCTCCCTAAGCCTGCCTTCCAGGAGGAAAGTATCCCCCATTCCCTAGGTTCTCATCCCCACAGAAACTCCAGAATAGCAAAAGTCTCAGGCTGAGCCAAGGCACAGATGCCAGTGCTCACCAAGAGTCCTATTCTCCCCTCGCTAAATGATACGACCCAACAAACCCGATTCACGCTGCGTTTTCTTTCAGCTCCGATGACCTCCATGTTCTCTCCAAGGCCTCTCGTATCTGTGAGCCCCACCCCCAGCGCTACAGGTAGGAATCTGGCTTCCAGCTCCCATGAAACGTCGGCTGCCATTCAGTGGCTGATTAATTGCTGTGTGGTCTGAGTCCTGATGCCCACCAAGTCTCAGCGTGTCCCCCCCTGTCCAATCTCATCCAACAATTTAAGCTAATGCTTGTTTAATGATGTCCTCACTATACCACCTTGGACACTTTCTTTTTGCCTGGATTTAAAGCTTCCATTTCTTTCTTTCCTTCCTTCCTTCCTTCCTTCCTTCCTTCCTTCCTTCCTTCCTTCCTTCCTTCCTTCCCTCCTTCCTTCCTTCCTCCTTCCTTCCTTTCTTCCTTTCTTCCTGTCTTTTTCTTTCTTTCTTTCTTTTGGCAGAGTCTCACTCTGTCGCCCAGGCTGGAGTGCAATGGTGCAATCTCGGTTCACTGCAACCTCTGCCTCCCAGGTTCAAGCGATTCTCATGCCACATGCCACTATGCCTGGCTAATTTTTGTTTTTTTGTTTTTTTGGGGCTTTTTTGAGACAGAGTCTCAGTCTGTTGCACAAGCTGGAGTGCAGTGGCATGATCTCGGGTCACTGCAACCTCCTTCTCCCAGGTTCAAGCGATTTTCCTGCCTCAGCCTCCTGAGTAGCTGGAACTACAGGCACGCACCATCACACCGGCTAATTTTTTGTGTTTTCAGTAGAGACAACGGTTTTGCAATGTGGGCCAGGCTTGTCTCGAACTGCTGACCTCAAGTGATCCGCCCTCCTCGGCCTCTCAAAGTGCTGGGATTACAAGTGTGAGCCACTGCACCAGGCCAAAAACTTGTATTTCAATAGTCATTGAGGCCGGGTGCAGTGGCTCACGCCTGTAATCCCAGCAGTTTGGGAGGCTGAGGCCAGTGGATCACGAGGTCAGGAGATCAAGACCACCCTGGCTAACACAGTGAAACCCCATCTCTACTAAAAATACAAAAAAAAATTAGCCGGGCATGGTGGCAGATGCCTGTAGTCCCAGCTACTCAGGAGGCTGAGGCAGGAGAATGGCGTGAACCTGGGAGGCGGAGCTTGCAGTGAGTGGAGATCGCACTGCTGCACTCCAGCCTGGGCAACAGAGAGCGACTCTGTCTCAAAAAAAAAAAAAAAAAAAAAAAAAAAGTCATTGAGACCGACTCTGACTTAAAAGCAGTAATGAATGGTGTAGGTTTTGGTAAATTACAGGTCTTACTTTAAGTCCTGGTCCTCTCTTTTGCTCACTGTGTGGCCCCGGAAGAGCCATGTAACCTCTCCAGGCTTCAGTGTCCATTTTTAGAATGGAGTAAGTGAATAAGCTGTGTCCAATCATCTCTGGCCATATCAGCCTCATTTTTTTTTTCCTCCAGGGTCCAAACATCCCTCCACCCTCAGAGTCTTTGCACCTGGTGTTCTTGTCCTTCAAATCTCAGCTTGGGTCACCCTTTATAAAGTACCATTTCCCCCATATATGCATCTTGCACACAGCCAATCTCTATTCTACCTCTATGCTCACTTCCTTCCTGGCAATTATTACTATAGCTGGGCCCTTGAACAGCATGAGGGTTCAGGGTGCTGACCCCTATGCATTCAAAAATCCACATATAACTTTTTTTCTTTTGAGATGGAGTTTCACACTTGTTGCCCAGGCTGGAGTGCAGTGGCGCCATCTTGGCTCACCGCAAACTCTGCCTCCTGGGTTCAAGTGATTCTCCTGCCTCAGCCTCCTGAGTAGCTGGGATTACAGTCATGTGCCACCATGCCCAGCTAATTTTGTATTTTTAGTAGAGATGAGGTTTCTCCATGTTGGTCAGGCTGGTCTTGAACTCCTGACCTCAGGTGATCTGCTCGCCTTGGCCTCCCAAAGTGCTGGGATTACAGGATTGAGCCACCGCACCCAGCCGTAACTTTTGACTTTCCTTAACTTCACCGTGCCCAGCCATAACTTTTGACTTACTTAACTACTAATAGCCTACCATTGACCAGAAGGCCTTACTGATAACATAGTCAATGAACATATATTTTGTGTGCTACGTGTAGTATATACTGTATTCTTACAATAAACTAAGAAGCTAGAGTTAAAATGTTATTAAGAAAATCATAAGTGGATCATCAAATCAAGTTCTTCTTCTTTTTTTTTTTTTTGTGAGATGGAGTCCTGGTTTGTCGCTCGGCCTGGAATCCAGTGGCACAGTCTTGGCTCACTGCAACCTCTGCATCCCAGGTTCAAGCGGTTCTCATGCCTCAGCCTTCCAAGTAGCTGGGATTACAGGAGTGCACTGCCATGCTTGGCTAATTTTTGTATTTTTAGTAGAGACGAGGTTTCACCATCTTGGCCAGGCCGGTCTTGAACTCCTGACCTCGGATGATTCGCTTACCTTGGCCTCCCAAAGTGTTGGGATTACAGGCATGAGCCACTGCACCTGGCCATTGTAAAGGTCTTCATCCTCGTCCTCTTCATGTTGAGCAGGCTGAGGAGGGGGAGGAAGAAGAGGGGTGGGTCTTGCTATCTCAAGAGTGGCAGAGGTGGAAGAAAATCCACATATAAGTGGACCCATGCAGTTCAAACTCGTGTTGCTGGCGGGTCAGCTGTATTTGGATTTCTTGCCTGCTCAAGTATTTGTGCCCCAAGACTTGAGCACAAAAGATCTTGGCCCCACCTCTTCTCAATGAAATGTTCATGACTTGTTCAGCTTAGGCCACTGTGGGCTGAGAAAATTGAGGTTCCCTTGTGAGCTGAAATCACATATCAAAGGTGGAAGCCCTTCCCCTTTCTCTGGCTGGCTGAGGGATAGCCCAGATGGGTTATCTCAAACCTCACCTACTGAACACTATGGTCAGGTAAACAGCATTGGCTCCTTACGCCACATGCAGCTCAAAACTGAGATTGAGATGGGCTCTCTCTCTCTTTCCTTTCTTTCTCCAGCAGTTGTGAGTCCAGTCCTTATACCATTTACTCTCAACTTCACCATCACCAACCTGCTTTATACACCAGACATGGGGCACCCAGACTCCTTGATCTTCAACTCTACTGAGAAGACCTTGAATCACCTGGTAAGAGCTGGACAGTGCCTACCATGGCCCACCTTGCCCTTGCCCCACCTGGTCCACTCATTCTATCCTGCTCATCTCCCTTCCTTCCTCTAGCTCAATCCCTTGTTCAAGAACACCAGTATTGGTTCTGGCTACTCCAGCTGCAGACTGACCTTGCTCAGGTGAGACTTCCTTCCCTCACATCATGAAGGGCTGCACGCTCACAGGCAAGCTCACCTGGAGGTGAGGACCTGAGCCTGACGCCCAGTAAGCAAGGATTATCAATGACTGGGGTCTTCCATCAATGAAGACTTAGAAGGCACCCTCTCTGGCTGAGTATATCACAGAGGGCTTCCTGAAAGAGGTGTCTCTCAAGGACCTTAAATTATTTAGAGAAGCAGAGGCAGGGAGCGCTGAGGCTCACCTGTTAGAAAGGGCAGCATTGACTCATTAAGTGAACATGGAATGAGGTGCCTCAGGTCATGCCATGTGACAGGGGCTAAGGGTACTGAGAGAGTCAACCATGGGCCTTTCCCTCAAGAAGCCCACAATGTAGAGAAGGCAGCAACCACATGGACTTAAAACACTAGGAGAAACAGAGTTAGGACAACAATACACCTCTACACAGGGCCACAGGAGCCCAGAAAAAGGACTTTTAGCTCAACCTGGGAGAGCTGGGCAGAAGCTGGAGAAGATGATGCCTGAGCCAAGTTTGACAATTGAGTGAACAATGGCCAGAAGATAAACACTGGCAAAGATATTATTTAAAGGGGTGGCACATCTTACGGAATGGGATAGATGGAAGAAATAGCCTAGTACATGAAAAAAGTTCTATAAAATTCAAGAGTGTGGGGCAAGTAGCAATTGCATGCATGAATGAATGAAAAAATGGAAGGAAGGAAGGGAGTGATGGAGGGAGAGGAGGGTGAGAGAGGGAGACGGGAAGAAAAAAGAAGAGATGGGAGGAAAAAACACAGAATAGGAGGGAAGGAGAGAAGAAGGGAGGAGACAGGAAAAAAGAAGGAAGAGGAGGGAAGAAAGGAGATCGATGGGGGGACTGCCTGAGTGGATGGATGAGTGCATGGAGTATAGTTGCATGAGGAGTGAATGAATTGTGGGATGAGGGGGTGTCATCAAGAGTTCAGGGTGGAGTTGGGGTTAGAGGACATACTAGAGACATTTTATAGTATTTTAAGCATTAATAGTGTCTAGGGTGGGGCGCGGTGGCTCACGCCTGGAATCCCAGCACTTTGGGAGGCCAAGGCAGGCAGATCATGAGATCAGGAGATCAAGACCATCCTGGCCAACATGGTGAAATCCAGACTCTACTAAAAATACAAAAATTAGCCAGGTGTGGTGGCACCTGCCTGTAATCCCAGCTACTCGGGAGGCTGAGGCAAGAGAATCGCTTGAACCTGGGAGGCAGAGGTTGCAGTGAGCTGAGATCGCGCCACTGCACTCCAGCCTGGCAACAGAGTGAGACTCCATCTCAAAAAAAAAAAAAAAAAAAAAAAAGAGAGAGAGAGGTCAGTTAAGAATGAGACCCTGGAGATCAATCTCTTTACAGAAGGGAGACGGGGCTATATAAAGAAGACCCAGAAAGAAATGCGTTTGAGAAACGAGACAACACCCAGTAAATAGAGATGTCCTAAGGCCAAGAATGTGGGAGTCTCCATTTTAAAGACAGAGTTGAGCAGACTATTTAACTCTCCCACGTCTCTGAATGTTCCCATTTGTATGTCCCGATCACTTCAGGACTGAGAAGGATGGGGCAGCCACCAGAGTGGACGCTGTCTGTACCTACCATCCTGACCCCACAAGACCTGGGCTGGACAGAGAGCATTTGTACCAGGAACTGAGCCAGCTGACCCACGACATCACCCAGCTGGGGCCCTACACCCTGGACAGAAACAGCCTCTATGTTAATGGTGAGTGTCTATACTGCAGCTGGGGTCTCCTACAATCCCAGGTCACTCTGCACCAGTAGTTCTTAACTAGGGGCAATTTTTCACCCCAGGACACATTTGACAGTGTCTGGAGACATTTTCATTTGTTTGTTTGTTTGTTTGTTTGTTTGTTTTCTGAGACAGAGTTTCACTCTTGTTGCCCAGGCTGGAGTGCAATGGCACGATCTAGGCTCACTGCAACCTCTGCCTCCCGGGTTCAAGCAATTCTCCTGCCTCGGCCTCCCAAGTAGCTGAGATTACAGGTGCCTGCCACCATGCCTGGCTAATTTTTGTATTTTTAGTAGAGATGGAGTTTCACCATGTTGGCCAGGCTGCTCTTGAACTCCTGACTTCAGGTGATCCGCCTGCCTTGGCCTCCCAAAGTGCTGGGATTACAGGCATGAGCCATGATGCCCGGCCATTTGCTAATGGCATCTAGTAAGTAGAGGCCAGAGATGTTGCAAAACATCCAACGATGCACAAAGCAGCCTCCTATCAAAACGCATTATCCAGACCAAAGTGTCAATAGGGCTGAGGTTGAGCATCTGCTGTACACAGATTCCAAGTTCTGGTACAAATCTCGTAGTTCTCTGAGGGCTCATCTTTCAATGCCTAGCACATCAAAGGAGGCCAATTTCCTCTTCCCTTTCACCTCCTGGTATGAAATGTTTCCTCCTCCACCTTGATCCTGTAAGAGCCCAGCTGGAGTTTGCAGACGACGGGGAAAGAAATGGGTGAGGGAGGGTCCTATGGTTGAGTCTCTGCAGTGGGCACTGGGTGCCCAGTTCACCCTCCTCCCCTTCATTTTCCCCATCATGACAACTCAAGGCAAATTCTCAGTTTCCATGGGCCAGTGGAATCCACTGACTTCATGAAATAACCCCACCCTGAGCAAATACCCCTCAAATAATAACTGTTCACACAACATCAATGGCAACAATGACCCAAGCAGCAATGCCACCACCAGAATAGCAACCATAACAGCAGCTCATTTTCATCAAAAGGAAACTGTAGGGCCGGGCACAGTGGCTCACACCTATATTCCCAGCACTTTGGGAGGCTGAGGCAGGCAGATCACCTGAGGTCAGGAGTTCAAGACCAGCCCAACCAACATGGTGAAACCCCATCTCTACTAAAAATACAAAAACTAGCCAGGCTTGGTGGCATGTGCCTGTAATCCTAGCTACTCGGGAGGCTGAGGCAGGAGAATTGCTTGAACCCGGGAGGCAGAGGTTGCAGTCAGTTGAGATTGTGCCACTGCACTCCAGCCTGGGTGACAGAGCAAGACTCCGTCTGAAAAAAAAAAAAAAGGAATTGTGCCAGGAATTGTGATGAGAACTTTATATGCATTATCTCCTATTAATATTACCCAAACCTCCGTGAGTTACTATACTCATTTCTACAGAGAGCCTTTATGCATCCAGGGAGGAAGTAATTAGCCCAGAATTACTCAGTTATGACACAGGACAGTATGAAAACTCCAACCGAAGATTGGAGACTCATGAAAACTCCAGGCTCCTAACTACAAGACATCACTGTGGATCGTCCAAATAGAGCAAGCCCCAATCTCAGGACAGGAATGAGGCATGAATGGCCTCTATGCTAATGATCTAACCTAATGCTGAATTTGTTACTTCCCCTCTGAATCCACTTGGAGATTTCCTTTATATCTGACTTGAAATAGAGGATATATACTCCTCTATCCTTGACATAGGAGATAATACACAGAAAGTATTTCATTGTAGTATCAAGTACACATCCTGTTCTGTGTCCATAGGATTATGACTAATTTAGGGCACGGCTTAACAGTGTGGTACTATTGAATGACAGACAGATGTCTGTTTTGTTGGATGCAGGACAAGCCATGTAACCTCTCCAGACTTTAGTGTCCCCTCTGTGGAATGGGATAAAAATACTACGTGGGATTGTTGTGATAATCAAATGAGATAATTCAGGAACAACCCAGATAAATTACAGGGCTGCCCTGGGTTCTGTCTTTCCTTGTATCTCTCACAGAGCCTCAAAGGAGATGCAATCCATGACCTAGAGAAACACTCAGGACAAATTCTCTTTTCCCCAGTTCCTTTCTTGCTCCAATGGCAACACCACCCCTCTCATCCTGAAGTCTCTTGTTTTTACCACCACACCCATTTTGCCAAATTTTCTCCAATATTCCAAACCATATGAAACCTTTCTTTCCTTCCTTCCGTCCTTTCCTTCCTTTCCTTCTTTCTTTCTTTTTTCTCTTCTCTTCTCTCCTTTTCTTTTCTTTTTGAGACATGGTCTCACTCTGTTGCACAGGCTGGAGTGCAATGGCACGATCTCTGCTCACTGCAACCTCCGCCTCCCAGGTTCAAGAGATTCTCTTGCCTCAGACTCCTGAGTAGCTGGGATTACAGGCACCCACCACCATGCCACGCTAATTTTTGTGTTCTTAGTGGAGACAGGGTTTCACCATGTTGGCCAGGCTAGTCTTGAACTCCTCACCTCAAGTGATCTGCCCATCTCAGTCTCCCAAAATGCTAGGATTACAGGCGTGAGCCACCAAGCCCGGCCCCATATGAACCATTTCTATTCCTCATTTCTCTATACTTTTACCTAAAAACACCACTCCCTTCACCCATCGCATTTTTGTCAATTCTACATCACACACACACACATACACGCACACACACACACACACACAGAGAGAGAAAGTAAGTTGGAAAAAAATTATACTATCATGAAATTTTGTGAAAGGAGGTAAGCTGAGAGAGTAAGAATCAAACTAAATTATCTTTATGGGTAGAAAGCACACTCATCCATACATGTGTCTTTCCGCCCTTGTAATGTATTTATTATTATTGTTTGTGCATACTAGATTCCCAATAAATAGGGACAGCTATTATGGTATTTTTATTTCAGGAATAATAATAGTGATGATCTCCACCATTATTGTCAAAGGACAAAGCACAAAATATGTACCAAATAAAATATAGTCATTATCCTTCATTCACAAAAGATCTTGGCCCCACCTCTTCTCAATGAAATGTCCATGACTTGTTCAACTTTGGCCACTCTGGGCTGAGAGATGGAGGTTCCCTTGTGAGCTGAAGTCACACATCGAAGGTGGAAGCCCCTCCCCTCCCTCTGGCTGGCTGAGGGATAGTCCAGATGGGCTCATCATGAAAGTTTCCCATTATTTCCATTTCTAGATCTACCATCTTCCCCTCCCCTACCTCTCACCCATCATAATTGTCCTTCTTTACTCTTTCCTCCCTATCTGCAGGTTATAACCGTCGGTACTGGACCCCTGCCACCAGCAGTGAGTATTCAAACCTGTGATATTCCAATGCCCTTGGGACCCTTCCTCCCCAAGGTGCATTCCTCAGAAGAGAAACTGATCATTCTCCCTCCCTACATGCCCAGCCACAGCCTCAGAGCAGCCCCTAACCTGTCAAGGTCTTGGTGTGAGTCAAGATAGAAGTCCAAATTCCAATGAGCAGTTCCTGTCCCATATTCCTTTAGGAAGACACCCAATCATTTCTCCATGTTCTTTTTTTCTCAGCTCCAGTGACTTCTACATTCTCCCCAGGGATTTCCACATCCTCCATCCCCAGCTCCACAGGTAGGAAGCTCCTCTCTGGCATCTATGAAATTTAACACTGCATGGTCTGTTCCCTGCTGACCACCCAGACTCAGCCTGTTCCACTCGCCCTCTCACTCTCTCTCTCTCTCTTTTTTTTTTTTTTTACGGAGTCTTGCTCTGTCACCCAGGCTGGAGTGGAATGGTGTGATCTCGGCTCACTGCAACCTTTGCCTCCCAGGTTCACGTGATTCTCCTGCCTCAGCCTCCTAAGTAGCTGGGATTACAGGTGCACGCCACCATGCCTGGCTAAATTTTTGTATTTTTAGTAGAGACGGGGTTTCACCATGTTGGCCAGGCTGGTGTTGAACTCCTGACCTCAAGTGATCTACCCACCTTGGCCTCCCAAAGTGCTGGGATTATAGGCATGAGCCACCACGCCAGGCCCACTCTCTAAATTTTGGCCACCCTGCCTTGAGTGGTGTTCTAGCACCCTAACCTCTGTCTAACCTCAGGAGCTTTGCACTAGTGATTCCTGGGGACCAGCTATGGTTGGTATCTTCTCAACTTTCTAATTTTTAAAAATTATTATTATTATTATTTTTTGAGATGGAGTCTCGCTCTGTCACCCAGGCTGGAGTGCAGTGGCACAATCTCGGCTCATTGCAACCTCTACCTCCCAGGTTCATGCAATTTTCCTGCCTCAGCCAGAAATTTTCTCAGTGGTCGAGATCGTGCCACTGCACTCCCGCCTGGGCAATGGAGCTAGGCTCCATCTCAAAAAAAAAAAAAAAAAAAAAAAAAAGATGGAAGTCGGGCATTCCTAACCCTTAACCCTGCCTTGTGATTCTGGAGTTATGAGATAGAACTTGGTGTCCCGTAATTTAAATTCTGCCTTCAGGCCTTATGTTTTGTGAGTCACAACACTGAAAACTTTTTACATGCTGTAGACAGGATGTTCACTCTCCACATCCTCACCGCTCTGCTCTAATCAATTCAACCATTTATGTGACATGTCTAACCCCTCTCGGCTTGTACGTATGTAACATGTATTACAAAGCAAGTCATTCCATGATCAATGCTGTCACTTTTTCTAGGTGCTTTCAAAATTTGTTCTTCATCATTGATTTTCAGTAGTTTGATTACGATGTGTCTGGGCATGGTTTTCTTTGAGTTTATCCTGCTTAAAGTGTTCTCAGCTTCTTGAGTCTCAAAGTGTTTATTTTCTGCTCTGATTCTTTCTCCCCTTCGGACCTCCAATGAAATGATGTTGCCCCAAGAGACCCTGAGGTTCTGTTCATTTTGTTATTTACCAATCTTTTTTCCTCTCCGAATTTCAGGTTTAATAATTTTTTTTTTTTTTTTTTTTTTTTGAGATGGAATCTCGCTCTGTCACCCAGGCTGGAGTGTAGTGGCGCGATCTCGGCTCACTGCAAGCTCCGCCTCCTGGGCTCACGCCATTCTCCTGCCTCAGCCTCCGGAGTAGCTGGGATTACAGGCACCCGCCACTATGCCCGGCTAATTTTTTGTATTTTTTAGTAGAGACGGGGTTTCACCGTGTTAGCCAGGATGGTCTCAATCTCCTGACCTCGTGATCCGCCCGCCTCAGCCTCCCAAAGAGCTGGGATTACAGGCGTGAGCCACCGTGCCCGGCCCAGGTTTAATAATTTTTATAGAATATTTTCACAATCACCAAGCCTTTTCTCTATCAGTTCCATTCTGCCTGCCCATCCATTGAATTCTTTTTATCTCAGTTACTTTATGTTTCAGTTCGAAAGTTTCTATTTGGTTAGATAGATAGATGTTATAACATATATGTTATATAAAAATATATTTATGGCTATACATATAACATATATGTTATATATAGTTATTTATATAGCCATAACTATATATAACCATATATAGTTATTTATATAGCCATAACTATATATAACCATATATATAGTTACCATATAGTAACCACATATATAAAACGTATAGTTATATATATAGTGTCTCTCTATATATAGTTATATATATAGTTTCTATATCTGTAACTGTATATAGTTATATATGTATGTTTCTCTGTATATAAATATATATATTCCATATATATAGTTATACAAATTATATATATAACTGGGAGATGTTGGTAAAGGATGGCGTGAGGAAACCTGGAGCAGTCATGATAATCCTCGCTCTGCTCCGAACTCCTCAAGAGCAGGAGAAGGGTCCTCCTCATTCTCCAGCCATGTTGACTTTGAGCAATTTACTTATCCTCTCAGTACCTCAGTTTCCTCACCTGCCAATTGAGGATAATAATATTTCATAAATTGTTTGCAAATGTTAAATGCAACTCTATGTAAGAACACCTAGCACAGGGGCTACCAGGGAATTTGGTTTAACAAATATTTATCAGGCACCTATTCTGGGCTGGGCAGGGGGATAAGATGTTGACTAAGTCAAATGCAGTCCCTCCCCTCACCAAGTTTACAGTGTATTGGGCAAGACTGAAATGGAATAAGCAATTACAATTGACAATAAAAGACAACCAAGTTATTGAGCACTTACTATATGGCATGCCATATGCTATGTATTTTTTTATTTTTAACTTTTCATTTTGAAATAAATAATAAATATAAAGTAAATAATAATATAAATAAATAATAAATAACTTTTCATTTTGAAATAAATAATAAATAAATTCAGGAGATGTTGCAAAAATAGTGTAGCATTCCCCTGTATCCTTCACCCAGTTTCTCCCCAATGGCTACATCTTACATAACTCTAATACAATATCAAAAGCAGCAAACTGACATTGTTAAAATCCATTTTACTGGTTTTACACGCGTGTGTGCATATGTGAGCTTGTGTATGTGCGTGTGTGTGCAGGCATGTGTGTGCATATGTGCATGTGTGCATGCGTGTGTGCATGCGTGCATGTGTGCACGTGTGTGCATCTGTGCACGTGTGTGCATGCATGTGTGTGTGCGTGCGTGTGGGTAGCCCTATGCAATTTTTATCACATGGGCATAGCCCTATAATCACCACCACCATCAAGATTCAGAACTGTTCCATTCCCCCAAAGATTCCCCTCATGCTAGCCTTCATAATCATGCCCACTGAGCCCAACACTATTGCATAGAATAGCTATTCTGCTTTCCATCTCCATCTCCGTCTCTACAATTTTATTTTGAAGATGTTATATAAATGGAAATGTACAACATGTCACCTTTGAAATTGGCTTCTTTTCCACTCAGTGTAATGCCCTGGAGATGTGCTCTTTTTAACAGTCATGTAACCTTCCTAATTTCCCTCCAAAATATCATTATGCCCCTCGCCGCCTTTTTAAAATTTTTTTATTTTTTGAGACAGAGTCTCACTCTGTCGCCCAGGCTGGAGTGCAGTGGTATAATCTCAGCTCACTGCAGCCTCCGTCTCCCGGGTTCAAGGGATTCCCCTGCCTCAGCCTCCCAAGTAGCCAGGATTACAAGTGCATGCCACCACGCCTGGCTAATTTTTGTATTTTTAGTCGAGACGGGGTTTCATTGTGTTGGCCAGGCTGGTCTCGAATTCCTGACCTCAAGTGATCTGCCCGCCTTGGCCTCCCAAAGTGCTGGGAGCTCACAGGTGTGAGCCACCGCGCCTGGCCCATATTGCCCATTGTATTACAGCGGAAGAAACTGAGGTATGGACAGGTAACATGTCCATGGTCACTTGGCTGGTGAGGGGCAGAGAGGAGATTTGAAACCAAATCTGACTCACTAGTGTGGCCATAACCACGGTAACTATGTCTCTCTACCATGTGGTCTCCTCTTTATTAAAGGAAGGGCAAGTTCTGGGAGTTTTGGGAGTTTTGGGCTTGAGTAGGGAAGGGTAGCCAAGTAAAGCAGGTGAGAGAAGGTCTGCTTTAAGGACTGCTGTTTGATTTTTATTGTTGTTGTTCAGTGTTCAATGGGATTGAGTTGACTCTTTTTTCCCTTCTTGTTCCCCAAAGCATGAGACTGTTCCAGTCCTTTTCCCTTTTAACTTCTCAGCTAGAGTTTGTTAGGGCGGGTATGGGCACCTGGCAGAGTCTGAGACCTCAGCTTCCAGTAGGCACACGTTCTGACCCAATACACCTACCCTGGTCCCCTAACCTGCTTCTGGTCCCCTAACCTGCTTCTGGGCCCAGGTAAGGCATTTTAGGAACATCCCACTTTTCTCCTTACCTGGCTTTCCATTATCCGTCCAAACTAAAGCACCCACCTGTCTGCTTCAGACTCTTGCTTCAAGCACTCCGTCTGGGTCCTCAGAAATTGACTTAGAGTCAGTTCAGATCTGACTCAGGCGTGGCCTTCTTTTCTCCTTCCTTGCAGCAGCCACAGTCCCATTCATGGTGCCATTCACCCTCAACTTCACCATCACCAACCTGCAGTACGAGGAGGACATGCGGCACCCTGGTTCCAGGAAGTTCAACACCACAGAGAGAGAACTGCAGGGTCTGGTGAGAGCCCCGCCCACCGTACTCCTCCCTCGCCCACTTAGACAAACCAGCCCACCTCACACTGCCTCGCCCACTGATGCCAGCCACGCCCACCTCATCCAACCCTAGCCACCTTTCCCTGCCCCACCCACTGATTTTAGCCAAGCCCACCTCACCCTACCCCGCCTACTGATGCCAGCCATGCCCACCTTTCCCTGCCCCACCCACTGATTTCAGCCACGCCCACCTCACCCTGGTCCACCCCTCCAATGCCCCACTCTTCCTGGCTTCCCACAGCTGTTGTTTCTCACCTCCCCTCTCCTTCCTTGCAGCTCAAACCCTTGTTCAGGAATAGCAGTCTGGAATACCTCTATTCAGGCTGCAGACTAGCCTCACTCAGGTGAGACCCTCCCTAAGAAAAACACAGCCCAACAGGTGAATATGACCCTAGTCTCTGGGCTCCCTGACTCTGTTCATACTTGGAACAACTATTGCCCGTGGATACTAAGCATCACCACCAGCAGCAGCAGATAACTATTCCTAAGACCCAAGGCACTGCATTATGTACTTTATATTTAATGCCTCATCAGTGCTTGCAACAGCCTCATGAAGCAGGAGCAGAAGGGGAAACTGAGGCCCAGGTTAAGTGGCTTGTGCCAGGACACACAAAGCAACTGCAGGACTTCAGGTTCTATATCCAAACTCCTATCCCTTAGGTGGCACTTCCTCCTCTGCCCCCATTATGAACTTGCAGCATGTGGAAAACCCCAATCTGACTTCCCTCTAAGGGAACTTGCCCAGAGAATCTAAGAGGGGAGGAAAGGAAGGCGTTCAGCCCTTACAGGCAGGAGGTCAGCTCCTGAGTGGCTCAGATGCAGCCACAGAGGGCCTGGCCGGTCTGAGGGTGACTGAGAGGCACCGAGGGCACTGTCCCTGAGTGCTGGAAAGGGCAGGTCTTTTAGGGTAGACAGCGGTTGATATCATTTCCTGCCTGGCATTCTCACCTTCCACACCTCTCTCACAGAATCTCCAAGTGCGGCTCTCCCAAGAGAGACTGTCAGTCATCTACCTCCAGTTTCCTTTCCTTCCCAGGGGGAAGAGGGGACAGGGGGGCCCTAATGGCTAAGAGCATTGGTGAACTCAGGCAGACCTCAGTTCTAAACCAACCCAGCTCTGCCATTTACTATCTGTGACTCTGAGCAAGTGCCTGAAGCCTTCTGTGCCCTATTTCCTGACATATTATATATATAAAATACATATATTATATATAGACATATATTTTATATACATATTGAGGCATATTTTATAAACATGTTTATAGACACATTTTTATATGCACGTTATATACATATATAACATGTTATATATAATGTATATATTATACATATTGTTATATTGTATACATGTTATATATGTTATAGCATATATAGTACAAGTTATATATAACACATACATTATGTTACATATAATGTATATGTTATATATGATATATATAATTATATATTATATAAAGCTTTTATATATAATTATATATTATATATAATGTTATATATAACTATATGTTATATATAATTATATATAATATATAATTGTTATATATAATTATATATAATATATAATTGTTGTATATAGTTATATATTATAATTGTTATATATTATATACAACATATAACATACATTATATATTGTTATATATAATATAATATATATAACATGTATAACTTTTATGTTATACATAATGTATATAACATATATGTGTATGTGTGATGTATATAACATATGATATAATATAACAATATTATGTTATAACATATAACATATGTTATAATATAACAATATTATATGTTATAATATATACTATCTGTCATATGTAACATATACATTATATTTTATAAATCAGTTTAATATACATTATGTTACATATAATGTGTTATATATGATATATGATGTATAATTATTTATTATACATAATTGTTATATATAATGTATACATTGTATTTGTTATGTATTATATACAACATATAACATATACATTATGTATTGTTGTATATAATGTAATATATACATATATAACGTGTATAACTTATGTTATATATAATGTATATAACATATATGTGTATGTGATGTATATAACATATCTGACATTAACATATAACATATGTTATAATATAACATATATGTTACATATAATATACATCATGTATAATAATATGTGTATATATAATATATTAAATCATATAAGTATAAATACATATAATATTCAAATATATATTATATATAGTATACATGTGGATACATACAACTACATATACCTAGTATATATTCTATATATAAACAGTCCATGAATTACAATGATTCAACTTATGATTTTTCAAACTTTGTGATAATGCCATAGCAATATGCATTCAGTAGAAAGCATACCTTCAACACCCATGCAACCATTCTGTCATTCACTTTCAGTACAATATTCAATAAATTATATGAGATATTCAACAGTTTATTATAAAATAGGCTTTGTGTTAGGTGATTTTGCCCAAATGTAGGCTAATGTAAAGGTTCAGAGCATGTTTAAGGTAGGATAGGCTAACCTATCATGTTCTGTAGGTTAGGTATAGTCGATTTTTATTTTTATTTTTATTTTTGAGACAGAGTCTTGCTCTGTAACCCAGACTGGAATGCACGGGTGCGATCATAGCTCACTGCAGCCTCGAACTCCTGGGCTCAAGTGATCCTCCTACCTCAGCCTCCCGAGTAGCTGGGACTACAGGTGTGTGCCACCACACCTGGCTATTTTTTTTTAATTTTTTTTTTGTGGAGAGGAGGGTCTTGCCATGTTGCCCAGGTGGCCTTGAACTCCTGGGCTCAAGGAATCCTCCCACCTTGGCCTCCCAAAATCCTGGGATTACAGGTGTGAGCCATCACGCCTGGCTACAGAGCATTTTTGACTTATGACATTTTCAGTTCACAATGGATTTGTCAGGGCTGGGCATGATGGCTCACACCTGTCATCCCAGCACTTTGGGAGGCTGAGGCAGGTGGATCACTTGAGGCCAGGAGTTTGAGACCAGGCTGTCCAAATGGCAAAATCTTGTCTCTACTAAAAATACAAAAATTAGCCAGGCGTGGTGTGACAACTGTAGTTCCAGCTACTCGGGAGACTGAAGCGTGAGAATCACTTGAACTTAGGAGATGGAAGTTACAGTGAGTCAAGATCACACCACTGCACTCCAGCCTGGATGACAGAGCAAGACTCTTTTCTCCAAAAAACAAAAAACAGGCTGGGTGCATGGCTCATGCCTGTAATCCCAGCACTTTGGGAAGCTGAGGCAGGTGTATCACCTGAGGTCAGTAGTTCAAGATCAGCTTGGCAAACATGGAGAAAACCCATCTCTACTAAAAATACAAAAATTAGCTGGGTGTGGTGGCGGGTACCTGTAGTCCCAGCTACTCGGGAGGCTGAGGCAGGAGAATGGATTGAACCTGGGAGGCAGAGGTTGCAGTGAGCCGAGATCACACCACTGAACTCCAGCCTGAGCAGCAGAGTGAGACTCTATCTCCAAAAACAAAAGAAAACAAAAACAAAAAAATAAAATAAAAAACATGGGTTTATCAGGACATAATACCATCATGAGTCAAGAAGCATCTAAATGTACATGGTAGTTATAGAAAAATAGTTATATAGTTATATACAATAGTTATATATAAACCAGTTTAATATATGTTAGGTAGAGGTATATGGTGGTTATATAAAAAATAGTTATATAATAGTTATAGAGTTCTATAATTATATAAAATAGTTATATATAAACCAGTTTAATATATGTTAGGTAGAGGTATAATAATATATATTATATATACTATATAATATAATGTATAAAATGCAAAACGATATCATATATTTCTATATTAAGTTTATATTTACAGATCTACATTTTATATATTTTATCTTATATATAATTGTGTTGTACATAATATAATTAGTATAGTACTGACTTGGGGAATTGAGCAGTACTAACCCATAGGGATATTTGAGGATGAAAATATGTGATTATGAATACAAAATGCTGGGCCTGCTGCATAGGAAGTATTTAATAAATGGTAGTTGTTACTATAAAGTCGTTCCTACTATAGAGCTACTCACAACCCTGGGACGTAGGGAAAGAGCCCGTTTCCCTCTAATCACTCAATAGTAGGTGGCTAGGTAGGTGAGTCCACGTCCTGTGGCCGGGAACAGGTGCTGAGACATGAAGACCTTCTGACTGCATGTTGGACCAGCCACAGTTTCAGACGGACCAGCCAAAAAGGGCATTTTCCCCAAGCCATTTAGCTCCCTTGAGTCTCATAACAAATCTCCTAGCCCTGCTGGTCCATAGGATCTAGAGAGGATGACTTGAACCTTCTGATCCCACCATTTGAAAACGCCATGCCATGGGCACCAGTAGGAGGGCCACTGCTACGTGCACCAGTACAAGGGCCACTGCTATGGATTACAGATTAACCCTAAGTATAGCTGTCGCACACCTAGTACTTTAGGAGGCTTATTCGGGGCCATGCAGATCCCTGGCATTATTATCCTAGGATCCTACACCAAGCAAAGCAGGAGCTGCCCCTCCTCATAAACCCATAAGCCCTTCTCTTGAGCAAAGCAGCTGGGAAGGCCAGAAGTTATTCAAGCTCCCCTCTGCCCCGGTTCCAAAGACAGACAGCTCAAGCCTACATGCAGCAAACCCTATAAAAGTGTCACCTCTTGGCATTTCTGCCATGGTAATGCTTTCTGCTTCCACTAATCATCCTAGTAATTTGTTTATGGTGGGCATCTCTCTGATGAGAACCACATTCTTTTTTTTTTTTTTTTTTTGAGATAGAGTCTCACTCTGTTGCCCAGACTGGAGTGCAGTGGCGCGATCTTGGCTCACTGTAACCTTTGGCTCCTAGGTTCAAGCAATTCTCCTGCCTCAGCCTCCCAAGTAGCTGGGACTGCAGGCACGTACCACCATGCCCAGCTAATTTTTGTATTTTTAGTTGAGACAGGGTTTCACCATGTTAGCCAGGATGGTCTCAATCTCTTGACCTCATGATCCACCTGCCTTGGCCTCCCAAAGTGTTGGGATTACAGGCATGAGCCACCATGCCCGGCCTGAGAGCCACATTCTTGTTAACCACAGTTTCCCCAGAGTCCGCATTAGGGGTTGACAAAGAGTGGAAAGGAAGGACAAAAGGATGGAGAGGTGGATGGACTAAGCATATGTAGGTTCTTACCCAGGCCAGAGAAGGATAGCTCAGCCACGGCAGTGGATGCCATCTGCACACATCGCCCTGACCCTGAAGACCTCGGACTGGACAGAGAGCGACTGTACTGGGAGCTGAGCAATCTGACAAATGGCATCCAGGAGCTGGGCCCCTACACCCTGGACCGGAACAGTCTCTATGTCAATGGTGAGCAGCTGTGATTGGTTGGAGGCTCTTCCTCCTTGCTGAGCAGCCTGTAATCTCTGGCTTGAGGTCACACTCACTGTCAGGCAATTGAAAATTTGGTCCTGTGCTCTACATGGGATGACTAATTTCCGGACTTCATGGTATCTTTTTTTTTTTTTTTTTTTTGAGATGGAGTCTCGCTCTGTCACCAGGCTGAGGTGCAGTGGCATGATCTCAGCTCCCTGCAACCTCCGCCTCCCGGATTCAAGCAATTCTCCTGCCTCAGCCTCCTAAGTAGCTGGGACTACAGGTGCATGCCACCACATCCAGCTAATTTTTGTATTTTTAGTAGAGACAGGGTTTCACCATGTTGGCCAGGATGGTCTCAATCTCTTGACCTTGTAATCCACCTTGCCTTGGTCTCCCAAAGTACTGGGATTACAGGCTTGAGCCACCACACCTGGCCAGGACTTCATGGTTTCTTCATCATCATGGAATGAATTCCATCAGGGCATTCTTCCCTGATGTGAGGGCACTGATAGGAAATCTTTAATGGTCCCTGCTGCATGAAACTCCTTCCATTGCACCAGGGTAGCCCTGACCCCTGTTTGGTCCCCCACATCTGCTTGTAACTTACCCACACTCCTCCCTCCTTCTCTATGCAGGTTTCACCCATCGAAGCTCTATGCCTACCACCAGCAGTGAGTATTCAACTCATGTCCACATGCCCATGATCCTACACCAAGCAAAGCAGGAGCTGCCCCTCCTCATAAACCCATAAGTCCTCCCCTTGAGCAAAGCAGCTGGGAAGGCAGAAATTATTCAAGCTCCCCTCTGCCCCAGTTTCAAAGACAGACTCAGCTCAAGCCCACATGCAGCAAACCCTATAAAAGTGTCACCTCTTGGCATTTCTGCCATGGTAATGCTTTCTGCTCTCACTAATGAGGACTTCTCCTCAGCTCCTGGGACCTCCACAGTGGATGTGGGAACCTCAGGGACTCCATCCTCCAGCCCCAGCCCCACGAGTAAGTACCAGTCAATGGCATCTCTATTAGAGCATGCTATCTCTGTCATTTTTACTTAGATGAAGATGGAAAATCATAGCAAATCTACTGATAGTGAGTGGACCAACGAAATTTGTTAGCCACCTCGTGTGTACCAGATCCTAGAGATACAGGAGGGAAAACAAAACCAACACAAAATTTCTGCTCTTAGTGAGCTTGTATTCTTGTCATGATGATGATGATGGTGGTGGTGCTGTTGATGACGATGATGATGATGGTGATGCTGGTGATACTGTTGATGATGGTGATAGTGATGTTGATGACAATGATGATGATGATGATGATGTTGAAGAAAATGATGCTGGTGATGGTGGTGGGGGTTATTATGGTAATAATGATATGTTGAGTGTGACGATGATGGTGGTGGTGTTGATGATGATGATTATTATTATTATGCTAGTGACATTGATGATGGTAATGGTGATATCGATGACAATGACAATGATGGTGATGAGGATGATGTCGGTGATGGTGGTGGGGTTATGATGTTAATGATATGTTGAATGTGATGATGGTGATGATGATGTTTGTGGTTCATGATGGGGATTGTCATGGTGGTGCTGGTGGTACTTGTGATGACAATAATGATAATAATAATGATGACAATGATAGTGATGATGGTGATGGTGATAATAAAGATAACAGATATCACCTTACAATATTGAGCACTAAATATGTAACAAGAGCTATGCTCAGTATCTAACTACTATTATATAATCTACTTTAGAAAATGAATTGTATCATAGATAAGAAAGGCGTGGAAAATATTTATTATGTCACTCAATTTAATTGCTGCGTATGGTTATTACAAAGTGCTATTCTCTCTACTTTGAACATAATGTTTATTTCACACTCACACTACAGCTGCTGGCCCTCTCCTGATGCCGTTCACCCTCAACTTCACCATCACCAACCTGCAGTACGAGGAGGACATGCGTCGCACTGGCTCCAGGAAGTTCAACACCACGGAGAGAGTCCTGCAGGGTCTGGTTAGTGTCCTGCCCTCCACACTCTGCCCTGCTCATGATACCCAGTCCTTCTTACATCATCCATGCCAGGGCAATGGAAGAATATCACACCCAACTCACTCTTGCCCCAAGAGATGCAAGCCTCAGCCGGGAGCAGTGGCTCATGCCTGTAATACCAGCACTTTGGGAGGCCAAGGCGGGTGGATCACCTGAGGTCAGGAGTTTGTGACCAGCCTGGCCAACATGGTGAAACCTCATCTCTACTAAAATACAAAAATTAGCCAAGCATGGTGGTGCATGCCTGTAATCCCAGCTACTTGGGAGGGTGAGGCAAGAGAATCACTTGAATCAAGGAGGCAGAGGTTGCAGTGAGTCAAGATCATGCCACTTTACTCCAGCCTAGGCAAAACAGCGAAACTCCATCTCACAAAAAAAAGAAAAAAAGAGACAGATGCAAGCCTCCCCCACCGAGGCCAGCCCTGCCCACCTCACTTCTGCCTGGCTCTTACATAAAACTTAGCCCTCCTACTCACCGCCCTCTCCCTCCTCCACAGCTCAAGCCTTTGTTCAAGAACACCAGTGTTGGCCCTCTGTACTCTGGCTGCAGATTGACCTTGCTCAGGTGAGAACTTAGAATTTCCAGCCTGGCTGCCCCACTTGTACTCACTCCAAAAGACTTTGCACTGCTTCCTTGCTGCACTTCCTAGGGATATCCTCACCAAAGATGGAATTCAGGAGTCACAGGCTTCAGGATCAGTGTGTTTCCTGACAGTAACACCCCTACACTCCACCTCAACAGAGAGACTCTGCATGGCACATCATCAGGATTGAGCCTCTCCCTTTATCATCCCTCTGAATTCCCTCCATTCCCTGTGCCTCCCTTTCCTTTACATGTTAAATTCTGTCCCCAGGATTTCTTTCAGGACAATCATGCCTCATCCACGTGATTTCATCCTCATTTCGAGCTCTTCACTGGGCTCAAGTCCGGCTCCCCTGTCTCGTCCATGAAAATGTCAGTTTCATCTTGTCATTGTATCCGTTACTCTGCTCACAGTCCTCAGCAAGCCAATAGTCCATGCACTAAGAGTCGATGTGGCTTCTCACCTCTTTCCCAGGTTTCTCATTTCTCTGGTCCTTGCTGTCCTTCCCTCAGCAATCGCAAGACCCTTCCGAGATAATCTTTTCATTGTCATTTTTCCCACTGACCCTCCCCAGGCTCGAGAAAGATGGGGCAGCCACTGGAGTGGATGCCATCTGCACCCACCGCCTTGACCCCAAAAGCCCTGGACTCAACAGGGAGCAGCTGTACTGGGAGCTAAGCAAGCTGACCAATGGCATTGAAGAGCTGGGCCCCTACATCCTGGACAGGAACAGTCTCTATGTCAATGGTGAGTGGCTGTGATGTGGTTGAAATCTCTTCCCCCTTGCTGGGCAGCCTCTAATCTCTAACTAGAGGTCACACTCCCTGCCTGGCCTTTGAAAATTCTGTCATGTGCTCTACATGGGATGACTAAGGTCTGGACTTCATGGTTTCCTTACCATCATGGACTGTGTTCCCTCAGGGCATTCTTTCCTGATGTGAGGATGCTGATAGGAAATCTTCAATGGTCCCTGTACCATGAAACTCAGTTCATTGCACCAGGGTAGCATTGACCTACATTTGGTCCCCCACCTCTCCTTGTCTCTTACCCACTCTCCTCCCTCCTTCTCTATGCAGGTTTCACTCATCAGAGCTCTGTGTCCACCACCAGCAGTGAGTATTCAACTCATATCCACATGCCTCGGTTCCTACACCAAGAGGAGCAGGAGCTGGCCCCTCCTCATAAACCCATTAAGTCCTCTTCATAAGCAAAGGATTTAGGAGGGCAGAAGTTATTTAAGTGCCCCTCTGCCCAGCTCAAGAGACCGACCCAGCTCAAGCTACACATGCAACAAACCCCATAAATAGTCTCCCCTCTTGCCATTTCTGCCAAGAGAGTGCTTTCTGCTTTCACTGATGAGAACTTTTCCTCAGCTCCTCGGACCTCCACAGTGGATCTTGGAACCTCAGGGACTCCATCCTCCCTCTCCAGCCCCACAAGTAAGTATCAGTCAATGACATCTCTATGAGAGCATAGCTGATTAGTGTAAACATCTCTGTCATTTTCACTCAAATAAAGATGGAAAATCATAGTAAATCTAGTGATACTGAGTGGACAAATTTGTTTGTTTTTTCTCATCCTTTTCACTTTTTTTTTATTAAACTTTAAGTTTTAGGGTACATGTGCACAATGTGCAGTTTAGTTACACATGTATACATGTGCCATGCTGGTGTGCTGCACCCATTAACTCATCATTTAGCATTAGGTATATCTCCTAATGCTATCCCTCCCCCGTCCCCCACCCTGCAACAGTCCCCAGAGTGTGATGTTCCCCTTCCTGTGTCCATGTGTTCTCATTGTTCAATTCCCACCTATGAGTGAGAACATGCAGTGTTTGGTTTTTTGTCCTTGCGATAGTTTACTGAGGATGATTTCCAATTTCATCCATGTCCCTACAGAGACATGAACTCATCATTGTTATGGCTGCATAGTATTCCATGGTGTGTATGTGCCACATTTTCTTAATCCAGTCTATCGTTGGACATTTGGGTTGGTTCCAAGTCTTTGCTATTGTGAATAGTGCCGCAATAAACATACGTGTGCATGTGTCTTTATAGCAGCATGATTTATAATCCTTTGGGTATATACCCAGTAATGGGATGGCTGGGTCAAATGGTATTTCTAGTTGTAGATCCCTGAGGAATCGCCACACTGACTTCCACAATGGTTGAACTAGTTTACAGTCCCACCAACAGTGTAAAAGTGTTCCTATTTCTCCACATCCTCTCCAGCACCTGTTGTTTCCTGACTTTTTAATGATTGCCATTCTAACTGGTGTGAGATAGTATCTCGTTGTGGATTTGATTTGCATTTCTCTGATAGCCAGTGATGGTGAGCATTTTTTCATGTGTTTTTTGGCTGCATAAATGTCTTCTTTTGAGAAGTGTCTGTTCATGTTCTTCACCCACTTTTTGATGGGGTTGTTTGCTTTTTTCTTGTAAATGTGTTTGAGTTCACTGTAGATTCTGGATATTAGCCCTTTGTCAGATGAGTAGGTTGTGAAAATTTTCTCCCATTTTATAGGTTGCCTGTTCACTCCGACGGTAGTTTCTTTTGCTGTGCAGAAGCTCTTTAGTTTAATTAGATCCCATTTGTCAATTTTGGCTTTTGTTGCCATTGCTTTTGGTGTTTTAGACATGAAGTCCTTGCTCATGCCTATGTCCTGAATGGTAATGCCTAGGTTTTCTTCTAGCGTTTTTATGGTTTTAGGTCTAACGTTTAAGTCTTTAATCCATCTTGAATTAATTTTTGTATAAGGTGTAAGGAAGGGATCCAGTTTCAGCTTTCTACATATGGCTAGCCAGTTTTCCCAGCACCATTTATTAAATAGGGAATCCTTTCCCCATTGCTTGTTTTTCTCAGGTTTGTCAAAGATCAGATAGTTGTAGATATGTGGCATTATTTCTGAGGGCTCTGTTCTGTTACACTGATCTATATCTCTGTTTTGGTACCAGTACCATGCTGTTTTGGTTGCTGTAGCCTTTTGGTATAGTTTGAAGTCAGGTAGCATGATGCCTCCAGCTTTGTTCTTTTGGCTTAGGATTGACTTGGTGATGCGGGCTCTTTTTTGGTTCCGTATGAACTTTAACGTAGTTTTTTCCAATTTTGTGAAGAAAGTCATCGGTAGCTTGATGGGGATGGCAATGAATCTATAAATTACCCTGGTCAGTATGACCATTTTCCCGATATTGATTCTTCCTACCCATGAGCATGGAATGTTCTTCCATTTGTTTGTATCCTCTTTTATTTCATTGAGCAGTGGTTTGTAGTTCTCCTTGAAGAGGTCCTTCACGTCCCTTGTAAGTTGCATTCCTAGGTATTTTATTCTCTTTGAAGCAATTATGAATGGGAGTTCACTTATGATTTGGCTCTGTGTTTGTCTGTTATTGGTGTATAAGAATGCTTGTGACAAATTTGTTTTGGCCACCTACTGTGTACCAGACCCCAGGAATACAGTAAGAAAAAGAAAATCAATTTTAAAAAAATCTATGCCCTCAGTGAGCTTGTATTCTTGTGATGATGATGATGGTGGTGGTAGTTACAATGGTAATGATGATGTGTTGAGTGGGATGATGATGATTGTGGTGGTGACATTGTTTATGATGATGATGATGATGATGGTCATACTGTTGATGATGGCAGTAGTGATGTTGATGATGATGGTGATGGTGTTGAGGATGATGCTGGTGATGGTAGAGGAGGTTATGATGGTAATTATGATGTATTGAGTGTGATGATGATAGTGATAGTGTTGCTGTTTATAATGATGATAGTGGTGATCTTGATGATGGTGGTGGTGATGTTGATGACAATGATGATGGTAATGAGGATGATGCAGGTGATGGTGGTGGAGATTGTGATGGTAATGATGTCGTATTGAGTATGATGGTGATGATGATGGTGGTAGTGTTGCTGTTTATAATGATCATGATAATGATAGTGTTGATGTTGATGGTGGTGGTGATGTTGATAACAATGATGAGGATGGTGATAAGGATGATTCAGGTGATGGTGGTGGGGTTATGATGGTAATGATGATGTGTTGAGAGTGATGATGTTTGTGGTGGTCATAATGGGGATTATCATGGTGGTGATGATGATAATGATGGTGATGGTGACGATGATGGTGATGGTGATGATGATGATAATAAAGTTAACAGAAAATGTCAGACAGTATTGAGCAATAAATATTCACCAACAGCTATGCTAAGCACCTACTATTATATAATATACTTTTATAAAAATAAATTACATTATTATAGGCAAGGGAGGCATGGAAAATATTTTGTCACTCAATTTAAATTCTGCATATATTGAAAGATAAGTCTATTGCAAACTCCTATTTTCTCTGCTTTGAACATAGTGTTTATTCCCATTCCAGTTATGGCTGCTGGTCCTCTCCTGGTACCATTCACCCTCAACTTCACCATCACCAACCTGCAGTATGGGGAGGACATGGGTCACCCTGGCTCCAGGCAGTTCAACACCACAGAGAGGTTCCTGCAGGGTCTGGTGAGAGCCCCACCCACTTTACTCCTGCCCCATCCCAGATACATCTATGCCAGGACTATGGAAGAAGATTGTATCCATCTCACCCTTGCCCACAAAAGATGCAAGCCCTGCTCACTGAGGCCAGCCATGCCCACTGGTGCCTGCTCCACCCACCTGACTTCTGCCCCACACACATGCACCTTAGCCCTCCTACTCACTTTCCTCTCGCTCCTCCACAGCTTGGTCCCATATTCAAGAACACCAGTGTTGGCCCTCTGTACTCTGGCTGCAGACTGACCTCTCTCAGGTGAGACCTTAGAAGATCCAGCCTGGCTGCCCCAGTTGTTCCCACTCCAATAGATTTTGCACTGCTTCCTTGCTGCACCTCCTAGGGATATCCTCACCAAAAGGGGAATTCAGGAGTCACTGGCTTCTGGACCAATGTGTTTCCTGATACTAACACCCCCACACCTTACCTCAACAGGGAGAATCTGCATGGTCCATCATCAGGATTGAGCCTCTATCCTGATCATCCCTCTGAATTCCCTGCCCCTCCCTTTCATTTAGGTGTTAAATTCTGTCCCCAGAATTTCTCTCAAGACAATCATGCCTCATCCAAGTGCCTTCATCCCTGTTTCCAGCTCTTCACTGGTCTCAAGTCTGGGCTCTCCTGTCCCCATGCTATGAGAATGCAGGTTTCACCTTGCACTTTTATAAGCATGGTTGTATCTGTGACTCTGTGCACAGTCCCAAGCAAGCCAGTGGTCCATGCCCTCAGAGAATCTAAGTGTAGCTTCTCACCTCTTTCCCAGGTTTCTCATTTCCTCTGGTTCCTTACTGTCTTTCCATCAGCAGTCTCAAGACACAACCTAGGTAATCTTTTCATAGTCATTCTCCCCACCTACCTTCCCCAGGTCCGAGAAGGATGGAGCAGCCACTGGAGTGGATGCCATCTGCACCCATCATCTTGACCCCAAAAGCCCTCGACTCAACAGAGAGCGGCTGTACTGGGAACTGAGCCAACTGACCAATGGCATCAAAGAGCTGGGCCCCTACACCCTGGACAGTAACAGTCTCTATGTCAATGGTGAGCAGCCGTGATGTGGTTGGAGTCTTTTCCTTCTAGAGTCTGGGAAGAATCTAATCTCTGGCTTGAAGTCACACTCCCTGCCTGGCCACTGAATATTCTGTCATGTGGTGTAGATGGGATGACTAAGTTCTGGACTTCACAGTTTCTTCATTGTCGTGAACTGTGTTCCCTCAGGGCACTCTTCCCTGTTGTGAGGATACTGATAGGAACTCTTTAATGGCCCCAGTCCCATGAAACTCATTGTCCCATGAAACTCATTTAATTGCATTGGGATTGCCATGACCCTTATTGTGTCCCTCATATCTCCTTAACGCTTACCAAGTCTCCTCCCTCCTTCTCTATGCAGGTTTCACCCATCGGACCTCTGTGCCCACCACCAGCAGTGAGTATTCAACTCATGTCCACATGCCCCTGATCCTACATTAAGTGGAGCAGGAGCTGGCCCCTCCTCTTAAACCCATAAGTCCCCCTCTTGAGCAAAGGAGCTGGGAAGGCAGAAGTTATTGAAGCTCCCTTCCACCCTAGCTCCAAAGACAGCCCAGCTCATGGCCATATGCAGCAGACCTCATAATAGTCTACCTTCTTGCCATTTCTACCATGAGATTATTTTCTGCTTTCACTGATGAGCACTTTTTCTCAGCTCCTGGGACCTCCACAGTGGACCTTGGAACCTCAGGGACTCCATTCTCCCTCCCAAGCCCCACAAGTAAGTACTAGTCAATGGCATCTCCCTTAGATTATGCCTGATGAGTGTGAACATCTGTGCCATTTTCACTCAAATGAAAATAGAAAATCATAGTAAATCTAGTGATACTGAGTGAACCAAAAAAATTTATTGGCCACTTGCAGCGTACCAGACCTTAGAGATACAAGGAAAAGAAAACTAATAAAAGCACCTCTGCCCTCAGTGAGCTTGTGTTCATGTGATGATGGTGGTGGTGGTTATGATAGTAATAATGACATGTTGAGTGTGATGATGATTGATGATGATGGTGATGCTGTTGATGATGATGGTGGTGATGTTACTGGCAATGATGATGATGGACATAAGGATGTTGTCAGTGATGGTTGTGAAGGTTATGATGGTAATGATGGTGTGTGGAGTGTGATGATGATGATGATGGTGCTGTTTATGATGGTGAAAATGATAGCACCAATCATGATGGCCAGCCATCATAAATATAACAGATAACATCAGACAATATTGAGCATTGAATATGCATGATTAGCTATGCTCAGCATCTAACTACTATTATATAACATACTTTCATAAAAATAAATTGTATTATTATAGGCAAGGGAGATATGGTAAATATCTTGTCTCTCAATTTAAATTTTGCACACGTTTAAAGATAAGTCTATTCTAAACCTCTATTTCTTGACTTTGAGCATAGTGTTTATTTTCAATTCCCACTACAGCTACTGGCCCTCTCCTGGTGCCGTTCACCCTCAACTTCACCATCACCAACCTGAAGTATGAGGAGGACATGCATCGCCCTGGCTCCAGGAAGTTCAACACCACAGAGAGGGTCCTGCAGAGTCTGGTTAGTGCCCTTCCCTCCTCACTCTGCCCAGCCCCAGATATCCAGTCCCTTCTACATCATCCATGCCAGGGTGATGAAAGAAGATAGCAACAACTTTCCCCCTTCCCCCCAAGAGATGCAAGCCCCACCCACAGAGACCAGTCCTGCTTATTGGTGCCTGCTCCACCCACCTCACATCTGCCCCTACCCACACACACCTTAGCCCCACTACTCACCTCCCTCTCCCTCCTCTACAGCTTGGTCCTATGTTCAAGAACACCAGTGTTGGCCTTCTGTACTCTGGCTGCAGACTGACCTCGCTCAGGTGAGACTTTAGAAGAGCCAGCCTGGGTGCCCAACTTGTTCCCACTCTAAAAGACTTTGCACTGCTTCCTTGCTGCACTTCCTAGGTATATCTTCACCAAAAGGGGAATTCAGGAGTTATAGGCCTGAGAACCAGTTGTTTCCTGATAGTAACACCCCCATGCCCCACCTCAACATGCAAAATCTTCATGGTTCATCATCAGGATTGAGACACTACCCTGATCACCCATCTGAATTCCCTCCTTTCCCTGCCCCTCCCTTTCATTTAGGTGTTAAATTCTGTCCCCAGGATTTCTCTCAAGATAACCATGCCTCATCCACATACATTCATCAGCCTTTCAAGCTCATCACTAGTCTAAAGTCTGGGTTCTCCTGTTCCCATGCCATGAGAATGCAGGTTTCACCTTGCACTTTTATTAAAATTATTATATCCATGACGCTGCTTGCAGTCCCAACCAAGATAGTGGTCTGTGTACTCAGATAATCTAAGTGTGGCTTCTCACCTCTTTGCTAGGTTTCTCATTTCCTCTGGTTCCTTGATATGTTTCCCTCAGCAATCTCAAGACAAGTCCTAGGCAATCTTTTCATTGTCATTTCTCCTCCTACCTTCCTCAGGTCTGAGAAGGATGGAGCAGCCACTGGAGTGGATGCCATCTGCACCCACCGTCTTGACCCCAAAAGCCCTGGAGTGGACAGGGAGCAGCTATACTGGGAGCTGAGCCAGCTGACCAATGACATCAAAGAGCTGGGCCCCTACACCCTGGACAGGAACAGTCTCTATGTCAATGGTGAGCAGCTGTGATATGGTAGGAGTCTCTTCCTCCTGGCTGTGCAACCTCTAATCTCTGGCTTGGGGGGCACACTCCCTGCCTGGCCATTGAAAATTCTGTCACGTGCTCTACATGGGATGACTAAGCTCTGGACTTCATGGTTTCTTCGTTATCATGAGAGGCATTCCCTCTAGGCACTCTTCCCTGTTGTGAGGATGCTGATAGGAAATCTTTAATGACCCCTGTCCCATGAAACTCATTTAATTGCACCAGGGTAGTCCTGAACTCTATTGCGTCCACCACATCTTCTTAACCCTTACCCAGTCTCCTCCCTCCTTCTCTATGCAGGTTTCACCCATTGGACCCCTGTGCCCACCAACAGCAGTGAGTATTCAACTCATGTCCAGATGCCCCTGATCCTATATCAAGTGGAGCAGGAGCTGGCCCCTCCTCTTTAACCCATAAGTCCTCCTCTTGAGCAAATGAGCTGGGAAGGCAGAAGTTACTCAAGCTGCCCTCTGCCCCAGCTCCAAAGACAGACCCAGCTCAAGCCCACATGCAGCAGACCTCATAATAGTCTATCTTCTTGCCATTTCTGCCATGAGAGTGCTTTCTGCTTTCACTGATGAGGACTTTTTTCAGCTCCTGGGACCTCCACAGTGGACCTTGGGTCAGGGACTCCATCCTCCCTCCCCAGCCCCACAAGTAAGTACCAGCCAATGGTATCTGTATTAGATCATGCCTGATGAATGCAAACATCTGTGCCATTTTCAGTCAAATGAAAATGGAAAATCATAATAAATCTAGTGATACTGAGTGAACCAAAAAAATGTATTGGCCACCTACAGTGTACCAGACCCTAGGGATATAGCAAGGAAAATAGAACCAATAAAAACATCTCTGCCCTCAGTGAGCTTGTGTTCATGTGATGATATGATGGTGGTGGTGGTGGTGGTAATAGTAATAATGACATATTGAGTGTGATGATAATTTATGATTATGGTGTTGCTGTTGATGATGGTGGTGGTGATGTTACTGATAATGATGATGACGGACATGAGGATGTTGTCAGTGATGGTTGTGAAGGTTATGATGGTAATGATGTGTTGAGTGTGATGATGATGATGATGATGGTGGTGTTGGTGCTGTTTATGATGGTGACCATGGTACTGATGATGTTGATGATGGTAGTGGTGACGTTGATGACAATAACAATGATGGTGATGAGGATGATGCCAGTGATGGTCATGTGGTTATTATGATAATGATGATGTGTTGAGTGTGGTGATAATTATGTTTGGGTGATCATGATGGGGATTCTCATGGTGATGATGATAATAATGATGGTGATGGTGACAATGATAGCAACAATGATTATGGCCATAATAAAGATAACAGATAACATCAGACAATATTGAGCACTGAATATGTACAAGTAGCTATGCTCAGCATCTAACTACTATTATATAATATATTTTTATAAAAATAAATTGTATTATTATAGGCAAGGGAGATGTACATATTTTTCTCTCAATTTAAATTTTGTATATGTTTAAAGATAAGTCTATTCCAAACCCCTATTTTCTCTACTTTGAACATAGTGTTTATTTTCAATTCCCACTACAGCTGCTGGCCCTCTCCTGGTGCTGTTCACCCTCAACTTCACCATCACCAACCTGAAGTACGAGGAGGACATGCCTCGCCCTGGCTCCAGGAAGTTCAACACCACAGAGAGGGTCCTGCAGAGTCTGGTAAGTGCCCTGCCCTCCTTACTCTGCCAGCCCCAGATATCCAGTCCCTTCTACATCATAGATGCCAAGGTGATGAAAGAAGATAACACCAACCTCACCCATGCCCCTGAGAGATGCAAGCCCCGCCCACAGAGACCAGCCCTGCTCATTGGTGCCTACTCCTCCCACCTCACATCTGCCCCTAACACACAGACACCTTAGCCCTCCTACTCACCTCTCTCTCCCTCCTCCACAGCTTGGTCCCATGTTCAAGAACACCAGTGTCGGCCCTCTGTACTCTGGCTGCAGACTGACCTTGCTCAGGTGAGACTTTAGAAGAGCCAGCCTGGCTGCCACAATTGTTCTCACTCCAAAAGACTTTGCACTGTCTCCTTGCTGTACTTCCTAGGGATATCGTCACCAAAAAGGGAATTCAGGAGTCACTGGCTTGAGAACCAGTTGTTTCCTGATAGTAACACCGCCATTCCCCACCTCCACAGGCAGAATTTTCATGATCCATCATCAGGATTGAGGCACTACCCTGATCACTCCTCTGAATTCCCTCCTTTGCCTGCCCCTCCCTTTCATTTAGTGTTAAATTCTGTCCCCAGGACTGCTCTTAAGACAATCATACCTCATCCACATACATCCATCCCCCTTTCAAGCTCTTCACTAGTCTGAAGTCTGGGTTCTCCTGTTCCCATGCCATGAGAATGCAGGTTTCACCTTGCACTTTTATAAAAATTATTATATCCATGACTCTGCTTGCAGTCCCAACCAAGATAGTGGTCTATGTACTCAGATAATCTAAGTGCAGATTCTCACCTCTTTCCCAGATTTCTCATTTCCTCTGGTTCCTTGATATGTTTCCCTCAGCAATCTCAAGACAAGTCCTAGGCAATCTTTTCATTGTCATTCCCCCTCCTACCTTCCTCAGGTCCGAGAAGGATGGAGCAGCCACTGGAGTGGATGCCATCTGCACCCACCGTCTTGACCCCAAAAGCCCTGGAGTGGACAGGGAGCAGCTATACTGGGAGCTGAACCAGCTGACCAATGGCATCAAAGAGCTGGGTCCCTACACCCTGGACAGAAACAGTCTCTATGTCAGTGGTGAGGAGCTGTAATATGGTAGGAATCTCTTCTTCCTTGCTGTGCAACCTCTAATCTCTGGCTTGGGGGCACACTCCCTGCCTGGCCATTGAAAACTTTGTCACGTGCTCTACATGGGGTGACTAAGTTCTGGACTTCATTCTTTCTTCGTCATCATGAACTGCATTCCCTCAGGGCACTCTTCCCTTTTGGGAGAATGCTGATAGGAAATCTTAATGACCCCTGTCCCATGAAACTCATTTAATTGCACTAGGGTAACCCTGAACCCTATTGCATCTCCCACATCTCCTTAACCCTTACCCAGTCTCCTCCCTCCTTCTCTATGCAGGTTTCACCCATCAGACCTCTGCGCCCACCACCAGCAGTGAGTATTCAACTCATGTCCACATGCCCCTGATCCCACATTAAGTGGAGCAGGACCTGGCCCCTCCTCTTAAGCCCGTAAGACCTCCTCTTGAGCAAAGGAGCTAGGAAGGCAGAAGTTACTCAAGCTCCCCTCTGCCCCAGCTCCAAAGACAGTCCTAGCTCAAGCCCACATGCAGCAGACCTTATAATAGTCTACCCTCTTTCCATTTCTGCCATGAGAGTGCTTTCTGCTTTCACTGATGAGGACTTTTTTCAGCTCCTGGGACCTCCACAGTGGACCTTGGGACCTCAGGGACTCCATCCTCCCTCCCCAGCCCTACATGTAAGTACCAGTCAATGACATGTCTATTAGATCATGCCTGATGAATATGAACATCTGTGCCATTTTCACTCAAATGAAGATGGAAAATCATAGTAAATCTAGTGATACTGAGTGAACCAAAAAAATGTATTGGCCACCTACAGTGTACCAGACCCTAGGGATACAGCAAGGAAAATAAAACCAATAAAAACATCTCTGCCCTCAGTGAGCTTGTGTTCATGTGATGATGATAGTGGTGGTGGTTATGATAGTAATAATGACATGTTGAGTGGGATGATGTTGATGATGGTGGTGGTGATATTACTGATGATGATGGTGATGGACTTGAGGATGTTGTCTGTGATGGTCGTGAAGATTATGATGACAATGATGATGTGTTAAGTGTGATGATGATGATAACTGTGGTGATGCCGTTTATGATGGTGACCATGGTACTGATGATATTGATGTTGGTCGTGGTTATGTTGATGACAATGACAATGATGGTGATGAGGATAATGCCAGTGATGGTTGTGGGGTTATGATGATAATGATGATGTGTTGAGTGTGGTGATGATAATGTTCGTGGTGGTCGTGATGGGGATTACTATGGCAGTGATGGTCATAATAATGATGGTGATGGTGACAATGATAGCAAGGATGATGATGGCAATAAAGATAGTACATAATATCAGACAATATTGAGCTCTGAATATGCACCAGGAGCAGTGCTTAGCAACTAAATACTATTATATAATATATTTTTGTAAAAATAAATTGTATTGTTGTAGGCAAGGGAAGCATGGTAAATATTTTGTCACTCAATTTAAATTCTGCATATATTTAAAGATAAGTCTATTGCAAACTCCTATTTTCTCTACTTTGGACATAGTGTTTGTTTCCCACCTCCACTACAGCTGCTGGCCCTCTCCTGGTGCCATTCACCCTCAACTTCACCATCACCAACCTGCAGTACGAGGAGGACATGCATCACCCAGGCTCCAGGAAGTTCAACACCACGGAGCGGGTCCTGCAGGGTCTGGTTAGTGCTCCACCCTCCTCACTCTGCCCCACCCCAGAGAGTCAGTACCTCCTACTGACTACTACTACTATCATCCATGCCAGGTGATGGAAGAAGATCATACCCACCTCACCCTTGCCCCAAGAGATGCAAGCCATGCCCATTGAAACCAGCCCCACTCACTGATGCCTGTTCTGCCCACCTGACTTCTGCCCTACACACCCACACACGCAACTTAGCCCTCCTACTCATCTCCTTCTCCCTCCTCCACAGCTTGGTCCCATGTTCAAGAATACCAGTGTCGGCCTTCTGTACTCTGGCTGCAGACTGACCTTGCTCAGGTGAGACCTTAGAAGATCAAGCCTGGCTGCCCCACTTGTTCTCACTCCAATCGACTTTGCACTGCTTCCTTGCTGCACTTCCTAGGGATATCCTCACCAAAGGTGGAATTCAGGAGTCACTGGCTTCATGATCAATGTGTTTTCTGATAGTAACACCCCCAAACCCCACCTCAACAGGGAGAATCTGAATGGCCCATCATCAGGATTGAGCCTCTACCCTGATCATCCCTCTGAATTCCCTCCTGTCCCTGCACCTCCCTTTCCTTTAGGTCTTAAATTCTGTCCCCAGGATTTCTCTCAAGATGATCGTGCCTCATCCACAGGCTTTCATCCCCATTTCCAGCTCTTCATTGGTCCCACGTCTGGTGTCTCTGTCCCCATGCCATGAGAATGCAGGTTTTAACTTGCACTTTTTAATTTAATTTTATTTTATTTTATTTTATTTTATTTTATTTTATTTTATTTTATTATTTCATTGTTGAAACATAGTCTTACTGCACACCAGGCTGGTCTCAGCTCACTGCAACCTCCGCCTTCCATGTTCAAGTGATTCTCCTGCCTCAGCCTCCCAAGTAGCTGGGATTACAGGCACCCGCCACTATACCCAGCAAATTTTTGTATTTTTTGTAGAGACGGGGTTTCACCATGTTGACCAGGCTAGTCTTGAACTCCTGACCTCAAGTGATCTGCCCGCCTTGGCCTCCAAAAGTGCTGGGATTACAGACATGAGGCACTGTGCCAAGCCACTTTGCACTTTCATAAAAATTCTTGTATTCATTACCCTGCTTGCAGTTCAAAGCAAGCCAGTAGTCGGTGCATTCAGAGAATCTAAGTGTGATTTCTCACCTCTTTCCCAGATTTCTCATTTCCTCTGGTTCCTTGCAGTCCTTCCCTCAGCAATCTCAAAACCCTTCCTAGTTAATCTTTTGATTGCATTCCTCCCACCTATCTTCCCCAGGCCTGAGAAGAATGGGGCAGCCACTGGAATGGATGCCATCTGCACCCACCGTCTTGACCCCAAAAGCCCTGGACTCAACAGAGAGCAGCTGTACTGGGAGCTGAGCAAGCTGACCCATGGCATCAAAGAGCTGGGCCCCTACACCCTGGACAGGAACAGTCTCTATGTCAATGGTGAACAGATGTGATGTGGTTGGAGTCTCTTCCTCCCTGCTGGGCAGACTCTAATCTCTGGCTTGGGGGCACACTGTCTGCCTGGCCGTTGAAAATTCTGTTATGTGCTCTACATGGGATGACTAAGTTCTGAACTTCATGTTTTCTTCGTCATCGTGAACTGCATTCCCTCAGGGCATTCTTCTCTGTTGTGAGGATGCTGATAGGAAACCTTTAATAGTCCCTGTCTCATGGCACCAGGATAGCCATGACCCCTATTGCATCACCCCCATCTCCTTAATCCTTACACAATTTTATCCCTCCTTCTCTATGCAGGTTTCACCCATCGGAGCTCTGTGGCCCCCACTAGCAGTGAGTATTAAATTCATGTCCACATGCCCCTGATCCTACACCAAGCAGAGCAGGAGCTGCCCCTCCTCATAAACCCATAAGTCCTCCTCATGAGCAAAGGAGCTGGGAAGGCTGAAGTTATTGAAGCTCCCTTCCACCCCAGCTCCAAAGACAGGCCCAGCTCATGCCCACATGCAGCAGACCTCATAATAGTCCCCTGTTTGGCCATTTCTGCCATGAGAGTGCTTCTGCTTTCACTGATGAGGACTTTTCTTCAGCTCCTGGGACCTCCACAGTGGACCTTGGGACCTCAGGGACTCCATCCTCCCTCCCCAGCCCCACAAGTAAGTACCAGTCAATGACATCTCTATTACAGCATGCTTGATGAGTGTGAACATCTCTGCCATTTTCACTCAAATAAAGATGGAAAATTATAGTAAATCTGGTAATAGTGAGTGAACCAAAAATATTTGTTGGCCACCTACTGTGTACCAGACCCAAGGGATACAGCAAGGAAAACAAAACCAATAAAAATGTCTCTGCCCTCAGTGAGCTTTTTTATTCATGTGATGATGATAGTGGTGGTGGTGCTAGTTGTTGATGATGATGATGATCATGATCATGATAATGATCATGATGGTAATGCTGTTGATGATGGTGGTGGTGCTGTTGACGATGATGATGATGATGATGATGATAGTGATGCTGTTGATGATAATGGTGTTGATGTTGCCGACCATGATGATGATGGATATGAGGATGATGTCAGTGACGGTTATGATGTTAGTGATGATGATGGTGGTGGTGGTGGTGCTGTTTATGATGATGATGATGAAACTGGTGATGTTGATGACAATAACTGGTGATGGTGGTGAGGATGATGCCAGAGATGGTCATGGGTTTATGATGATAATAGTGATGTGTTGAGTGTGGTGATGATGATGTTTGTGGTGGTCATGGTGGGGATTATTATGGTGGTGGTGATAATAACGATTGTGATTGTGACAATGATAGCAATGATCATGATGGCAATAATAAAGATAACAGGTAACATCAGAGAATATTGAGCACTGAATATGAACCAAGAGCTATGCTCAGCATCTAACTACTATTTTATATAATATCCTTTAAAAAATAAATTCTGTCATTGAAGGCAAGGGAGGCATGGTAAATATTTATTTTGTCAGTCAATTTAAATACTGCCTATATTTAAAGATAACTATATTGCAAACTCCTATTTTCTCTCCTTTGAACATAGTGTTTATTTCCCCCTCCCACTACAGCAGCTGTTCCTCTCCTGGTGCCGTTCACCCTCAACTTCACCATCACCAATTTGCAGTATGGGGAGGACATGCGTCACCCTGGCTCCAGGAAGTTCAACACCACAGAGAGGGTCCTGCAGGGTCTGGTTAGTGCCCTGCCCTCCTCACTCTGCCCTGACCAAGATACTCAGTCCCTCCTACAACATCCAAGCCAGGGTAATGGGAGAAGAATGTACCCACTTCGTCCTTGCCCCCAGAGATGCAAGACTCACCCACTGAGGCCAGCCACGTCCACTGAAGCTAGCCTCACCCACTAGGCCCTGCCTCACTCACCTTATTTCTGCACCCACACACAGGGACCTTAGCCCTCCTACTCACCTCTCTGTCCCTCTTCCACAGCTTGGTCCCTTGTTCAAGAACTCCAGTGTCGGCCCTCTGTACTCTGGCTGCAGACTGTTCTCTCTCAGGTGAGGCTAGAATAGCCAGCCTAGCTGTCCCAATTATTCTCACTCCAAAAGGCTTTGCACTGCTTCCTTGCTGCACTTCCTAGGGATATCCTCACCAAAGGTGGGATTCAGCAGTCACTGGCTTCAGGACCAGTGTGTCTCCTGATAGTAACACCCCCACACTCCACCTCAACAGAGAGAATCTGCATTGTCCATCATCAGAATTGAGCCCCTACCCTGGTCATCACTCTGAATTCCCTCCTTTCTCTGCCCCTCCCTTTCATTTAGGTGTTAAATTCTGTCCCCAGGATTTCTCTCAAGACAATCATGCCTCAGCCACGTGCTTTCATCCTCATTTCCAGCTCTTCACTGGCCTCAAGTCTGGGCTCTCCTGTCCCCATGCCATGAGAATGCAGAATTCACTTTGCACTTTTTTTTTTTTTTTTTGAGACAGAGTTTCACTCTTTTTGCCCAGGCTGGAGTGCAATCGCACAATCTCGGCTCACCGCAACCTCTGCCTCCCAGGTTCAAGCGATTCTCCTGCCTCAGCCTCCCGAGTAGCCGGGATTACAGGCATGCGCCACCACACCCGGCTAATTTTGTATTTTTAGTAGAGACAGGGTTTCTCCATGTTGGTCAGGCTGGTCTTGAACTCCTGACCTCAGGTGATCCACCTGCCTCGGCCTCCCAAAGTGCTGGGATTACAGGCGTGAGACACCATGCCCAGCCTCACCTTGCACTTTTATCAAAACTGTTGTATTCATGACTCTGCTCACAGTCTCTAACAAGCCAGTAGTCTGCGCACTCAGAGAATCTAAGTGTGGCTTCTCACCTCTTTCCCAGGTTTCTCATATCCTCTGGTCCCTTGCCGTCCTTCTCTCAGCAATCTCAAGACCCATCCTAGGTAATCTTTTCATTGTCATTCTCCCCACCTACCTTCCCCAGGTCTGAGAAGGATGGGGCAGCCACTGGAGTGGATGCCATCTGCACCCACCACCTTAACCCTCAAAGCCTTGGACTGGACAGGGAGCAGCTGTACTGGCAGCTGAGCCAGATGACCAATGGCATCAAAGAGCTGGGCCCCTACACCCTGGACCGGAACAGTCTCTACGTCAGTGGTGAGTGGCTGTGATGTGGTTGAAGTCTCTTCCTCCTTGCTGAGCAGCAGCTAATCTCTAACTAGAGGTCACACTTCCTGCCTGGCAATTGAAAATTCTGTCACTTGTTTTACATGGGATGACTAAGTTCTGGACTTCATAGTTTCTTTATCACCGTGGATTGTGTTCCCTCAGGGCATTCTTTGCTGATATGGGGATGCTGATAGGAAATCTTCAAATGCCCCATACCATGAAATTCATTCCTTTGCACCAGGGTAGCCTTGACCCCTATTTGGTTGCCAATGTCTCCTTAACCCTTACGCACTCTCCTGCCTCCTTCTCTATGCAGGTTTCACCCATCGGAGCTCTGGGCTCACCACCAGCAGTGAGTATTCAACTCATGTCCACATGCCCCTGATTCTACACCAAGCGGAACAGGAGCTACCCCTCCTCATAAACCCATAGGTCCTCTTCTTCAGCAAAGGAGATAAAAGGGCAGCAGTTACTCAAGCTCTGCTCTGCCCCAGCTCCAAAGACTGACCCATCTCTAGCCACACAGGCAGCAGACCCCATAGTCTCCCCTCTTGCCATTTCTGTCATGAGAGTGCTTCCTGCTTTCACTGATGAGGACTTTTTCTCAGCTCCTTGGACTTCCACAGTGGACCTTGGAACCTCAGGGACTCCATCCCCCGTCCCCAGCTCCATAAGTAAGTACCAGTCAATGGCGTCTCTGTTAGAGCATGCCTGATGTAAACATCTGTGCCATTTTCATTCAAATAAAGATAGAAAATCATAATAAGTCTAGTGATAGTGAGTGAACCAAAAAAATTAATTGGCCACCTACAGTGTACCAGACCCTAGGGATACAGCAAGGAAAATAAAACCAGTAAAAACATCTCTGCCCTCAGTGAGCTTCTGTTTATGTGATGATGATGATGATGATGATGATGGTGGTGGTGGTTATGATATTAATCATGATATGTTGAGTGGGATGATGATGATGGTGGTGGTGCTGTTTATGATGATTATGATGACGATGATGATAGTGATGCTATTGATGATAATGGTGGTGGTGGTGCTGACCATGAAGATGATGGACATCAGCATGTCAGTGACAGTTATGATGTTTGTGATGATGTGTTGAGTGTGGTGATGATGATGTTTGTGGTGGTCATGCTTGGGATTATTATGGTAGTGGTGATAATAATGGTGATGGTGACAATGATAGCAACAATGATGATGGCAATAAAAAAGATAACAGATAACATCAGACAATATTAAGCTCTGAATATACACCAAGAGCTACGCTCAGCATCTAACTACTATTATAAAACATCCTTTAAAAAATAAATTATGTCGGGCCGGGTGCGGTGGCTCACGTCTATAATCTCAGCACTTTGGGAGTCCAAGGTGGGTAGATCACGAGGTCAAGAGATCAAGACTCTCCTGGCCAACATGGCGAAACCCCATCTCTACTAAAAATACAAAAATTAGCCGGGTGTGGTGGTGCATGCCTGTCCCAGCTACTTGGGAGGCTGAGTCAGGAGAATCGTTTGAATCCAGGAGGTGGAGATTGCAGTGAGGTGGAGACTGCAGTGAGCCGAGATGGCGCCACTGCACTCTAGCCTGGTGACGGAGCGAGACTCCATCTCAAAAAATAAATAAATAAATAAATTCTGTCATTATAGGGAAGGGATGCACGGTAAATATTTATTTAGTCATTCAATTTAAATGTTGCACATGTTTAAAGATAAGTCTGTTGCAAACTCTTATTTTCTCCACTTTGAACATAGTGTTTATTTCCCCCTCCCACTACAGCTGCTGGCCCTCTCCTGGTGCCATTCACCCTCAACTTCACCATCACCAACCTGCAGTATGAGGAGGACATGCATCGCCCTGGATCTAGGAAGTTCAACACCACAGAGAGGGTCCTGCAGGGTCTGGTTAGTACCCTGCCCTCTTCACTCTCCCCCGCCCTGGATGCCGAGCCCCTCGTACAACATTCATGCCAGGGCAATGGAAGAATATCGCACCAACCTTGCCCTCATCCCCAGAGATGCAAGCCTCACCCACTGAGGCCAGCCACTCCCATGGGTGTCTGCCCCACCCACCTCACTTTTGTCCCCATACAGGGACCTTAGCCCTCCTACTCACCTCTCTCTCCCTCCCGCACAGCTTAGTCCCATATTCAAGAACTCCAGTGTTGGCCCTCTGTACTCTGGCTGCAGACTGACCTCTCTCAGGTGAGGCTAAAATAGCCAGCCTGGCTGCCCCAATTATTCTCACCCCAATAGACTTTGCACATCTTCCTTTATACACTTCCTAGGGATATCCTCACCAAAGGTGTAATTCAGGAGTCACTGGCTTCAGGACCCAGTGTGTTTCCTGATAGTAACAACCCCACACCTCACCTCAACAGAATCTGCATGGTCCGTCATCAGGATTGAGCTCCTACCCTGATCATTCCTCTGAATTCCCTCCTTTCCCTCCATCTCCCTTTCCTTTAGGTGTTAAATTCTGTCCCCAGGATTTCTCTCAAGACAATCATGCCTCAGCCACGTGCTTTCATCCCCATTTCAAGATCTTCACTGGTCTCAAGTCTGGGCTCTTTTTTCTCATGCCATGAGAATGCAAGTTTCACCCTTGCACTTTTATGAGAATTGTTGTATCCATGACTCTACTCACGGTCCCAAGCAAGCTGGTAGTCTGTGCACTCAGAGAATCTAAGTGTGGCTTCTCACCTCTTTCCCAGGTTTCTCATTTTCTCTTCTCCTTTGCTGTCCTTCCATCAGCAATCTCAAGACCTGTCCTAGGTAATCTTTTCATTGTCATTCCCCCAACCTCCTTTCCCCAGGCCCGAGAAGGATGGGGCAGCAACTGGAATGGATGCTGTCTGCCTCTACCACCCTGATCCCAAAAGACCTGGGCTGGACAGAGAGCAGCTGTACTGGGAGCTAAGCCAGCTGACCCACAGCATCACTGAGCTGGGCCCCTACAGCCTGGACAGGAACAGTCTCTATGTCAATGGTGAGCAGCTATGATGTGGTTGGAGGCTCTTCTTCTCTGATGGGCAACCTCTACTCCCTGGCTTGAGGTCACACTCACTGCCTGGCCATTGAAAGCTTGACTATGTTGTCTATATTTGATAGTTGACGTCAGAACATCATGGTTTCTTCTTTATGTTGGAGACTGGGTCTACCCTCAGGGTTTTCTTCCCTGATGTGAGGGTCCTGATAGAAAACATCCAGCAGCCCCGGTTCCATTTCACCAGGGTAGCCCTGACCCCTATTTTGTTATCCACCTCTACCTTAACCTTACTCAGGTTACTCCCTCTTTCTGTGCAGGTTTCACCCATCAGAACTCTGTGCCCACGACCAGTAGTGAGTATTCAACTGATAATCTCATGCCCCTGATTCTACACAAAGCAGAGCAGAAGCTGACCCTCCTCCTTATAAATCCATAGCTCCTCTTCTTAAGAGAAGGAGCTGGGAAGGCAGAAGTGATTCACACTCCCTTCTGCCCCAGCTACAAACTGATCTAGGTCAAGCCCCATATGCATCAAGTTTCATAATAGTCTTACCTGCTGGCATTTCTGCCATGAGGGTACTTGCTGCTTTCACTGATGAGAGCTTCTTCTCAGCTCCTGGGACCTCCACAGTGTACCGGGCAACCACTGGGACTCCATCCTCCCTCCCCGGCCACACAGGTGAGCACCAGTCAATGATACCAGTCGATGGTGAGTGTCTGCACCTCTGTCATTTTTATGCAAATTAACATGAAAATCATAGCAAATCAAATCTAGTGTTGCTGATGCAACCAACACACTTTATTGAGCACCTACTCTGTGCCAGGCCCATGGAATATGGCAGGGAATACAAAAGAGATAAAAATGTCTTCCTTCAGAGAGCTTATATTCTTGTGATGATGAGGATGATAAAGGTGGTGGTGATGATGGTTGTGGTGATGGAGATGATGATGATATGATGGAGATGACTATAAAGAAGGTGATGCTGCTGATGATGTTGGTGATGGTGATGATGATTGTGGAGATGGTGATGAAGATGATGGTGATAATGGTGGTGCTGATTATAACAGGAATGATGATGTGATGGTGGTGATGTGATGATTGTGGTGATAGTGGTGATGTTTGAGATGATTGTGGTGATGATGATGATTGCCAATGATGATTGTGATGTTAACAATGAGAATAATGAAGATGATGACGATGATGATGATGATGATGATTGTGTTGGTGGTCATCCTGGTAATGATAATATTATGATGGTGCTGGCGGTAATGATGCTGATTATGATCACTGTGGTGGTGATGGTGATGAGGATGGTGGTAGAGGTGGTGCTGATGTTGATGACGATGAAAGTGATGATAGCCATGGCGACGACTATGGTTATGTTGCTGATGAAGGTGGCAATAACAGAGGTAAAAAATAACATCTGACATTATTGAGCACTGAATCCACACCAAGAGCTATGTTTACCATCTAATTACAATTATATAATATGCTTCTTTATGAAAAACTTCTATCATTGTAGTAAAGAGAGGCATGAAAATCTTTTATTTTTCTTTCACGTTAAATGCTGTAGAATACGTTAAAAAATAAGTCTATCGTGGCCGGGCGCGGTAGCTCACGCCTGTAATCCCAGCACTTTGGGAGGCCGAGGCAAGCAGATCACAAGGTCAGGAAATCAAGATCATCCTGGCTAACATGGCGAAACCCCATGTCTACTAAAAATACAAAAAAAATTAGCCAGGAGTGGTGGTACGCACCTGTATACTCAGCTACTCAGGAGGCTGAGGCAGGAGAGTCGCTTCAACCTGGGAGGCAGAGGTTGCAGTGTGCCGATATCACACCACTTCACTTCAGCCTGGGCTACAGAGTGAGACTTCATTGCAAAAAATAAAAAATAAAAAATAAATATATTGCAAACTGTTATATATTTCTCTACTTTTGAACATAGTGTTTATTTCCCAACCCCTTTACAGACCCTGGCCCTCTCCTGATACCATTCACCCTCAACTTTACCATCACCAACCTGCATTATGAGGAAAACATGCAACACCCTGGTTCCAGGAAGTTCAACACCACGGAGAGGGTTCTGCAGGGTCTGGTAAGAGCTCCACCACCTTACCAGTCCCGCTTATATCACCCATGCCAGGGCCATGGAAGATCTCACCCACCACTCCTTGGACCCAGAGATGCAAGCCCCGCCTACTGATGCCAGCCTCTCCTACCTCATGTCAGACTCATCCCTACACCTCAGCTCACCCACTTACCTTCCTATGCTTCCTCCACAGCTCACGCCCTTGTTCAAGAACACCAGTGTTGGCCCTCTGTACTCTGGCTGCAGACTGACCTTGCTCAGGTGAGACCTTAGAATTTCCAGCTTGGCTTACCCAGTTGTTCCCAGGCACAAGGAATTTGTTCAGCTTCCTTCCTGCCCTACAAAAGGATGGCCGCAGCACAGATAGAATTCAGGAGGCACTGGCTCCAGAACCAATTTGTCTCCTGATTCTACCACCTCCCACATCAACTGACAAATTCTTCGGAGTCCATCAGCAGGATTGACCCCTTACCCTCATAACCTCTCTAAATTCCCTCCACCTCCCTTTCCTCCAGTTGTTAAACTCTGTTCCCAGAATTTCTCTCCAAACAAACATGCCTCATCTGCTTGCTTTCACCCCTAATTCCTGTTCTTCTCCTATCTCAGGACTGAGCTCTTTTTTCCCCATTGCTGTGAGAATGTAGATCGCACCTTGTGATTTCATAAAAATCCTTGCATCCATGACTCTGCTCACAGTCCCAGGCTGGCAGGGAGTCGAAGCACTCAGGGAATCAAAGTGTGGTTTCTCTCACTTCTGTACCAGGCTTCTCAATTCCTCTGGTGCCTTCCTGTCCCTTACCCAGCAAGCTTCAGGACCCCTCCCCAGGCAATCCATTCATTGCCATTCCCCACTGTTACCCTCCCCAGACCTGAGAAGCAGGAGGCAGCCACTGGAGTGGACACCATCTGTACCCACCGCGTTGATCCCATCGGACCTGGACTGGACAGAGAGCGGCTATACTGGGAGCTGAGCCAGCTGACCAACAGCATCACAGAGCTGGGACCCTACACCCTGGACAGGGACAGTCTCTATGTCAATGGTGAGCAGCTGTGATGTGATTGGAGTCTCTTCCTCCTTGCTGGGGTGACTCTATTGTCTGTCCTGAGGTCACATGCCCTGTCTGACCATTGAGGTTTTGAGGATGTGCTCTATATGTGATAACTGAAGTTTCAACTTCATGGTTTCATCTTCATCTTGCACGGATTTCACCCTCAAGGCCTTCTTCCCCCATGTGAGGGTGGTGGTGAAGAATCACAATGACCATGCATCATTACACTTTCCTCATTGCACTAGGGTAACCCTGATCCCTATTTGGTCCGACCTCTCCTTAACCCTTACCCACTCTCCCTCCTTCTCTCTGCAGGCTTCAACCCTCGGAGCTCTGTGCCAACCACCAGCAGTGAGTATTTTACTGATGTTCCAGTCCCCCCAATCCTACACCAAGCAGGGCAGGAGCTGACCTTACCTCTTATCCCCTTATGTCCTCTTCATGAGGGAAAAGGCTGGGAGGGCACAAATTATTCCCTTTCCCCTGTGCCCTAGCTCCATAAAGAGGCTCAGCTCAAACCTCAAATGCAGCAGGGCCGATAATAGTCTTACCTGCTGACATTTCTGCCATGAGGGGACTTGCTGCTTTCACTGATGAGAGCTTCTTCTCAGCTCCTGGGACATCCACAGTGCACCTGGCAACCTCTGGGACTCCATCCTCCCTGCCTGGCCACACAGGTGAGCACCAGTCAGTCAATGATACCAGTCGATGGTGAGTGTCTGCATCTCTGTCATTTTCATGCAAATTAAGATGAAAAATCATAGCAAATCAAATCTAGTGTTGCTGATGCAACCAACACACTTTATTGAGCACCTACTCTGTGCCAGGCCCATGGAATATGGCAGGGAATACAAAAGAGATAAAAATGTCTTCCTTCAGAGAGCTTATATTCTTGTGATGATGAGGATGATAAGGGTGGTGGTGATGATGATGGTGGAGATGGAGATGATGATGATATGATGGAGATGACTATAAAGATGGTGATGCTGCTGCTGATGTTGGTGATGGTGACGGTGATTATGGAGATGGTGATGAAGATGATGGTGATAATGGTGGTGCTGATTATAACAGGAATGATGATGTGATGGTGGTGATGTGATGATTGTGGTGATAGTGGTGATGTTTGAGATGATTGTGGTGATGATGATGATTGCCAATGATGATTGTGATGTTAACAATGAGAATAATGAAGATGATGACGATGATGATGATGATGATGATGATTGTGTTGGTGGTTATCCTGGTAATGATAATATGATGATGGTGCTGGTGGTAATGATGCTGATTATGATCACTGTGGTGGTGATGGTGATGAGGATGGTGGTAATGGTGGTGCTGATGTTGATGGTGATGAAAGTGATGATGTCCATGGCGACAACTATGGTTATGTTGCTGATGAAGATGGCAATAACAGAGGTAAAAAATAACATCTGACCATATTGAGTACTAAATCTGCACCAAGCGCTGTGTTCACCATCTAATTACAATTATATAATATGCTTCTTTATGAAAAACTTCTATCGTTTTAGCCAAGAGAGGCTTGAAAATCTTTTAGTTTTTATCCACATTAAATCCTGTTGGCATATGTTCAAAAATAAGTCTATTGCAAACTTTTATATATTTCTCTGCTTTTGAGCATAGTGTTTATTTCCCAACCCCTTTACAGACCCTGTCCCTCTCTTGATACCATTCACCCTCAACTTTACCATCACCAACCTGCATTATGAAGAAAACATGCAACACCCTGGTTCCAGGAAGTTCAACACCACGGAGAGGGTTCTGCAGGGTCTGGTAAGAGCTCCACCACCTTACCAGTCCCGCTTATATCACCCATGCCAGGGCCATGGAAGATCTCACCCACCACTCCTTGGCCCCAGAGATGCCAGCCCCACCTAGTGATGCCAGCCCCTCCTACCTCATGTCTGCCCCGTCCCTCCACCTCAGCCCACCCACTCACCTCCCTCCCCTTCCTCTACAGCTCAAGCCCTTGTTCAAGAGCACCAGTGTTGGCCCTCTGTACTCTGGCTGCAGACTGATCTTGCTCAGGTGAGACCTTAGAATTTCCTGCCTGGTTTCTCCAATTGTTCCCAGGCCCAAAGAGTTTGCTCACATTCCTTCCTGCCCTACCCACACCAACTGACAAATTCTTCAGAGTCCATCAGCAGGATTGATCCCTTACCCATCACCCGTCTAAATTCCCTCCACCTCCCTTTCCTCCAGTTGTTAAACTCTGTTCCCAGAATTTCTCTCCAAACATGCCTCATCTACTTGCTTTCACCCCTAATTCTTGTTCTTCCCCTGTCTCAGGACTGAACTCTTCTTTCCCCATTGCTCTGAGAATGCAGGTTGCATCTTGTGATTTCATGAAAATCCTTGCATCCATGACTCTGCTCACAGTCCCAAGCTGGCAGGGAGTCGAAGCACTCAGGGAATCAAAGTGTGGCTTCTCTCACTCTGTACCAGGCTTCTTAATTCCTCTGGCCCCTTCCTGTCCTTCACCCAGTAAGCTCAGAACCCCTCCCTAGGCAGTCCACTTATTGCCATTCCCCACTCTTACCTTCCCCAGACCTGAGAAACATGGGGCAGCCACTGGAGTGGACGCCATCTGCACCCTCCACCTTGATCCCACTGGTCCTGGACTGGACAGAGAGCGGCTATACTGGGAGCTGAGCCAGCTGACCAACAGCGTTACAGAGCTGGGCCCCTACACCCTGGACAGGGACAGTCTCTATGTCAATGGTGAGCAGCCGTGATGTGATTGGAGGCTCTTCCTCCTAGCTGGGCAGATGCTACTCTCTGTCCTGAGGTCACATGCCCTTTCTGACCATTGAGGATTTGATGATGTGCTCTATATCTGATGATTGAACTTTCAACTTTATGGTTTCATCTTCATCTTGCACGGATTTCACCCTCAAGGCCTTCTTCCCCCATGTGAGGGTGCTGGTGAGGGATCCCAGTGACCATGCTTCATGAAACTTTCCTCATTGCACAAGGGTAACCCTGACCCCTATTTGGTCTGACCTCTCCTTAACCCTTACCCAGTCTCCTCCCTCCCTCTCTCTGCAGGCTTCACCCATCGGAGCTCTGTGCCAACCACCAGTAGTGAGTATTTTACTGATGTTCCAGTCCCCCCAGTCCTACACCAAGCAGGGCAGGAGCTGACCTTACCTCTTATCCCCTTACATCCTCTTCTTATGGGAAAAGGCTTGGAGGGCACAATTTATTTCCTTTCCCCTGTGTCCTAGCTTCATAGAGAGGCTCAGCTCAAACCTCAAATGCAGTGGGGCCCATAATAGTTTTACCTGCTGGCATTTCCACCATGAGAGGGTTTGCTGCTTTCAGTAATGAGGGTTTATTCTCAGTTCCTGGGACCTCTGCAGTGCACCTGGAAACCTCTGGGACTCCAGCCTTCCTCCCTGGCCACACAGGTGAGCACCATTCAGTGGCACCTCTGTTAGATCATGCCTGAGCGTGCCAACATCTCTGCCATTGTTGACTCAAATAAAGATGGAAAGTAATGGCAAATCTAGTGACGGTAAGTCAACTCACAAACTTTAATGCCCAGGGATACAGCAGGGAACAGAAAAGAGATGAAATAACTGCATTCAGAGCGCTTATATTTCCATGATGATGATGATTAAGTGGGTGTTGGTGATGATAATGGTGATGACAGTGGTGATGATGATGATGACTGTGATGATGATGATGATAATGGTGATGCTGATGATAGTGGTGGTAATGAGAAGGACAAGAATAATGGTGGTAGTGAGGATGATGGTGATGATGACGATAGTAGAAACAAAGAGAATAGATAATTTTTGGCAATATTGAGCACTGAATATGCATCAAGAGCTATGCTCAGTATTTACCTACTATTGTATGCTTTCTACAAAATTCTATCACTTTAAGTGCTGCATATGGTTTTTTGTTTGTTTGTTTTGTTTTTTTGAGACAGAGTCTCACTCTGTCGCCAGGCTGGAGTGCAGTGGCGCGATCTCAGCTCATTGCAACCTCCACCTCGTGGGTTCAAGTGATTCTTGTGCCTCAGCCCCCCAAATATCTGGGATTACAGAAGTGCCACCACACCCAGCTCATTTTTGTATTTTTTTTAAGTAAAGATGGGGTTTCATCATGTTGGCCAGGATGGTCTTGATCTCCCAACCTCGTGATCCACCCGCCTCGGCCTCCCAAAGTGCTGGGATTACAGGCGTGATAAATTCTTCATGTGTTTAAAAATAAGTCCGTTGCAATATCATATTTTTCCTACTTTTGAACATAGCGTTTACTTTCCATTCCCACTGCAGCCCCTGGCCCTCTCCTGGTGCCATTCACCCTCAACTTCACTATCACCAACCTGCAGTATGAGGAGGACATGCGTCACCCTGGTTCCAGGAAGTTCAACACCACGGAGAGAGTCCTGCAGGGCCTGGTGAGAGCCCTACCATTTTGCCAGTCCCACCTACATCATCTATGCCAGGGCCACGGAAGATCTCACCCACCACTCCTGGGTCCCAGAGATACAAGCCCTGCCCACTGATGCCAGCCCCTTCTACCTTATGTCTGCCATGCCCCTACACTTCAGCTCTCCCATTCACCTCCCTCTCCCTCCTCTGCAGCTCAAGCCCTTGTTCAAGAGCACCAGTGTTGGCCCTCTGTACTCTGGCTGCAGACTGACCTTGCTCAGGTGAGACCTTAGAGGAGCCAGCCTACCTTCTCCAATTGTTCCCAGTCCCAAGAAGTTTGGACAACTTCCTTCCTGCCCTCCCTGGGGGTGCTCTTAGCACTGGTGGAATCCAGGAGGCAGTGGCTCCAGGACCAAGGTGTCCCTGATAGTAACATCTCTCCACTCAACAGTGATGCTGCAGAGCTCATCAGCAGGATAGGGCCCCTACCCTGGTCATCCCTCTAAATTCCCTCCTTTCCCACCACCTCCCTTTCCTGCAGATAATAAACTCTACAACCAGCATTTCTTTCAAACACAAACATGCCTCATCCACTTGCTTTGATCCCCAATTCCAGCTCTTCACCTGTCTCAAGTCTGAGCTCTCCTGTCCCCATCCCCTGAGAATAGAGGATCCGCTTTATAATGTTACAAATATTTTTGTGTCCATGATTCTGCTCACAGACCCAGGCTGGCTGGGAGTTGGTGTACTCACAGAATCTACATGTAGCTTCTCACCTCTGTACCATTTCCTCTGGCTCCTGCCTGTCCTTCCCTCAGGAATCTCAGGATCTCTTCCTAGGCAATCCATTTATTGTCATTCCCCTCACTTATCCTCCTCAGGCCTGAAAAACGTGGGGCAGGCACCGGCGTGGACACCATCTGCACTCACCGCCTTGACCCTCTAAACCCTGGACTGGACAGAGAGCAGCTATACTGGGAGCTGAGCAAACTGACCCGTGGCATCACCGAGCTAGGCCCCTACCTCCTGGACAGAGGCAGTCTCTATGTCAATGGTGAGTGCCTGTGATGTGGTTGCAGGCTTTTCCTTCTTGATGAGTGGCCTCTACTCTCTGGCTTGAGGTCACAATTCCTGCCTGATTATTGTAGGTGCAGCCACTTTGTCTTTTGTGATTGCTGACATCTAAACTTCAGGGTTTCTTCTTCATCTTGCACTGAGTTATATCTTCAGGGTCTTCTTCCTTGACGTGAGGGTGGTAATAGAGAATCTCCAATGGCCTTTGTTCCATGAAACTCCTTCCATTAAACCAGGGTACCCTGACCCCTATTTGGTCACCCACCTCTCCTTTGACTCTTATTCACCATTCTTCCTCTCTCTCTCTCTGCAGGTTTCACCCATCGGAACTTTGTGCCCATCACCAGCAGTGAGTATTCAACTGACATTCCAGTGCCCCCAATCCTACATTAAGCAGGGCAGGACCTGAACCCACTTCATATGCCTTTCTGTTATTTTCATGAGCAAAGGAGCTGGATGGGCACAAGTTATTCCCTTTACCCTGTGCCCCAGGGAGAGACCCAGCTCCAACCCCACATACAGCAAGGCCCATAAATTGTCTTACCTACTGGCATTTCTGCCATGAGAGAGCTTGCTGCTTTCACTGATGAGGTCTTTCCCTCAGCTCCTGGGACCTCCACAGTACACCTAGGAACCTCTGAAACTCCATCCTCCCTACCTAGACCCATAGGTAAGTACCAGTCAAAGGAACCTCTGTTAGAGCATGACTGATGAGCAGCAACATGTCTGCCATTATTTACTCAAATAAATGTAAAAATCATAGTAAATCTAGTGATGAGGCGTCAACCTACAAATGTTATTGGGCACCTCCTCTGTGCCAGACCCTGGGGATAGAGCAAGCATACAAAACAGATAAAAGTCTCTGCTATCAGAGAGCTTATATTCTTGTGATGATGCCTGTGGCAGGTAGTGATGATGATAGTGGTGGTGGTTTTGATGATGATGGTGATGCTTATGGTAGCAATGATGATAATGATGATGAAGGTGGTGAGGATGATGACAGGTGAGGATGAGGATGAAGGTGGGGGTTATGATGATAATGATGATGTGTTGAGTGTGATAAATGATAGTGCTGGTGGTCATGATGGAGATGATCATGGTGGTGGTCATGGAAGTGGTGGTGACAACAATGATGGTGTGGGTGACAGTGATGGTGATGGTGATGATGATGGTTCTGGTGCTGGTGGTGATGATGGAGATTATCATGGTGGTGGTGGTGGTGGCAGTAATGATGACAATTTTGGTGTGGGTGACAATGATAGTGATGATGATGATGACAATGGGGATTATCCTGGTGATGATGATGGCGGTGATGATGGCAGTAATGATGGTGATGATGATGATTATGGTGGTGGTGATGGGGATTATCATGGTGATGATGGTGGCAGTGATGATGACAGTAATGATATTGATGATCATGATGATGGTGGTGATGGTTGTGCTGGTGGTGATTGTGGGGATTATTACGGTGGTGGTGGTGGCAATGATGATGACAATAATGATGCTGTAGGTGACAATGATGGTGATTATGATGGCGCTAACAAAGGTAAGGGATAACATGACATTATTGAGCAATAAACATACAATGAAAGCTAGGCTTAGCATCCAACTGATATGATATAGTATGTGTTTTTTAAAATTCTATCATTATAGTTAAGGGAGGGATTAAAAATCTTCATTTTGTCCAACCCGTTTAATGCTGTGTATATTTAAAAATAATTCTATTGCAAACCCATAATTTTTCTACTTCTGAACATAGCGTTTGTTTCTCACTCCCACTATAGTGCCTGGCCCTCTCCTGGTGCCATTCACCCTCAACTTCACCATCACCAACTTGCAGTATGAGGAGGCCATGCGACACCCTGGCTCCAGGAAGTTCAATACCACGGAGAGGGTCCTACAGGGTCTGGTGAGAGTCCAACCCATCTCACTCTGCCTGGCCCACCTTACCAGATTCCACCTGCATCACCCATGCCCGGGATATAGAAGAAGATCCCATGTGAATCACCTTCGACCCCGAGTCACAAGCCCTACCCACTGGTGTCAGCCCCACCCACCTATCTCATTTCTACCCTGCCCCTCCTCATCAGCCCTCCCAATCACCTCCCTCTCCCTCCTCCACAGCTCAGGCCCTTGTTCAAGAATACCAGTATCAGCCCTCTGTACTCCAGCTGCAGACTGACCTTGCTCAGGTGAGACCTTAGAATAGCCAATCAGGGCTTACCCAAGTGTTCCCAGGCCCCAGAAGCATCCTTCTTGCCCTCCTTGTGAACGTCCTCAGCAGAAGTGGGATTCAGTTGGCGGTGGCTTCAAGAAAGAACGTGTCTCCTGATCCTAGCACTTCCCCACTCAAGTGACAGATTCTCCTGAGCCCAACATAAAGTTTGGGTTCTTACTCCATTCATCCTTCTTAATGCCTTCCATTCCCCTATATCCCTTCCCTTAAGTTTTAAAATTCGGTTCCCAAGGTCTCCCTTAAGAGAAAGGTGGCTTTTCCACTTGCTTTTATCTCTGATTCTAGCTCTTCACTTATCTCAAGTCCGAGCTCTCCTGTCTTCGCGCTATCAAACTGCAGGTTTCACCTTGCAATTTCATAAATATTCTTGTGTCCCTGACTCTGCTCCCAGTCCAAGGCTGGCTGGGAGTTGGTGCATTTAGAGAAATTAACTGTGGCTTCTCACCTCTCTCCCAGGCTTCTCATTTCCTCTGTCCCCTCCCTGTCCTTCCCTCAGGAATCTCAGGACCCCTTCCTGGGCAATCCTTTCATTGTCACCCCCCCCCACCTAACCTCCTCAGGCCAGAGAAGGACAAGGCAGCCACCAGAGTGGATGCCATCTGTACCCACCACCCTGACCCTCAAAGCCCTGGACTGAACAGAGAGCAGCTGTACTGGGAGCTGAGCCAGCTGACCCACGGCATCACTGAGCTGGGCCCCTACACCCTGGACAGGGACAGTCTCTATGTCGATGGTGAGCAGCTTTGATGTGGTTGGAGTCTCTTCCTCCTTGCTGGGCAGCGCCTCCTCTCTGGCTTGAAGTCGCACTTCTTGTCTGGACGTTGAAGCCTCTGCCATGTTGTCTGTATGTGATGGTTGATGTTAGAACTTCATTATTTTTTTCTGCATCTTGGACTGAGTTCATTCTCCAGACCCTGGTCCCTGAGGTGAATGTGCTGATAGAGAACCTCTAATGGCTCCTGTTCCATGAAACCCCTTCGATTCCACCAGGGTAGCTCTGATTCCTATTTGGTCCCCCCACCTCTCCTTAACCCTTACCCACTATCCTCCTTCCCTCTCTCTGCAGGTTTCACTCATTGGAGCCCCATACCAACCACCAGCAGTGAGTATTCAACTGATGTTCCAGTACTCCCAATTCTACCCCAAGCAGGGCAGGAGCTTAGCCCTCCTCATACATACTTATGTCCCCTTTATGAGAGGAAGGTGCTGGGAGAGCACAAGTTATTCCCTCTCCCCTATGCCCAAAAGAGAAACACAGTTCAAGACCCACCTGCAGCAAGCCTCATACTAGTCCCACCTGCTGGCATTTCTGCCATGAGAATGCTTGCTGCTTTCACTGATGAGGGCTTCTCCTTAGCTCCTGGGACCTACACAGTGAACCTGGGAACCTCTGGGATCCCGCCTTCCCTCCCTGAAACTACAGGTAAGTGTCAGCCAATGGCACTTCCATTAGAGTGTGCCTGATGAATATAAACATTTCCGCCATTATGCACTTAAATAAAGATAAAAGTCGTAGTAAATATGGTGATGAGGAGTTAACCTGTAAACTTTATTGAGCACCTACTCTGTGCCAGGCCCTGGAGATACAGCAGGGAACATAGAAATAGCAATCTCTGCTTAAGATAGCTTATATTCCTGTGATGATGATGATGTAAGTGATGGTGATGATGATGGTGGTGATGGTGATGATGATGATGATAATGATCATGATATAGATGATGGTGGTGATGATGCTAATTATGATGACAGTGATGAGGATGATGATAATGGTGTGGGTAGTGGTTATGATGATAATAATTATGTGAAGACAGTAATAATTATGGTGGTGGTGATTGACAAAAATGATGATGATGTTGACACTGATGATAATGAAGATGGTGATGATGATAGCGCTGGTGGTGATGGGGATGATGAGGATAATGATGATGGTGGTGGTGATGATGACAATAATCCTACTGATGGTGGCAATCATGGTGATATTGACGGTGATGATGGTGATGATGATAATGGTGATGGAGGTGATGATTGGGATGATGATGGTTGTGGTGTTAATGGTGATAATGATGATGGTGGTGGTGGTGGTGGTGGGGTTGGTGCTGATGGTGGTGATGATAATAATACTCATGGAGACAATCATGGTGATGTTGAAAATGAAGGTGGTGTTAACAACGGCACTAGATAGTATCTGGCACTATGGAACACTGAATATGCACCAAGACCTATGCTCAGCCTCTAACTACTATTTAATGTGCTCTATCAAGAACAGCTATCATAATAGTCAAAGGAGGTGTGAAAACATTATGTTTTATCACTCACTTTAAATCCTGTTGCATATGTTTAGAAATAAGTCTATTGCAAACTCTTAAATTTTCTCTACTTTTGAACATAGTGTTTATTTCCCACCTTCACTATAGCCACCGGCCCTCTCCTGGTGCCATTCACACTCAACTTCACCATCACTAACCTACAGTATGAGGAGAACATGGGTCACCCTGGCTCCAGGAAGTTCAACACCACGGAGAGGGTTCTGCAGGGTCTGGTGAGAGCCCCACCCATCTCACTCTGCCCTACCCACCTTACCTAGTCCCACCTATGTCACCTATATGGCCATGGAAGATCTCACCCACCTCCCCTCACCCCAAGAGATAAAAGCCCCATACAACCTACTGATGTCAGCTTCACCAACTACAGCCAGCCCCACCCACCTCACTTCTGCCCTGCCTCTACTTCTTCAGCCCTGCCACTCACCTCCCTCTCCCTCCCCAACAGCTCAAGCCCTTGTTCAAGAGCACCAGTGTTGGCCCTCTGTATTCTGGCTGCAGACTGACCTTGCTCAGGTGAGACCTTAGAATTTCCAGTGTGGCTGCCCCAATTATTCCTAGTCTCAATGAGTTTGGACTTCTTTTTTCCTGTCCTCTTTGTGATTATTCTTATCAAAGATGGAATTCAGGAAATTGTGGCTCCAGGACTAACCTGTCTCCTAGTATTAGCAGTGCCCCCGCCCCCACTTCCAAACTGACTGAGAGATTCCAGAGTCCATCAACAGGACTGGACTTCTGCCCTGGCCATTCCTCAGAATTCCCTGTTTTCCCCCCACCTTCACTTGACTTTAGGTGTTAAATTCTGTAACCAGGATTTCTCTCAAGACAAACATGCCTCAACCACTTGTTTTCATCCCCAATTCCAGCTCTTCAGCTATCTCAAGTCTGAGCTCTCCTGTTTCCATGCTTTAAGAATGCAGGATCCACCCTGCCATTTTGGGAAAACTGTTATATCCATATCTATGCTCACAGTCCCAAGCTGTCCAGTACACTCAGGGAATCTAAGTATTGCTTCCCACCTCTGTATTAGACTTTTTACTTCCTCTGTCCTTCTTGTCCTACACTCTGCCATCTCAAGACCTCTCCTTAGGCAATTCATTTATTGCCATTCCCCTCACCACCTCTCCCCAGGCCTGAGAAGGACGGAGTAGCCACCAGAGTGGACGCCATCTGCACCCACCGCCCTGACCCCAAAATCCCTGGGCTAGACAGACAGCGGCTGTACTGGGAGCTGAGCCAGCTGACCCACAGCATCACTGAGCTGGGCCCCTACACCCTGGATAGGGACAGCCTCTATGTCAATGGTAAGCAGCTCTGATGTGATTAGAGTCTCTTTCTCCTGGCTGGGCAGCCTCTACTCTCTTACTTGAGGTCACATGCCCTGCTTGGACACTGAAGGCTAGGACACATCTGTATGTGGTGATTGATGTCAGAATTTCATGATTTCTTCTTTATCTTGAGCTGATTTCATCCTTAGTAGCTTCTTCCCTGATACTCAGATTCTGACAGAGAATCTCCAAAGGCCCCTGTTCCATGAAACTCCTTTCATTCCACCAGGGTAGGCCTGACTTTTGTTTGAACCCCTACCTCCCCCTTGACTCTTATCCACACTCCTCCCTCCCTCTCTATGCAGGTTTCACCCAGCGGAGCTCTGTGTCCACCACCAGCAGTGAGTATTCTACTGATGTTCCCGTGGCCGCAATCTTACACCAAACTTAGCAGGAGCTGACCCCTATTCATAAGCCCTTATGTCCTTTCCATAAGGGAAGGAACATAGAGGGCACAAATTATTCCCCTTCCCCACTGCCCCAGCTAACCAGAATCCCAGCTGAAGCCCCACAGGCAAAAATCCCCATGAATAGTGCCTCCTGCTGGCATTACTTCCATGAGAGCACTTGCTCCTTTCACTGATGAGGGCTTCTCCTTAGCTCCTGGGACTTTCACAGTACAGCTGGAAACCTCTGAGACTCCATCATCCCTCCCTGGCCCCACAGGTAAATACCAGTCAATGGTATTTGGAGCATGGTTGATGAGTGTAAACATCTCTGTTTACACTCTGTTAGAGCATGGTTGATGAGTGTAAACATCTCTGTCATTATTCACTCAACTAAAGATGAAAATTCATAGTAAATGTAGTAACCATAGGTCAACCAACCCAGTTCATTGAGCACTGCCTCTGTATCAGGACCTGGATATACATCAGGGAACAAAAAAAGAAAAAACACTGCCCTCCGCGAGCTTATATAATTGTGATGATGATGATGGGGGTGGCGGTGATGATGATTGCAGTGGTGGTGGTGGTGGTGATGATGGTAAGGATAATGATGATTATGCTGCTGGTAATCATGGGAAGAATGATGGTGGTGGTGGGGATTACAATTGACAATAATTATGGGGATTTTGACAATAATGATAATAATGATGATGATGACAGTTGTGTTGATTGTGGTGATGATGTTGGAGTGGTGATGATAACAATGGTGATGATGATGGTAAAGATGATGATGGTTGTTTGGATGATGACAGTAATGTTGCTGGTTATGATGGTAATGATGATGTGATTATGGTGATGATGATGATGTTTGTGGTGGTGTTGATGTGGATTGTGACATTCGTGATGGTGAGGATGACAATAGTGATGGCGATAGTGATTATGATGACAATGATCGTGATGATGATTATTCAGATAATGACAATGATGATGATTATGATGGTAATGATGATATGACAATGGTGATAATGATGTTTGTGGTAGTATTGATGGGGATTATCGTTGTGGTGATGGTCTTGGTGCTGATGCTGACAATAATGGTGATGATGATGATGATGATGATAATGGTGATGACAAAGGTAACAGGTAATATCTGATATTTTTCAGCACTGAATATGCACCAAAAGCTGGGCTCAGAATCTAACAAATATTATGTAATATGCTTTTTAAAAAAATAATTTCTATCACGAAGGGCATGGAAACCTTTAATTTTGTCATTCATTTTAAATTCTGTTGCATACGATTAAAAATAAACTTATTGCAAACTCTTCAAGTCTATTGCAAAAGTCGAGAAACTTGAGGAGTTTGCAATAGACTTATTTTTAACTATATGAACTATATGCAACAGATTAAAAATACAAACAAACACAATAGTGTTTGTTTCCCCACCTTTTACTACAGCCACTGGCCCTCTCCTGCTGCCATTCACCCTCAATTTTACCATCACTAACCTGCAGTATGAGGAGGACATGCATCGCCCTGGCTCCAGGAAGTTCAACACCACGGAGAGGGTCCTTCAGGGTCTGGTGAGACCCCTGTCCACCTCACTCTGCCCCTCCCACCTTACCTGGTCCCAACAACATCACCCATGCCAGGGCCATGGAAGAAAATCTCATCCATCTCCCCTAGAGACACAAGCCCTGCCCACTGGTGCCAGCTGCACTCGCCACACTTGTGCCCCACCACTATGTCCCCAACCCTCCTAGTCACCTCCCTCTCCCCTCTTCCACAGCTTATGCGGTTGTTCAAGAACACCAGTGTCAGCTCTCTGTACTCTGGTTGCAGACTGACCTTGCTCAGGTGAGACTTTAGAAGAGCTAGCCTAGCTGCCCCAATTGTTCCTAGTCGCAAAGAGTTTGGATTTTTTTTTTTCCTGCCATCCCTGTGAATGTCCTCACAACAGATGGAATTCGGGAAGCATTGGCTTCAAAACTAATCTGTCTCCTCATACCATCAGCACCACCCCAATCAACTGAGAGATTCTGCAGAGTCCATCAGGAGAATTGTGCTTCTACCTTGGTCATCCCTCTGAATTCCCTCCTTTCCACCTACCTCCCTTTCCTCCAGTTGTTAAATTCTGTCCCCAGGATTTCTCACAAGACAAGCATGCCTCATCCACTTGCTTTCATCCCCAATTCCAGCTCTTCATCTGTCTCGTGTCTGAGTACTCTTGTCTCCACGCCATGAGAATGCAGGCTTCACCTTGCAATTTTATAAAAAGTTCTTGCGTCTATGACTCTGTTCACAGTCCTGGGCTGGCTGGCAGCCGGGACACTCAAAGAATCTAAATGTGACTTATTACCTCTTTCCCAGGCTTCTCATTTCCTCTGGCCCCTTCCTGTCTGGCCCCAGGAAATCTCAGAACTCCTCCTGTGGCAATTTTTAAATTGTTATTTGTTTCATCTGCCCTCCCTAGGCCTGAGAAGGATGGGGCAGCCACCAGAGTGGATGCTGTCTGCACCCATCGTCCTGACCCCAAAAGCCCTGGACTGGACAGAGAGCGGCTGTACTGGAAGCTGAGCCAGCTGACCCACGGCATCACTGAGCTGGGCCCCTACAACCTGGACAGGCACAGTCTCTATGTCAATGGTGAGCAACTTTGATGTGGTTGGAGTCTCTTCCTCCTTGCTGGGCAGCCTCTATTCTTTGGCCTGAGGTCACACTTCCCATCTGGCTATTGAAGGCTCAACCATGTTGTCTGTATGTGGTGGCTAAGGTCAAAACTTCATGGTTTCTTCTTCATCTCAAAGTGAATTTACCCTCAGGATCTGCTTTCTAAATCTGAGGGTGCTGATAGAGAATCTTCAATGGCCCGTGTTCTGGGAAATTCCTTCTGTTGCACCAGGATACCCCACCACTCCCTTAACACTTACCCACTCTCATCCCTCCATCTCAATGCAGGTTTCACCCATCAGAGCTCTATGACGACCACCAGAAGTGAGTATTGACTGATGTTCCAGTGCTCCTGATCCTACACCATAAGGGGCAGGAGCTTACCTCTCCTTCTATGCCCCTATATCCTCTTCATGAGGGAAGGAACAGAGAGCACAAGTTATTCCCCTTTCCCTCTGGCCCAGCTCCAGATGGAGATACTGCCCCACATGCAGCAAGGGCCATAAATACTCCTACCTGCTGGTGTTTCTGCCATGAGAGGGTTTGCTGCTTTCACTAATACAGCAAACCTTCTCCTCAGCTCCTGATACCTCCACAATGCACCTGGCCACCTCGAGAACTCCAGCCTCCCTGTCTGGACCCACGAGTGAGTACCATTCAGTGTCATCTCTATTACAGCATGCCTGAGGAGTGTCAACATCTCTGCCATTTTCTTTTCTTTCTTTTTTTTTCTTTTTTGAGACAGAGTCTTGCTCTGTCACCCAGGCTAGAATGCAATGGCGTGATCTCAGCCCACTGCAACCTCTGCCTCCTAGGTTCAAGCGATTCTCCTGCCTCCGCCTCCTGAGTAGCTGGGATTACAGGTGCATGCCACCATGCCCAGCTAATTTTTATATTTTTAGTAGAGATGGAGCTTCACCATATTGGTCAAGCTGATCTCGAACTCCTGACCTCGTGATCTGTCTGCCTTGGCCCCCCAAAGTGCCGGGATTACAGGCGTGAGCCACTGCACCTGGCCTACAACTCCGCCATTTTCACTCAAATAAAAATGAAAAGTCCTAGTGAATCTAGTGATGACAAGTCAACCGACAAATTTTGTTGAGCGTCTGGCTTCTTTGGGGCCCTAGGGATAAGGCAGGGAACACAAAAGAAATAAAAATCTCTATCCTCAGGAAGGTTATATTGTTGTGATGATGATGATGATAATGATAGGGGTGGTGGACATGATGACAACAATGATGGTGTTGCTGATGATGTTGGTGATGATGATGATGATGGTGGTGGTAGTGGTTTTGATGGTGATGATGATGATAGTGGTGGTGATGATTATGGGAAGGATGATAGTGGTGGTGGTGATGTGATGGTTCTGATGGCAATTGACAATGTGATCATGATGTTGACAATGAGGATAATGATGGTGGTGATGATGATAATGATGATAATGATGTTGGTGGTGATGGTGGTTATGATAGTAAGAATGATATGATAATGGTGTTAGTGACCATGTGCTAGTGGTGATTATATGGATGATGATAGTTGTGGTGCTGGTGGTGTAATGTTGATGATGGGTGGGGATCATAGGGATTATGATGGTCATGGTTTTGGTGCTGATGCTGGTGGTGATGACAATAATGATAGCGATGGTCACAGTGTTGCTGATGTTGATGATGATCGTGGTGTTAGCAAAGGTAGTAGATAATGTCTAGTAGTATGGAATACTGAATATGCACCAAGAGCTATGCTTAGCATCTAACTACTATTGTTTAGTATGCTCTATGAGAACTATGTACCATTACAGTGAAGGGAGGCGTGAAAACCTTTTATTTTGTCACTTTAAATCATGTTGCATATGTTTAGAAACAATTCTATCACAAATTCTTAAGTGTTAGTCTACTTTTGAACACTGTTTATTTCCCATCTTCACTATAGCCGCCAGCCCTCTCCCGGTGCTATTCACAATTAACTTCACCATCACTAACCTGCGGTATGAGGAGAACATGCATCACCCTGGCTCTAGAAAGTTTAACACCACGGAGAGAGTCCTTCAGGGTCTGGTAAGAGCCCCACATACCTCATTCTACCCCACTCACCATGTTTAGTCCTGCCCACCTCACCTATTGCAGAGCATGGAAGATCTCATCTACCTCATCTTGCCCCCAGATATGCATACCCCAACCACTGATGCCAGCCCCACCAACTGTTGCCAGCCCTGCCCACCTCCCTTCTACCACACCCCTATGACTTCAGTCCTCCCACTCACCTCCCTCTCCCTCCTCCACAGCTCAGGCCTGTGTTCAAGAACACCAGTGTTGGCCCTCTGTACTCTGGCTGCAGACTGACCTTGCTCAGGTGAGAACTGAGAACAGCCAGTCTGACTGATCTGAGCAGTTTGACCTGCTTCCCTTCTGCACTCCCTGGAGATGTCCGCAGCACAGGTGGAATCCAGGAGGCAGTGGCTCTAAGACCAATGTGCTTCCTGATCCCACCACCTCCCACCTCAACTGAGAGATGCAGAGCCCATCAGCAGGACTGAGCTTCTACCTTGGTCATCCCTCTGAATTCCCTCCTTTCCCCTACCTGCCTTTCCACAAGTGGTTCAATTCTGTTCCCAGGATTTCTCCCAAGAAAAACATGCCTCGTCCACTTGCTTTCATCCCCAAACCTAGCTCTTCACCTGTCTCAAGTATGAGTTCTCCTTACCCCATGCTACAAGAATGCAGTTTCCACTTTGCAATTTTATAAAAATCCTTGCATCCATGATTCTGCTCATAGTTGCTAAGAGTCAGTGCACTCAGAGAATGGAAGTATGGCTTCTCACTTCTCTACCAGGCTTCTCATTTCCTCTGGCCCCCTCCTGTCCTGCCCTGTGGGATCTCAGAACCCCTCCCTAGGCAATCCGTGTATTGTCTTTCCCCAATCTTGCCCTCCCCAGGCCCAAGAAGGATGGGGCAGCCACCAAAGTGGATGCCATCTGCACCTACCGCCCTGATCCCAAAAGCCCTGGACTGGACAGAGAGCAGCTATACTGGGAGCTGAGCCAGCTGACCCACAGCATCACTGAGCTGGGCCCCTACACCCTGGACAGGGACAGTCTCTATGTCAATGGTGAGTAGTTGTGATGTGGTTGGAGTCTCTTCCTCCTTGCTGGGCAGCCTCTACTCTCTGCCTTGAGGTCACGCTCCCTGCCTGGCTATTGAATGCTCATCCATGTTGTCTGTATGTGATGGCTGAGGTTGGAACTTCATGGTTTCTATTTCATCTTGGACTGAGTTCATCCTCAGGATCTGCTTTCTTGATCTGAGGGTGCTGATAGAGAATCTTCAATGGCTCGTGTTCTGGGAAATTCCTTCCATTGCACCAGGGTACCCTGACCCCTATATAGTTCCCCACCACTCCCTTAACCCTTACCCACCCTCTTCCCTCCCTCTCTATGCAGGTTTCACACAACGGAGCTCTGTGCCCACCACTAGCAGTGAGTATCCACTGATTTCCAGTGCTCCTGATCCTACATCATGCAGGGCAAGAACTGACCCCTCCCCACATGCCCCTATGTCCTCTATGAGCAAAGGAGCTGGGACAGCACAAGTTACTCCCTTTCCCTTCTGGCCCAAGTCTCTTCAGAGAGAGACCCAGCTCAAGCCCCACATGCAGCAAGGTCCATAAATACTCCTACCTGCTGGCATTTCTGCCATGAGAGGGTTCGACACTTTCACTAATGAGGCCTTCTCCTCAGCTCCTGGGACCTCCACAGTGGACCTGGGAACATCTGGGACTCCAGTTTCTAAACCTGGTCCCTCGGGTAAGTACAAATCAATCGCATCTCTGTTAGAGCATGCCTGATGACTGTCAACATCTCTGCCATTTTCACTTAAATAAAGATTAAAAATCCTAGTGAATCTACGGATGAGGAGTCATCTAACAAACTTAATTGAGTGCCTAGTTTCTGCAGGGCTCTAGGGATAAGGAAGGGGACACAAAACAGTTAAAAATATCTGCTGCAAGAAAGCTTATTTTATTGTGAGGGTGATGGGAGTTGGTGGTGGTGAAGTTACTGGAGATGATGACAATAAGAATGGTGATGCTAGTGATGATGATGGTGATAAGGATGATAATTATGAAGATGGTGGTGGTGATGATGATGATGGTGGTGGCAGGGGTTATGATGGTGATGCTGTGATGATGATTACAATGGTGGTGGTGATTATGGGAAGGATGATAGTGGTGTTGGTGATGGTGGTAGTCTTGGTAGTGATTGACAATAGTAATGACGATGTTGACAATGAGAATAATGATGATGATGGTAGTGGTGGTGGTTATGATGGTAATCATGTGATGATGATCAGGACAGTTGTGGGGGTGATTATGGGAAGAATGATGGTGGTAAGGATGGTGGCGGTTGTGGTAGTGATTGACAATAGTGATTGTGATGGTTACAATGAAGATAATGATGATTATAATGATGATGGTTGTGATGGTGGTTGTGGTGATGAGAATAATGATGATATGACAATGGTGTTGGTAATCATGGTGCTGGTGATCATGATGCAAATGATGATGATTGTGGTGGTGGTGATGATGATGATGATGGTAGTGGGGATGCTACCACAGTGTTGGTCATGATTTTGGTGCTGATGTGGGTGGTGCTGATGCTGGTGGTGATGACAATAGTAGTGAGGGTCACAGTGTTGGTGACATTGATGATGACAATGGTAATAATAAAGGTAACAGATAATATTTAGTATTATAGAACTCTGAATATGCACCAAGAGGTATGCTAACTACTACTATTATTTAGTAGGCTTTGTTAGAAACTTCTATCGTTATAGTCAAGGGACGCATGGAAACTTTTTATATTATTCTCTCTTTAAATCCTGTTGCATATGTTTAGAAGTAGGCCTTTTGGAAATGTATAAAGTTCTCCACTTTTGAACATGTTGTTTCTTTCCCACCTCCACGACAGCTGCCAGCCCTCTCCTGGTGCTATTCACTCTCAACTTCACCATCACCAACCTGCGGTATGAGGAGAACATGCAGCACCCTGGCTCCAGGAAGTTCAACACCACGGAGAGGGTCCTTCAGGGCCTGGTAAGAGCCCCGCCCATCTCACTCTGCCCAGTTCACCTTGTCTAGTTCCACCTGTCTCACTCATGACAGGGCATGGAAGAAGATCTCACCCACCTCCTCTCACACCCAGAGACGTGAGCCCCCATCCACTGATGCCAGGCCCGCCTACTGGTGCCAGCCCCAATGACTAGTTCCCTGACGCTACCCCCTCAGCCATCCTACTCACCTCCCTCTCCCTCTCCCACAGCTCAGGTCCCTGTTCAAGAGCACCAGTGTTGGCCCTCTGTACTCTGGCTGCAGACTGACTTTGCTCAGGTGAGACCTTAGAATTGCCAACCTGTCTGCCCCAATTGTTCCCAGTCTCCATGAGTCTGGACTTCTTTTTTCTTGCCCTCTCTGTGGTTATTCTGATCAAAGATGGAACTCAAGGAACAGTGGCTCCAAGACTAACCTGTCTCCCAATATTACCACTGCCCCCTGCCATCACACCCAAATTGACTGAGAGTTTCCACAGGGTCCATCAGCAGGATTGGACTTCCACCCTGACCATCCCTCTGAATTCCCTCTTTTCTCCCCACCTCCCTTGCCTTTAAGTGTTAAATTCTCTAACTAAGATTTCTCTCAAGACAAATGTGCCTCATTCACTTGTTTAATTCCCAATTCCAGCTTGTCACCTGTCTCAAGTCTAGGCTGTCCTGTCCCCATGCCATGAGAATGCAAGAACCACACTGAAATGTTAGAAAAATTCTTTTATCCACAAGTATGCTCACCGTCCCAAGCTGGACAGTAGTCAGTGCACTCAGAGAATCTAAGTGTGGCTTCTCATCTGTGTACCAGGCTTCTCATTTCCTGTGGCCCCTTCTTGTCCTTCCCTCAGCAATCTTGGGACTCCTCCCTAGACAAAACTTTATTATTATTCCCCTCACCTGCCCTCTCCAGGCCTGAAAAGGATGGGACAGCCACTGGAGTGGATGCCATCTGCACCCACCACCCTGACCCCAAAAGCCCTAGGCTGGACAGAGAGCAGCTGTATTGGGAGCTGAGCCAGCTGACCCACAATATCACTGAGCTGGGCCCCTATGTCCTGGACAACGACAGCCTCTTTGTCAATGGTGAGCAATTGTGATGTGGTTGGAGTTTCTTCTTCCTTGCTGAGCAGGCCTCTACTCTCTGTCTTGAGGTCACTCTCCCTGCCTGGCCACTGGTCTTGGCCATGTTGTCTGTATTTGATGATTGATATGAACTTCACCGTTTCTTCTTCATCTTGTACTGGAGACCTTCATCCTCAGGACCTTCTTCCCTGATCTGAGTGTACTTGTATAGAATCCTCAAAGCCCATGTTCCCTGAAACTCCTTCAATTGCACCATGGTAGCACTGACCCCTTTTTGGTCCCCCACCTTTCCCTTAACCCTTACCCACTCTCCTCCCTCCCTCTCTATGCAGGTTTCACTCATCGGAGCTCTGTGCCCACCACCAGCAGTGAGTATTCTACTAATGTTCCAGTAACCCCAGTCCTACTCCAAGCAGGACAGGAGCTGACCCCCTTCTCCTATGCCCCTATATCTTCTTCATGAGGGAAGGATCTGAGAGGGCACAAGTGATTCCCTTTCCCTCTGGCCCAGCTCCAGAGAGACACTAATCTCAAGCCCCACATGCAGAAATACTCCTATCTGCTGGCATTTCTGCCATGAAAGAGCTTATGCTCTTTAGCATAAGCTAAAGAGCTTATGCTGCTTTAACCAATGTGGGCTTCTCCTCAGCTCCTGGGACCCCCACAGTGTATCTGGGAGCATCTAAGACTCCAGCCTCGATATTTGGCCCTTCAGGTAAGTACCAGTCAATGGCACCTCTATTAGAGTATGCATGATGAGAGTCAACATCTCTGTCCTTTTCATTCAAATAAGATTAAAAATCATAGCAAATTTACTGATGATGAGTCACCCAACAAACTTCTTTGAGTACCCACTCTCTGCCAGGCCCTAGAGATAAGGCAGGGAACACAAAAGAGGTAAAAATCTCTGCCCTCAGAGAGCTTCTTTTATTTTGAGGATGATGTGGGATAGTAGTGATGATGATGTTGCTGGAGATGATTACAATAATGATGGTGATGCTTATGACCATGATGTGATGATGATGGTGATTATGAAGATGATGATGATGATATTGATGATGGTAGTGGTTTTGACAGTAATGATGATGTGATGATGATGATGATAGTGGTGGTGGTGATTATGGGAAGGATGACAGTGGTGGTGGTGATGGTGGTGGTTGTGGTGGTGATTGACAATGTGGTGGTGATATTGACAATGAGGATGATGATGATAGTGGTGGTGGTTATGATGGTTAAGGATGATGTGATGATGGTGTTGGTGATCATGGTACTAGTGGTGGTGATGTGGACCGTGATGGTTGTGGTTGTGGTGGTGATGGTGGTGATCATGATGATGATGAGGATGATGGTGGTGATTGTCATGATGGTAAGGATGAAACAGTGATGGTGTTGGTGACCATGTTCCTGGTGGTGATGGTGCAGGTGATGATGTGGATGATGATGGTGATGGTGGTGGAGATGATAGGGATTATGAAGATCATGGTTTTTGTCCTGATGTTGGTGGTGATGACAATAATGAAAATGATGGTCACAGTGTTGGTGATGATGATGATGGTGGTGATAACAAAGGTAATAGATAGTATCTAGTATTATGGAACACAGAATATGCACCAAAGGTTATGCTCAGCATCTAACTATTATTATTTAGCATGCTCTATGAAAAAGTTTGATCATTATAGTCAAGGGAGGCATGAAAACCTTCTATTTTATCACTCTCTTTAAATCTGGTTGCATATGTTTAGAAATAAGTCTATTACAAACTCTTAAATGTTCTCTACTTTTGAACATAGTGTTTATTTCCCACCTCCACTACAGCTGCCAGCCATCTCCTGATACTATTCACCCTCAACTTCACCATCACTAACCTGCGGTATGAGGAGAACATGTGGCCTGGCTCCAGGAAGTTCAACACTACAGAGAGGGTCCTTCAGGGCCTGGTGAGAGCCCTGCCCACCTCACTCTGCCCTGCCCACCTTGTCTCGTTCCACCTACGTCACCCATTCCAAGGCATGGAAGAAGATCTCACCCACCTCCCCTCATCTGATAGCCCCGCCCCCTGATTACAGCCCCTTCCACCTTACATCTTCCTCGCTTCTATGTCCTCAGCCATCTTACTCACCTCCCTCTTCCTCCTCCACAGCTAAGGCCCTTGTTCAAGAACACCAGTGTTGGCCCTCTGTACTCTGGCTGCAGGCTGACCTTGCTCAGGTGAGAACTGAGAATAACCAGTCTGGCTGCCCCAAGTGTTCCCAGGCCCAAGGAGTTTCATCAGCTTTCTTCCTTCCCTCCCTACGGAAGTCCTCAGCACAAGTGGAATTCAGGCATTGGTGGCTCCAGGATGAACATATCTGCTGATCCTACCACCTCCCTCATCAATCGAGAGAATTTGCAGGGCCCATCAGCCAGATCAGGCTTCTACCTTGGTCATCCTTCTGAATTTCTTACTTCTCCCTACCTCCCTCTCCTTCAGGTGTTAAATTCTCTTCCAAGGTTTCTCTCAAGATAAACATCCCCCATCCACTTGCTTTCACCCCCAATTCCAGCTCTTAATATTTCTCAAGTCTGGGCTCTCCTGTCCCCATACCATGAGAATGCAATTTTATAAAATTCTTGTATTCCTGACTCTACTCACATTCCCAGGCTGCCTGGAAGTTGGTGCATTCAGAGAATCTTAGTATGGCTTCTCACCTGTCTACCAGGATTCTCATTTCCTCTGTCCCCTTCCTGTCCTGCCCCCAGGAATCTCAGAATGCCTCCCCGTAGGCAATCTATTTAATGTCATTCCACTTATCTGCCCTCCCTAGGCCAGAGAAGGATGGGGAAGCCACCAGAGTGGATGCCATCTGCACCCACGGCCCTGACCCCACAGGCCCTGGGCTGGACAGAGAGCAGCTGTATTTGGAGCTGAGCCAGCTGACCCACAGCATCACTGAGCTGGGCCCCTACACACTGGACAGGGACAGTCTCTATGTCAATGGTGAGCGGCTGTGATGTGGTTGGAGATTCTTCCTCTTTGCTGGACAGCCTCTTACTCTCTGACTTGAGGTCACACTCCCTGACTGGCCATTGACGTCTTGGCTATGTTGTCTGTATGTGATGACTGATGTCTGAACTTCATAGTTTCTTCATCTTGGACTGAGTTCATCCTCAGTACCTTCTTCCCTGATGTGAGGGTACTGATAGAGAATCTTCAAAGGCCCCTGTTCCTTGAAACTTCTTCCATTCCACTAGGGTATCTGTGACCCCTATTTGATTCCCCACCTCTCCCTTAACCCTTACCCACTCTCCTCCCTCCTTGTCTATGCAGGTTTCACCCATCGGAGCTCTGTACCCACCACCAGCAGTGAGTATTCAACCGATGCTCCAGTGGCCCCAATTATACACCAAGCAGGGCAGGAGCTGTCCTCTCTTCCTATGCCCCTATGTCCTCTTCATAAGGGAAGGGGCTGGGAGGGCACAAGTTATTCCCTTTCCCTTCTGGCCAGCTCCAGAGAGACTCAGCTCGGGCCCCATATGCAGCAAGGCCTGTAAATAGTTTTATTTGCTGACCTTTCTGCCATGAGAGGCTTGGATGCTTCCTCTGAAGAGGGTTTCTCTGTAGCTCTTGGGACTACCACAGTGTACCTGGGAAACTCTGGGGATCCACCCCTTCTACTGGTCCCTTGAATAAGTACCAGCCAATGGCACCTCTGTTAGAGCATGGCTGATGAGTGTAAACATCTCTTCTATTAATCAGTCAAATAAAGATGGAAATTCTTTATAAATCTAGTGAACATGAGCCAACCAACAAACTTTATTGAGCATTGTGACAAGCCCTGGGGCTCTGCCAAATCCTGGGGATATGGCATGGATCATGAAACAATTAATAATCTCTCTTCTCAGAGAGCTATTTTTATGATGATACTGATGGTAGCAATGATGATGATGATGATGGTGATTATGATCATGATGACAATGGTGATGGTGGTGGTGATGGTAATGATGATGATTGTGATGTTGGTAATGATGGTGGTAATTATGACAATAATGATGGTGATGGTGACAGGGATGGTGATGGTTATGATGGTGGTGGTGATAACAAAGTTAATAGATAATATATGAACTTATTGGCTACTGAATATGCACCAAAGTGCTATGCTCAGTGTTTAGTACTATTTAATATGATTTCTTAAAAAAATCTTGAATTATTATAGGCAAAAGAATCATGGGAACCTTTTATTTTGTCACTCACTTTAAGTCATATTGCATATTTTTTTTAGGTCAATTGCAAACACAATTTCTCGGCTTTGAACATTTTGTTTATATCCAGTCACCCTAATAGTGCATAAACCTGCTGATTGGAGCAACTGTGTCTTACTCCCTTGTGCTTCCCTAGTATCTGCTTCAGGACCTTGTACATAGTAGATCGACAGATTTAGATCTACAGGAAAATATGGATTTTCCCAGGGAAGGAAGGAATGAAGTATGCTTTCTTATAATGTATGGAAACTTTCCTCTTCTGCCTTGGTTCAACTTTAGTGTCTGCCAGAGTTTACACTGGAAAACTATATGGCATCTGCTCCACTCCCTCATCCATGACAGACATCATTAATTGATTACAGCATTCATGGCAGACATCACCAATTGATAATAGCATTCATTTTCTCTCAGTTCAAAACAGCTTCAGAATGGTTACCAAAAAAAAAAAAAAAATTCAGTCGCTACCAATTCATTTGGAGCTGACTCAGGATTATGGGAGGGAATTCAAGAGAGTTAGGTTCCTTGATGATGTGTAGTTGGCTCTTTGGTTTTCCTAGAAGGCTCAGTTCAGGCTCAGCTTGGTCATTGCTGATATCCTTTCTTCCACTTGGTCGATTTGGCTGTTGATACTTATGTATGCTTCACGAAGTTTTTGTGCTGTGTTTTTCAGCTCCATCGGTTGGTTTATGTTCCTCTCTAAACTGGTTATTCTAGTTAGCAATTCCTTTAACCTTACATCAAGGTTCTTAGCTTTGCATTGCATTAGAACATGCTCCTTTAGCTCATCGTACTTTTTTATTGCCCGTCTTCTGAAGCCTACTTCTGTCAATTCATCCATCTGATCCTCCATCCAGTTCTGCACCCTTAATGGAGAGATGTTGCGGTCATTTGGAGGAAAAGAGGCACTCTGGCCTTTTGGGTTTTCAGCATTTTTTTGTTGATTCTTTCCCATCTTCAGGAGTTTTAGTTTCAGGCTTTGAGGCTGCTGATCCTTGGGTGGGGTTTTTGTGGGGGTCTTTTGGTTGTTGTTGTTGATGATGATGCTGTTATTGTCACTTTCTGCTTGTTTTTCTTTCAATAGTCAGGTCCCTCTTCTGTAGGGCTGCTGCAATTTGCTAGGGGTTCACTTCAGGCCCTATTCATCTGATTTGCTCCCATGTCTGGAGGTGTCACTCAGGGAGGCTGGAGAGCAGCAAACATAGGTGCCTGCCTCTTCTGGGACCTCTGACCTCGAGGGACACCAACCTGATGCCAGTAGGATCGCTCCTGTATAGGGTGTCTGACAACTATTGTTGGAGGGTTTCGCCCAGTTGACTGGCATGGGGAGCAGGACCCATTTAATGAAGCACTTTGTCCCCTGGTGGAGAGGGGGTTCTTCACTGGGGGGAAACCACTTGTCTGGGCTGCCTGGATTCCTCAGAACTCCCAGAGGAGAGGCTAAGTCTGCTGGTCCACAGAGACTACAGCCATCCCTCCCACTAGGGGCCCAAGCCCAGGGAGTCCAAATTCTGTCTCTGAGCCTCTGGCTGGAGTCCTTGGAGATCCTGCAAGGAAGCTCTGCCCACTGAGGAAGGATGGGTCAGGGTTAGCCCTGAAGAGGCACTCTGGCTGCAGACTGCCACAGCCGGTATGTTGGGCTGTGGGGCAAGTCTTGGGACCAAGCCGTCCAGCCTATCCGGCTCTAGCAGGGGAAAAGCACAGCCTGGAGCTATTGAAAGGGGTGCCGCCCTTCCCCCGCCCAGGGAGCTTAGCGTGTTAGGCAGTTGTGAGTCCCAGTGCTGGCTGTCGCCCCTTCCCCAAGGAACAAAAAAGACTTAGCCGGCAGCCGCAGCCAGTGCTCGTTGCCCCTCCCCCGGGGAGTTCCGTAGGCTTAGATTCCAGCTGTAAGAATCTGCGTGTTCTGGGGTTGGGACACTAGGTCCCAGTGGCATGGGTTTGCGAGTGAGATCTTCCAATCTGTGGGTTGCACAGTTCCGTGGAAAAAGCACAGTTTCCCCCGCTTGGGTAGCCCGCTCACTCACCACCTCCCTTGGCTGGAAGGAGGGGATTCCCCTTCCCCGTGTGTCTCTCAGGTGGGCCACCACACCACACTGCTCTTCCTTCTCTCCGTGGGTCACTGCCAGCCTTCTAGTCAATTTTGATGAGGGAACCTGGACATTTTGGTTGCCAGGAAGGATCACACACTTATTACAGTTTTTTTCAATGTGAGCCTCTGAGCGCTGCTGCTTATAGTCGACCATCTTGGCCCCCAGAGTCACATCTGTTATTTTTTGATGTTTTGATTGTGGCAATTCTTGCAGAAGTAAGGTGGTATCACATTATGGTTTTGATTTCCCTGGTCATTAGTGATGTTGAACATTTTTTTCATATGTTCATTAGCCATTTGTATATATTCTTTCGAGAACTGTCTATTCATGTTCTTAGCCCACTTTTTGATGGGATTGTTTGTTTTTTTCTTGCTAATTTGTTTGAGTTCGTTGTAGATTCTAGATATTAGTGCTTTGTTGGATATATAGATTGTGAAGATTTTCTCCCACTCTGTGGGTTGTCTGTTTACTCTGCTGACTGTGAAGGAAAAGTCAATTTCTTATACGAATTTGTCTCACTCCTACTTCCAAACGAGATCCTGGGGTTTTTTTTTCTGTTAATCCTTCACAATACTTCTCCCACTTTTTTGAGCTCATTTGTTTATATTCTGTTGTCTGCTTCTCTTTTATAGGAATGTGACTTCTTATGGGCTTTCTCTATTATACCACATGTGGGTTTTTGTTTTGTTTTGTTTTGTTTTTGTCCTCGGATCCATTCTCCAACCTCCTCCAACCTTCCCGTGCTCTGTGGGATAGACGTCTGACTCATGAAAAGTACATTTCCCAGGCTCCCATGCTAACTAGCTTCCTGTTAGGTTCAGCCAATAGGAGGCATTGGTGGGACAACGGTGGGCGGGGCTATGGAAGGGCCAGACTATTTCTGTACCCCGCCCCCCTGCTCCCCTTCCAATGTTCCTGGAGCGGTGTAGGACCAATACTGTATATATGGAAGGAAGGCAAGGTGGATAGATGGAAGGAAGAAGTGACGGAAAGAAGAAGTGATGAATGGAAGGAGGAAGGGAGAGAGGATGGATGAGTCGATTGAAGAAAGAAAAAAATGGATGAAAGAAAAAAAAGGAGGAGGAAATATGGATAAATAGATGGAAGGAAGAAAAGAGAGGTGTAAGAAAGGAAAGATTGATGATGGATGGATGAATGGATCAGTGGGTGAGTGGGTGAAGGGATGAATGGATGGATGGACACATGGATGAACAGATGGGTGGGTGGATAGATGGATGGATGGATAAATGGGTAGGTGGATGGATGGATGGATGGATGGATGGATGGACAGATGGGTGGGTAGGTGGATGGATGGATAGATGGATGGATAAGTGAATGGATGGATGGATGGTTGGATGGATAAATGGATGGATGGGTGAAAGGAAGGAAAGAAGTGAGAGAAGGAAGAGGAAGGATAGACAGATGATAGAAGGTACAATGAAAGGAAGGAAGCCAGCAAGAAAGAAAGGATGCATTAATAGAATGAAAGATGGAAGGGAAGAAGAAAGGATGGAAAGAGCGAAGGAGAGAAGGAAGAATGAACAGAAGGAAGTTCAGGAGAGAAAGAAGGAGAGAAGGAAGAATGAACAGAAGGAAGTTCAAGAGTGGTGAAAAGAAGAAAGGCAGGGAGAGAAGGAGAAGTAAACTTTTCTTCTAGAGGTTTGTCTTAAACCTTAGCTTGGCTGGACACCGTGGTTCACGCCTGTAATCCCGGCACTTTGGGAGGCCAAGGCGGGTGGATCATGAGGTCAGGAGATCAAGACCATCCTGGCTAACATGGTGAAACCCTGTCTCTACTAAAAATACAAAAAAAAAATTTAGTCAGGCGTGGTGGTGCACGCTTGTGGTCCCAGCTACTCAGGAGGCTGAGGCAGGAGAATGGCATAAAACCTGGGAGGCAGAGCTTGCAGTGAGCCAAGATCGCACCACTGCACTCTAGCCTGGGCGACAAAGTGAGACTCTGTCTCAAACAAAAACAAAACAAAAAAGCAAAACCAAAACAAAACCAAAAAAAAACCTTAGCTCATACTTTCATAAAGTTACACACACAGGGAGTGATTAGAAAGCATTTGCTGATATATTTTATATAATAAACATGTACCCATATTGACCTGTGTGCCCAGCAGTGCTTACATGATTTACAATGATTAACTTGTTTAAGCTTTATAACAACTGTTGAGGCAGGAAACATCATTGTGAACCATTGTCATCTCATTTTACAGATGAGTAAACTGAAGTGCTGAGAGGTTGGTTATGGCTGCAAAGATTGTTGGCCATGTTAACCAATGCATAGAAGATTAGCATACCTGGTTGTGAGTGCAGGAGAGAGAGAGAAATGGGAGAAAGGCAGAGAAGAATCGATGGGGAGAGAGGAAGACAGAGAGAGAGAATAAATTTTTAAAAAATGTCTAGACTCATGACTTCTGCATCAGTGTGGTAATATGCAGCCTTTACCCTGGGAAAGATCAGAACCATTGGTACTTTTTACAGAATCTTCCCTTCCTGCATTTGGGTAGAAGGACCCCATCTGGACATCCCAAATCATTAAGCACACCCTTACTGGCTGCTGGAGTTGTCTCCATTAAAAGTCACCGTTGGGTTTATTAAGAGGCGGACACAGGGTCCTTAGAACACACTGCCCCCACCCTGTCCCACACCACCCCCCACCCACCCATCATCCTCCCCAAGAGCTTCATCTCTCTCTCTCTCTCTCTCTTCCCCCTGCCCTAGCCGGGGTGGTCAGCGAGGAGCCATTCACACTGAACTTCACCATCAACAACCTGCGCTACATGGCGGACATGGGCCAACCCGGCTCCCTCAAGTTCAACATCACAGACAACATCATGCAGCACCTGGTGAGAGGCCTGCCTCCCGCTGCAGCCCTGCCATGCCCATCCTAGGGCTGTTGCCTGCCTGCCTCTGACCAACCCAGGCTCCCTTCTCCCTCTGCAGCTCAGTCCTTTGTTCCAGAGGAGCAGCCTGGGTGCACGGTACACAGGCTGCAGGGTCATCGCACTAAGGTGAGAAACTCCCCCACCCACAGCGCACCACCAAGAACTTAGAGTTCTGACTGGGAGGTCCCTCTTGGGTTGGGGTGGGCTACATATTTTTTTAAATCTTTTTATCTTTCCTTTTTTTTTTTTTTGAGATGAAGTTTCGCTCTCGTTGCCCAGGCTGGAGTGCAATGGCACGATCTTGGCTCACTGCAACCTCTGCCTCCCGGGTTCAAGTGATTATCCTGCCTCAGCCTCCCCAGTAGCTGGGATTACAGGCAGGCACCACCATGCCCGGCTAATTGTTTTGTATTTTTAGTAGAGATGGGGTTTCTCCATGTTGATCAGGCTGGTCTCGAACTCCTGACTTCAGGTGATCCACCCTCCTCAGCCTCCCAAAGTGCTGGGATTACAGGCGTGAGCCACCACATCTGGCCCCATTCTTTTTTTAAAATGAATTTAAGGAGTGCAAATGCAGTTTTTGTTGCATGCATATATTCCATAGTGAAGTCTGCAGACAGTAGACTTCCAGACAGTAGCTTTTGGTGTATCACCCGAATAGTGTACATTGTACTTATTAAGTGAGGTTCCCCACCCTTCTCCCACTCTCCCACCTTTCTGAGTATCCAGTGTCTATTATTCCACACTCCAGGTCCATGCTCCCACGTATAAGTGAGAACGTATGGTATTCTACCATGAGCTAATGGACATGGAGTCCATTGGCTCCCACTTATAAGTGAGAACATGCGGTATTTGACTATTTCTGAGTTTCACTTAAGATAATGGACTCCCATTCCATCCATCTTGCTGCAAAATACATGATTTCACTGTTTTTATGGCTGAATAGTATTTCATGGTATATATATATATATACCACATTTTCTTTATCCAGTCTTCTACTGATGGACACTTAGGTTGGGTCCATACCTTTGCTGTTGTGAATAGTGCTGCAATAAACATACACGTGCAGGTGTCTTTTTTATATAATGATTTCTTTTTTTCTTTCTTTTTTTTTGATATAACGATTTCTTTTATTGGGTAGATCCCCAATAGTGGGATTGCTGGGTCAAATGGTAGTTCTACATTTTTGTTCTTTGAGAAATCCTCATACCATTTTCCATAGATTGTACTAATTTGGATTCCCACCAACAGTGTATAAGAGTTCCCTTTTCTTTTATTCTTGCCAGTATCTGGTTGTTTGTTGTTTGTTTGGTTGGTTGGTTGGTTTTTGTCTTTTTAGTAATAGTTATTCTGACTGGTATTAATAACTTTTTTATTTATTCATGACAGTTTGATTTTTGACATATAAAAATTGCTTGCATTTAAAGTGTACAACTTGATATTTTGGTATACATTGTAAAATGATGGCCACGTTTCAGCTAATTAATATATCTATTATCTCTACATAGTTATCATGTTTGTACCCTTTGACCAGCATCACCCCATTTGCTCCTCCTCCCAGCCCCTGGCAACCACCACCCTACTCTCTGCTTCTATGAGTCTGACAATTTTAGATTCCACCTATAAGTTAGATTATGCGGTATTTGTCTTTCTGTGCCTGGCTTATTTCACTTAGCCTAATGTCCTCCAGCTCCATCTATGTTATCCCAAGTGGCAGGATTTTCATCTTTCTTATATATTTCATTGTATATGTGTATGCCACATTTTCTTTACCCATTCATCCATTGAAGGTCATTTAGCTTGTTTCCATATCTTGGCTATTTTGAATAGTGCTTCAATGAACATAGGAGTGCAGATATCTCTTTAAGATACTGGTTTCATTTCTTTCTTTTTTTTTTTCTGAGACAGAGTCTGACTCTGTCGCTCAAGCTGGAGTGCAGTGGTGCAATCTCGGCTCACTGCAAACTCTGCCTCCTGAGTTCAAGCGATTCTCGTGCCTCAACCTCCCAAGGAGTTTTGCTCTTGCTGCCCAGACTGAAGTGCAGTGGTGCAATCTTCACTCACCACAACCTGTGCCTCCCGGGTTCAAGCGATTCTCGTGCCTCAGCCTCCCAGGTAGCAAGGATTACAGGCGCCCAACACCACACCAGGCTAAATTTTTTTGCATTTTTAGTAGAGACGGGGTTTTGCCATGTTGGCCAGGCTGGTCTCAAATTCCTGGCCTCAAGTGATCCAACTGCCTCAGCCTCCTGAAGTGCTGGGATTTTACAGGCATGAACCACCACACATGGCCTCATTTCTTTTAGATAAATATGGGTTGAGCTATTCTCAGAGGGTCCTTTTCTGCATCTATTTAAGAAAATCACATGTTTTTATATTGTGGCAAAAATACATGTAACATAAAATCTGCCATTTTAACCATTTTTAAATGTACAATTCAGTGACATTGATTATATTCACAATGTCATGCAGCCATCACCACTATTTATTTCTAATACTTTTCCATTGGGTAGATCCCCAACAGTGGGATTGCTGGGTCAAATGGTAGTTCTGATTTTTTTTTTGTTTTTTGAGAAATCTCCATACTGTTTTTCATTTGAGGTTGTACTAATTTACATTCCCACCAACAGTGTATAAGAGTTTCCTAGGCCGGGCACGGTGGCTTATGCCTGTAATCCCAGCACTTTGCGAGGCCCAGGTGGGTGGATCATGAGGTCAGGAGATCGAGACCACCCTGGCTAACATGGTGAAACCCCGTCTCTACTAAAAATGCAAAAAATTAGCCAGGCGTGGTGGCGGGTGCCTGTAGTCCCAGCTACTGGAGAGGCTGAGGCAGGAGAATGGCATGAACCCTGAAGGCGGGGCTTGCAGTGAGCTGAGATCGCACCACTGCACACTTCAACCTAGGCGACAGAGAGAGACTCCATCTCAAAAAAAAAAAAAAAAAGGTTTCCTTTTAGTGCATCCTTGCCAACTTGAGTTTTCTGGGTTGGTTTGCACTCTCATGGTATTTACTACATACTTCTCCATTTATATTTTTACTCAACCCATGCCCATAACACCACTCCTCTTCCATTCCCACCAACCATGTATAAGAGTTCCTTTTCTTGCATCCTTGCCAACTTGACTTCTTTGGGTCAGTTTGCACTCTCTTGGTATTTACTATTTACTTCTCCATTTATATTTTTAGTCAACTGATGCCCATGGCACCGCTCCTCTGAGGCAGGTGCTGGGTACTAGAGTGATAAGACAGATGCTGTCCCTGCCCTCACCCAGTGGAGAAGAACAGATGCTAAACAGGAACATAAATATCTAAGTAAAATGGCTTCAAATGGAGTAAAGTGATATGAAACATAAATAAATAGCAAGTGATGGGTAGAGCAACTTTACCCAGGATGAATCTTGGGCTGTGTCCCAAATGTCCATGAAAACTGTTCCAGGCAGGGAGAACAGCATGAGAAAAGGTCTTGAGGTGCAAATGAGCTTGGCATGTTCTATGAACAGCAAAGAGGCCAGTGTGGCTGGAGCAGAGAGAGAGCAAGAAGAAAAGAGAGAGAGGATGAGACTCAAGACATCAGCAAGTTTGAAGGGCCTTGGAGGACTTGGATTTTTTTTTTTTAAAGACAGCTTTGTTCTTGTTGCCCAGGCATGATCTCGGCTCACCACAACCTCCGCCTCCTGGGTTCAAACGATTCCTCTGCCTCAGCCTCCCGAGTAGCTGGGATTACAGGCATGTGCCACCACACCTGGCTAATTTTGTATTTTTAGTAGAAATGGGGCTTCTCCATGTTGGTCAGGCTGGTCTCGAACTCCCGACCTCAGGTGATCCGACCGCCTTGGCCTCCCAAAGTGCTGGGATTATAGGTGTGAGCCACTGCACCTGGCTTGGATTTTTTTTTCTATATTGTGGTAACATACACATCACATTAAATTGACCATTTTAGCTATATTTCCCGTTCAGTGGCATCAAGCACATTCACATTATTGTGCAACCATCACCACTATCATCCATCTCCAGAACTTTCTCATCTTCCCAAACTGAAACTCCATCCCCATGAAATACTCATTCCTCATCCCCCTCCTCAAGCCTCTGGCACCCACCACTCTACTTTCTGTCTCTGTGAATCTGATGATTCTGAGGACCTCCTATGAATGGAGGAATCATATGGTATATGTCCTGGTTTATACTGTATGGCTGGCTTATTTCACCAAGCATAATGTCCTCAAAGTTCATCCATGTTGTAGCATGTGTCAGAATTCCCTTCCTTTTCCACTTGTATGTAAATGCTGTATTGTGTTTCTCCATTCATTAGGACTTTGATTTTTGCAGGGAGTTGTCAAGGGCTGCTGGGTTCTGGGGCTTCAATATAATAAGAGTAAGCTAAACTGGTTCATTTCCTCCTTCGTGGAGACCATGTTCTGGTAGGAACAGGAACAAATAATTTATGATTACATAGAGGGTGACCAGGGCAGTGACAGGGGAAGAGTGGAGGATTGTGGGACCCAGAGGAGGCTCCTGACCTTGCCTAGGAAGATAGGAGGAGGAAGAGGAGGAAGAGGAGGAGGAGGAGGAGGAGGAGGAGGAGGAGGGAGTCGTCTAAGCTGAGACCTGGAGGATGACCAGGAAGTTATCCAGGTAAGGAGAAATGGGGAGAAGCTTCCAGACAAAAGTAACAGCAATTGCAAAGATCCTGAGATGATAGATAAGGCCAGGTGGAGAAAGTGCAAACTGTCAACGAGACCAAAATATGGACTGTGAGTTGTGCAGTGACCACAAGTGGAGAGGTGCTAGGTGGCCTTCATCCCCCAAAGCTGCACCTCTCCCTCCTCAGGTCTGTGAAGAACGGCGCTGAGACACGGGTAGACCTCCTCTGCACCTATCTGCAGCCCCTCAGCGGCCCAGGTCTGCCTATCAAGCAGGTGTTCCATGAGCTGAGCCAGCAGACCCACGGCATCACCCGGCTGGGCCCCTACTCTCTGGACAAAGACAGCCTCTACCTTAACGGTGAGCAGCTCTCAGCCCCATTTCCCTGCCCAACCCCCCAGCCCCCACTGCAGTCCAGGAGGGTGTCTGTTTCCCGGTTCTCTAGGGAAAGACTTGGGGTTCAAGTCTTGGCATTACCACTGGCCCTCCCATAACCACCATGCAAGGTTGGACTTTGATTAATCCCATTTTACAGATGAAGAAACTGAGGCTTAGACAGGCTAAGCAATTTACCTTGACAGTGGTGGAACCAGGATATGAACTCCACTTGTCAGCATTCGGTGCTATGATCCACTCCACATGTTTAACTCACAGAAGAGTCTTCCTGGTGGGGGCACTTGGGAGACAAAAAACACATTTCCGGCCGTGTGCAGTAGCTCACACCTGTAATCCCAGCACTTTGGAAGGCCAAGGCGGGCGGATCACAAGGTCAAGAGATTGAGACCATCCTGGACAACATGGTGAAACCCTGTCTCTACTAAAAATACAAAAATTACCTGGGTGTGGTGGCGCACGCCTGTAGTCCCAGCTACTCGGGAGGCTGAGGCAGGAGAATCGCTTGAACCCAGGAGGCAGAGGTTGCAGTGAGCCAAAATTGTGCCATTACACTCCAGCCTGGTGACAGAGCAAGACTCTGTCTCAAAACAAAACAAAACAATTTCCCCTCCCTGCTTTCTTCTCACCATTGACGAGGGATGGGCTTCTCTCCTACCTGAGGTCCCTATACCAGGAAGATCTATGGGATCTAATCTTCAGGCACACTGGGCCTCAGCATTGGTCTAGAACTCAGGAAAAGATAGCATTTAAGAAGGCATCCCCTAAATGGGGTTCTGAGAGGCAAAGCATGACCGTGGAGAATTGACAAAATAGCTCGCCTTTCAACCCCTCCACCGCCAACCCAAGAACAGTGCTTATCATCATGACCCCATGAGGTGGGCACCCCATATCACTTATATGAGGTACCTTTAGGTAGGTACCGGGATGTAGAGAGACATCCTGGGCTTTCATTATTCTTATTTTAGCAAAGAGGGAAACTGAGGCACAGAGAAGGGAAGGGACTTGCCCATGCCCACAGTGAGTTTTTGGTTAGTCTGGGTCTTGATGTTCTTTATTATTATTATTACTATCCTCCTCACCATCATCATTGTATGTATACAGTTATGGGGTACAAGTGCAATTTTGTTACATGCATAGATGGCACAGTAGTGAAGTCAGAGCTTTCAGAGTATCCACCACTCCAATAACATACATTGTATCCATTTAGTCCTTTCTCATCATCCACCTTGCTCCTACCCCCTCACCCTTCCAAGCCCCCTTTATCTATCATTCCCCTCTCTGAGTTCTTGTCTACACATTGTTTAGCTTCCACTTATGATTGAGAACATGTGATATTTGTCTGTCTGTGTCTGACTTGTTTCACTTAAGGTAACTTCAGTTTCATCCATGTTGCTGCAAAAGACATGGATTCATTCTTTTTTTCTAACTTTTAAGTTCAGACATACACGTGCAGATTTTCTATATGGTTAAACTCATGTCACAGGGGTTTGTTGTACAGATTATTTCATCACCCAAGTATTAAGCCTAGTACCCATTAGTTATTTTTTCTGATCCTCTCTCTCCTCCCACCCTCCACCCACCACCCGCCACCCTCCAACCTCAGGTAGGCCCCAGTGTCTGTTGTTCCTCTCTATGTGTCCATGTGTTCTCATCATTTAGCTCCCACTTATAAGTGAGAAGAGGCAGTATTTGGTTTTCTGTTCCTGCATTAGTTTGGTAAGGATAATGACCTCCAGCTCCATCCATGTTCCTGCAACGGACATGATCTCATTCTTTTTTATAGCTGCATAGTATTCCATGGTGTATATGTTCCTCATTTTCTTTATCCAGTCTATCCTTGATGGGCATTTAAATAGATTCCATGTCTTTGCTATTGTGAATAGTGCTTCAATGAACATGTGTCTTTATGATAGAAAAATTTATATTCCTTTGGGCATATATGCAGTGATGAGATTGCTGGGTCAGACGGTAGTTCTGTTTTTAGCTCTTTGAGGAATCATCCTGCTGCTTTCTACAGTGGATGAACTAATTTACACTCCCACCAACAGTGTATAAACACTCCTTTTTATCTGCAACCTCAGCAGCATGGTTTTATTTCTCTTTATGGCTGAATAGTGTTCCATTGTGCATATATACCACACTTTCTTTATGGATTCATCTGTTGATGGACATACAGGTTGATTCCACATCTCTGCTATTGTGAATAGTGCTGTGATAAACACACAGGTGCAGGTTGGGTCTTGATGATCTCAGTTTTAACATCCAGTCCCTTCAACTTGGCTATTGCAGGGAGCTGTTCCCCCTTGTAAACTGCACAGCTTATATGCTTCATTTTGTTCCTTCATTTAGATTTACCAAGCAGCTACTATTAACCAGGCCACAATGTGCCTGGCCCCAGGAACAGAGATAGGTTACATGTGCATCCTGTCCTAATGTAATCTCCAGAGGGGTGGAGACTGTTTTGTTCTACCCTATATTCCCCAAATGTAAAGGGAGGCTTGCACATAGTAAACCCTTAATAAACATTCATTGGGTGGAGGAATAGATTGGAGGAGGACTGGAAGGGGAGGTGGGGGGTATGGATGGATAGGAGGATAGACTTGTGAACACAAAGGTAGTGAGAGCCTCTCATTGGAGGCATGCTGGAGACGTGAGTAGGGAAGGGTCAGTGCTAATTGAAATATCAGGAAATTCTTTCTAGTGGTGAACACATTTAAGTCAAATATTAGATGATATATAAATGTATCCATAATCTCTAGATACACAAAGGGAAAGGCATCCAGGCAGGGGCCCCATAAGGACAAAGGCATGGAGTATCTGGGACGGTTCCACCACCTCCTCTTATGTGTGACTTCTTTGTTTCTAGGTTACAATGAACCTGGTCCAGATGAGTCTCCTACAAGTACGTGTCTTTGAATCCAGTGCCCATTTCAATCTCCATGGGTCTTGGTTCAAGCTTTTCTCCTCATTCGTGAAGGAAGGTTGCCCCAAATTCGGGCTGGTCCCCTGAGGTGGTGAGGAGCAACGTCTCAGTGGGAGGAAGAATGCTGAGTCCTTGGCCTGTTTTTAGACCTGCAGCCATAGTCTTGGCTTTGTGAATTTTCCATGGCCCTCTGGGTTGGAGGAAGAAGTTTGAACAAACATTCCCTACAGGGATAGAGGTTGAGGTCAGATGATGACCTTGTTAGTCTGTACCTCCTGATAAGAAAATCTCCTCCAAGTGCCCCAGCAGAGGCTTCATGGTCAAGCTGCAGACTCTGCTGGCTACTGGTTTTGGCTAAATTTGCCCATTGCCTCATCCAGTGATCCACTCATCTATCTTTCCAGCCATCCATTTTTCTATCCTTCCAGTCATCTCTCAGACACCATCCGTCCTTCCATCCATCCATCCATCCATCCATTCACCCATCCATCCATCCACCCCATTTCCTGACCATTTACCTCCTCGTCCTTCCTTCCATCTGTCCTTTTACCCATCTATTCATCCATCACCCATCCTCCTGCCCATTCACCTGCTTGTCCCTCCTTTCTTCTGTCCTTCTATACATCCATCCATCCATCCATCCATCCACCCATCCACCCATCCACTCATCCACCACCCACCCATCCTTCTGCCCATTCACTTGCTAGCCCCTCCTTCCTTTTGTCCTTCCATCCATCCATCCACCCATCTTCCTGCCCATTCACCTGCTTGTCCTTCCTTCTATCTGTCTTTTATCCATCTCTCCATCCATCCACCATCCATCCATCCATCCTTCTCCCTATTCACTGGTTTGTCTTTCTTTCTGTCCTTCAAACCATCCACCCATCTCTCCATTCATTCTCCTCTTCATTCACCTGTTTCCTTATTTCTGTCTTTCCATCCATCCATCTATCCTGCCAGCCATCTCTCCACCCATTCTCCTCCCCATTCACTCAATTGTCCTTCCTTCCATCTGTCCTTTTATCCATCCATCCACCCATCCATCATCCATCCATCTATCCTTCTCCTCATTCACCTGTTTGTCCTTCTTTCTGTCCTTCCAACCATCCATCCATCTCTCCATCCATCCTCCTGCCTATTCATCTGCTTGTCTCTCCTTCCTTCTGTCCTTCCAACCATTCATCCATCTGCCCATCCACCCACTCATCCTCTTGCCCATTCACCTGCTTGTCCTTCCTTCCACCTGTCCTTTTATCCATCCATCCATCTTGCTCACTCCTCCACTCACACAGTCACTCCTTCCCTCAGTCTCATTTATGGCCCACCTGTGAATGGTTGTCTGGCTTGGACCACTGATGAAGCCCAGGGGAGTTTCTCCCACTAGGTGGTGGGCTTTTTTCCTCTCTGACGGACTGTTCCTTCCACAGCTCCCAAGCCAGCCACCACATTCCTGCCTCCTCTGTCAGAAGCCACAACAGGTATTTGGGGCCATTTTTCCTCCTCGAAGATTAGAATAGCATTTCAATCAGACACCTGCCCTCGTGGAGTCCCAGATTTTATGAAATAAATAGACCATCATAATGTCAGATGTTTTGGGGTGAGACACCTGGCATAATTGGGAAGGAGGAGGGCTTTCTGGAGAAAGTTTCACCTGAACTGAGTCTTTAAGGATGACTAAGAGTGATTCAGGCAAATAGGGCATGAATAGTATAACTGAAGGAGGGGAATCTGTGAGCAAAGCCTCAGTGGCCAGAAACAGCATAGAGTATAGGGAGAAGTGAGAGAAATTTGGTTTGCATGAAACATAAAGCTTAACCCAGAGTGGATGGATAAGTGAGACTGAAAGGTCAGCAGGAGCCAGATTGGGAAGGGCCTTGAGTGCCAAGTCAAGAAATTTGAACTTAACACTGAAGGCCATAGGGAGCTGTGGATGGTACTAGAGCAGGGGCAGCCATAGTGAGATTGTCATTTCAGAAAGATTCTTCTTGTGTTCAGTATAGAGAATGTCCTTTAGACAGGGCATCCAGTGAGTCTGCCAGGGTGCTAATCAGGGTGAGAGAAAATAAGACCTGAACTGGGATAGGGGAGGAGAGAGAGGATATATGTGATGAATATTCAGCAAAGAGAATTGGTGTTACTTGGAGGGGAGAAGACACATAGCTTCTGACTTGGATGGCCACACTAGTTAATAATGAGCGCAGTCTGATCTAGTCTCAGACCAGCCCTCAGTTGCAGACATCTCTCCTCCCCTCCTGCAGCCATGGGGTACCACCTGAAGACCCTCACACTCAACTTCACCATCTCCAATCTCCAGTATTCACCAGATATGGGCAAGGGCTCAGCTACATTCAACTCCACCGAGGGGGTCCTTCAGCACCTGGTGAGACCCTGGTCCTAGCAGCTCCCGGTGGGATAAATCCTACCCCCAACCTCTGTTCCTCGGCTTACCCTCTTCCTCCTTCCTCTCAAGCTCAGACCGTTGTTCCAGAAGAGCAGCATGGGCCCCTTCTACTTGGGTTGCCAACTGATCTCCCTCAGGTGAGACCACTTCCTGGCCATTTGCCAGTAACAACCACCCCTTTTGTGACCACCCCTTCCTCAGCTTTCCCCTGCTCCTCCCTCCACTGCTCTTTACCTGCAGAGGTCTTGGGACCTCTCTAGAGTCCTCAAATGCCTCTCTCCCCAGGCCTGAGAAGGATGGGGCAGCGACTGGCGTGGACACCACCTGCACCTACCACCCTGACCCTGTGGGCCCCGGGCTGGACATACAGCAGCTTTACTGGGAGCTGAGTCAGCTGACCCATGGTGTCACCCAACTGGGCTTCTATGTCCTGGACAGGGATAGCCTCTTCATCAATGGTGAGTGTCAGGCTGAACTTGGATTTACAGTGACTTTTGGGGGGTTGGTTTCTTTGTTTTTGAGATGGAGTCTCACTCTATCACCCAGGCTGGAGTGCAATGGTGCAATCTCGGCTCTGCAACAGTGATTCTCCTGCCTCAGCCTCCCAAGTAGCTGGGATTTACAGGTGAATGCCACCACGCTCAGCTAATTTTTGTATTTTTAGTAGAGATGGAGTTTCACCATGTTGCCCAGGCTGGTCTCGAACTCCTGACCTCAGGTGATCCACCTGCCTTGGCCTCCTAAAGTGCCGGGATTACAGGCATGAGCCACCATGCCCGGCCCACCATGACTATTATTTGTCCCTGTTGTATGCCCTTTCCTCTCTAAAAAAAATAGCCCAAGGCCTGGCTGGGGGACACCCTTCCCCAAACCACCAAGGGGAGGGTCTTTCCCATTATTTTGAGTAAATAGCATGAAATTCTTTGAACAAATTAATGTCATAAATTGTTTGTCTCTTTCTCCTTCACTTTTGTTTCCAACTTGGTTGCGGTATAACTATCAAATACAATTGTATGTATTTAAGATGTATAATGCAGTGATTTAATATATGTGTAGCTTATGAAATGATTACCATGATCAAATTAGTTAACACTGCTTTCATGTCACATAGTTACCGTGTGTCTGTGTGTGTCTGTGTGAGTTAGAGAGAAAGAGAACATTTAAGGTCTACCCTCATAGAAAATTTCAGGTTTACAATACAGTATTATTAACTGTAATCATCAAGCTTTATACTCGATCCCCAGAACTTATTCATCTTGTAACTAAAAGTTTGTATTTTGTGACCAACATCTCCCCATTTTCTCTATCACCACCCCCATGCCCCTAGCCCCTGATAACCATCATGCTACTCTCTGCTTCTGTAAGTTTGACTTCTGATCCCACATATAAGTGAGATCATGCAGTATTTGTTTCTCTCTATCTGGTATATTTCACTTAGCATAATGAACCCCCCCTCCAGGTACATCCATAATGAATTTCAATTCAAAACCCAAGTGGCTGAGCCGTGGCATCCTTTGGGACAGGATAGCAGGTCCCTTCTATATAAGGATCCTCTGTGTCAGTGGTTATTACCAGGGGACAATTCTGCACTTCTGCCCCACCCCACCCCCCAACTGGGAGACTCTAGGCAATATCCGGAATCATTTTTGGGTATCACAACTCAGGGAGGGAAGGAGGGTGCAACTGGCACCTAGTGGGTCAGTAGCCCATTTTCCAGTGCACAGGAGACAACCACCCCAGGGAATGATCCAGCCCCAAATGCCAATAATTTCAAGGGTGAGAAATCCTGTTGTACATGGTCCCAAAGTTCCTAGGTGGGCACAAGGCTGACATTTATCACACTTTACTGTAATTACTTGTTAACTTATCTGATTCCCCCTTACCCTGTGAACTCAACAAAATTACGGTCTATTATGAGTGCCACTGTACCCTCGGTTCTCAGTACATCAGCACATCATAGTATGGAAAGAATCATTGAATGAGTGAGCAAATTAAAGATTTGTGTCTCTGCTGTAACTCACATTCATTAATTCATTCATTCAGCAAACATATATGGGTGGCTGTTCTGCCCCAAGCCTTGTGCTGGGTCTGGAGATAGAAGACACATTTTTCTGTCTCTGAAAAACTCATACTCAAGTTAACAACAAATTAGGGGCACAACAAAGACCCCACTGCTGTTATTAACAGGGTACTATGGGAGCTGAGAGGAGGAGTAAATTAAGGAGGGCTTCCTGGAGGAGGGTGTTATATACCCGGCCCTGTGCCGGGACACAATAATGAATAAGACAGACTTGGGCCCCTGCTGTCCTGGAGCTCCCTCTCACTGGGCTCTTGAAGCGTGAGCAGGAGTTTTGCAGGAAATGAAAAGGATGCATTCCTAGAAGCGGGAACTACATAGCACATGCAGGAAAGCTCAGCTCAGGAGAATCTGTGTAATATTCCATTTTTCCCTCTCTTTGGGTCAACTTTCCGTCTAAGAGCTCCTGCAATGCCCAGCATGTGGACCTGAAATTGACTGATTCTGACAGTAGGCAGGGGACCGCTGGGCCATTCTGGCTCTGCATTTTGTGATCAACATTTCCCCACCATATGTTGTCTTTTCTTCTTCTCTGTGGCTCCAGGCTATGCACCCCAGAATTTATCAATCTGGGGTGAGTACCAGATAAATTTCCACATCGTCAACTGGAACCTCAGTAATCCAGACCCCACATCCTCAGAGTACATCACCCTGCTGAGAGACATCCAGGACAAGGTGGGGCATCTCTCACCCCTCCCATCTTCCCTGCCCTGTGTGCTTCTCTCCCTCTTCTACCTGATTTGTCTATTAAGTTGTCATTTCAAATGCTTCACTTCACTACGTATTCTTGGTTCTCTCTCAGTTTCCAAAAGTACTCTCTTGACTACCGTTCCCATTTCACAGATGGGCAAACTGAGGCTCAGAAAGGGGCGTGGTGTGCCTAGGGTCACACAGTGCTTTAGGAACAGAGTTAGGATTTGAACTCTGGTCCCCTTTGCTCCAAGTCCTGTGATTTTTTCCACTGGCATCAGCGGCCCCTCCACCCCTAAGAGGCCTCCATCTCACCCACTCTCCCTACCCATCTTTCTAGGTCACCACACTCTACAAAGGCAGTCAACTACGTGACACGTTCCGCTTCTGCCTGGTCACCAACTTGACGTAAGTTCTGAAGGTCATAAGCAGTGACCAAGCTTGTGGCTGTGTCTCTGAGCACCCTTGAGCTAGACGTCCCCAGTGGGGTACCCATTCTCCCCTACATCCCTGTCTAGCTAATCCTACCATCTCCTCCCATAAATCCTCAAGGTAGGGAGTGAGGATTAGCCTCATGGGGCCACCAACTCCCAGCATACACCTTCTTTTTTTTCTGGACACTTGGGAAAATATAACTTTTTGATGTAGAACTCAAAATATTAGCCCAATAATAATATTTAACATCAACCAGCCTCCTCTCATTTAATTCTCACAACAGAATCTATGAGTTGAGTGCAAAAATCATCCCTATTGTGCAGATGGGAAAACTGAGGGTCAGAAAAGTGAACTTCCCAAGAACTGTCAAAGTTGGGATTTGAACCCAGGTCTCTGATGACTGGATGAAGGAATGAAGATATCTATACTTGGGAAGAGGAGGGTCACAGGACACAGGGCTGACTTTGTATATTTCTAAACTTCAAAGATTTTTGTATTTCAGCTGGGAATATGGAGAAGGTTAATGGGAACAAAAAAATGCAAAGAATGAATAAGACCTAGTATTTGCTAGCACAACAGGGTGACTGTAGTCAAAAATAACTTGACTGTACATTTTAAAATATAACTAAAGGTGTATGCTTGGATTGTTTGCAACACAAAGGATATATGCTTGAGGGGATGGATACCCCATTTACCCTGATGATTATTATGCATTACATGCTTGTATCAAAACATCTCATGTACCCCATAAATATAAAAACACCTACTATGTACCCCAAAAAATTAAAAACAAATAAAATCAAAAGTAGGCTGGGCACAGTGGCTCACGCCTGTAATCCCAGCACTTTGGGAGGCCAGGGCAGGCGGATCTCTTGAGCCCAGAAGTTCAAGACCAGTGAGGGCAACATAGGGAGTCCTAGTCTCTACAAAAAATACAAAAATTAGCCAGGCATGGTGGCACACACCTGTAGTCCCAGCCACTCAGGAAGCTGAGGTGGGAGGATTGCCTGAGCCTAGGAGGCTGTACTCCAGCCTGGGTGACAGAGCGAGACTCTATCTCAAAAAATAAAATAAAATAATAAAAAGTAGAAATCAAGAGGGAAAATGTGGGAGAAATTGGGATAATTTTAACAATACCTTCCACCAGAGTGATGATGAAGAATGCATAAGTAACTTCTTAGTGGTCTTGATCTATAAAAAGTGTTCAATAAATGTCGATTATTGTTACTGTTATTGCTTCTAGACGTAATTCCTGGAAGCCTTTTTTTTTTTTTTTTGAGATGGAGTCATGCTCTGTTGCTCAGGCTGGAGTGCAGTGGTATGATCTCGGCTCACTGCAACTGCCTCCTGGGTTCAAGCAATTCTCCTGCCTCAGCCCCCCATGTAACAGGGACTACAGGCACGCGCCACCACAACCGGTGAAGTTTTGTATTTTTATTAGAGACAGGGTTTTGCCATGTTGGTCAGGCTGGTCTCGAACTCCCGACCTCAGGCAATTTGCCTGCCTCAGCCTCCCAAAGTGCTGAGATTACAGGCGTGGGCCACTGCATCCAGCTGAAGGCCTCCCATTTTGATCAGAACCCTTCTCTAGACTGGGGGTGGGTGCCTCTAGATCTTTCTCTCTTTAAAGACAGCAACCGATGACCCTGCTGATGCTGAGTACTGGCTGAATTCCTGTGGTCTCTGTCCCTAGGATGGACTCCGTGTTGGTCACTGTCAAGGCATTGTTCTCCTCCAATCTGGACCCCAGCCTGGTGGAGCAAGTCTTTCTAGATAAGACCCTGAATGCCTCATTCCATTGGCTGGGCTCCACCTACCAGTTGGTGGACATCCATGTGACAGGTACAAGGTGGGGTGGCTGGTTTCCTAACTGGAAGAGGTGGGGTTATGAGGAAAGATGGGGCTTCTCGGTACCAGTGGAATTGGTGGAGGCTCTAGAGAGGGAAAGGGAAGCTTTCTGGAGACCCATGTAGGTGACCTGTGGCAGTAGATCATCCAACGAGGCAGGAACAGAACACCAGCCACTGAGTCTAAGAGAATAGCTATTTTTACATGTAAAAAGAATTGTGTTGAATGAATGAATCAATAGATCATTTATTTTGAATCAATTTATTGATTCGTTCATTTAATTAATGAATAATAAATGATTCAGTACATAATTGATTAATTGATGTAATTGAGAATTGATTTAATTGATTAATTGATCAATTAAAATGATTAATTAAATGAATGAATCAGTAAATGAATAATTCATTCATTCAATAAACAATGGAAGTAGGCCGGGCATGGTGGCTCACGCCTGTAATACCAGTACTTTGGGAGGCCCAGGCAGGCAGATCACGAGGTCAGGAGATTGAGACCATCCTGGCTAACACGGTGAAACCCTGTCTCTACTAAAAATACAAAAAAATTAGCCAGGCATGGTGGTGGCCACCTGTAGTCACAGCTACTCGGGAGGCTGAGGCAGGAGAATGGCGTGAACCCGGGAGGCAGAGCTTGCAGTGAGCCGAGATTGCGCCACTGCACTCCAGCCTGGGTGACAGATGGAGACTCTGTCTCAAAAATAAATAAATAAATAAAAATAAAAAATAAATAAACAATGGAAGTAAACATGTACTGATGATACAGTGTGATCATTGCTATGATAAGGGAATTTCAGGGGCCTGTGGGAGCCCCAAGGAGGAACACACAACCTTGTCTTGGAAAGTTTTGTGTAGGAAGAGGTGAAGAAGCTGAGATCTGACAGAGAATGGGACCTAGCCAGGGGTAATAGATGGAGAATTGTGCTCCATGCATCTATAACCTAGAAGATAGAAAGAATATGGCATCTGGCCGGGTGCGGTGGCTCACGCCTGTAATCCCAGCACTTTCAGAGGCTGAGATGGGTGGATCACCTGAGGTCAGGAGTTCAAGACCAGCCTGACCAATATGATGAAACCCCATCTCTGCTAAAAATACAAAAATTAGCCAGGCATGGTGGTGCGTGCCTGTAATCCCAGCCACTTGGGAGCTGAGACAGGAGAACTGCTTGAACTCGGGAGGCGGAGGTTGCAGTGAGCCGAGATTGTGCCATTGCACTCCAGCCTGGGCAAAAAGAGCAAAACTGCGTCTGAAAAAAAAAAAATATGGCATTTTGGGGCAAGTTTAAGAAGATTGGTGCAGCTGGAGCATCCACTTTGATACTGGAGAGGTGACCGTTGAAGCCAAAGATGTGGGCAGAGACTTTGTTGGGCACTGGAATGGCTTGGGGAGGAACATGACACACTCATGAGTTCTGCTTTAGAAAGAAAATGAAATGAATTCTGCTCATCCTCTGGGTGCTGTGTGCAGAATAGAGGGTGGGGGGAGAGAAGAGCAAAGGCAAGAAGACCCTTTAGGAACAAAGATCATTAGTTAGAAGACTCTGGGTTTCTCAGCACCTGCAATTGCTGACTACACCCCCAGAGAAACCCAGTCTCTTTTCCCCCATGTTGTAGGGAATTCTTACAATGCTTGGTAGAAAGAGAATTGAACAGGTAGATGGGTGGATGGATACAAGTTGGACAGATGGATGGAGGAAGATCCTCCATCCAAGATAGAGCTGTTACCTAAAACCCTCCATCCCACCTTTAAAATCCAAGCTCAGCCAGGCGCAGTGGCTCACACCTGTAATCCCAGCACTTTGGGAGGCCAAGGCGGGCGGATCACCTGAGGTCGGGGGTTCGAGACCAGTCTAACCAACATGGAGAAACCCTGTCTCTATTAAAAATACAAAAAAAAAAAAAATTAGCCAGGCAGGGTGGCGCATGCCTGTAATCCCACTACTCGGGAGGCTGAGGCAGAAGAATGGCTTGAACCCAGGAGGTGGAGGTTGTGGTGAGCCAAGATCACGCCATTACACTCCAGCCTGGGCAAAGAGAGTGAAACTGTCTCAAAAAACAAAACAAATGACCCCCCTGCCAAAAAAAAAAAAAAAAAAAAAAAAGAAAAAAGAAAAAAAGAAAAGCCTAGCTCAGCTCACACTGTCAGGAATAAGTAAGCTAGCTGGAATAATCTCTTTCTTAAAACCCTGCCTTGATAGTGGATTTTTACATACTTTTTTTTAAATTCTAGAAATGGAGTCATCAGTTTATCAACCAACAAGCAGCTCCAGCACCCAGCACTTCTTCCTGAATTTCACCATCACCAACCTACCATATTCCCAGGACAAAGCCCAGCCAGGCACCACCAATTACCAGAGGAACAAAAGGAATATTGAGGACGCGGTGAGAAGGGGGTGGTATGTCCACTCTGTTGCCATGCAGAAACTGACTTATGCATACTGGGTAGCCACAGGGTGACTTTTTATAACAATCCACAAAGACAGGTTCTTATTCCCATTTAATACACAAGCACAGAGAGGTTCAGTAGCTGACCCAAGGTCACACAGCTAAGTCATACCCTAGGAGAGCATGCCCTTTGATATACATACCTGGGCAAGTGGTTGTCATGACAAGAAGCAAAATAGACGGAGAAGTGTGCTCAGTGGCTGAAAATTCTCTGATGCTACTGGGGCCAGGATTCTGACCTAAGAAACATCGCCCTGTCTTTCAGCTCAACCAACTCTTCCGAAACAGCAGCATCAAGAGTTATTTTTCTGACTGTCAAGTTTCAACATTCAGGTAAGTTCTAACTCAGGACCTAATGACTCTAGGAACTTCTGCTGTCCTTTAAATAGAAGTGTCCCCAAGCCATAGCTTTGATGGAAGAGAGCCCTAGAAAGAGAGAGCTGTTAACTAAAAACCAGCTTTTTCCTAAAGCTGGAGCCCAAATGGCTTCAACACTCAAGAGAGCTGGTGTAAATCTCAGCAGACATAAAGGTACCTGGTGCTGAGGCCATGGAGTCTAGAGTGTAGAATCTACTACATTAAGACATCAGCTACTGAAATCAGGACCCATGGAAGATGGGGGAAGGAGGGGACTAAAACCAGATGACTTAGAATCTAGCAGCCTAACTGTGCTTTTCAATGAGAGGTATCATTTCCAACGGTGGGGGGTACCAATGATTTTTTTTTTTTTTTGACAACTGCCCTGAGAACAGGCTTTCCTCACTAAACAAATTCTGAATCAGAACAAATAAAGATAAGCCCTGAGAACAGGGCTTTTTCAAGGAGCTGCCAAACAGATCAAATAGTGACTATGTTCTGCAGATTGATGTCTGGAGAACTCTAAAGCTATTTTGACTGCTAGGCAGCTGGTTTTCACAGATATCATGATTCTGAGGCTGCCAGTTTTCAAAGTTACCGAGGATCTTGCTGGATGCAGTGGCTCGCGACTGTAATCCCAGCCCTTTGGGAGGCCAAGGTGGGTGGATCGCTTGAGCTCAGGAGTTTGAGACCAGCCTGGGCAATATGGTGAAAACCCATCTCTACAAAAAATACAAAAATCAGCTGAGCATAGTGGCATGTGCTGTAGTCCCAGTTACTTAGGAGGCTGAGGTGGGAGGATGGCTTGAGCCCAGGAGGCAGAGGTTGCAGTGAGCTGACATTGTGCCATGCACTCTAGCCTGGGCAACAGAGCCAAAGCCTGTCTCAAAAAAAAAAAAAAAATAATAATAATAATAAAAAAATACTGAGGATCTTGAAAGAGCACTGTGGAAATAATGCAAGTTAAAATGCCACAAAGCTTGCTCTTTTTACTGAGATTTAACACTTTCCTTAACTAAACACCCCTCGAATTTTTGCAAGCCTTTGATTCACTTCTAGACTTCTGGAAAAATTGATTTGGACTATTTTGGCCAATGTTCTCATTGATTTTATGGGTATTAAGAAGTTGTTACCCCAACATTCCAGAAATGTTCTCCCTGTGGCTATTACTTTATTTATTTATTTATTTATTTGAGACGGAGTCTCCCTCTGTTGCCCAGGCTGGAATGCAGTGGCGCAATCTCAGCTCACTGCAACCTCCACTTCCCAGGTTCAAGCGATTCTCCTGCCTCAGCCTCCCAAGTAGCTGGGATTATGGGTGTGCACCACCACACCGGCTAATTTTTCTGTTTTTAGTAGAGATGGGGTTTCACTGTGTTGGCCAGGCTGGTCTCGAACTCCTGATCTCAAGTGATCCACCCGCCTTGGCCTCCCAAAGTGCTGGGATAACAGGCATGAGCCACTGTGCCTGACCTCCCTGTGGCTATTTTTAAATGAATTAAGTGGAATAAAATTAGAAATTCAGTTCTTCTCCCACGCTAGCTGCATTTTAAGCATTTAATAACAACATGAAGCTACTAATGGCTGCATTGTGTAGTGCAGATGTAGAATTTTTTTTTGTTTTTTGTTTTGTTTTTGAGATGGAGTCTCGCTCTGTCACCAGGCTAGAGTGCAGTGGCGTGATCTCGGCTCACTGCAATCTCTACTCCCTGATTCAAGTGATTCTCCTGCCTCAGCCTCCCAAGTAGCTGGGATTACAGGCACATGCCACCACACCCAGCTAATATTTGTATGGATGGTCTCAGTCTCCTGACCTCGTGATTTGTATGGATGGTCTCGATCTCCTGACCTCATGATCCGCCCTGGGCCTCCCAAAGTGCTGGGATTACAGGCGTGAGCCACTGTGCCCGGCCGACATAGAATGTTTACATCATTGCAGAAAGTTCCTGCAGGAAGAGCCTAGAAGGAGAAAGCCTAGAATCATGATAAAATTGCAGATATCTTTGCTTATCCCTGTTCCCTTCCAGGTCTGTCCCCAACAGGCACCACACCGGGGTGGACTCCCTGTGTAATTTCTCGCCACTGGCTCGGAGAGTAGACAGAGTTGCCATCTATGAGGAATTTCTGCGGATGACCCGGAATGGTACCCAGCTGCAGAACTTCACCCTGGACAGGAGCAGTGTCCTTGTGGATGGTAAAGCTCCCTGGGTCATTGGTACTGAGGTGGAAGCTCCCACTTCCTCACCTGGGTCCTTCCCTGGGAATCTGAAGGCTTGGGGTTGATTCATCATCGAGCTTTCTCAGACTGGGAGAAAGTGGCTTAGTTCTCCTAAGCTTTACCCATCATTGAAGGAAAGAAAAGGACGCCCGAGGGATATGGGAGGCATTTGCCCTCTTCTGGCCAGCTCTGTGACCTCAGGCTAGTCACATCTCCTTTCTGGACTTCTTATCTCTCTGTACTTAGCAAGCCACTTGGTTTTTCGTTCCCATCTTGCCTGCCCTAGATGGTATTGCTCCTCCACCCCCAGGCAGCTGCAGTGTTAAACAATTACCCTGATTAGTTATTGTTGTTGTGTTGTTTGTTTGTTTTTGAGACAGGTCTCACTCTGTCACCTAGGCTGGAGTGCAGTGACATGATCTCAGCTCACTGCAACCTCAACCCCTGGACTCAAGCAATCCACCCACTTCAGCCTCCCAAGTAGCTGGGACTACAGCCATGCGCCACCACACCCGGATAATTTTTGTATTTTTTCTAGAGATGGGGTTTTGCAACATTGCCCAGGCTGGTCTTGAACTCCTGAGCTCAAGCATGCCACCTGCTTCAGCCTCCCAAAGTGCTGGGATTACAGGCAGGCAGGCACCACTGCACCTGGCTCTGGTTTTTTGTGTTTGTTTTTTTCTTTTAGAGGAAGGGTCTCGCTCTGTTAACCAGAATGGAGTACAGTGGTGCAATCATAGCTCACTGCAGTCTTGAACTCCCGGGCTCAAGCGATCCTCCCACCTCAGCCTCCTGAGTAGCTGAAACTACAGGCACGTGTCACCACGCCTTGCTAATTTCTAAATTTTTTGTAGAGACAGGGTCTCACTATGTTGCCCAGACTGGTCTCTAATTCCTGGCCACAAGTGATCCTCCTGCCTCAGCAGGTCAATGAGGGCTTCCAGTTTCAAGCTGTATGTGATTCATCCTCAACAAATGTGGTAGGATGGACCTATTTTCCAACTCCAGAGATGGATTCAAGGTGGCTCAACTTTGCATATCCAATTTTACCCATTCAAAGAATAGTTATATACATTGTACCATGTATCAGGAATATAACAGAGAGTAACTGTTTGCTCTTTCACCACTATATTCCAAGAACCCCATATTCTGCCTGGCACATAATAAACACTCAACTCATATTTGCAGAAGGAATAACTAGATTTCATACAAGGTTCTTTTCAAGTCAAATGCGAATAACGTTTTAGACGGGACCTTCCAATGCCTATGTGCACTGTCCTTGGCTCTGAATTATTGTTGTGCAAGAGAGCACTGTTGATCCTTCAGAATCAACAAGCCTTTCACATGCCTGTCACAGGTTTTTCTTTTTCTTGTTTTACCAATTTTGTTTGTTTGTTTGTTTGTTGTTGTTATTGTTTTGTTTTGCTTTTGTTTTTTATTTGTTTTTATTTTTTCTTTTTTTTTGAGACAGAGTCTCGCTCTGTCGCCCAGGCTGGAGTGCAGTGGCACGATCTCGGCCCACTGCAAGCTCCGCCTCCTGGGTTCACGCCATTTTCCTGCCTCAGCCTCCTGAGTAGCTGGGACTACAGGCGCCTTCCACCATGTCTGGCTAATGTTTTTTGTATTTTTAGTAGATACAGGGTTTCACCATGTTGACCAGGATGGTCTCGATCTCCTGACCTCGTGATCTGCCCACCTGGGCCTCCCAAAGTGCTGGGATTACAGACATGAGCCACCACACCCAGCCCCAATTTTTTTTTAAATTAAAATTGTTGTCAGCTCACAAGCTTTCTAAAAACAGGCCATGGACCCAGCATGGCTGTAGTTTGCCAAACCTTGCCTTGAATCAGTACCATCCAATAGAACTTTCTGCAGTGATAGAAAATGTTTCTATCTGTGCTATTCAGCACAAAGCCATGTGTGATTACTAAGCTTGAAGTGTGGTTAATGTAACTGAGATACCGAAGTTTTAATTTTATTTAATTTTAATTTAAAAAGCCACTTGTGGCTGCTCCATATTGCACACTACTTTTTAAAATTATTATTTGTATATATTTAAGGGGCACAAGTACAATTTTGTTGCATGGATTTATAGCCCAGTGGGGAAGTCTGGGCTTATTACCTGAATATGTACATTGTACCCATTCAGTAATTTCTCATCATCCACTCTCCTCCAGTCCCCAACCCTTCCAAGTCTCCACTGTCTATTATTCCACTCTCTATGTCCATGCCTATGCATTATTTAGCATTGACATGTCTATGCATTATTTAGTCAAATACATGTGCTATTTGACTTCCTGTATCTGAGTTGTTTGACTTAAGATAATGACCTTCACTTCCATCCATGTTGCTGCAAAAGACATGATTTCATTCTTTTTTATGCCTGGGTGGTATTGCATTGTGTGTGTGTGTGTGTGTGTGTGTGTGTGTGTAGAGAGAGAGAGAGAGAGATCACATTTTCTTTATACAGTCCTCCATTGATGGGCACTTAGGTTGATTCCATATCTTTGCTATTGTGAATAGTTTTGTGATAAACACACAGGTTCAGGTGTCTTTTTGACAGAATTATTTATTTTCCTTTGTGTAGATACCCAGTCGTGGGATTCCTGGATCAAATGGTAGTTTCATTTTTAGTTCTTTGAGAAATCTCCACGTTTTTCATAGAGATTATACTAAATTACATTCCCACCAACAGTGTGTAACAGTTCACTTTTCTTGCATCCTTTTTAACATCTGTTATTTTTTGTCTTTTTAGTAACAGCCATTCTGACTGGCGTAAGGTGGTATCTCAACATGGTTTTAATCTGTATTTCTCTGATTATTAGTGATGTCGAGCATTTTTTCATATGCTTGTTAGCCATTGGTATGTCTTCTACATCTTTAAGAAGCTGGCTATGGGCTGGGCGCAGTGGCTCACACCTGTAATCCCAGCACTTTGGGAGGCCGAGGCAGGCGGATCACGAGGTCAGGAGTTAAAACCCAGCCTGGCCAACATGGTAAAACCCTGCCTCCACTAAAAATACAAAAAATTAGCCAGGCATGGTGGTGCGCCTGTAATCCCAGCTACTCAGGAAGCTGAGGCAGGGGAATCACTTGAACCCAGGAGGCGGAGGTTGCAGTGAGACGAGATCACATCATTGCACTCCAGCCTGGGTGACAGAGTGAGACTCCATCTTGAGAAAAAAAAAAAAAAGAAGTTGGCTATAACAGGGTTGTAGAAGTAGAGGAACCAGTAACCCTTCTCGCCATGCCCGATGATGGCTTTACATCCCTATCTTCATGGAGTTTATGCTGTCGTGAGGAATAACAAGAACAGGCAGTTGTCAATTATAAATTATTTGATGTGAACCTATTCATACATGGGTGTGGTCATCAGGGAAGGCTTCCTGGAGGAAATGACATTGAAGGTGAATTCTAAAAGATGACGATAAAACCACCAAGGGAAGGAGAGCTTAAATGTGTTTTTAGGCAGAAGAAAAAGCTTTTGGGTGAAAAATTTAAAACTTAGAGAGGTCCCATCAGTTTCCAACTGCGATGATCCATTCTCTCCACCACTGCCCTTGGGCCCAGCCCAATTTAGGTCCACATGCCCAGAGGCATGAATTTAACTTACGACACTCTTGTGGTGGAATAATGGCTTTGGGCTTATGTAACCATGTGTCATTTTTTTAGAGATACAAATTGAAATATTTGGGGTGAGATGTCATGGTGTCTACTGGCCTCTAAAACTTCAGTGAAAACATTTACTTTCACTGAAATGTCAATAAATCATAAATTGGATGTATATGTTTTAGTTGAAGGAAATATAAACCACTAAATCTAGGTGATGAATATTTATTATACTCTTCTCTCTGCTTTTTTGTACGCTTGTAAAATTGTATTTAAAAGAATAAGACACACTCGGCCGGGCGTGGTGACTCACGCCTGTAATCCCAGCACTTTGGGAGACCGAGGTGGGTGGATCATGAGGTCAGGAGTTCAAGACCAGCCTGGCCAACATGGTAAAACTCCATCACTACATACAAAAATTAGCCGGGCATTTTGGCGGGCACCTGTAATCTCAGCTACTTGGGAGGCTGAAGCAGGAGAATTGCTTGAACCCGGGAAGCAGAGGTTGCAGTGAGCCAAGATCACGCCACTGCACTCTAGCCTGGGCAACAGAGCAAGACTCCATCTCAAAAAAAAAAAAAAAAAAAAAAAAAAGACGCATTCACATGCACCCTCCATTTCTTTCATTTCTAGGGTATTCTCCCAACAGAAATGAGCCCTTAACTGGGAATTCTGGTAAGTCTCAAAGAAGCCCCAGCCCAGGGTAGGGAGGGGGTAGCCTGATGGTGCTTTGCCTTGTCCAAGAGCACCAGGCACACAGAGTCTTGGATGAGGATCAAAGTTGCCAACCCATGGCAAAGACTATTGAGGCATGGTAAAGGGATAGCAGGGATCCTGGCTTGCTGGGGGCCCAGTTTTTGGGGGCATCAGAGGCATGAGGTGTTGAGCCACTAAGCTCTCTTCCCCAGGGCTGTGCCCATCCTCAGGCCACATAGGGTCCAAGAAGGAGCCCTGGGATGTGGCAGGAGGTGGCTCACCCCAGCCCTTGTCTCCCCAGACCTTCCCTTCTGGGCTGTCATCCTCATCGGCTTGGCAGGACTCCTGGGACTCATCACATGCCTGATCTGCAGTGTCCTGGTGAGCAAGGAAGGGTTGCTTGTCTTCTTACAATTGGGTTGTAAGAGTTCTTAATATATTATAAAACCATACTATACTATACACAAGTCCTTTGCTGGATATATGTTTTGCAAATATTTTCTCCCAGTTCACAGAGTGGCTTTCCTATTTTCTTTTTATAATTTTATTTTTAATTAATTCACAAATAATGAATGCATATATTTAGGGGATACAATGTGATGCTTTGGTATATGTACAATTATGGAATGACTCAATCAAGCTAATTAATATGTCCCTCACCTCTCATACTTATTATTTCTTTGTGGTGTGAACATTGGCAACCTATACTCTTAGCAATTTTGAAATCTACATTATTATTAACTATAGTTACTATGTTGTGCAGATCTCAAAAACTTCACAACCTATATGCTGATTACAAGATATTGAGAGAAAAAGTGATTGCAAAGAGTGTAAATAAAATAATGTAAGAGGGAAAAATGTAACAAAATTAGTGGTTAGGGAAATGTACACGGAAGTCACAATGAGAGGCCACTTTTCACAAGAATGGATAAAATTGAAAAGATTGACTATAACAAGTGTTGGTGAAAATGTGACAGAACTGGAACTCTCATAAACTGCAAGTGGAAAATAGCTTGGCCATTTCTTTGAAAATTACACACACCTACCGTAAGACCCTACCATCCCACTACTAGTAATTTATCTAAGAGAAATAAAAACATATGTCTATATGAAGACTTGTACACAAGTAAATGTTCATAACAGTTTTGTTTGTAATAGCCAAACTCTGAAAACAACCCTAATGTCCATTAACAAATATATCCTGACAATGGAATATTATTCAGCAACAAAAAGGAATTATTAATACATTAATAAATTATACAGCAACACGTATAAATTGCAAAATAGTTATGCCTAGTGAAAGAATCCAGATGAAGAAAAGAGTACATGCCATATGATTCCCTTAATAGACAAAGTCTAGAAAATACAAACTAATCTGTAAGGACAGGAATCAGATCAGCGGTTGCCTGGGAATGAAAATGTGTTTGCAGTGGCAGGGAAAAAGGAATTGTAAAAGAGCAGGAGGAAAGTTTTTTTGTTGTTTTTTTTTTGTTTTTTCTTGAGACAGAGTCTTAGTCTATCGCCCAAGCTGGAGTGCAATGGCATGATCTCAGCTCATTGCAACCTCTGCCTCTCGGGTTCAAGCGTTTTTCCTGCCCCAGGCTCCCAAGTAGCTGGGATTACACATGCGCACCACCACACTCAGCTAATTTTTGTATTTTTAGTAGAGATGGGGATTTTACCATGTTGGCCAGGCTGGTCTCGAACTCCTGACCTCAGGTGATCCACCCGCCTCGGCCTCCCAAAGTGCTGGGATTACAGGCGTGAGCCACCATGCCTGGCCAGGACGAAAGTTTTGGGGATGATGGATGGATGTTCCTTATGTTGATTGTGGTGACGATTCAATAAGTTATGATCAGAACTTATCAAAACATTCACTTTAAATGTGTGCAGTTTATTTTATGTCAGTTATGCCTCAGTTAAGCTGGACAGGTGTCGAGGAGGAAGGGAGGGAGAGAGGGGGCTGAGATCAGGACCAAAAGCCAGAGAGAAAGAGACTGAGAATGAGCTGAGAGAGAAATGATATTTAGACAGAAGACAGGCGATAGATGATTGATAGTTGATAGATGATTGGTGGATAGCTGATAGGTAGATGATAAATAGATTATTTTTGATAGATAATTGGTAGATAATAAATTGGTAGGTAACAGTTGATAGATATTGATAAGTAGATGATAAATACATGATTGATGGATGACAGGTGATTGATAGATGATTGATGGATTATAAATAGCAGATGATTGAGAGGTGAGAGATAATTGATGGTTATTGATTGGTAGATAATTGATTGACAGGTAGATAAATATTGATAGCTAGATGATAGATAAATAGATCATTGGTAGATATGTGATATATTGATAAAGAAATTCAGGGGCAAGAGGAGAGAGAAATGAAGGGGATATCGGAGGGGGAAAAATTTTTTTAAACCGAGAGTGAAACAAGGAGACAGAAGAAAAGAAAGTGGTGAAAAGAGGAAAAGAACTGAGGGAGAAATTAAATGAAACAATGAAGGGAGACAGAGGAAGCATAAGGCCTCTGGCTTTGGCCATATTCTCACCCCTGTGGTCTCCTCTCCCTGGACGGCTGACCAGTCCATTCTCACGCCTCCTCCTCACCCTCGTAGGTGACCACCCACCGGCGGAAGAAGGAAGGAGAATACAACGTCCAGCAACAGTGCCCAGGCTACTACCAGTCACACCTAGACCTGGAGGATCTGCAATGACTGGAACTTGCCGGTGCCTGGGGTGCCTTTCCCCCAGCCAGGGTCCAAAGAAGCTTGGCTGGGGCAGAAATAAACCATGTTGGTCGGACACAGTCTCTGAGCCTTCCTTGACGTGACCCCTGACTGGTTCATGCTGGACTAAGAGAACAATCTTCCACCTTTGTGAAGTCCCAAAGGCAACTCTCAGTTGTGTGTTGTGGTTTCGCACCATGTCATCCCTTGGGAACACCAGAATTGGTGAAAATGATTGTATTAGGCTGTTCTTGCACTGCGATAAAGAAATACCTGGCCGGGCGCAGTGGCTCACACCTGTAATCCCAGCACTTTGGGAGGCCCAGGCGGGTGGATCACTTGAGGTCAGGAGTTCAAGACCAGAGCCTGGCCAACTTGGTGAAACCCTGTCTCTACTAAAAATACAATAATTAGCCAGGCATGGTGGTCCACGCCTGTAGTGCCAGCTACTTGGGAGGCTGAGACAGGAGAATCACTTGAACCCAGGAAGCAGAGGTTGCAGTGAGCCAAGATCATGCCACTGCACTCCAGCCTGAGTGACAGAGCGAGACTCTGTCTCAAAAAAAGAAAAAGAGAAAAAAAAAAAATACCTGGCCAGGCTCGGTGGCTCACGCCTGTAATCCTAGCACTATGGGAGGCCTAGGCAGGCAGGTTGCTTGAGCCCAAGAGTTCGAGACCAGCCTGGGAAACATGGCAAAATGCTGTCTCTACAAAGATTTTAAAAAATAGCCAGGCATGGTGGTGCGTGCCTGTAGTCCCAGCTACCCAGGAGGCAGAGGTGGGAGTATCACCTGAGCCTGGGAGGTTGAGGCTGCAGTGAACTGTGATTGTACCACTGCACTCCACCCTGAATGACAGAGTGAGATCCTGTCTCAAAAAAAAAAAAAACAAAAAAAAACAAAGGAAAAAGAAATACCTGAGACTGGGTAATTTTTAAAGAAAAGAGGTTTAATTGGCTCACAGTTCTGCAGGCTGTACAGGAAGCATGATGTCAGCATCTGATCAGCTTCTGGAGAGGTCTCAGGAAGCTTCCAATCATGGTGAAGGCCAAGGGAGGGCCAGCATGTCACAAGAGAGGGCCAGCATGTCACATGGCCAGAGCAGGAGCAAGGGAGAGTTGGGGGGAGCAAAGGTGCCACACAGTTAACCAGATCTCACAAGTACAGACTCCCTGTTGCAAAGGCAGCATCAAACTATGAAGGATCTGCCCCTATGACCCAAGCACCGCCTACCAGGCTCCACCTCCAACACTGGGGATTACAATTCAACATCAGATTTGGTGGGGACACATATCCAAACTACATTACTGATGATATGGACAGGAGACAAGGAAATACTGGGTAGAAGAGGGAGGTTCCCCAGCAAAGGCCCCACCCTCAAGCCTGGAGACCTGTGGCCCTAAATGGGAACAGACAATCCTGTTTTCATGCCCCAAAGTCACCTTTTGGCCCACTATGCCCCCCTATCCTGTACCCATATAAACCTCAAACCCCAGGCTCCACAAGCAGAAGAATGGCAGAACAACACAGCAGAGAGAAGAGAAGGAGCATCTGAATGCCAAAAGGAGTTCAACTGGGGACAGTCAGAGAGGAGACTAGCCACTGGACAGCCAAACTCCAGGGGAAGATCATCTTCCCACTCCATCCCCCTTCCAGCTCCCCATCCATCCCACTGAGAACCACCTCCCCCATTCAACAAAACTCTGGCATTCATCCTTCAAGTCTATGTGTGACCTGATTCTTCCTGGATGCTGGACAAGGACTTGGGTACCAAGAGGGCACTGAGCTGGTTAACACTTAAGCCATCCACAGACAGCAAGGCTAAGGAGCACACTGTAACACACAGCCACTTGGGCTTTGGGAGTTGCAGTCTCCCACCCGTGGACGCTGCCATGGGGCCAGAGCCCAGGGACACTGGCCCTGGCTCCTGCACCTGCCTGTCTGTGTGCTCCCCATCCCATAAGGGGTTTGAGTGCACCCAGCAGCCAAACAGATGAGCCACACCCCTGTCTCATGTCCTGCAAGGGAGCTCAGGGAATCCTCCTGTTTCACTGATACAGAAATTGCCATCATGGAGGCCGGGCACGGTGGCTCACACCTGTAATCCCAGCACTTTGGGAGACCAAGACAGGTGGATCACCTGAGGTCAGGAGTTCAAGAACAGCCTGACCAACATAATGAAACCCAACTCCACTAAAAATACAAAAAAATTAGCTGGGTGTGGTGGTGGGTGCCTGTAATCCCAGCTACTCGGGAGGCTGAGGCAGGAGAATCACTTGAACCTGAGAGGTGGAGGTTGCAGTGAGCTAAGATCGCACCATTGCACTCCAGCCTGGGCGACAGAGCAAGACTCCATCTCAAAAAAAGAAAAAAGAAATTGCCATGGTGGAAAATCAACATTCCACTTCAGTGTAAGGTCTCCCACCTTTGTCACTCAGTACACACCCACCCTTGACTCCTATACCAGCCATCACACCCATCCTGTTCCTTTATATTCCCACATCCCTGACCCCAAGAAACCCTGGCAGTTGCAAGTTTCTCTTCCACTATTTCATTCTCTGAAACTCAAATGCACCAGAATTTCCAGATTAGTGTTCCCTGGGTGGCATATTATCCATCTCACGGGTCCTCTACAATGGGAAGTAGACCAAGAAGACATAAACGGGTCAGAAATGGTTCTATGGGCCAGGCACAGTAGCTCAAACCTGTAATCCCAGCATGTTGGGAGACCACAGTAGGAGGATTGCTTGAGGCCAGGAGTTAGAGACCAGCCTTGGCAACATAATGAGACCCCCATCTCTACTAAAAGAAAAAAATAGCTGGATGTGGTGGCACACACCTATAGTCGCAGCTACTAGGGAGGCGGAGGCAGGAAGATCCCTTGAGCCCAGGAGGTTGAGGCTGCAGTATGATCGTACCACTGCACTCCAAGCCTGGGCAACACAGTGAGACCCCATCTCTAAAAAAAAAATAGAGTGCAATATCTATATTATTTATAGCTTCCCTAAAAATTTGTTATTTTAAAATTTCATCTTTTCTGCTCTGTGCTTCCACGTGGTAATCATGTGTGTCCTAGAATGTGGGGATTTTTTTGGTTTTGTTTTCTTTTGTGTTTTGAGATGGAGTCTCACTCTGTTGCCCAGGCTGGAGTGCAATGGCACGATCTCAGCTCACTGCAACCACCGCCTCCCAGGTTCAAGCGATTCTCCTGCCTCAGCCTCCTGAGTAGCTGAGATTACAGGTGGGTGCCACCATACCCAGCTAATTTTTGTATTTTTAGTAGAGACAGGGTTTCGCCATGTTGGCCAGACTGGTCTTGAATGCCTGACCTCAGGTGACCTACCCACGTTAGCCTCCCAAAGTGCTGGGATTACAGGTGTGAGCCACTGCGTGCAGCCTTAGAATGTGTTTTAATGTTTTGTTTGCTTGAAAAAAAATACCAATAGCCTACATCCAGTCTATATGACTTTTTTTAGATTCCACACGGAAGTGAGGTCAATGCATCATTTTCTATCTGTGTCTGACTTAATTCACTTATCTTAAAGTCAGTAGGCAGTACTCAAGATTATAAAATTATTCAGTGCTTTGTCCTCATCATCACAGGATAAAGCCTACCCAATCAGAATTGATTATTATTTTTGTGAAATATCCCAGTGGATTCCAAAATAATATTTCAGGAAAGAGTTTTTTATATCTACGTTCTCAAATAAGCTATCTAACTCTAGTTATTTTTCTGTTCTTGATTGCCCATTATTTCAGAGTTGCATTTAATGAAATACCAGACTTTCCCTGATTCTCTAAGTCTATATGTGTTTGAAATTTGAATCAGGAAAGTCGACACAATTTGAGGGATAATAATATCAAGAAAAACTTTTCAGGCCGAGCGTGGTGGCTCACGCCTGTAATCCCAGCACTTTGGGAGGCTGAGGTGGGCCAATCACTAGAGGTCAAGAGTTCGAGACCAACCTGACCAACATGATGAAATCTCATCTCTACTAAAAATACAAAAATTAGCTGGGTGTGGTGGTGGGCACCTGTAATCCCAGCCACTTGGGAGGCTGAGGCATGAGAATCGCTTGAACCCAGGAGGCAGAGGTTGCAGTGAGCCAAGATCGCACCACTGTACTCCAGCCTGGGCGACAGAGTAAGACCCCTGTCTCAAAAAAAGAAAAGAGAGAGAGACTTTTCAGTGTTAAGAATCTAACAATGCACCACCGTTCTGCTTGTTGGGAATACGAGTTAAAGTCTACTTGTCTACTTGCCTGATCAAGCTTATTGAATTATTCCAGTCCTCTTTATCATTAGTTTGCTTTTGTTTGATGGATTTACCAGTTTCTGAGATTGATGTGTTAAAAATGATAGAATACTGGCCAGGCATGGTGGCCCACACCTGTAATCCCAGCATTTTGGGAGGCTGAGGTGGGAGGATTGCTTAAGTCTAGGAGTTTGAAACCAGCCTGGGCAACAGAGTGAGACCTTGTCTCTGCAAAAAATAGAAAAAATTAGCCAGATGTAATGGCATGTGCCTGTAGTCCCAGCTACTCAGGAGGCTGAGGCAGGAGGATCACCTGAGTCCAAGAGTTCAAGACTGCAGTGAGGTTTTGTTTGTTTGTTTGTTTGTTTGGGTTTTTTGGTTTGTTTGTTTTGGGGTTTTTTGTTTGTTTTGGTTTTTGGTTTTTGTTGTTGTTGTTGTTGTTTTTTGAGATGGAGTCTTGCTCTGTTGCCCAGGGTGGAGTGCAGTGGGGTGATCTCGGCTCACTGCAACCTCTGCCTCCTGGGTTCAAGTGATTCCCCTGCCTCAGCCTCCCGAATAGCTGGGACTACAGGTGTACATCACCACACCCAGCTAAGTTTTGTATTTTTTGTAGAGACAGGTTTCACCATGTTGGCCAGGTTGATCTTGAACTCCTGATCTCAAGCAATCCACCCACCTCGGCCTCCCAAAGTGCTGGGATTACAGGCATGAGGCACCGCACCTGGCCTGCAAGTGAGTCATGATGGCACCACCGCACTCCAGCCTGGACTACATACATACATACATAGTAAATAAAAATGAGAGTATAACATGAAAAAGAAAAAATCTCCTTTCCCTGCCCACCTGAAACCCAATCTCTCACCTCAAAAAGAAATTATTGTCTTTATTCCCTTGTGTCACACAAAGGAGTGTAATTTTTTGTTTTGTTTTGTTTTGTTTTTGAAACAGAGTCTCAATCTGCCACCCAGGCTGGAGTGGAGTGGTGCAATCTCGGCTCACTGCAGCCTCTGCCTCCGGGTTCAAGCGATTCTCCTGCCTCAGCCTCCCGAGTAGCTGGCATTATAGGTGCCTGCCACCATGCCCAGCTAATTTTTGTATTTTTAATATAGATGGGGTTTCACCATGTTGGCCAGGCTGGTCTTGAACTCCTGGCCACAAGTGATCGCCCGCCTCAGCCTCCCAAAGTGCTAGGATTACAGGCATGAGCCACCGCACCCTGTTCTGAGCTTACTTACTTAGGTGCTCTTAGGTGCTCACCCAGCCTAATTTTTTTTTTTTTTTAAGTATTGGCATATTTTAAAGTTTCAAGAGCTTAAAGCAAAAAAACCTCATTGTGGACACTGCAAAGAGATGTTAATAAAGGATTACACTTTATTTCATCTGCACTATCTTCCCTTTTTTTCTTAGCGTTTTTCAGGACAGCCTTCTTGGTCTCTCACTTTCTCTGCCTCATTAGCGAGTCCATCCGCAATCAGTGCTATTGCGAGTCTCTCTCTGACTGTCTTCACTTTCCCTTCCTGTTTCCTGATATCTTCCTCAGTGACCAGAAATTGTTTGCAGAGGAGCTGCGAGATACCCACTCCCTCTCCAGGAATTATCTCCACCGCATCTGAAGAGCAGGCAAGGTGGGGCATGGGGCAGGAGTGCTCCAGACCACTGGCAAGATCCTCCAGCAGAGATCCACCTGTGTAACTAGGGACAAGTTTTTGCAAGGTATTGGCAAGATCTAAAGTGCTTAAAAGTTCTCCTGCACTGCTGTAAGCCTGGAGTCCCTGCAGTCTCCTCTGCCAGCAGACCTGCTGAGGCTTCTCCAAGCTCTCCTCCCATTGATGGTATCTGACCTCATTGCCAGGATGGGGTGTAATTCTCGTTACTGGCCTCTTGAATGTGTAACTGGACATTCTCAGAGGGATTGAGGTGCTCAAGCCAGGATTTGATTTGCATTGGTTTGCACAGTCACGTTGCTTCCTCTGTGAACTCTTGGCCATCACACTTCTTTTCCTCTTACACTGTTAAAATAAATCATGAAACGGGGTCAAATTGATCAATGAAGCCTGCCTTCTCAGGACAAGGATCTCAGCTGTTCTGGACTTTCATCCTTCCTCTCTCCCTCTGGGGATAGGTCTGACCTGCTTCCTGGGACATCATCAGGCAGATTTGAGTCAAGCACAGAAAGTTCAAGGTCAAAATCTCCTTCATCATCCTGCAAACCCCCTCCTTGTTTGAGTACTATTTTATTCTCTTTCTGCCCTTGTCACTCTTAAATACTCAAGTCCTGATACTCCCTCTCATGACAAATATGACAGTCTTTTTCTAAATCTCAAATCTTGCCTTTTTTTTTTTTTTTTTGTCCCACTCCGTCACTCAGGCTGGAGTGCAGTGGTGCAATCACAGCTCACTGCAGCCTTTACCTCCCCAGGCTCAAGTGATCCACCCACCTGAACCTCCCACGTAGCTGGGACTACAGGCTTGCATCACCATGCCTGGCTGTTTGTGGTTTTTGTAGAGACGAGGTTTCACCATATTGTCCAGGCTGGTCTGGAACTCCTGAACTCAAGTGATCCACCCACCCTCGACCTCCCAAAGTGCTGGGATTACAGGCATGGGCGACCGTGCCCAGCCCAAATCCTGCCATTCTTATGCATTACTTGACTATTCATCTGGTTAACACATTGACCTCTTGGTTTGCACAGTTCCTGCAGCTTGTAAGTCAATAATGAAATTATCAACTGCTCTGCTCTTCGAGCCTTAATCCCACACCCCAGACATTTTCAGCAACCCAAACAGCCATGCTCAAAAATAAATAATTCTGGCCCAGCACAGTGGCTTACATCTGTAATCCCAGCACTTTGGGAGGCCAAGGCAGGCGAATCGCTTGAGGTCAGGAGTTCAAGACCAGCCTGGCCAACATGGTGAAACCCCATCTCTACAAAAAATACAAAAATTAGCTAGGCATGGTGGCGGGCACCTGTAATCCCAGCTACTCGGGAGGCTGAGGCAGGAGAATAGCTTGAACCCGGGAGCTGGAGGTTGCAGTGAGCCGAGATCGCACCACTGCACTCCAGTCTGGGTAACAGAGCGAGACTGTCTCAAAACAAATAAATAAATAAATCGGAAAACTTATTCACCCACTATAAATTTCTGATTTCCAGGTTTTTTAATTCAAATGCCTATACCATAGATACTTGTTCTTGATGAACATACCTTGAGGAACAAGTATCTGTGATTTGGGTATTTGAATTACTCCGGACCTCCGTATCTTCACCTTCCTCTCTCTCCTCTGATTCCTAGCACTCTTGGATTCTGTGGTCTGCGACCTCAATATTTCCCTTAGAGGCTGGGCACGGTGGCTCCACGCCTGTAATCTCAGCACTTTGGGAGGCCGAGGTGGGTGGATCACTTGAGGCCAGGAGTTCAAGACCAGGCTGGCTGGCCAACATGGTGAAACCCCATCCCTACCAAAAAAAAAAAAAAAAAATTAGCTGGGTGTGGTGGCACACACCTGTAGTCCCAGCTACTCGGAAGGCTGAGGTGGGAGAATCACTTGAACCCAGGAGGTGGAGGTTGCAGTGAGCAGAGATCACGTCATTGCACTCCAGCCTGAGCAACAGAATGAGACCCTGTCTAAAAAAAAAAAAAAAAAAAAATTTCATTTAGATTAATCCAAAATTCCTTACCATTTATCATACCTGCCTTGTAAAACTTCAAACTTGGAAGGTCCCTGTTCTCTGTGACGCCATGGCTACTGCCGTCATATGATCACTGCTGAAAAAAGAATCACGTGACATGACGTCTTAGTGCCACTATAAATACAAAATATTCTCCATCAACTGGGAAGAATCCATCATGCGTAGAAACTTTATTTTCTGTGTATGCACTGTCATGTTTACTCCTTGATTTTCCCCAAAACCTGTTGCAAAATTTTCTCCAGCTTTCTTTTTTCCTCATAGATATTTAATTCTCCTTAACTTACCTGATGGTTCCCAAAGACGTTAGTTGCCACATCTGCAAATATCCCTGATAAGCATTGAATGTTTCCAAATTTCCTTTAATTGTATTTAAAGAGATTTCCTGCCAGGCATGGTGGCTCACACATCTAATCCCAGCACTTTGGTAGGCTGAGGCGGGAGGGCCACTTGAACACAGGAGTTTGAGACCAGTCAGGGCAACGTAGGGAGACCCCCATCTCTACTAAAAATTAAAAAGTTAGCTGGGGGTGATGATACATGTCTGAGGTCCCAGCTGAGTGAGGGAGGCCGAGTGAAGAGGATAGCTTGAGCCCAGGAGGTCGAGGTTGCAGTGAGCGGCAATCAGGCCACTGTACTCTAGCCTTGGCAACAGAGCAAGACCTTGTCTCATAAATACATAAATATATTTCCTTTAACCACCAAGAGTGATCTGAGCCTCATTCCTTCTTCCTTTTTGTTAATTTTATGCTTCCAATATTGCAATGTAACCTTTGTATCATCTGTTTTTTGTTGTTGTTGTTGTTTTTTTGAGACGGAGTCCCGCTCTATAGCCCAGGCTGGAGTACAGTGGGATGATCTGGGCTCACTGCAAACTCCGCTGCCTGGGTTCAAGCAATTATCTTGCCTCAGCCTCCCAAGTAGCTGGGATTACAGGCACACACCTCTATGTCCGGCTAATTTTTTGGTATTTTTAGTAGAGATGGGGTTTCGCCATGTTGGCCAGAGTGGCCTCGAACTCCCGACCTCATGATCTGCCCGCCTCAACCTCCCAAAGTGCTGGGATTACAGATGCCCCCATATCTTTAACTTCTGTTTTTCTACTGAATCCCTTCTTCGGCATTTAAACATGTTCAAGTTTCTCCTAGCTACACAGACACTCCTCTCCTAAACTTCCTGGGACCCCCTCCTTCACCACTACTGTCTATCCCTTCCCCTTAGCTATGAACCACTGAGAAAAGATCATCTACATCTATGTCTTCTATCTCCTCACCTCCAGCTAAGTCCTCAGGCCACCCCAAACTTCTGTTTTCCTTCACCGTTCTCAGCGGCTTCTGTTGCTAAGGCCACAATGACCCCTTTGTTGTTAGATCCCAAAGGAATTCTCATTATTCATCTGACATGACTCTTGAAGTGGAAAGCTTTGAAGTATGCTTCGAACAACCTGGACATGTGAATCTTACTTTACAGCTGTGAACCCTAGAAAATCTAAATATGGCCAGGCACGGTGGCTCACACCTGTAATCCCAGCACTTTGGGAGGCCGAGGCGGGCAGATCACGAGGTCAGGAGATTGAGACCATCCTGGCTAACACAGTGAAACTCCATCTCTACTAAAAATACAAAATATTAGCCATAATATTAATACAGGTGGGTGTGGTGGCGCACACCTGTATCCCAGCTACTCAGGAGGCTGAGGCAGGAGAATGGTGTGAACCTGGGAGGCGGAGCTTGCAGTGAGCCGAGATGGCGCCACTGCACTCCAGCCTGGGCGACAGTGCGAGACTCTGTCTCAAAAAAAAAAAAAAAAAAAAAAGAAAAGAAAAGAAAAAAAAGAAAATCTAAATACGGGGCAAGTACATCTGATAACATTCAACTCGCAAATTGAGATGTGCCATCAGTGGAAAGTACGAACTGGATTTCTGGAACTCATTACAAAAAACAAAAATCATTTAAAAGGTCTCATGTGGAGTCCTAATAAGATAAGTAACCAACAACAAGGAAAGGGCCCCTGGTTGGGGGAGAACAATTGTTCTGAGAGATGGCTAACTGCAAACAACCCACTGGCATGACATTCTGTTCCAAAAGACCTCGGTCTGCACATAGTCCCAGCAACACGACCTTATCTGCACACCTCACGTGCCCATAGCCGCCTCCAGCACGACCCTATAAAATCCCCTCCAACCTCTGCCTCTTTGCAAATGGCCCCTTCTCTTCTGTGCTGCCTGTTGCATCCTTGCAACCTATCTTCATATCTTCTCTAATAAATCTGTCTTTCTTTACCTACGACTGTCTTGGGAAATTATTTTACCACCAACAATGCCAGCCCCAGCCAGTCGCACCTAAAATGTCTCAATAATTTTTACATTGATTGCATGCACAAATGAGAATATGTTGGCTATCGCAGGTTAAAAGACTTTTAGAATTCATTGTGTGTGGCATGCCATCTGTGGCTGAGGTGCTATATTGGTGCTTATCTAGGAGTTATCACCAGACAGCCTGTGTTCTGTGCATGCTTGGTTGTTTGCAGAGTTGTATAGCCTTCAAAACATTTACTATCTCAATATATCCATGTCCTCGGGAGAGGGTTAGGCAATATGCAGTTTGTTTCCATGGGACATCTCCATCCTTAGCAATTCCTTTGGGGATTATTTGACACCTGTCATTTCCACAGGTGGCCTTGCCCTGGAGGAAGGTGATAGTGGGGCTGCTGATCTTTTTTTTTTTTTTTTTTTTTTTTTTGAGATGGAGTCTTGCTCTGTCGCCCAGGCTGGAGTGCAGTGCAATGATGCGATCTCGGCTCACTGCAACCTCTGCCTCCTGGGTTCAAGCGATTCTCCTGCCTCAGCCTCCTGAGTAGCTGGGACTACAGGTGTGCACCACCATGCCCAGCTAATTTTTTGTATTTTTAGTAGAGACGGGGTTTCACCATGTTATCCAGGATGGTCTCGATCTCTTGACGTCATGATCCGCCCGCCTCGGCCTCCCAAAGTGCTGGGATTACAGGCATGAGCCACCGTGCCTGGCCAGGGCTGCTGATCTTCTGGGTAGAATTTCAGCCTTGCTGTCTCCTGTGTATAAGGAACTCTGCCTGCTCCATCTTGGTCCCTTCCAGTTGTTTCACTTCAAGTTTCTTTACCTCCTTCTCTTCCTTACTAACCAAAATATGAAATGAAATATTTCGTAGCAATTATTTTATGCGTCATCTGGTTAGGTGGAAGGTACTAGTTGTTTTTACTCTAGCAGAATTAGGGTAGCCGGAAGTGACTATCAGAGTATAAAGTATCCTCAGATCTCAGGTACTCTGTGGGGAAAGCAAGAATTTGTCTTGTCCATGAGGCCAGTGTGAAGGGTAAGGGTCTTTATCCCTGTCACAAGGCTTGAGGCAAAACTTTGCACTCTGCCTTCTGCCCTCCAGCCAGAGAAGTTTCTAGCCACCCCCATTCGAGGCAGAAAGGGTCCAGGCATTATGTGGTTGTCAAGCCCTGGAATTTTATATTCCTAGACTTTGTGGGTTACAACATGGATACACACTGCCGACTTCATTCCGCAGCCAGCTTCTCACATCTAACAATATATCCTGACTGTAATTTAATATAACTAAATGTACATTGACATTGTTGTTTTAAGGCCCATGAATGTCATTTCATACGGCTACACCAGTACTTATTTTGCCATTGTTACTAATCTTCTGTCATATTAAATAGGAGGTAGATGATCAATCCTTTTTAACAAGGTTCAAACATTCTCTGATTTAGATCATTGTAAAATTGCTGGGTTGATAAATATGCACATTCGTACAGCTTTGGGTATATGTTACCAAGTACCTGCTAAGAAACTGGTACTTATCAATGCTGCTAGCAGAGGGCGAGGTCATTCATTTCTTCATGTCTTGACAAACTGGCCATTTAAAATGTTTTGCATTACTTGAGAGGCACAAACATAATGCCATTATTTTAATTTATGCCTCTTTGCTAATTAGAGTATTGGGCAGTTGTATGTATTTGTAAAGGAGTGTGTGGTTCATAGCCTTTGTCTTTGATGATGTTTTTACTGGCTTGTTCATCTTTTGCTTATTTATCCAAAATATTCTTTATGTAATAATGATATGAGCCCACATGTCATAGATTTTTACAATTATTTATCCCCAGTTTGTTTTGCCATTTAATAATGTGATGGTGTGGAAAATTAAGATACACTTAAGCTGGATACGATGGGGTCATGCCTAAAATCCCAGCACTTTGGGCAGCCAAGGCAAAGGGATTGCTTGCGCTCAGGAGTTCGAGACTAGCCTCTGTGGTGTGGCGAGTCCCTGTCTCTATAAAAAATACAAAAACTAGCTGGGCGTGGTGGTGCACGCCTGCAGTCCCAGCTACTCGGGAAGCTGAGGAGGGAGAATGACTTGAGCCCAGGAGGTCGAGGCTGCAATGAGCCATGTTTGCACCACTGCACTCCAGCCTGGGTGACAAAGCAAGATCCTGTCTCCAGAAAAAAAGAAAAAAGAAGAAAAGAGGAGGAGGAGAGGGGAGGAGGAGGAGGAAAAGGAAGAGAAGAAGGAGGAGGAGGAAAGAAGAAAGAAGAAGGAGGAGGACAAGGAGGAGGAGGAAGAGGAAGAAGAGAACTTGCATTTTGTAGTATTTTACTTTTTCCACTTTTCTTCTATTATTTTGAGGAAGAAGCACTCATATTTATGTAGTATTTTATTTTTCCACTTTTATTCTCTTATTTTGCCTAACTGAAGAATTTATGTGTATAATTCTACATTTTTTAAATAAAAACTTTATTGAGCTACCATAATATTCAACCTTTTAAAGTGTACAGTTCAATGGTTTTTAGTATATTCACACAGTTGTGCAATCGTCACTACTATCTAATCTTATTTTCATCTAAATTGAAATCCATACCATTACCCACTTCCCCTCATTTCCCTTTTCCCCAACATTTGCCACTAATCTATTGTCTCTTTGGATTTTCTTATCCTGGAAATTTTATTTAAATTGAATTATACAAAATGTGGGTTTTTTATGAGTGGCTTCTTTTACTTACCATAATGTTTTCAAGGTTCATCCATGGAATATGTATTCTGTTTAATGGATGAATAATAATCCATTGTGTGGATATACCACATTTTATTTATCCATTCATCAGTTGATTGATATTTGGGACATATGAAATTTTGGGCTATTATGTATAATGCTGCTATGAACATTCATGTACAAGCTGTCATGTGAACACGTTTTCATTTCTCTTGGGCATATACTGGAAATAAAATTGCTGGGTCACGTGGCAACTCTATGACTTTTTGAGGAACTGCCAAACTATTTTGCAAAGTGGGTGCACCATTTTACAATCCTGACAACAATGTATAAGAATTCCAATTTCTCCTTGTCTTTGCCAATCTTTGTTATTGGCTATCTTTTTAATTTTAATTATCCCAATGGGTGTGAAGTAGTATTTTATTGAAGTTTTGATATTAACTTCCCTAATGATTAATGGGGCCGAGCATCTTTTCATGTATATATCTGCCATTTGTGTATCTTCTTTGTAGAAATGACGATTCGAACTCTTTGTTCATTTTTCAGGCTGGGTGCAGTGGCTCACACCTGTAATCCCAGCACTTAGGGAGGCCGAGGTGGGCAGATCACTTGAGGACAGGAGTTCAAGACCAGCCTGGCCAACATGGCAAAACACTCTCTCTGCTAAAAATACAAAAATTAGCCAGGCGTGGTGGTGAACGCCTGTGGTCCCAGCTACTTGGGAGGCTGAGGCAGGAGAATCGCTTGAATCCAGGAGGCAGAGGATGCAGTGAGCCAAAATGGTGCCACAGCACTCCAGCCTAGGTGACAGAAGGAGACTCCACCTCAAAAAAAACAAAAACAAAAACAAAAAAAAAAACTATTTGTTCACTTTTAATTGGGTATCTTTTTATTGCTGAGTCGCAAGCCTTTATATATTTTGAATACAAGTCATGTATCAGATAAATCATTTGTAAATGTCTTCACCCAGTCCATGTTTGTCTTTTTTCTTGATGGTGTCCTTTGAAGCATCAATGTTTTTTAATGTTAAGTCCAATTTATATATTTTTTCTTTTGCCACCTGTTTTTGATGTCATATCTAAGAAACAATTGCCTAACCCAAGATCACAAAGTTTGACACCTATGTTTTCTTCCAAGAAGTTTATAGTTTTAGCTCTTACCTTTAGGTCTATGATCTATTTTGAGCTCACTTTTGTACATGGTGTGAAGTAGAGGTCCAATTTCATTCTCTGTTTTTTGTTTGTTTCTTGGTTGTTTGGTTGTTTTTTGGTTTTGGTTTTTTTTTTTTTTTTTGACGGAGTCTCGCTCTGTTCTCAGGCTGGAGTGCAGTGGGACGATCTCGGCTCACTGCAATCTCCACCTCCTGGGTTCAAACGATTCTCCTGCCTCAGTCTCCCGAGTAGCTGGGACTATAGGCGCCCGCCACCACGCCCAGCTAATTTTTGTATTTTTAGTAGAGACGGGGTTTCACCATGTTAGCCAGGATGGTCTCGATCTCTTGACCTCGTGATCTGCCTGCCTCAGCCTCCCAAAGTGCTGGGGTTACAGGCATGAGCCACCACGCCCAGCCCAATTTCATTCTTTTGTATATTGGCATCTAGTTGTCCCAGCACAATTTGTTGAAGAGAACAGTCTTTCCACAGTGAACTTTCCTAGTATATTGAATTTTGAACTTGTTCATTTTTGCTTAAACTTCCTTCAGCCACCTGAAAATGGATATTTTTGGGAAGCAGAGATCTAACTATTTTTTTCTGAAAGGACACGTGCATGAAACAATATCATTCATTGAAAGTATTTCTTCCTGGCTGATTTTAAATGTTACCACTCTCTTACATAAAATTTTTTCCCTTTGCACTTACCAGTATCTTTTTTTGTTTATGGTTTTTGGTTTTTGTTTTGTTTTGTTTTTTGAGATGGAGTCTTGCTCGTCACCCAGGCTGGAGTGCACCGGCTGCAATCTCGGCTCACTTCAACCTCCACCTCCTGAGTTCAAGCGATTCTCCTGCCTCAGCCTCCCAAGTACCTGGGATTACAAGGCATCCGCCACCACACCCGGCTAATTTTGTATTTTTAGTAGAGACGGGGTTTCACCATGTTGGCAGGCTGGTCTCGAACTCCTGACCTCAGGTGATCTGCCTGCCTCGGCCTCCCAAAGTGTTGGGATTACAAGCGTAAGCCACCAGGTCCAACCAGCACTTAGTGGTATCTAACGCACCAACCCACCATGTATTCTATTTATCACATTCACTGTTCACTTCTCCTGCCCAACTCACAACTAAAATGCACGTTCTCTGAGGGCAAGGACGTTTACCTATTTTGTTCAGTCTATATCCATGGTGTATAAAACAGAGACTTGTGTGGGGGGGAGGTAATAGCATTTATTCCATGAATATGACTACGGCATAAACACATACACACACATACATGTCCACACTATATCTGGAAAGATAGAGGAGAAAATTATTTTTGCCTCTGAGCAAAAGAACTGAAAGACCGTGGTGGGAGAATATTTGACTGACTTTGTACCATTCTTAAGTTTTCCTATATGTGTATCTATGACCCAGTCCTCTCCTGCTCCCCTAAACTCTTAGTGTTAAATCACTATGTTCTGCCTTGGGAAAGCAAGTTATAGACAAATGTGCATACATAATCTGATCCTATTGGGTTGTATGAACATGGGGCAGTAACTGTATCAACAATCTAGGGATCCAAGGAAAGCCCTACCCCTGAATCTGATCTCCCACAATCCTGGCTCCTGGGCCTATCCCAACCCACCCACATCACACACCCTTTTATTCATACCCAGATCCCTGCCCCTGGAACTGGTCTCCACCCACCGCCCCCTCCCTAGGCCTGGTGCAGCCCACAGTCCCGCCCCCAGAACTGGTCTCCGCCCACAGTCAGCCCCGCCCCCAGGCTTGGTGCCACCCCCATAGCTCCGCCCCTAGAACTGCTCTCTGCCAATCACCACTGCCCTCCAGGGCCGGTACACCCACAGCCTAGTCCCCGCCCTCCGCCCTGCCCGGAACTTATCTACGCCCACAGCCAGCCCCAACCTCCAGGGCTGTCACAACCACAGCCTGGTTCCCGCTCAGCCCCGCCCCGGAAATGGAGGTCTCCACCCCTGTAACTGGTCTCTGCTCAGTCATTCCCGCTCTGGAAGCCTTATACCATCCGCCCCGAGAACTGGGCCCCACCCACAGCCCCGACCCTGGAACTGGTCTCTGCCCAATCAGCCTCGCCCTCCAGGCCTGGTACGGCCTCAGCCGGTTCCCCGCCTTCAGCCCCGCCCCGGAACTGATCTCCGCCCACAACCAGCCCCTCCCCCAGGCCTCGTGCAGCTCGCAGCCTGGCCCCGCCCCCAGGGCCAACCTTACCCCCGCTACTGCCCCAGGCCAGGGCCCAACTTTGTGCCCACTAAGCAAACTAGAACACCTCTGCCCAAGGCTGGGGTGCGCGGCCGCCGCTCCCGCCCGCCGCGCCGGTCGCCTAAGCGCCGAACCCCCAACACGCTCGACTCTGCGAGGCTGCCCGCCCGAGCCGGAAGGGGACGTGCAGCGCGCCTCTCCCCAGACCGGAAGCGGAAGCGCGGGGCGGTACCGTGGGAGGGGCCGCGCGTGGGGCAGCGGGTAGCGAGTCCCTCCGTCCCCGCGAGTCGGCGCTTTTGGCCCCGCGGGAGGGGCCGGGCTCGGTGAGCGACTGGCGGGGGCTCGGGTCCGAGTCCAGGGGGCGACGTGGGCCGCGGACACCGCCAGCCACGGGCCCTGCGTCCCTCCAGGGAGCCGTGTTTCGGTTCATGAGGCCTCGGGCTGTGAGCTTAGGTCAGCACGAAGCTGCCGCTTGCTCCTGGGTCGGGGTCCCGCGCCGCTGTCGCCTCCTCAGGGAACCCCAGTCGCCCTCACCCGGGGCGATTCCGCACCCCAGGGGACTTTTGGCTGTAGCTGGAGACGGCTGTGGTTGTCACAAATTGTGGGGAGGGGAGGCTGCTACTGTCAACTAGAGGGTGGAGGCCGGGGAAGAGGGACGCTGCTTGCTCTTAAAGATCCTACGTTGTACAGGACAGTCCCCCACAACAAAGAATTATCAGTAGTGCCAGGTTGGGAAACCCTGCTCTAGGGCCTTAAAAAAAAAATCTCTGCAGTTCTGAATAAACTACATAAATTGTTAAAAATTCAGTTTAGTCACTTAATAGGGCCTCTAAGTGACAAGATATTTTTAAAGCCTGTGGAGTCACCATAGAATCTCTCTCCAGCCTAGTAAGTTGAGCAAGTCAAATGCACACAGCGTTAAGCTGCTTTCTCCCCTCTTACGGAGCAGATGGCCAGATGGGAATCAGGTAAAGCCAGTCACGGCCCACAGGCTGGGCCCTTATTACACATTTAATCATTGAGTACCCAAAAAAAGTAAATGGGATGGTGTTTCCAGCAGCTGTATCCAACAACTGTACAACCTATACAAAGCCTCGAAAGAAATCTTTGTGTCTTTTTTTTTTTTCAGATGAGAAAAGCATCATTCAAGCTCAGATTCGTGTTGAAGCCTGCCACAAGGTCCACCTGTTGTTGTGGGTTTGTGGGTGACCAGGTGAGTACAGTGTGGAACCTACAACAAGGTTTCAGCAGGCTCTGCTGTGTAGAAGAACTCCTCGTGGGCTTTTTCTGTGCTGGGGTTGTAACCACATGGAAGTCACTAAGAGTGAAAGTATCTTAAGGAAAGTTCAAGGTAAAAAGACAGAGGTATTTATGGTTACATGTGTGTAAATAAGTAAATACAGTTACATGCAAATAAGTATCCACAAAACAAACATACAAATAACGTAAAGATGTGTGACTGTAGCTAAAGACAGATTTTCTGGTATGCTATAATGCTAAAAGTTTCTGAATGTTATATAAGTATAGAAAATATTTACATGTATATGTAGTGTTACAAGTCTTCCCACTAACAACTAGCAGGACTACTTAGCAACATTCTTCAGGCCTGTTTGATTTGACTTTTTTTTTTTTTCTTGAGACCAAGTCTCGCTCTGTTGGCCAGGTTGGAGTGCAGTGGCGCGATCTTGGCTCATTTCAGCCTCCACCTCCCAGACTCAAGCAAATCTCCTGCCTCAGTTTCCTGAGTAGCTGGGACTACAGGCAAGTGCCACCACGCCCAGCTAATTTTGTTTGTATTTTTAGTAGAGACAGGTTTTTGCCATGTTGGCCAGGCTGGTCTTTAACTCCTGACCTCAAGTGGTCCGCCCACCTCAGCCTCCCAAAGTGCTGGGATTACAGGAAAGAGCCACCGCACCCAGCTGTTGATTTGATTTCTAAAGTCATATCGGCCCTCCACCAAACTTCAAAATATAAGGGCATTTGTAAAAAGGATGATTCATTAGTAACAAATTTAAAATTAAATTGACCGGCGACCAGATGTGTTTTGAGTAATGGGATTTTTTTTTTCCTAATGAGATTTGAAAACATTTGGAAGAATATTAAGCAACAACTTAGATTGAAGGGTAGGGAACTGGTTTCCAAAAAGATTGTCCTCTGCACCTTGCCTCCTGTATTAGTCTGTTTTCACACTGCTATAAAGAACTACCTGAGAGTTTTCACACTGCTATAAATAACTCCCTGAGACTGAGTGACTTACAAAGGAAAGAAGTTTAATTGACTCAGTTCTGCATGGCGGGGGAGGCCTCAGGAAACTTACAATCATGGCAGAAAGCAAAGGGAAAGCAAGGCACGTCTTACATGGCAGCAGGAGAGAGAGAGAAGACATAAACGCCAAACTTCTAAACCATCAGATCTTGTGGGAACTTACTATCAGGAGAACAGCAAGGGGGAAGTCCGCCCCCATGATTCAGTCACCTCCTACCAGGACCCTCCTCTGACACATGGGGATTATTACAACTCGAGATGAGATTTGGGTGGGGGGACACAGAGCCAACGATATCACCTCCTAATAGGAATTAACTTTGTTTCTTAAAACTTCTCTGAAATAACAGTATGGTGATTCATATTGCAGAGAATCATGTTAAGTAATCTAGTATTAAATTGTGGGGTTTCTACTAATTGTGTGTGTGTTCACCTTTTCCATTCTAGCTTTCCTACAGCATTCTTGAAGGAATGTTTACTTATCATGCAATAGATATTATTTGAGTGCACAGTTAATGGTGACCAACCATCCTCATTTATTCAGGACCAAGGGGTTTGCTAGGGCACAGGGCATCCAGTGTTCAAACCGGGACAATCCTTGGCAAACCAGGTCGCCTCCATGAGTCAGGTCCTAGGTCAGATGCACAGGGACCCTGGAGGACCTGAAATGGCCCCTGTCCTACATAAAGTTTACCTTCTAACAGGGAAGATAAATTTTAAACCATGAATGACAGGAGTGATGTGGGAGCTTGGCACTAGTGAACTTGATCAGAGGGAACAGGGAAGCTTTCTTGGGAAGGATATTTAGCTTGAGAGCTTAAGTTGTTACAGAACCAAACTGGGGTCTGCTCACCTGGTGGTGCAGTGAAACCAGATGTCTATATTGAGGGTTGCTACGATAGATAGAAAGGCTTTTATTGCACAACACTAAGCAAGGAGGACCAGACCATTAAATGTTCAAATCCTGGCCTCCCCAGTGGCTTTTAGGCAAGGAATTTTTTTTTTTTTTTTTTTTTTTTTTGAGACGGAGTCTCACTCTGTTACCCAGGCTGGAGTACTGTGTTGCAATCTCAGCTCACTGCAACCCCCGCCTCCTGGGTTCAAGCAGTTCTGCCGCAGCCTCCTGAGTAGCTGGGATTACAGGCGCCCACGACCATGCCCGGCTAATTTTTGTATTTTCAGTAGAGACAGGGTTTCACCATGTTGGCCTGGCTGGTCTCAATCTCCTGACTTCGTGATCCACCCGCCTCAGCCTCCCAAAGTGCTGAGATGGTACAGGCATGAGCCACCACACCCGGCCTTTTTTTTTTTTTTTTAAATGAGACAGAATCTCACTTGGTCACCCAGGCTGGAGTGCAATGGCACGATCTCAGCTCACTGCAACGTCCGCCTCCCAGGTTCAAGTGATTTTCCTGCCTCAGCCTCCCCAGTCCCTAGGATTACAGGCACATACCACCACACCCGGCAAATTTTTTGTATTTTGAGTAGAGACAGAGTTTCACCATGTTAGCCAGGTTGGCCTCAAACTCCTGACCTCAGGTGATCCGCCTGCCTAGGCCTCCCAAAGTGCTGGGATTACAGACATGAGCCACCGTGCCTGGCTAGGCAAGGATTTCTGAAGGCAATGGTAAGTTACAGAAAAGCAGAAGCTACAGGCAAAATCATAAAGCAATACGTGGAGGTTACACACTGGTTTAGACTTAAAAGGGCAAGGATGTCTTGAAGCAGGAGCTTGTCATAGGTAGATTCAAAGATTTTTCTGATTTGTAATTGGTTAAAGAAAAGAAGCTTTGTTTAAAAATTTAGAGTCAGTAGGAAAATGTTAACTGGCTGGGAGAAGTGACTTTCTCCAAGCCCCTCAAGAAGAAACTTAGCACAAAGAACGCTGAAGCTCAGCCTTCACGTCCCGCTTATCTGGGATCTCTGAGCCAGCAGCTCCATTTGGTGGGGTCCTCAGTGGGAGTCCCAGCCTCTGAAAGGCAACTCAGGGATGCATGTTAAGATGTTATCCATGGGGAAACATGGGGAAAGCGAACATCTCTGGAGCCTTAACTTCTTTGGCTGTTGTTTTAGGTTACTATTACCTTCCTGTTTAACAAGTTCCATATTTACTTTTGGGGCTAGCTGGATGCTCGGAATTTCCCTTAAAGGAACTTCAGGATTTTCCTTTATTTTCCCACTTGGGGTTCACAGGCCCCTGAAAAAGGGAATTGCTGCTCCATCTCCAAGTTGGGGTCAGATGTAGCTAGTCATAGGGCTCGACTAGAGTGAGGGGACAGGGTTATGTCCAAGAGAGCACTGCCATCGAGGAAGCTGTGTAAGGAAAGGCCCTGCAGCAGGAGAGAGGCTGCCACGCTCCCTTCACTGGGAACACAGGGATGGCTGAAGCCGAGACAAGAACAGGGAAAGAAGCTGGGCGCAGTGGCTCACACCTGTAGTCCCAGCACTTTAGGAGACCAAGGCAGGCTGATCACCTGATGTCAGAAGTTCGAGACCAGCCTGGCCAACATGGTGAAACCCCGTCTCTACTAAAAATACGAAAATTAGCTGGGTGTGGTGGTGCACACCTGTAGTCCCAGCTGCTCGGGAGGCTGAGACAAGAGAATTGCTTGAACCTGGGAGGCCGAGGTTGCAGTGAGCAGAGATTGCACCACTGCACTCAGCCTGGGTGTAAGAGTGAGACTCCTCAAAAAAAAAAAAAAAAAAAAAAAAAAGAATAGGGAAAGAAGTGTGACCAAGACCAAGATCAAGAGGGAGGCAGAACCATACTAGGCCTCACTTCAGACTCTGTTCTCAGGCCAGTGGGAAGACACTAAAGAGTTGTGGGCCAGAGGGTGATGCAATTTGCATGTAGTGTAAGCATGCAGATAACAAGGACTTCAGGATTCAGAAGGAAGACGTTTAAGAGGCAAAAGAGGAGGTGTTTGGAGGTAGTTTAGGAATCAGATGATTGCTCCCCAAAAAAATAAAAATAAATTTATTTTCTCAGCCATACTAGTCACATTTCAAGTATTAGAGCAGAATTATAGAACATTTCCATCATCACCAGAAGTTGTGTTGGGCAGCTGACATAGAGTGGCCCATCTGCTGTGACCATCCTCCAGCACTGTATCCAGGGCAGGGCAGGGCAGGGCAGGTGTCACAGGATCTGTAAACTGAAGAGACCCCTCCTGTCCTAGTGGGAAATTTCTGCTTCCAGACAGCCTTGAATAGGGACTCGGGGCCTGAAAATGTCCCAGGTACCTTCTCTACTTGTTTTCTTCTTGGAGGCCCAGTGAGCTGGCTGGAGGCCAACCCCCCTCACTCCCCAGCTCAGTGACTGGAACTACTGTGTGCCTACCTGCACATCAGGTCCGTTATGGGGAAAAAGGAGATACTTACCCCTGTAGAGGGTAGGGAAGTTCTGCAGCAGTTGCCTGGGTCTGCTGAACTCACCCAAAGGGAAGGTGTGATGTGAAAGGCATGTTAGTTTCCTATTGATGCTATAACAAACTACCACAAATTCAGGGACTTAAAACAACACACATTTATCCTCTTGCCTTTCTGGAGGTCAGAAATCCTCAATAAGCTGGAAGGCCTGCATTCCCTCTAGAGCAGGAGTCCCCAGCCCCTGGGCCACGGACCAGTGCTTATAAACAGGGCTGCACAGCAAGATGCGAGCGGCAGGTGAGCAAAGCTTCATCTGTATTTACAGCCACTCCTCATTGCTCGCATTACCACCTGAGCTCCACCTCCTGGCCGATCAGTGGCAGCATTCGATTCTCATAGGAGCCCAAACCCTATTGTGAACTTTGCATGTGAGGGATCTGGATTGCACACTCCTAGGAGAATCTAATTCCTGATGATCTGTTGCTGTCTCCCATCACCCCCAGATGGGACCATCTAGTTGCAGGAAAACAAGCTCAGGGCTCCCACTGACTCTATATTATGGTGAGTTGTATAATTATTTCATTATATATTACCATGTAATATAATAGAAATAAAGTGCAGAATAAATGTAATGTGCTTATAAAACATCATCCTGAAACCATTCCCTGCCCAGCCCCACTGCCGCCCCGTGCTCCATGGAAAAATTGTCTTCCACGAAACCAGTCCCTGGTACCAGAAAGGTTGGGGACCACTGCTCTAGAGGCTCTAGGGGAGAACCCATTTCCTGTGTTTTTCATCTTGTAGAGGCCACCAGCCTTCCCTGACTGTGGCTTGTTCCTCCATCATCAACACCAGCAGGGCAGCATCTTCCAGTCTCTCTGTATGTTTTCTCCTCCCTGCTACACACACGCTCCCTTCTTCTCTCATCTCATCCCATCCTTCTTTGAACTGACCCTCCTGTTTCCCTTTTATAAGGACCCCTGTAATCACAGTGGGCCCACCCAGCATCATCCCCCATGTCAGGATCCTTGCCTTCCTCACAGCTGCAGAATCCCTTTTGCCATGTAAGGGAGTAGATCCAGAGGTTCTGGGGATTAGAACACAGACCCCTTTCTTGGGAGAGCAGGAAGTTAATCATCTGTCTACCACAGAGGCCCAAGAGCCAAAGACTCCCTCCAACTTGATTTTTTCACGGAACCCGAACTCACCCTGAATGTCCAGTGCCCCCGTCCCTGCCCATTCACACCCTTCACTCCTTTTATCTTTTGGGTTCATGTCATGGAGGTCACACATGGAAACCTCCAGAAGCTGGCTTTATGGAGTTACGTTTTATTCTATAAATCCGGAGAAAGGAGGCTTTCCCGTCTTATAAAAAGGACACATGACATTGCTTTGTACCTTGATTTTTTTTTCACTTAAATTTATTGGAGATAATCTCTCTGAATACCTAGAAATCTTTTCAGGGGTTCTTTGTTTTGGTTTTGGTTTGGGGTTTTTTTTTCCTGGCTACATGTTTCTTTGTTATTTATTAAGTTGCTGCAAAAGTAATTGCAGGTTTTGCCATCGAAAGTAATGGCAAAAACCGCAATCACTTTTGCACCAACCTAAAAGCTATCACATAGTTTATTCAACCAATCCCCTACTGATGGTCACTTGTGGTGTTTTCAATCCTCTGCGATTATATGAAGTGCCACAGCAAATCATCTTACACGTGTCTTTCAGTATTTGTGTACCTTTGAGATAGATTTCTGGAAGTGGGGTTCTAGGAAAGAACAAATGTTTTTTGCAGCTTTGCTTGACATCAGCACGTTTCCTTCCCTAGGGGTTACCCCCAGCAGTGTGTGAGAATGAAGAGTGTGGGCCACTGTGTCTCTGTTGACCTGCCAGATAGGAAATAGCGCCAGAGTTGCTGCAATCCACGTCTCCCTGGTGAGTAAGGTCATTGTCGATTCCATCAAGGGTATTGTCCTTGGGATGATAGTAGGGAAGCCAGATTGCACCGTGTGAGGACTCAGGAAAGGGGACAGAGTGAAGAGCTGTGGCTGGGATGGGGGATACAGACGGGGCAGTAACCGGAAAGAAAGCTGTACCCCAAGGATAGGCTCATCGCACTACAGAAGATGCCACATCAGGCTTGAGGGGCATGAGGAAGGGTCTAGCAGCACGGGAGAGCTAGAAGGGAAAGGGCGGAGGAGAGAGCTTTGAGCACAGACAGCTCCTCAAAAGCAGGAGGGTGGACCCCAGGCCAGAACTGCCCAGCAGGCCCTGCGGAGAAGGCAGGCAGCTCCTTGTCTGCCATGGGAGGAGGCGGAAGGGTGGGGCGCAGGTTGCAGTGCTGGCAGCAACACAGGAAAGTAGATTCCTCCTCATGATCTTTACCCTGAGAAGCAGGATCGGGATTGTCTGCTGAAAATGAGATGATTTGTCATCTCTTGCTGCCTAACAAATGATCTCAAACCTTAGTCACTTGAAACAATGACCATGTATCGTCTCTCACTGTTTTTGTGTTTCAGGAATTCAGGAGCAGCTTGGCTGGAAGGCTCTGGCTGGAAGCTTGCAGAAGGCTGTCAGCTGGGTCTGCATCATCTGAAGGCTCAACGGGTACCGGGGGCCACTCCATGGCCTGCGAGTCAGAGCTGGCCGTCGGTGGGAGGCCTCAGTTCCTCTCCACATAGGCCTCTCCACAGGGCCACTTGAGCATCTTCCCACCATGGCAACTGGTGTCCTCTAGAGCAACATCCAGGAGACCAAGGCGGAAGCAGCTGTAGTGCCTTCTAGGACCTGGTCCTGAAAGTCACCCCTGCACCCACCCCCGCTGTCTCCTCAGCCATATTCTGCTGGTCACACAGGTCAGCTCTAATTCCGTGTGTGCGTCAGGCCTACACAGGGTGTGAGCACCGGGAGGCTGGGATCGTCAAGGGCTCGTTAGGAAGCGGTTACCACAGAGGGGACAGGGGAGGAGGTGTGAAGTTTAAAGAGAGGAGAGGAGGTTTGACGAGTGGGAAGCCATGCTGACCTGTGGGATCGCCCTGCAGGCTGAGGGTTCTTTACATGTTGGTGACCGTGTTATTCCAGAGTGGCAGCGTCACAGCCTTTGCACAGGGTGGTCTGACCGAATGTCCCCTGGAGCAGGTGGATGATTGAAGTCACGCCTGGCTGGAGTTCTGCTGGGCTGGCATGACAGTGGGGGGTAGGGAGGAGGAAATCAGCTGAAATGAGGGACAGTGACATCCAAGCTGGGCGAGGATGAAATCAAGAGAGGGGGTGGCTGAGGCAGGAGAGGGGGTGACCAAGGCAGAGCATAGGTAGGAGAGGGGCTGACCGAGGCAGGAGGGGGGTGACTGAGGCCGAGCACAGGCAGGAGCAGGGTGACCAAGGGCAGGAGTTGGGGTAACAGGCAGAACATGGGCAGGAGAGGGGGTAACTGAGGCAGAGCACAGGCAGGAGGGGGGTGACCAAGGCAGGAGGGGGGTGACCGAGGCAGGAGGGGTGTGACCGAGGCAGGAGGGGGGTGACCGAGGCAGGAGGGGGGCTGACTGAGGCAGGATGGGGGTGACCGAGGCAGGAGAGGGGTTGACTGAGGCAGGAGGGGGGTGACCGAGGCAGGAGGAGGTGACTGAGGCCTGCGTGTGGTCGGAGGACATGCGGTGAGAGAAAAAAGGAGTGAACGCTGTGGAAGTTGAGGAGGGAGGTTGGGTTCAGAGAGAGGGGAGTTTCTGAACGTTGTTCTGGGTGGTGGGACAGTGCCCGGTGATGACCAAGGCTGAGGGGACCTGTGGAAACATGTGGCTGATGAGAGAAGGAACAAAGGGCCCTGGAGCTGAGGAACTCCTGAGACTCTGGGGGTCTCTGACATCCTCCAGGAGCTGGGACTGGAGGTGGGAGGAGTTATGGAGGTGCCGGAGTCCCCAGGGAAGGAGGGAGTAGCCAGGAATGCGTTTGTGGTGCGCTTGGATGGGAAGAACATGCCATGAGACTGCGTGAAGCCGAGGTTCTCAAAGCGGGTGGGTCAGGGAGGTACTGGTCGTTGTGTTGGGAACAGAGGAAGGCAAGTTTTCCATCAGGTGGCCCTGAATTCATTGCCTGCTCAGCAAAATAAAGGCCCAGTGTGGAAGCCGGAACTTGCATTTGAAGAAGGATGGGAAGGATGGGTTGAGGAGGGCCCATCCCCAGCAGCCCGAGAGGGAGGAGGCCACGGAGACTCGGAGCATTCCCGTTTCTTCCAGAGCGCTGCAGGATAAAGGAGGAGCGTCCTGCTTCCCGGCTGCCCTGTTGCTGTCGGAGTCACAGGATGGCGGCTGTCATCCTGCCCTCGACTGCTGGTGAGTCGTGGGGTCCTGGCATTTCTCAGAGTCCAGCCTTGAAAGGTTCTGACCCACAGCATGGGACACGAGCGGGGTTGGGCAGAGCAGGTGAGGCAGGAGTGGAGCCCCAGGGGCCCAGAGGTCCTCCGTGTCTGGTCGGGCGGCTCTCGGGATTTGGGACTTAGGCATTTGGGTATCTGTGGATGTCACCTGTGTGGTGAATGTGCTGGAGCTTTTGAATTCTCCCTTTAGTTCTTTCTGTGAACCTGATAAAAACACAGTGACGCCCTTGGAACTTCAGTTTCCTCATCTGTGAAGTGGGAATAATCCCTTCCCCAAGTGCAGTCAGACCTTGAGCCCTATTGTCTTTGGTTGGTGAGACAGGGCTGTGTTCGGGTATCTTAGGAGAGCTGTGGGTAGGTGTTTGCATGGGGCGTAGGTGGGCACTGTGTGGTGCCTCATCTGTGTGGGTGTGGGAGGTGGGTGTGGTCAATCAGGGGCAGATCTGTGGGTGTCAGACAAGCCTAAATCCCTGGGACTCATTTCTCCTCCTCCAGCTCCGTCTTCCCTGTTCCCAGCCTCTCAGCAAAAAGGACACACACAGGGTGGAGAGCTGGTTAATGAGCTCCTGACAAGCTGGTTACGGGTGAGTCAGATGTTCCTTTTCCCAAATCATTATTCCTTTGGCCAGAAGTTTGGACTTGATACCTTCCAGCAGCCTGGAGCCTCATGGCCAAACCAGGTCCTCAGGCATCCCAGGATTTCCAGGCATCAGATGGAGGGTGAGGGCTGCCCAGAAAATGTCAGTGTGTGTCAATGTTTACTGCAGGTTCAGAGCTCCCTCCAGGGTCCCTGAGTACATCATGTGCTCCTGAGAGTTTTAAGGGAAAGCCAAGTAAAGACGTGATGATGTTCTAAACCCAAGCAATTAATAAACGCCACGGAAATCAGTCATTCACTTACCAAGTATTTCTCTGATTTCTGCCATGTCACGGGCCCATGATCCCCTGGAGATTGAGGGAAATAAGATCACAGGAGCTCCCAGTCTGAGTGAGAAAAGGCAGCTGCTCTGTGGTACTGTGCACTGGACCTGGGAATGGCCTAAGGAGACAAGCATTGAGGGCTGAGCTCAGAAGCCAGGGAGAAGAGCTCAGAACCCCAGGAGAGGAGCTCAGAACCCTGGGAGAGGAGCTCAGAACCCTGGGAGGTGAGCTCAGAACCACCCTCCCCAACATCTCGTGCTCAGGTTTCCCCAGCCCTGGCTCTGTTCTCCTGGCCCCTCTTCCTGTGCACGTTGGTGGGGGTGGTCCTTGGCTAAGCCGTGATGTTTGCAATGCTTTAGGGCTTGGTGACCTTCGAGGATGTGGCCGTGGAGTTCACCCAGGAGGAGTGGGCGTTGCTGGACCCTGCCCAAAGGACACTGTACAGGGACGTGATGCTGGAGAACTGCAGGAACCTGGCCTCACTGGGTAAGCCTAATGTCATTCCTGCATTTATTTAATGACTCCGGTGGCAAGACTTGCCTGCTTTTCTTACTTTTTTTATTGTGGTAAAATCCATACAACATAAAATTCACCATTTTTAACCATTCTAAGATATCCAGTCCAGTGGTTTTTCATACATTCATGGTATTGTGCAACCATCAACACTATCTAATATCACCATATTTTCATCACCCTGAAGGAAACCCCGTCCCTATGAAGCAGCCAATACCCGTTACTTTCCCTACCCACTGCTGCTGGTAACCACTCATCTGGTGTCTGTCTTTAGGAATTTACCTATCCAGAACATATCATATAAATGTAATTACAAAATACATTACCTTTTGTGTCTGACTTTTCATGTAGCACAGTGTTTTAAAAACTTAGCTATGGGCCAGGTGTGGTGGCTCACACCTGTAATCCCAGCACTTTGGGAGGCCAAGGTGGGCGGATCACGAGGGCAGGAGTTCGAGACCAGCCTGACCAACATGGTGAAACCCCATCTCTACTAAAAATACAAATTAGCCGGACGTGGTGGCACGCACCTATCCCAGCTAGTCAGGAGGCTGAGGCAGGAGAATCGCTTGAACCAGGAGGCAGAGGTTGCAGTGAGCTGAGATTGTGCCATTGCACTGCAGCCTGGGCAACAGAGCACAACTGTGTCTCAAAAAAAACAAAACAAAAAAACTTAGCTATGTTGTATGTTGTACCAGCGCTTCATTCCTTATGACTGAATGATATTCCATTGTATGGACATACCACATTTTGCCAATCCATTTTTCTATTGAGAAACATTTGAGTTGTTTCCACTCTTTGACTATCAAGAATAATGCTATAATACTATGAATTTTTGTGTACGAGCTTTTGTTTAAATGCCCACTTTCCATTTTCTTGGGCATATACTAGGAGTGGAAGGCTAGGTCTGTGTTTAGCTTCTTGAGGAACTGCCAGACTTTTCCACAGCAGCTGCACCATTGCATGTTCCCGCCAATGCAGGAGGGTTCCAGCTTCTCCGCATCTTCCCAGCACTTGCCTTTTTGATTATACTCATACCAGTAGGTATGAAGTGCTATCTCGTTCTTGTTTTGATTTGCATTTTTCTAATGACAAATGACATGGAGCATCTTTTCATGTACTTGTTGAGTATTTTTCTTTGGAAAAATGTCTATTCAAGTCCTTTGCCCATTTTTGTTATTGTTGTTGTTTGTTTGTTTGCTTGTTTTGACACAGTCTCCCTCTGTCGCCCAGGCTGGAGTGCAGTGGCGCAGCACGATCTCGGCTCACTGCAACCTCTGCCTTTCGGGTTCAAGTGATTCTCATACCTCAGCCTCTCAAGTAGCTGGAATTACAGGCATGTGCCACCATGCCTGGCTAAATTGTTTTGTATTTTTTATAGAGACAGGGTTTCGCTGTGTTGGCCAGGCTGGTCTCAAACTCCTGGCCTCAAATGATCCGCCTGCCTTGGCCTCCCAAAGTGCTGGCATTACAGGTGTGAGCCACCGCTCCCAGTCCTCTGCCCATGTTTTATTTGGGTTGTTCATTTTTGTTGTCGGATTTTAAAAGTTCATTTTATATTCTGGGTACCAAATCCTTATTCAAAATATAATACATAAATGATTTCTCTATTCTTTGGGTGTCTTTTCATTTTCTTGATAGTGTCCTTTGATGCACAAAAGTTTTAATTGTGACCAGGCAGAGTGGCTCACGCCTGTAATCCCAGCACTTTGGGAGGCCGAGATGGATGGATCACTTGAGGTCAGGAGTTCAAGACCAGCCTGGCCAACTTAGTGAAGCCCCATCTCTACTAAAAATGCAAAAATTAGCCAGGCGTGGTGGCAGGTGCCTGTAATCCCACCTACTCGGGAGGCTGAGGCAAGAGAATCACTTGAACCTGGGAGGCAGAGGTTGTAGTGAGCCGAGATCCACTATATTCCAGCCTAGGCGACAGAATGAGACTCCGTCTCAAAAAACAAAAAAAATTTTAATTGTGATGAAGTCTGTTGTATCTAGTTTTTCTTTTTTGCTTGTGCTCTTGGTGTGATACCTAAGAAACCATTGCTCAAGTCAAGGTCATGAAGATTTACCCCTATGTTTTCTTCTAAGAATTTTCTAGTGTTAACAATTCCACTCAGCTGTGTGATAGATTTTGAGTGAATTTTGCATATGGTGTGGAGAAAGGGTCAACTTCATTCTTTTGCATGTGTGTATATCCAGTTGTCTCACCACCTTTATTCTTTCCCCATCAAATGACCTTGGTACCCTTATTGAAAATTATGTGGCCATACACACTGGAGTTTATTTACATACTCTCAATTCTGTTCCATTGGTCTGTATATCTCGAACTCCTGACCTCAAGTGATCCACCTACCTGGGCCTCCCAAAGTGCAGGGATTACAGGCATGAGCCACTGCTCCTGGCTCCATTGGTCTATGTATCTATCCTTGGGTCAGTACCACAATGCCTTGATTATTGTTACATTGTAGTAAGTTTTGATAACAGTAAGTGTAAATCTTTCTACTTTATTCTTCTTTTTCACTTCTTGTCTGTTCAAGATCCCTTGCAATGCCATGAATTTTCAGATCAGTTTGTGTATTTCTGAAAGGAAAAAAAACTCAGAATTTTGATAGTGATTGTTTTACCTCTGTAGATAATTTTGGGTAGTATTGTCACCTTAACAATATTAAGTCTTCCAATACATAACTTTATTATTTTTTTTGAGACAGAGTCTCACTCTGTCACCAGGCTGGAGTGCAGTGGTGTGATCTCGGCTCACTGCAACCTCCGCCTCCCAGGCTCAAGTGATTCTCCTGCCTCAGCCTCCCGAGTAGCTCAGACTACAGGTGCACACCACCACGCCCAGCTAATTTTTGTATTTTTAGTAGAGATAGGGTTCCACCATGTTGGCCAGGATGGTCTCAATCTCTTGACCTCGTGATCCACCCACCTCGACCTCCCAAAGTGCTGGGATTTCAGGCGTGAGCCACTGCGCCTGGCCCTGTTACTCATTTTTCATTTCATTCCATTGTGGTTAAGGAAGATACTTTGTATGAGTTCATTGTTTTTTAATTTAGTCAGACTTTTTTTATAGCCTAACATATAATCTATCCTGGAGAATGTTCCATGTGCATTTGAGATGAATATGGATTCTCTTGTTGGGTGGTGTGTTCTTTATATATTTGTTAGGTCTAGTTAGTTTATTGTTTAATCCTTCTGTTTCCTTTTTGATCTTCTAATATGTTGTTTTATCCATTATTGAAAGTGGAGTATTGAAGTCTCAAACGATTATTATAGAACACTCTATATCTTCCTTCAATTATGCCAGTTTTTACTTCATACATTTTGGAGTTCTTATTAGGCACATATATGTTTATAATCGTTACATTTTCTCCATAAATTGATGCTTTATACAACTATAATGTCTTTCTGTGTTTTATAACAATTTTTATTGTATGAAATATCTTTTTCCATTCTTTCACTATTGGCCATATTTGTGTCTTTGAATATAAAGCAAGTGTCTTATAGACAGTATGTACACATGCTCCGCAACTTTGATGGGGCTATGTCCCAATAAAGCCATTGTAAGTTAAAAATACCATAAGTCAAAAATGCAAAACAATGAAAAAAAAAAAAGTCAAAAATGCATTTAATTCACCTAACCCACTGAACATCATAAGTTAGCCTAGCCTAAACATGCTCAGAACACTTACATTAGCCTACAGTTGGGCAGTGGGCTAACATAGCAGTGTATTTTAAATAAAGTATTGAATATCTCAACAATTATAAATTATATATTTAATATGGTACTGAAAGTGAAAAATAGAATGGTTGTAGGGTACTTGAAGTGTGCTTTCTACTGAATGCGTATGACCTTTGTACCATCATAAAGTTAAAAAATCATACCATGGTAAGCTGGGGACCATCTGTAATTGGGTTATTTTTTAAATCCATTCTGCCAAAATCCACCTTGTAATGATGTAATTACTGATAAGGAAGGAGCTACTTCTGCCTATTTACTATTTGCTCTATAACTATTTACTTTTTTCTACGTGTCATATCATTTTTGTTCCTAAGTTCTTTCATTGTTGTTTTGTGTTAGATATTTTCTAGTGGACCATTTTGATTCCCTTCTCATTTGTTTTTAATCTTTTTAGTTATTTTCTTAGTGGTTGCCCTGAGAATTTTAATAAGCATTTTAATTTATAACAATCTAGTTTAATAGCAACTTAGTTTCAATAGTATATAAAAACTTTGTTTCACTGTAGCTGTTCTGTTTAGTAATTTTGTCACAAATTGCATCTGTATGCATTGTGTGCCCATTAATGTAGATGTGTAATCATTTATGCTTTTGTCTTTAAATTATGTAGTAATAAAAGAGAAGTTATAAACCAAAAACACATTGTCAGTGACTTTTATATTCACCTCTGTATTTACCTTTACCAGTGTTCTTCACTTCCTTCTGTGGATTCAAGTTACTCTCCATTATCTTTTCATTTTGTCCTGAAGTCACCCTTGATCATTTTTTGTAGGGTAGATGTAATAGTGACAAACACTCAGTCTTTGTTTATGGGAAGGTCTTCATTTCTTTATTTTTGAAGGGGAGTTTTGCCAGACATAGAATTCTTGGTTGCCATTTTTTCTCAGCACTTTGAATATACCACTCCAGCGCTTGGTGATTTCCATGGTTTCTATTGAGAAATTGGCTGTAATCTTACCGAGGATCCTGTTTACGTGATAAGTCATCTCCGTCTTGCTGTTTTTAGGATGCTGCCTTTGTCTTTCAACAGTTTGATTAATATGTGTTTGATGCCGGGTGCAATGGTTCACGCCTATAATCCCAACACTTTGGGAGGCTGAGGCAGAAGGACCCCTTGAGGTCAGGAGTATGAGACCAGCCCGGGCAACTTGGACCCTGTCTCTACGAAAAATTAAAAAATTAGCCAGACGTGCTGGTGCACACCTATGGTCCCAGCTTCTTGGAAGGCTGAGGTGGAAGGATTGCTTGACCCCAGGAGATTAAGGCTGCAGTGAGCCATGATCACACCACTGCACTCCAGCGTGGGTGACAGAATAAAACCCTGGCTCAAAAAATGTGTGTGTGTGTGTGTGTGTGTGTGTGTTTCAGTATGAATCTCTATTTTTTCAAATTTATTCTACTTGAGTTTGTTGAGCTTCTTGGATTTGTACATTTGTGCCTTTCATCAAATTTTGGGAAGTTTTTAGCCATTATTTCTTCAACCTTCTCACCCTTTTCTCTCTTTACATCTCTCTGGTTCTCCGCATCCTATATATGTTGGTAGGTTCGATGATATCCCAAAGGTCTCAGGCTCTGTTCATCTTTTTTAAAACTCACATTCTCTCTCTCTCTCTCTCTTTATCTTTGAGACAGGTTCTCACTCACTCTGTCACCTAGGCTGGAGTGCAGCAGAGTGATTGTGGCTTACTGCAGCCTTGACCTCCTGGGCTCAAGTGATCCTCCCACCTCAGCCTCCCAAATAGGGAGGCATGGCTAGAGACGTGCATCACCATGCCCAGCTAATTTTTTAAATTTTTTGTAGAGTCAGGATCTCACCATGTTTCCCAGGCTGGTCTTGAACTCCTGGTTGCAAGCAGTCCTCCTGCCTCAGCCTCCCAAAATGCTGGGATTACACATGAGCCATTGCACCTGGCATCTCTCTTTTTTCTGCTCCTCAGACTGGATAATATCGATTGTCCTATCTTCATGGTCACCAATTTTGTCTTCTGCCTGCTCAGATATGTTCTGAATGTTTCATTTCAGCTATTGTACTTTTCAACTCACATTTTTTTATTTGCCTTCCTAAAGTTTCTGTCTCTTAATGTTTTCCATTTTTTGTATTTTTTTGATATGCCATAGTTGTACCTATTTTGCTGTTTTTCATTTGATGAAAATTTGTACTCATGGTTTCCTTTAGTTCTTTATACATATTTCTTTTACATCTTTTAGCAGATTTTAAATAGTTGACTTATTTTACTTGTCTAGTTAAGTCCAGTGTTTGAACTTCTGAAGGGACAATTTCTACCAGCTTCATTTTTCTTGTAATGGGCCCAATGTTTGTTTCCTTGCCTCCCTCATAATTATTTTGTTGAAACTAGGTATTTGGAATATTATAATATAGCAATTTGGGAATCAGACTTTTCCCCATCTCCAGAGTTTGTTTTACTTGTTGTAGTTGGTATTGTATCTATAGAACATACAACAGTTCTAAAGTTAGTTGTGAAATAGAACTATTGTGTATTCTAAAGTTGTAGAATATCGTATATTGTAAACTCTTGTTAGAATATACAATAGTTCTATTTCAGAACTAACTTTGTAATGTCTGTATTTGTCATGTGTGGCCACCGAAGTCTCTTTTCTGATAGCGTAATGGTCATATAGTGATTTGAAGGCCTGGAACAAAAAAGGAAAAAAACTTCTAGTCTTTTTACATGGGCTCTGTGTGTACATAGGGACATGCCTTTAATACTTAGGTAGGCAGTTAACTGTGCCTTGACCTTCATTTCTGGCTTGTGCAGAGCCTGAAAGTCACCAAAAGATGAGGGTTTTGTGCCTTCTCAGGTATTTTCTGGGCATGCTCCCAGCCCTGAGTATGTGCTTGGAATTACAGGTTCTTAAGAATATGAGGAAGATTTTCAAAGTCCTACTCCCCAAACATCTTTTTCCCCATTTTTCCTTTCAGGCTTTTTGGTTAGTCTTTTGTTTGCTTCTACTGTTTTCTCTTGCCTCAAGCAGTACTGACTAATACATTTGCCTTTACATGTGTCGATCACGTGTGTTCCAGGTAACCAGCTCAGTCCTGAAAGAATTTGGAGTTAGATAAATAAAGACAACCCTTTGAGCCAGTCCTTCAGGGAACCACCAGACAGGTCAGGAAAAGCAACCACAGAGTAAGGTCTGTTCTGCTCCCTGCAAGTACTAGGAATGCAGGCTGTTGTCTTCAAGGTTGTAGAAAAAGCAGGGGAAAGAGGTCCATTTAAAGTATCATAAAGCTCTCTTACCCAGATTCAGCTGGGTTTTCTGAGAAGGCATTCTCCTGATTGCTGTGGACTTTTGATACATTTCAAGAATTCCGATAAAGTTGATTCGGACCGCTTTTGCCAGTTTACTCACTGTTTTTGTGGAGGGATGAACGTTTGGAATTCCCTCCTCCACCACTGTCACTGTCATCGCTTCTTTCAAGTTTTCTTGAGCACCTCTGTGTTCCTAGGTCTGTGCAGTGGCTTGAGAGTACAGTGATGAATGGGACCATATGGTCCCACCCTCATGGGCAGTCTCTAATTCCTGCCTTATGAACTGAAGATCTATTTCTTGTCCTGACTTTATATTCTTCATGGTTAAAAGTTTTGGGGCCTCTGAAGTGTGCATTTGAACTCAGGCATGGCCTTCTGGGACTGTTTATGCCCTATCACCCTGAATATCTAGTTGAATATGCTTGTTGCATTTTTGTTCCGTGAGAGTTACCATATGCACTAGAATTAAGGTATAATTGGCAGGGCGTGGTGGCTCATGCCTGTAATCCCAGCACTTTGGGAGGCCAAGGTGGATGGATCACGAGGCCAAGAGATCAAGAGATCAAGACCTGCCTGGCCAACACGGTGAAACCCCGTCTCTACTAAAAATACAAAAATCAGCTGGGTGTGGTGGTGTGCACCTGTAGTCCCAACTACTTGGGAGGCTGAGGCAGGAGAATCGCTTGAACCTGGAAGGCAGAGGTTGCAGTGAGCCGAGATCATGCCACTGCACTTCAACCCGGGTGACAGAGCAAGACTCCATCTCAAAAAAAAAAAAAAAAAAAAGAATTAAGGCATAATTTATTTCACTGCTCCTAAAGTCACACTTTTCCATCTTCATAAATGTTGGCTTTCATTTCATGGACTTGGTTGTCCCCAGCACTGTTACCTATATCATGTGTATTGTTTCCGTAAATAGGGTGTCGTGTTAATAAACCCAGTCTGATATCCCAGTTGGAACAAGACAAGAGGGTGATAACAGAGGAAAGAGGAATTCTACCAAGCACCTGTCCAGGTGAGCACCAGGTGGATATGAGCCCTTGTGAGGAATAGCTCTGGCCAGTGACTTGGGGGTTGGGAGTATTACATTAGTTCATGTCAATCAGGGAACTTTGTAAAATACCCTGTTCCTGACAAACATGCACAAGAACATTTGGTGTGAGCTTCCTCATGTCCTTTCTTTTCTCTCTAACTCCCTTGTCATCATCTCATAGTTCGCTTTGGGCTCAGGGAAGAAACAAAGATGCAACTCTTTTGAAAATTTCAGTCAAGTTCCTTCCCACTTTGCATTCCTGATCACTCCTCTTGTCAACCTGTGATCAATCTCAATTTGTCTAGAATCCTTTTTTAAAATTAATACCTAAAATTTTCATAACCAAATCCTCTTTGTTGCAAACATCCTCAAAAACCCTGATCCCTCAGAATCTGCCTTTACTCATGTGTACACTTTTCCATTTCTTTTCTCCATCAATCTAAATTTCTTTTCAATTTGTTTCAGATTTGGAGACTCTACTTAAAGCCAAATGGTTAACTCCTAAGAAGCATGTTTTCAGAAAAGAACAGTCTAAAGGTGTAAAAACGGTAAGACTAACATGGGTGATTTCTGGTTTTCTACAGTAGGAGAATGCCTTAAGTTTAGAAAGGGCACAAAATAACCAGGAGAGGCATTAAAGGAAAGTGTCATTTATAATTGAGAATGCCGTGTTCCTGGAGAGACACTGTGAAAATTATAAATATTTAGAGAAGTGTGAGTTAGGTCCAAACTTATTTCTTCACGGAGAGTTCCCACAAGTAAATATTTCCTATCTCTGGCTCAGATATTGACTGTTGGAACAAAACTTCATCCACACGTTATCAGAAAATGTTTTGTGAATCTGATAAGGACTTGTGGCAAAGCATCTATGTTTTTTAACTTTCTTAGAGCTAAAACTGGGCAGAAATCACATACAACCACTGAAAGTAGCCAAAATATCAATTATAATAATGTAACAGAATTCCTGGGAGAGAAGATTCCTAGGAGAACATTAAGTATTTCAAATATTATAAATTATAGTTATCATTTGTCTCTTAATCCACAGGAAAGAAGTCATCGTGGAGTGAAACTCAATGAATGTAATCAGTGTTTTAAAGTCTTCAGCACGAAATCTAACCTAACTCAGCACAAGAGAATTCATACTGGAGAAAAACCCTATGACTGTAGTCAATGTGGGAAGTCCTTCAGTAGCAGATCTTACCTTACTATTCATAAGAGAATCCATAATGGGGAGAAACCCTATGAATGCAATCACTGTGGGAAAGCATTTAGTGATCCCTCATCCCTTAGACTGCATTTGAGAATTCACACTGGAGAAAAACCCTACGAATGTAACCAGTGTTTTCATGTTTTCCGCACCAGTTGTAACCTCAAAAGCCACAAGAGGATTCACACGGGGGAGAATCACCATGAATGTAATCAGTGTGGAAAAGCTTTCAGCACAAGGTCCTCTCTCACTGGGCACAATAGCATTCATACAGGGGAGAAACCTTATGAATGTCACGATTGTGGGAAAACCTTCAGGAAGAGCTCCTATCTGACACAGCACGTAAGAACTCATACTGGAGAAAAACCCTATGAATGTAACGAGTGTGGGAAATCCTTCAGCAGTAGCTTTTCTCTTACTGTGCACAAGAGAATACATACTGGAGAGAAACCCTACGAGTGCAGTGACTGTGGAAAAGCCTTTAATAATCTCTCAGCTGTGAAGAAACACTTAAGAACTCACACTGGAGAAAAACCCTATGAATGTAATCATTGTGGGAAATCCTTCACAAGTAACTCCTATCTTTCTGTGCACAAGAGAATACATAATAGGTGGATATGAATTACTGCAGGAACTTCTGGAGGAAAGCACTCATTGATCTTTCATCCCTAAGATAGTTTGAGAGAGCTCACACTGGATATATAAGTTATTTGTTGCAGCATAACAAATGATCCCCCCAAATTTTGTGGCTTCAAACACGAAATGTTTATTCTCTAACAATTTCTACAGGTCAGGAATTCAAGAACGGCTTATCTCTGTAGTTACACTGCAGGATCTCTCATGCCTTTACTTACAATCAAGATATCAGCCAAAGATATGGTCATCTAACATCTTTACTGATGAACAGTCCATTTCCAAGATGACTTACTCACATGCCTGGAAAGTTGATGTTGGTTGTTGTCAGGGGACCTTCAGTCATTACCATGTAGGCCTCTTTACAAGGCCGAGCTCCTTGACAATTTGGCAATAAGTTCTCCCCAAGGTTAGTGATCCAAGAGAGGACCAATACAGAGGCCAAAATGGCTTTTATGACCTATCCTCAGGAGGACTGCTAAGCTTTCACTTATTTCCTATTGTGTTGGTCTCACAACACACCAATCCTGATACAATGTGAGAGACTGCAGAAGGTATGAATACCAGGAAACAGATAACTCAGAAGCATCTGGGAAATTTGCCATGGAATTAATGAAGAAAAGCCCTCAGCACATCATCCTTCTACTCTAATCAATATGAAATAGCATTCAGTAACTCGTATTAATTCACTCTGAAGAGAAACCTTTTGAGGACAATCTGTATGGTAAAGCTCTCAGCTCGAATTCTCACCTTCATGGGCCCAGAAGATTATGTACTGAGAGAATCCTGAAGAATGGAACAGCTGTAGAAAGCCTTCAGTGCTATCAGCAGGGATTCATGTGACAGCTCACACTAAGGGAGAAAACCTGTGAAGGTCTCAGAAGGCTTCAGTGACAGTCATCCCTTAAGACACATTGGAAATCACACCATGGAACAACACTCAGAAATGCAGAATACCCTACAGCAAAAGTGTTCACATTACTGAGCAAACTATAGTGTGGTATTCTGCAGTGACTGTGGGAAAGCCTTGAATGTTCTATTGGTTTTTAAGGGACTTGAGAATTAATTCTGGAGAGAATGCCCCATTGAACATCATCAATATTGGAGAGCTTTCTGTTTTTCTACATTTGTTAGGAAACTTGTGAGCATTCACACTACAGAGAAACTTGAAATATAAAGAGGAAGAGAAAGCCTTCAGTGATGCCTCTGTGTTAGGGAAAATATGGAACTTCTCCCTGGATGCAAAACCTATGAGTATATTAATATTGGAAAATTTTTCAGTGATTCTTCTCTTTCTTGTATATGAGAGAACTTATATGGAGAAACCCCTAGGAATGTAATCAGTGTTAGGATGCCTCAGCCTGAACTCTTCACTGAGTGGCCACAATTTTCACTGGGAACAAAAAGTATAATAACTGTTTTGAGTGTGGGATATCCTTTATCAGTGTCTCATCTGTAGATTGGACTGCTGGCTCATTAATTTTTTTAGTCTTTTTTTCTTTTAATATAAACATTTGTGTATAGCTGTTCCCTAAAATAAACATTAACATATTTCATAATTTTAATGCAATATATTTATTATAATTAATTTGCTTGTTAAAGACATCCACACATTGCATATTCAAAAAGTTATTTCCAAATACCTTCTGAGTGATTCAGTTTATCATAATGGAAATTAGTATTTATAAACACATTTTTCTAATGTAGTGGTATTTTTGGCAGAGTACATGAGCTTTATGATACTGATTATTTTCTCTCTATCTTGGTATGCCAAATACTGTTGGTTTCTTTCCCAGTGTCTGTTCTCTTCGGTTTATTCGTTTAAAGAAACAAACATGTTGTTCAAGTTGTCTGTGAACAATATCGAAAGTTCTCAATCTTACAGTTTTTCCTGAAGCCCAGGCAGGTTTTTTCGCACTCCCCTGGCAATGAGAAGTAAGTCGAAGTAACTGTGTGGAACATCTCCTGGCTTGTTCTCCTCACATATTTTCCATTCACCTCACCCATTCTGTCTCTTGGAAAGTGGCCTCAAGGTCTAGAGTTTGAAGAGCTTTTTGACCACAATGACAGAAACCGAAGTGCAGCCAAAAATCACAATGCTGTGGGCTCTCCAGGAACCTCCGATTGGCTGCATCTGCTCTGGACTCCTTATTCTTATACTTCTTATGTGACTAAAAGAAACCCCTAGGCTGGGTGTGGTGGCTCACGCCTTTAATCCCAGCACTTTGAGAGGCTGAGGTGGGTGGATCATGAGGTCAACAGATCGAGACCATCCTGGCCAACGTGGTGAAACCCTGTCTCTACTAAAAGTATAAAGATTAGCTGGGCGTGGTGGTGCACACCTGTATTCCCAGCTACTCGGGAAACTGAGACAGGAGAATTGCCTGAACCTGGGAGGTAGAGGTTGCAGTGAGCCAAGATGGCGCCACTGCACTCCAGCCTGGCAACAGAGCGAGACTCCGTCTCAAAATAAACAAATAAATGAATATTTTTTAAAAAAGAAACCCCTAACTGATTGAAGCCAACATGATCTGTTGTTTGTTTTTGAGGTGGTGTTCTGTTAACTTCCAGCAGGATGCAGAATCTAACTGGTAAACCTATAAATTGGTCAAATTTTACCCATGTTGTTTCTTTGAAAACAATGTATATTCTCTAATATTTGGTTATAGGGTATATGAACATTAATGCAACTTAATTGTATTTCCAAGTACAGTACATATGTTCAGATTTCTTTTTCTAACCTTATTTAGTGATAGAGGTGTGGTAAACTCTTCCATTATGTTTATGTATTAACACTGTAATTTTGTCATTTTTATATATTTTGACGTTATGTAACTAGATGCATACAGGATTAGGTATTTTCTTCTGTATTCCTTTTTATGTGGAGATGATATTTTTACATAGCAAAGTATTGTAATGCATTAATAATAAATGGTCAAACATTTATTTATTTATTTATTTATTTTAGATGGAGTTTCACTCTTGTCATCAAGGGTGGAGTGCAGTGGTGCGATCTCGGCTCACTGCAACCTCGGCCTCCCAGGTTCCAGCAATTCTCCTGCCTCAGCCTCCTGAGTAGCTGGGATTACAGGCATCTGCCACCACGCCCAGGTAATTTTTTTATATTTTTAGTAGAGATGGGGTTTCACCATGTTGGCCAGGCTAGTCTCGAACTCCTGATGGTCAGACATTTATATTGCACTTCCCATAGATCAGGCCCCCTTCTAAGTGACATGTAAGTATTAACTCAGTATGCATTATAAACTTAAGTATGTAATGTTATTATCCCCAGTTTACAGATGAGAAAACTGGTATGATACACTTAAGTTACTTGCCTGCATTCACTGACTGGTAAATGGTAGAGCCAAGATCTGAACCCAGACAGTCCATGCACTTAACCACTACCCTATTAACGGAGTATGTTCTGTGTGCCAGGCAAAGTTTTGCCATTGAAATACTTCACCTAATGGAGGAGGAACAGATTATAGAAAAATCAAGAAAATATGGTATTATAGAGTTATGGGAAAAAAAAGCATTTTAGGAGAGTTAAGGGGGGTTGGGAATAATAATTTTATATAACTAGGAAAAGAAAGCCTCTTGGTAAGGAGCATTTGAGCGGAGATCTCAACAAGTTGGGACAGTGAGTCATATGAATTTGTCTTGCAAGAGTAGTGTTGGCATGCAAAGGCCCACAACAAGGAGGCCAATACAGCTGGAGTGGAACAAAGGGGTGATGAGGGAGCAGTAAAAGATGATGTGGTCAGAGACATGGTAGATCCTGATCTTGTTGGGTTTTCTGAGACATTGTTAGGACTTTTCCTTATTTCAGTGAGTTGGCACATCAGTCAGGGTCCCAGCAGGAACTCAGGTTGACACCCACAGACTAGGACAATTCAGGTAGAGTTTTCATAAAGGATCTACTCAGTCCTGTGGACAGGATCCAGGGAAACCACAAAAAGTTGTAAAGCACCCAGCAGCTTAGCAGGGCAGAGCTCTAACACCCCACAGCCTGAAGGGACGAAGGGAGGGAGCAACTGAATCTGGAGATGAGAGGAGAGGGCTGCGTTCCAGGAGCTGAGAGAGGTCAGTCAGTGATAGCATCCAGCCCCAGGTCCTCCTGCAGGAAATAGCCAGGGTCAGACCTCACTCTCCTTCATCCATTGAGACAGGAAAATGTCCTCATTTATGAATATATAAATCAATAGCAGCAGATCCAGAGACAATTTGGGTATTGGAGTTAGCAGACAAAGACTTTAAAATAACCAAGAATAATATGTTAAGGGAAATGGAGGAAACATGGACAAACCATAGAAAATGAGAGACAAACTGCAAATCTACCAAACAACCAAAGAAGAAGGACACATTGCTTTCAAAGGAGCATCAATAAGACTAATGATGACTTTTCAAAAGAAACTATGGAAGCAAGAAGACAATGAATGACATCTGACATATAAAGGGTTAAATGGGTTGGAGGAGGGGGAAATTGTCAATCAAAAGTTCTGTAACCTAAGAAAATATTCTTCAAAACTGAAGGCAACAATGTTTTCCAATGGGAGGGAATTTTTTTTTTTTTTGAGATGGAGTCTTACTCTGTCGCCATGCTGGAGTGCAGTGGCATGATCTCGGCTCACTGCAACCTCCTCCTCCTGGGTTCAAGTGATTCTCCTGCCTCAGCCTCCTGAGTAGCTGGGACTACAGGTGTGTGCTACCACGCCCAGCTAATTTTTGTATTTTTAGTGGAGACAGGGTTTCACCATGTTGGCCAGGATGGTCTTGATCCTTTGACCTCACATGATTTGCCCACCTCGGTCTCCCAAAGTGCTGGGATTACAGATGTGAGCCACCACGCCCGGCCTGGGAGGGATTTTTTTAAGCTGAGAGAATTAACAGCATAACTGTATTTTCAGAAACACTGAAGAGATTTCTTCAGGCTTCAGGAAAATGATTCCATAGAGACATACATAATTCCAGGAATTAAGATCAACAGGAAACATAAGATGCAAGTAAATATAAATCAGTACTGACTGTATAAAACAACCCTGTATAGTTTTACAACTTTTATGTATATCTAAACTTTCCAAAATAAAATGCTTTTAAAAACACATTGCATTTATCTCCCCAAACTAGAGGTGGTGGAAAGCACTGCAGGAGATTTCTCCCCCAACACACACAAACACACAAGACTAGTGATTATGGAAGGCCCAACAAGTGGTGCGTATAGTCTGCATCTAACAATAGAGCTGATAGAAGTCCTAGTAAGGGGTCATCAGGCCCCTCCAAAACTAGAGGCAACAAGACCTCAGTTAGCAGGTGTCATCCCCAAACACAAAAGATACTGAGAAAGCAAGACATCCATCCTCCCAAAACTAGAACTGATGGAAATTTCAGTAAGCACCTCCAGTTATGTCTGATACTTGAAATGACAGCAGTCCCATAAGTGACTTCCTCAGCTGCCCCTCAGCACTAAACAATGAGGATCCCAAGCCCAGTGACCTACCTCATCTATACCAATAATAAGGAAGACCCAGAAAGTGACTCTAGTAACCCCCTCAACACTAGATAAAATAGGTTAAAAGAGACCCTTCCAAACCCACTGGACAGAGATAAGTGGACCCCCACAGAATAACAACCCATCTTCTTCCCAAACTAAGACAATGGGACCTCCATCCAGGTACACTTCCCTGACTCCCCAATATTTAAAAAATGGGAGTCAAAGGTAGTGATCCTCCAGGCCCTAAAAAACAGGAGCTCGTACCTCCAGCCTCTTAGTTACACCCCTCAACATAATGAGGATTCCATCAGATGAGAACTTCAAGTGACCCCCCTATATTCCTCTAACATTAGATGAAGGAAACCCAAAAAGGCAATTTCCAATCCCCTACATACTAAAGAAAGCTCCAAATTCCACAACACTCTCACTCAACACAAACCCTAGCTTGCCTCCCTTGTCTCCCCAAGAGCAGACACAAATATCCCCAGCAAGGATACCACAGTCTTCCCCCAATACAATCATGAGAATCTCAACAGACAACCCGCCAGGTTCTACCTCTCATTCGATTATTACAAAATAAGAGTTGACAGAAGCATCAGGAAGCAACACTCTCAACATAAATGAGGAGAGCCCACAGTGTGAGTCCCTCAAGTCTTCCCTAACATAAGATGACTGCCCCTTCAGTGAGCCCTCTTTATTCCAAACACAAGAAACCAGCTGAGCCCTAGTAGGCAACTCTTCAGCCTGCTCTTGCAATGCAGATGTCTGTCCCCACCTGATAGCAGATACGTAGAGCCCCATCAAACCAAGTGTCTCCTTTCCCAGGGAATGTTAGAACATGGAAGACAACAGTAGTCCCAACATGCCAGCATATACCCCCAAGCTCCCATAATACAGGAGGTGACAGGAGCCCAGGAAGCAAACCTTCCCCCAACATTTCCTGCACCCAGCAGACCGCTCTTATAGGCTGCATTCCCAGCTGACCCTCAGAGCATCAACTGCTCAGAAAGGCCCTGAGAGGAAAAGGAAGGGTGAAGCTGGGGGCGAGGCTGAGAAGAACAGAGAGGGGAGAAAGGGGAAAGGAAACCTTGCAACTTATCCCAAACACAGCCATAAATGCCAGAGGCCCCAGACAGCTACAATGAAACCAGGCTCTACAGCAGAAAAAAAAGATAACAGGGGGTGGGGATTTCTGGGCTGATGAGGTGGTCTGGAGGAAAGGTGGATGTGTTCGCTAGCCTTCAAGATGCTCACCAAGGATCCTTGCCACCTGAGATTCCTGTCCTGTGTAGCACCCCACACACACCCCAATATTTAATCAGATGACCCATATAATCAATACAGTGCTGCCGCTGAAGTGACCATGTGTGGCATCTCAGGCCAGGTCATAAGACACACTGAAGCTTCCTCCTTGGTTTCTTCAATTGCTCCCTCCCTGGAGAAAGCCATCCACCATGCCATGAGGACACTCAAGCAGCGCCGTGGCAAAGGACCAACTTTCCAGCACCACATTGCTAGGCAGAAGATGAGCCACCTTGGAAAGAGATCTTCCAGCCCCAAATTTTGAACTCTAATTAATGATATGTATGTTAAAAATGTTTAGGGGAGAAATCTATTGCTGTCTGCAACCTACTTCAAAATGCAAAAAAAAAAAAGAATAAAAATAAAAAAAGATGGGTTGATGAATGATACAGAGATCAATGTGGTCAAGCAAGTATAATAAAGTATCACTGATGGAATCTAGATGGTAGATTATATTAGTTTGGTAGGGCTACTATAAAATACCACAGACTTGCTGGTGAAAAGTAGAAATTTGGGCCAGGCCCAGTGGCTCACGCCTGTAATCCAGCACTTTGGGAGGCCGAGGGTGGCGGATCATTTGAGGTCAGGCGTTCTAGACCAGCCTGGCCAACATAGCAAAACCCCGTCTTTACTAAAAATACAAAAATCGTGTGGGCATGGTGGTGCATGCCTGTAGTCCCACCTACTTGGGAGTCTGAGGCAAGAGAATCACTTGAACCTGGGAGGCAGAGGTTGCGGTAAGCCAAGATCACACCATTGCACTCCAGCCTGGGCAACAGAGTGAGACTCCATTTCAAAGAAAATAAATAAATAAAAAGTAGAAATTTATTTTCCCACAGTCCTGGAGGCTGGAAGTCCAAGATCAAGGGGCTGGCAAGGTTGGTTTCTCCTGAGGTCTCTGCATGGCTTGCAGATGGCTACCCCCTTGCTGCCCCTTCTGTCTGTGCACCACGATGCTTTTTGATCTATTATGTCCTAATTTCCTTATAAAAACACCAGCCAAACTGGATTAGGGCACACCCTAAAAGCCTCATTTTAACTTACTTAATTGCCTCTTTAAAAGCCTGATCTTGGCTGGGTGCGGTGGTTCATGCCTGTAATCCCAGCACTTTGGGAGGCCAACGTGGGTGGATCATGAGGTCAAGAGATTGAGACCATCCTGGCCAACATGGTGAAACCCTGTCTGTACTAAAAATACAAAAATTACCTGGGCATGGTGGCACGTGCCTGTAGTCACAGCTACTCAGAGGCTGAGGCAGGAGATCGCTTGAACCTGGGAGACGGAGGTTGCAGTGAGCTAAGATTGCACCACTGCACTCCGGCCTGGTGACAGAGTGAGACTCCGTCTCAAAAAAAAAAAAAAAAGCCTGATCTTACAAATAGAGTCCCATTCTGAGGTACTGGGGTTAGGGCTCCAGCATATTAATTTGGGGGGTGAGGGGATGGGGACAATTCAGTCTATAAGTGGATGCTCACTTGTAAAATTATTTCAACTTATCTCCCTGTTTGAAAATATTTAATAATAGGATGGGAACTGTAGCTCACACCTTAAGGCCAGTGCTTTGGGAGGCCAAGGAAGGAGGATCACTTGAGATCAGGAGTTCAAGACAAGCCTGGGCAACATAGTAAGACCCCATCTCTACCAAAAAAAAATTAGCTGGGCATGGTGGCATGTGCCTGTAGTATCAGCTACTCAAAAAGCTGAGGCAGGAGATTGCTTGAGCCCAGGAAGTCAAGGCTGCATTGAGCTGTGATTTGTTCTGTGGAGCAAGATCCTGTCTCAAAAAAAAAAAAAAAAAAAAAGACGGGTAACTGATCTGAAGGTGAAGCTTGGACCAGCAAAAAATGGACCAGAACAACCCAAATGCCCATCAATTTATAAATGAGTGTTTTTAATGTGATATATTCATACATTGTGTATTATTCAGCCACAGAGGTATGAAGGATGTGTCTACATGAATGAAAACCTTGTGCTAAGGGAAAGAGGCTACTCACAAAAGACCAACTATATGTAATTCCATTTCTATGAAATGTCAAAAATAGATAAATCTATACAGATGGAAAGTAGATTAGTGGTTGCTTAGGGGGAGTTGGACAGGGAAAATGCAGGGATATGGTTCAAGTTCTATTCAGTTCCTTTTCATAATTTCTATCTCTTTATTGATACTCTTGATGTTCTCTATATGTTGAGTGTAAGAGTTGAAGAAAGAAACAGGAAAAGCAGCTCAACAGTCAAAGACAGGTTTATTTTGGGAATAAACCTGAGAGGGGCTTCTGGCCAATTTAGGTCAGGAGTATTCTCTCTTACAGACTAAAACTATTTAAGAGTTTAGGGGCTGGGCACGGTGGCTCATGCCTATAATCCCAGCACTTTGGGAGGCCGAGGCAGGTGAATCACAAGGTCAGGAGTTCGAGACTAGACTGACCAACATGGTGAAACCCTGTCTCTACTAAAAATAGAAAAATTAGGAGGGAGGAGCCAAGATGGCCAAATAGGAACAGCTCCAGTCTACAGCTCCCAGAGTGAGCGACGCAGAAGATGGGTGATTTCTGCATTTCCATCTGAGGTACTGGGTGCATCTCACTAGGGAGTGCCAGACAGTGGGCGCAGGACAGTGGGTGCAGTACACCATGTGCGAGCTGAAGCAGGGCAAGGCATTGCCTCACTCGGGAAGTGCAAGGGGTCAGGGAGTTCCCTTTCCTGGTCAAGGAAAGGGGTGACAGACGGCACCTGGAAAATTGGGTCACTCCCACCCAAATACTGCGCTTTTCCGATGGGCTTAGGAAACGGCGCACCAGGAGATTGTATCCTGCACCTGGCTCGGAGGGTCCTATGCCCACGGAGTCTTGCTGATTGCTAGCACAGCAGTCTGAGATCAAACTGCAAGGCAGCAGCGAGGCTGGGGGAGGGGTGCCCGCCATTGCCCAGGCTCGCTTAGGTAAACAAAGCAGCCAGGAAGCTCGAACTGGGTGGAGCCCACCACAGCTCAAGGAGGCCTGCCTGCCTCTGTAGGCTCCACCTCTGGGGGCAGGGCACAGACAAACAAAAAGACAGCAGTAACCTCTGCAGACTTAAATGTCCCTGTCTGACAGCTTTGAAGAGAGCAGTGGTTCTCCCAGCATGCAGCTGGAGATCTGAGAACAGGCAGACTGCCTCCTCAAGTGGGTCCCTGACCCCTGACCCCTGAGCAGCCTAACTGGGAGGCACCCCCCAGTAGGGGCAGACTGACACCTCACACGGCCGGGTACTCATCTGAGACAAAACTTCCAGAGGAACGATCAGACAGCAGCATTCGCGGTTCATGAAAATCCGTGGTTCTGCAGACAAGGCTGCTGATACCCAGGCAAACAGGGTCTGGAGTGGACCTTAAGCAAACTCCAACAGACCTGCAGCTGAGGGTCCTGTCTGTTAGAAGGAAAACTAACAAACAGAAAGGACATCCACACCAAAAACCCATCTGTACATCACCATCATCAAAGACCAAAAGTAGATAAAACCACAAAGATGGGGAAAAAACAGAGCAGAAAAACTGGAAACTCAGAAAAGCAGAGCGCCTCTCCTCCTCCAAAGGAACGCAGTTCGTCACCAGCAACGGAACAAAGCTGGATGGAGAATGATTTTGACGAGTTGAGAGAAGAAGTCTTCAGACGATCAAACTACTCCGAGCTACAGGAGGAAATTCAAACCAAAGGCAAAGAAGTTGAAAACTTTGAAAAAAATTTAGACGAATGTATAACTAGAATAACCAATACAGAGAAGTGCTTAAAGGAGCTGATGGAGCTGAAAGCCAAGGCTCAAGAACTACGTGAAGAATGCAGAAGCCTCAGGAGCCGATGCGATCAACTGGAAGAAAGGGTAGCAGTGATGGAAGATGAAATGAATGAAATGAAGGGAGAAGGGAAGTTTAGAGAAAAAAGAATAAAAAGAAATGAACACAGCCTCCAAGAAATGTGGGACTATGTGAAAAGACCAAATCTGCATCTGATCAGTGTACCTGAAAGTGACAGGGAGAATGGAACCAAGTTGGAAAACACTCTGCAGGATATTATCCAGGAGAACTTCCCCAATCTAGCAAGGCAGGCCAACATTCAGATTCAGAAAATGCAGAGAATGCCACAAAGATACTCCTCAAGAAGAGCAACTCCAAGACACATAATTGTCAGATTGACCAAAGTTGAAATGAAGGAAAAAATGTTAAGGGCAGCCAGAGAGAAAGGTCGGGTTACTCACAAAAGGAAGCCCATCAGACTAACAGCGGATCTCTCAGCAGAAACTCTACAAGCCAGAAGAGAGTGGGGGCCAATATTCAACATTCTTAAAGAAAAGAATTTTCAACCCAGAATTTCATATCCAGCCAAACTAAACTTCATAAGTGAAGGAGAAATAAAATACTTTACAGGCAATCAAATGCTGAGAGATTTTGTCACCACCAGGCCTGCCCTAAAAGAGTTCCTGAAGGAAGCACTAAACGTGGAAAGGAACAACTGGTACCAGCCCCTGCAAAATCATGCCAAAATGTAAAGACCATCAAGACTAGGAAGAAACTGCATCAACTAACGAGCAAAATAACCAGCTAACATCATAATGACAGGATCAAATTCACACATAACAATATTAACTTTAAATGTAAATGGACTAAATGCTCCAATTAAAAGACACAGACTGGCAAATTGGATAAAGAATCAAGACCCATCAGTGTGCTGTATTCAGGAAACCCATCTCACGTGCAGAGACACACATAGGCTCAAAATAAAAGGATGGAGGAAGATCTACCAAGCAAATGGAAAACAAAAAAAGGCAGAGGTTGTAATCCTAGTCTCTGATAAAACAGACTTTAAACCAACAAAGATCAAAAGAGACAAAGAAGGCCATTACATAATGGCAAAGGGATCAATTCAACAAGAAGAGCTAACTATCCTAAATATATATGCACCCAATACAGGAGCACCCAGATTCATAAAGCAAGTCCTGAGTGACCTACAAAGAGACTTAGACTCCCACACAATAATAATGGGAGACTTTAACACCCCACTGTCAAAATTAGACAGATCAATGAGACAGAAAGTTAACAAGGATACCCAGGAATTGAACTCAGCTCTACACCAAGCAGACCTAATAGACATCTACAGAACTCTCCACCCCAAATCAACAGAATGTACATTTTTTTCAGCACCACACAACACCTATTCCAAAATTGACCACATAGTTGGAAGTAAAGCTCTCCTCAGCAAATGTAAAAGAACAGAAATTATAACAAACTATCTCTCAGACCACAGTGCAATCAAACTAGAACTCAGGATTAAGAAACCCACTCAAAACTGCTCAACTACATGGAAACTGAACAACCTGCTCCTGAATGACTACTGGGTACATAATGAAATGAAGGCAGAAATAAAGATGTTCTTTGAAACCAATGAGAACAAAGACACAATATACCAGAATCTCTGGGACACATTCAAAGCAGTGTGTAGAGGGAAATTTATAGCACTAAATGCCCACAAGAGAAAGCAGGAAAGATCCAAAATGGACACCCTAACACACAATTAAAAGAACTAGAAAAGCAAGAGCAAACACACTCAAAAGCTAGCAGAAGGCAAGAAATAACTAAAATCAGATCAGAACGGAAGGAAATAGAGACCAAAAAAAACCCTTCAAAAAATTAGTGAATCCAGGAGCTGGTTTTTTGAAAGGATCAACAAAATTGATAGACCACTAGCAAGACTAATAAAGAAAAAAAGAGAGAAGAATCAAATAGACACAATAAAAAATGATAAAGGGGATATCACCACCGATCCCACAGAAATACAAACTACCATGAGAGAATACTACAAACACCTCTATGCAAATAAACTAGAAAATCTAGAAGAAATGGATAAATTCCTCAACACATACACTCTCCCAAGACTAAACCAGGAAGAAGTTGAATCTCTGAATAGACCAATAACAGGAGCTGAAATTGTGGCAATAATCAATAGCTTACCAACCAAGAAGATTCCAGGACCAGATGGATTCACAGCTGAATTCTACCAGAGGTACAAGGAGGAACTGGTACCATTCCTTCTGAAACTATTCCAATCAATAGAAAAAGAGGGAATCCTCCCTAACTCATTTTATGAGGCCAGCATCATCCTGATACCAAAGCCTGGCAGAGACACAACCAAAAAAGAGAATTTTAGACCAATATCCTTGATGAACATTGATGCGAAAATCCTCAATAAAATACTGGCAAACCGAATCCAGCAGCACATAAAAAGCTTATCCACCATGATCAAGTGGGCTTCATCCCTGGGATGCAAGGCTGGTTCAATATACACAAATCAATAAATGTAATCCAGCATATAAACAGAACCAACGACAAAAACCACATGATTATCTCAATAGATGCAGAAAAGGCCTTTGACAAAATTCAACAACCCTTCATGCTAAAAACTCTCAATAAATTAGGTATTGATGGGACATATCTCAAAATACTAAGAGCTATCTATGACAAACCCACAGCCAATATCATACTGAATGGGCAAAAACTGGAAGCATTCCCTTTGAAAACTGGCACAAGACAGGGATGCCCTCTCTCACCACTCCTATTGAACATAGTGTTGGAAGTTCTGGCCAGGGCAATTAGGCAGGAGAAGGAAATAAAGGGTATTCAGTTAGGAAAACAGGAAGTCAAATTGTCCCTGTTTGCAGACGACATGATTATATATCTAGAAAACCCCATTGTCTCAGCTCAAAATCTCCTTAAGCTGATAAGCAACTTCAGCAGAGTCTCAGGATACAAAATCAATGTACAAAAATCACAAGCATTCTTATACACCAATAACAGACAAACACAGAGCCAAATCATGAGTGAACTCCCATTCACAATTGCTTCAAAGAGAATAAAATACTTAGGAATCCAACTTACAAGGGACGTGAAGGACCTCTTCAAGGAGAACTACAAACCACTGCTCAATGAAATAAAAGAGGATACAAACAAATGGAAGAACATTCCATGCTCATGGGTAGGAAGAATCAATATCGGGAAAATGGCCATACTGCCCAGGGTAATTTATAGATTCAATGCCATCCCCATCAAGCTACCAATGACTTTCTTCACAGAACTGGAAAAAACTACTTTGAAGTTCATATGGAACCAAAAAAGAGCCCGCATCGCCAAGTCAATCCTAAGCCAAAAGAACAAAGCTGGAGGCATCACGCTACCTGACTTCAAACTATACTACAAGGCTACAGTAACCAAAACAGCATGGTACTGGTACCAAAACAGAGATATAGATGAATGGAACAGAACAGAGCCCTCAGAAATAACACCACATATCTACAACTATCTGATCTTTGACAAACCTGAGAAAAACAAGCAATGGGGAAAGGATTCCCTATTTAATAAATGGTGCTGGGAAAACTGGCTAGCCATATGTAGAAAGCTGAAACTGGATCCCTTCCTTACACCTTATACAAAAATTAATTCAAGATGGATTAAAGACTTAAACGTTAGACCTAAAACCATAAAAACCCTAGAAGAAAACCTAGGCATTACCATTCAGGACATAGGCATGGGCAAGGACTTCATGTCTAAACACCAAAAGCAATGGCAACAAAAGCCAAAATTGACAAATCGGATCTAATTAAACTAAAGAGCTTCTGCACAGCAAAAGAAACTACCATCAGAGTGAACAGGCAACCTATAAAATGGGAGAAAATTTTCACAACCTACTCATCTGACAAAGGGCTAGTATCCAGAATCTACAATGAACTCAAACAAATTTACAAGAAAAAAACAAACAACCCCATCAAAAAGTGGGCAAAGGATATGAACAGACACTTCTCAAAAGAAGACATTTATGCAGCCAACAGACACATGAAAAAGTGCTCATCATCACTGGCCATCAGAGAAATGCAAATCAAAACCACAATGAGATACCATCTCACACTAGTTAGAATGGCAATCATTAAAAAGTCAGGAAACAACAGGTGCTGGAGAGGATGTGGAGAAATAGGAACACTTTTACACTGTTGGTGGGACTGTAAACTAGTTCAACCATTGTGGAAGTCAGTGTGGCAGTTCCTCAGGGATCTAGAACTAGAAATACCATTTGACCCAGCCATCCCATTACTGGGTATATACCCAAAGGACTATAAATCATGCTGCTATAAAGACACATGCACACGTATGTTTATTGGGGCACTATTCACAATAGCAAAGACTTGGAACCAACCCAAATGTCCAACAATGATAGACTGGATTAAGAAAACGTGGCACATATACACCATGGAATACTATGCAGCCATAAAAAATGATGAGTTCATGTCCTTTGTCGGGACATGGATGAAATTGGAAATCATCATTCTCAGTAAACTATCGCAAGGACAAAAAACCAAACACCGCATGTTCTCACTCATAGATGGGAATTGAACAATGAGAACACATGGACACAGGAAGGGGAATATCACACTCTGGGGACTGTTGCGGTGTGGGGGGAGGGGGGAGGGATAGCATTAGGAGATATACCTAATGCTAAATGACGAGTTAATGGGTGCAGCACACCAGCATGGCACATGTACACATATGTAACTAACTTACACATTGTGCACATGTACCCTAAAACTTAAAGTATAATAATAAAAAATTTTATTTGAAAAAATAATAATAATTAAATAAATAAATAAAAATAAAAATAGAAAAATTAGCCAGGCATGGTGGCACGTGCCTGTAATCTCATCTACTCAGGAGGCTGAGGCAGGATAATTGCTTGAACCTGGGAGGCTGAGGTTGCAGTGATGCGAGATCACGCCACTGCACTCCAGCCTGGGCAGCAGAGCAAGATTCCATCTCAAAAAGAAAAGTTTAGGGAGGGAGAGCTTATCACAGGTTCAGAATGTTTTCTGAGTGGAGGAGAGTTTATCTCAGCATTGGAATGTTTCTGGTCAAAGGTGTCATTTATGGTTTATGGTCAAGCTGAGATTAGCCATTAGACTCATGTTTTAGGGGCTGGATTTAGGCGATTTTTAATCAAAGGGAACTTAAAATAGTGGTGTTTGTCCAAGATGGCAATGCACCTGCTCTGTCATTGAGACATCTTTGTCAAGGGTTTTCTTTCAAGCTTGTCTGACCTGCCTTATTTTGGTGATGGTGTTCTCTTTCGTTTTTGGCTTTTAGCAGCCTGAATCCATGGTTTCTAGTTTCTGTCTCTAGTGATAAGCAGAAAAGAGGGATGAGGAAGGGGCTTTACTGGCCCAACCAGAAACAGAAACCAAAAACACATGACTATGTTCTCTCCCTTGGACACGCCTGCTTAGCTCTTTGAACATATTTAAGATAGTTGTTTTAAAGTCTTTGTAGGGGGATTCTCCCCCTTCCCCAGGTTTTGTTGTTGTGGTTTGCTTTGGGCTCCCCTTTTCCATTTGTTCAGTGACTTTTCCAACTATTTTTAGAAAGACTATATTCCTTGTTGTGTGTGGTCAGTAAAATCCCTTTTTCCATTATCTCAAATAGAACATAGATCTCTTTTTGGTTTTTTGTTTTTGTTTTTGTTTTTTGAGACAGAGTCTCAGTCTTGTCACTCAGGCCACAGTGCAGTGGCACGATCTTGGTTCACTGCAACCTCCACCTCCCAGGTTCAAGTGATTCACCTGCCTCAGCTTCCCAAGTAGCTGGGATTACAGGTGTGTGCCACCACACCCGGCTAATTTTTGTATTTTTAGTAGAGATGAGGTTTCACTATGCTGGTCAGGCTGGTCTTGAACTCCTGGTGGCCTCAAGTGATCTGCCTGCCTTGACCTCCCAAAGTGCTGGGATTACAGGCGTGAGCTGCCATGCCTGGCTAGTAATGTAACAATTAGTTTTAAAGTTAACTCTAGCATGACTTTCCAGGCAGGGATAGTGTCTACTGAAGGATTGAAAGACACAAACTACCAGCATCTGCCTGGGGCTAGGGGATATTGGGTTAGGCAAGAAGCAGACAGACCCAAAAGCCTCACAAAGGAGACAGCTGAGAAGGAAGTTTGTTGAAAATAATGAGGACTTGGAAGGGTCACCACATATCCCAGGGAAGGGACTGTAGTGTGCGGGACACTAGAAAGTAACACACTGGATCCAAGCTCAGAAAAACCTGAGATGGTTGGGCACGGTGGCTCATACCTGTAATCCCAGCTACTCGGGAGGCTGAGGCAGGAGAATCGCTTGAACCCAGGAGGCGGAGGTTGCAGTGAGCCGAGATCGCGCCACTGCACTCCAGCCTGGGCAACTAGAGTGAAACTCCGTCTCAAAAAAAAAAAAAAAAAAAAAAAAAGCAGTAAATCGATGGAGGAACATTTGTTTTTAGAACCATTTCTCTCCTGAAAACCTAATGTGTGATAAAGATAGAATTTCAAAACAGTTTAACAATGACGATTTAATTAGAGGCCTGTGGACAATAGATTATACATGTGTAAGCGAATTTTGCTCGACTAACTTTTGAATTAGGAAAACTCCTCAATATATTAGAAATATTAATATATCATCAAGCTAATATTTAAACATTATAAAGCTAACAAAACTCTGAGGAAGCAAGAAGAAAACAGAAACTAAATCATGTGCAACTTAGATATTTGATCAAAATATGCACATTTAGCGTGTCTATCAGGTGATAAGTAAAATATAGAAATTGATTCAAAATACAAAAGGAGCTCAAACATCTCAATAGCACACAACCTTTTTTTTTTTTTTTTTTTCTGAGACAGAGTCTATTGCCCAGTCTGGAGTGCAGTGGAACAATCTCAGCTCACCCTAACCTCCACCTCCCAGGTTCAAGCAATTCTCCGGCCTCAGCCTCCTGAGGAGCTGGCAGTACAGGCGCCTGCCACCACGCCTGACTAATCTGTGTATTTTTCGTAGAGACAGGATTTCACCATATTAGCCAGGCTGGTCTAGAACGCCCGACCTCAGGTAATCCTCCCACCTCATCTCCCCAAAGTGCTGGCATTACAGGCGTGAGACACAGTGCTTGACCCAATAGGACAAAATCTAATAATTTGATTTTGAAAATGGGCAAAAGACATGAATAGATTATTTTTTTATTTTTTTATTTTTAGACAGAGTCTCACTCTGTCACCCAGACTGGAGAGCAATGGCACGATCTCAGCTCACTGCAACCTCTGCCTCCCAGGTACAAGCGATTCTCCTGCCTCAGCCTCCCAAGTAGATGGGATTACAGGCATCCGCCACCACGCCCAGCTAATTTTTGTACTTTTAGTAGACACAGGGCTTCATCACGTTGGCCAGGCTGGTCTCAAACTCCTGACCTCAGGAGATCCGCCCACCTTGGCTTCCCAAAGTGCTGGGATTACAGGCATGAGCCACCACACCTGGCCTCTGAATAGACATTTTTCAAAAGAAGATATACAAATGGCAAACAGGCTTATGAAGAGGTGCTCAACATCATTGATCATCAGAGAAATGCAAGTCAAAACTATGAGGAGATACCATCTTACCCCAGTTAGCTTACATCCAAAAGACAGACAATAATACATGCTGGTAAGGATGTGGAGAAAAGGGAACGCTTGTACTGTGTTGCTTAGTTCAACCACTATGCAGAGCAGTAAGGGCCACAAAGTGAGACCTTGTCTCTAAAAAAAATTACAAAAACAGGCCTGGCGCAGTGGCTCACACCTATAATTCCAGCACTTTGGGAGGCCCAGGCAGACAGATCGCCTGAGCTCAGGAGTTCAAAACGAGCCTGGGCAACTTGGCAAAACCGCGTCTCTACTAAAAATACAAAAATTAGCTGGGTGTGGTGGAGCACGCCTGTAATCCGTTACTTGGGTGGCTGAGGCACGAGAATCGCTTGAGGCTGGGACGTGGAGGTGGCAGAGAGTCAAGATTTTACCACTGCACTCCAGCCTGGGCACCAGAGTGAGACTGTGTAAAAAAAAAATGGTGAATAGAAGAATAATTGAATAACTGCCTCAGACATTTATACAGTTCTCATCTCATTCTGGGCACACGGAAGACCGTGTTGGACTCATCTCCTTGATTTTAAAAACAGTCATTCTAAAATCAAGGAGACTAGATGTATCACTTCTAGGCCAAATCGTGAAAGAAAACATGTAAGAGTTTCATGTGCTCTTCATCTCTGTGATCACAATTGAAGAAGGCATGAGTTTGAGATGCTGCATCACTAAGATCGTGGTGATTCCATTATCATTACCCTTGTAACTTGTGAGCATCCTTACTGCCAGCAATCATTATTAGATATCAAATGTGAGATAGGAGTTCATATTTACTGTATGAATATCTTGGTCTGGGAGTGGTGGCTCATGCCTGTAATCCCAGTGCTTTGGGAGGCAGAGGCAGGAGGCTCACTTGATCCCAAGAGCCCAAGAGTTCGAGACCAGCCAGGACAATTAAGCGAGACCCCATCTCAACAAAAAATGTAAAAATCAGCCAAGTGTGGTGGTAGGTGCCTGTAGTCTCAGCTATTTGGGAGGCTGAAGTGGGAGGATCTCTTGAGCCTGGGATGTCAAGGCTACAGAGAGCCAAGATCGTGCCACTGAACTTCAGCCTGGGCAACAGAGCAAGACTGTCTCAAAAATAAAATGTTTTATTCTTTAGGCTTAAATTCTAACCCTCAAACCTCCAATGTGAAGGTATTAGGAGGTGGGGCATTTGGGAGATGATGACGTTATGAAGGTGGAGCCCTCATAGATGGGATTAGTGCCCTTCTGAAAGTGACAGAAGAGAGCTCGCCGGCACTTTCCATGTGAGGAGACAGGGAGGATATGACAGTCCCCAACCTGGAAGAGGATCCTCACCAGACCCCGATCATGCTGGCACCCTCATCTTGGACTTCCAGCCCCCAGAACAGTGATAAACAAATGTCTGTTCTTAAAAAAAAAAAAAAAAAAAAAAGCGTGGAAAGCAGTGTTAATGTTCCCAATCACTTTGAGTACATTCTTTCTTTAACTATGTCTTAATGCATAGTTGCGTTGTATGGCCTAGTTTGTAATGTTAGAATATGCATGTAAGTGAATTAATAAATACAGCAATAAAGAATACTGTTCAGGTTGGGAATGGTGGCTCACGCCTGTAATCCCAGCACAATGGGAGGCCAAGGCGGGTCAATCACCTGTAGTCGGGAGTTGGAGATCAGCCTGACCAACATGGAGAAACCCCGACTCTACTAAAAATACAAATCAGTTTGCCATAGTGGCACATGCCTTTAATCCCACTGCTCGGGAGGCTGAGGCAGGAGAATCACTTGAACCTGGGAGGCAGAGGTTGTGGTGAGCTGAGATCGCGCCATTGCACTCCAGCCTGGGCAACAAACGCTAAACTGAATCTCAAAAAATTAAAAAAAAAAAAAAAAAGAATGCTGTTTGTTGACCATTTGATCAGCCAGCCTTGGTGCTTCCTGGTGAGCCAGGAGAGCGCTGCCCCATTCCTACCCATTCCAGTAGACAGGGCATAAGAGTGATTCTCACTCTCTGCTATAGCCTCTTTATCCATTGGCTGAAATGATTTTTTTAAAGTGTCTTATAAATGTTTCCATAGTAAAAAAAGAATTGAATTTTATAGTGACTCTTTTGGGGATCATTACCCATAATTTGTTTGAACTCCTAAAAAATGGAAGTATGCCGAGCACAGTGGCTCATGCTTGTAATCCCAGCACTTTGGGAGGCTGAGGCGGGCGGATCACCTGATGTCAGGAGTTCAAGACCAGCCTGACCAATGTGGGGAAACCCCAACTCTACTAAAAATATAAAATCTGAAGATGACCTGTGGTGGGGGTATAAATGGATTCGTACATGTGTTTTGTGATTGTGTGGGTGTTTGTGTGTGTGTGTGTGTGTGTGTGTGCTGTCATCTGTGGAGTGGGGGATACTCTTTTGCCTCGAGAAAGCTCATCTCTATCCACTTACTCTGGGCTCTACCATCTGTGCCTTGTACCCAATAGAAATAAAACAATTTGGTGTAGAAATGGAGTTTTATTTTATTTTACTTTACTTTTTATTAGGATTATTTGTAGACCGGGTCTCACTCTGTCACTCAGGCTGGAGTGCAATGGCACGATCTCAGATCACTGCAACCTCTGCCTCCTGCACTGAAGCCATCCTCCCACCTCAGCCTCTGGAGTGGGGAGATCCCACACCTGTGTAATTTTTGCATTTTTTCTAGTGATGGGGTTTCCTCATGTTGCCCAGGCTGGTCTCCAACTCCTGGGCTCAAGCGATCCACCCGCTTCAGCCTCCCAAAGTGCTGGGATTACAGGTGTGAGCTATTGTGCGTGGCCAGAAATGGAGATTTTCTTTTTTTTCTCCTTTTTTTTTTTTGAGGCGGAGTCTTGCCCTGTTGCCCAGGCTGGAGTGCAGTGGAGTGACATTGGCGCACTGCAAGCTCTGCCTCCTCGGTTCACGCCATTCTCCTGAGGGGAGGGAGGGAGGGAGGGAGGGAAGGGAGAAAGGGAGGGAGGGAGGAAGGGAGGAGAAAATGTCCGAAGGAAAGAAAGAAAGAAAGAAAGAGAAAGAAAGAAGGAAAGAAAGAAAGAAAGAGAGAGAGAATATGTTCACAAAACCCACAATGAGTTACCAGCAATGAACTTTCTCCAGACAAAGAAGGGTCTGCACCCCAGGAACAGACACTTCATCCTGGCTACAAACACACACACACACACACACACACACACACACACACACACACACACACACAGGCTTTCATAGGCAATCCAGATATCCAGTCAAAGATTCCTTATATATTTCCCTTTACTGCCTTTTTTTTTTTTTTTTTGAGACAAAATCTCCCTCTGTCATCGAGGCTGGAGTGCAGTGGCACCATCTCAGCTCACTGCAACTTCTGCCTCCTGGGTTCAAGCAATTGACTTGTCTCAGCCTCCCAAGTAGCTGGGACTACAGCTGCACACCATCATCGTTGGGTAATTTTTGTATTTTTAGTAGAGTTAGGATTTCTCCCACATTGGTTAGGCTGGTCTTGAACTCCTGACATCAGGTGATCCGCCCACCCAAAGCGCTGGGATTACAGGCATAAGACACTGTGCTTGGCATACTTCCATATTTTAGGAGTTCAAACAAATTATGGGTAACAATCCCCAAAAGCGTCACTATAAAATTCAATTCGTTTTTTACTGTGGAAACATTTATAAGACATATGAAAAAATCATTTTAACCAATGGATAAAGAGGCTATAGCAGAAAGTGAGAATCACTCTTCTGCCATGTCTACTGGAATGAATGGGGGGTGCAGCAGGGCTCTCCTGGCCCACAAGGAAGCACCAAGACTAGCTGATCAAATGGTCAACAAACACCATTCCATTTTTTTTTCTTTTTTCAGATAGAGTTTAGCTTTTGTTGCCCAGGCTAGAGTGCAGGCACACGATCTCGGCTCACCACAACCTCTACCTCCTAGGTTCAAGTGATTCTCCTGCCTCAGCCTCCCGAGTAGCTGGGATTAAAGACACGTGCCACTATGACAGGCAGATTGGTATTTTTAGTAGAGTCGGGATTTCTCCATGTTGGTCAGGCTGATCTCCAACCCCCGACTTCAGATGATTCACCTGACTTGCCCTCCCATTGTGCTGGGATTACAGGCGTGAGCCACCATTGCCAACGTGAACAGTATTCTTGACTCCTGTATTTATTAATTCACTAACATGCATATTCTAACATTACAAACTAGGCCATCCAACACAAATATGCATCAAGACATAGTTAAGGAAAGAATGTACTCACAGTGATTGGGAACATTAACATTGCTTTCCACACTTTTTTTTTCTTTAAGAATACACATTTGTTTATCAGAGTTCTGGAGGCCGGAAGTCCATGATGAGGGTGCCAGCATGATCAGGATCTGGTGAGGACCCTCTTCCAGGTTGGAGACTGTCATATCCTCCCTGTCTCCCCACATGGAAGGTGCTGGCGAGCTCTCTTCTGTCACTTTCAGAAGGGCACTAAGACCATTTAAGAGGGTTCCACTTTCATAATCTCATCATCTCCCAAGGGCCCCACCTCCTAATACCTCCGCATTGGAGGTTTGAGGGTTAGAATTTAAGCCTAAAGGAAAAAGCATTTTCTTTTTGAGAGAGAGTATTGCTCTGATGCTCAGGCTGAAGTTCAGCGGCACATTCTCGACTCCCGGTAGCAATTACATCCCGGACGCAAGCGATCCTAACAGTTCAGCCTCCTAAGTAGCTGAGACTACCGGCACCTACCACCACACTTGGCTGATTTTTACATTTTTGTAGAGATGAGGGCCTCGCTATGCTGTCCCGGCTTGTCTCGAACTCCTGGGCTCAAGCGAGCCTCCTGCTTCTGCCTCCCAAAGCACTGGGATTACAGGCATGAGCCACCACTTCCAGACCAAGATATTCAAATAGTAAATATGAACTCCTATCTCAGATTCCATATCTAATAATGATTGCTGGCAGTAAGGATGCTCACAAGTTACAAGGGTAATGATAACGGAATCACCATGATCTTGGTGATGCAGCATCTCAAACTCATGCCTTCTTCAATTCTGATCACAGAGATGAAGAGCACATGAAACTCTCATACATTTTCTTTCAAGATTTCGCCTAGAAGTGATACATTTAGTCTCCTTGATTTTAGAATGACTGTTTTTAAAATCGAGGAGATGAGTCCAACATGGTCCTCTGTGTCCCCAGAGTGAGACGAGAAATCTATAAGTGACTCAGGCAGTTATTCAATTATTCTTCTATTCACCAATTTTTCTCTTACACATAGGAAGGAAGGACGGAAGGAAGAGGGGAAGGGGAAGGGAAGAAGAGAGGAAGGAAGGAAAGAGGGAAGGGAGGGAGGAAGGATGGAAAGAGGGAGGGAGGGAGTGAGGGAGGGGGGATGGAGGGGGGGTAGGATCAAGGGAGTGAGAAAGCAAAAAATGTCTGAAAGAAAGAAAGAAAGAGAGAAAATATCTCCAAAACCCACAATGAGTCAACAGCAATGAACATTCTCAAGAGAAAGAAGGGTCTCCACCCCAGGAACATCCACTTCATCCTGGCTTCACACAAACACACACACACACACACACACACACGCTTTCATAGGCACATCCACAAATCCAATCAAAGGTTCCTTCGTGTCATCCTGAAATTCTCAGCAGCGTTTGTCAAATGCCCTAAGATTGAACTTCTGAAGCACCTTCTTATTTGGGTAGGAAGAAAGAAGCCAACATGTTTAGGAAACATGGCAGGAATTCAAGCAGAGACGCTCAGAGAAGCTTGTGAATTTCCTTCTGCTTCTGCTCCTTTGACACTTCATTTCATGTACATAACATTCCCCAGGATAGCCACCGTGAAAATTAACATATTTTTATTGCATGAAAATATAAAAGGCACACATGAAAAACTATTTCAGCGATGGATGAATTGGGTATGACAGAAAGTGCCTATCATTATTAGGCAAGACCTAGAGGATGGGAGGTGACAGGAAACAGGTTGGCTGTTGATGGGATTAGGCAGGTTCTGTTGATCGGTCATCTATCGGTTGAGTTACACCCTAGTCCTCCATGAGGGCCCCTCCCGTTGTCATACCAGGAACAGCCAATCACATCAGTTCCTGCTGACAAATCCCCTGGCTCCACCCCCTGCTGACAGTGTACAAGATTCCCCCAAGAGCTCAGTTGTCAGAGCCTCATCCACCTGCCGCTGGCCACAGCCCCGTCGCTACACAACCCAAGCCTTGGGGAGCAGCTTTGGGGCTGACACCACTCTCTCCAAGGAACTAAAGGATTCGGGAGCCAAGAAGAAATCTTTGCAGGAGACAGACAAACACTGGCAGTGGCTGACTTGGAGAACCCTGGAAATTTTCACCATGAAAGGGTCCCGGCGCCCAAGAAGCCCCAGTGATTCCTGCACCGAATCCAAGAGCGACCACGCAGGAGAGAGCGGGTGAGCTTTGCTATGTGCTGGGGACGCCTGCGGGGTGACCTGCCTGTGGGATGTGTGGGTGTGTGTTGGAGAGAGGGGAAGGGAAAAGGGATGCATGAACCTGCCATGAGATTGGATGTTTTGAATTTGGGGCCAGAGGGAAGTGAGGTGCCCGTAAGTCATCACAGGGTGCTGGGAAGGCTTCTACATCCCAACCACACACATATCTCAGGGCAGCCCCACTTTCAATCCACCCAACCAGCTCCACAGGGAATGGGCTCTGTGTGCTGCAAGAAGGGAGATTGTAGGACATGATGTGAGAGTTTCAAGATCTACTAGGAAAAATAAAAGAGTTTCCTCCTTTTTTAATTGTTCATTTTTCTATTTGTCTTATTTACTGATTTATTTTATGGAGACAGCGTCTCACTCCGATGGTCCACACGTGAGTGCAGTGGCGTGATTTTATCTGACTGTGGGCTCCACCTCTGAGTCGCAGGTGATCCTCCCACCTGAGCCTCCTGAGTAGGTGAGACCACAGGCATGCACCACAATGACCCACTGATGTTTTTTATTTTGAGTGGAGACTAGCTTTCCCCATGTTGCCCAGGCTGCTCTCAAACTCCTGGACTCAAGCAATCCTCCGACCTTGGCCTCCCAAAGTGCTGGGATTACAGGCGCATGCCATCATGCCCGACAAATTCCTTCCTTTTCTCCTGCTGTTATTCGAATCCTAAGACCCCATTCCGTTGTTACCTGTCTACACAGAGGTGCCACCTTTCCGGGATCTCAACATCTTTCTCCAGCTCCTCACACCCAAGGAGAGTTTTCCAACTCTGATCTGCATGAACTCCTGAAAGGGTAAACTGCTCCCTGTGGGCACCGACCCTCCTTCCCTGCCTTTTCTTCACCCAGGGAAGCTCAGGTAGATGGGGTGAGAACAAGAACAGCTGGGAGTTAGGATAGATTGGGAGCAGGTCTCACAGGAAGTGGATGACGAGTCTGTGACCTTGAATGAAAGGCAGGGAAGTGGAGTGAATTGGTGGGGATTCAGGGAATTGGACGTTAGGGAACTGCCCGAAATCTGACTGTGTCTCTCTGTCCTACAGCTCCAGCGGCACGCCATCAAATGCCCCAAAACGCCAGAAAGTGGAGGAGCTGGGTCCTCATCCAGGTGAGGCATCTTCTCTTTTTCATCCCGAGTCCCCTGCTACCAAGCCAGGGTCCCATCACGTCATGAGACGAGCAGCTGTGCTGTCCAGAGTGTCGGGAGCTTCCTCCTGCAGCTCCGTGGCTGGGTGTCCTGTACCTGGCTTCTTCTGTATTTGGTCTTTCTCACGGTGGCACCTTGAACCCTCAAGGGCATCCTGCATGACAAGGGCTTTCACCTGCACACTCTGCTCTCTCCACAGGTGCAGAACCAGCTCCGGTACAGCCAGCTCCCCACCACCCTGCACAGCTGCCCCTGGAGCTGCCCCAGGTAAGGTCACACCACCTAGGTGGGCGTGGGTGAGACAGGTCTGCCTGAGCTCCAGGCCCTAGGGGACTTCCAGGAAATCACCGTCCCAAGGGGCGTCAATACAGGTGCAAATTCTGGGTGTCCCTGCGGGGTTTCATTTATGCCTGGGGAAGTTACTGGCAGCTCCCCGCCTTGCTCTCTCCCTGTTTGAGCCACCCTCAGAGGACAATGACTGACCCACGGCTTTTCTCCCCCAGGGCCCACGGCTTCCCCAGAGGAAGGTGATCATCGCGGTCTTGGAACCAGGAATGGTCCTGCACCTGCGCCTGGGGCAGGAGTTCCTGGGGCTGGACCCACAGGGAGCCCTGCGACTCAGCCTCCTCAATGTGCAGCTCCTGGTGGTCCCTGAGCAAGTCTTGATGTCCTTGAAGGATCTCTTGTACCCTGCCCATGCCCGCTGGCTCCTGCTCACTAGTACAGAGACTGTCTGGGAGATTGACATTGAAAATGGATCTGTGAGAGCCCAGAGAGCAGAGAATGTGTGTGTGGCGCCTTCAGTAAAAGAGGGTGAGGCTCCCCAAGGCTTCCTGCCCCTGATGGGACCCCCAGCAAACCTTGTGCATGGAGTCAGCCCTTCTTCCTGGCGTGTCCTCTACCTCAAACCTGACTACAGAGCGGCCGTCCACCAGGGCTCATCCCAAATGCCCAAGCCTAGTCCCTGGAGACAGGCTCTGCCTGAAGAATTCCACTTGGATCTCCATGGCCTGGAGCCCCTGCCCACCTCTGCCCTCAGACCTCTACCTCCCTCACCCGGTCCGGAGCCCAGAATTTGCCACAACTTTCTATGGAGGCCAACGTGCAAGGCCCGAAGACGTCTCTTCTAAGGCTCATGGGCCATGAACCCTCAGGCACCAGACGGGAATCAGAGACGCTCTATTCAGAATGAAGCACACCTGCTTTTTCATGCTGTCTCCCCGCACAGATGTCTCGGCATCTCGGAGGAGAGAGATGCTGCGCAAGCTGGAGGGGTGGAGAAATGCTCCGTCCTCTCACCTGAACCTTTGCTCTGCCTCAGATGCTCTTGATTTGTATCAAAGAGCAACCTTGAGATTGGGGCACAAAATATTTGCAAATCTCATATACGTGCAAGGGCTGCTCATACTCAGAATACACAGAGTTGTCAAAACTCCAATGGAACAAACCAATGATTCTGTTCCAAACGCAGCAAGAGACTTGAGCAGACATTTCCTCAGAGGGGATGTAAAGAACCACTTCCAAAAGCGTTCACTGTCCCTCCCCTGGGGAAATGCACGTCAAATACACCTTCAACAACAACCAAGAAGCTCTCCCAGAAGCCACCGTGACAATCACTCACCATCCCAAGGGCTGCGGAGCATGTGGAGAAGCTGGAACGCTCTGACAGTGCTGCTTGGAATCCAACTGGGACAACCCCCAGGGAGAAAGAGTTTCATTGATTCATAATCAATGCAATAGGCACTTAGCATTGGAACCATCTTTCCCACCCTGAGATAGTTGTTCTAAAGGAATTAGAACTCACGTGGACAAGGCTGAGGGCAGAGGCTTCTAGCACCTGTCCTCACAATCGCCAAAAGATGGAAGGGACTTCAATGTCGTTCCACAGTGTCTAGAAAGAGGAACTGTGACCCATTCTTTCAATGGGATGCAGTTCAGCAATGACTAGGCTGGGATTGTTGTTGGTAAATTCAGTTCTAAGAATGAGTAGTGAAGAACTTGTCGGAACACTTGAAGGTATGTTTGGACTCTTACGCTATGTGAGACTTCTCCTGAGATTGTAACTCTCATGAAATTGACATGCACATCAAGCCTGTGTGATCGACGTTCAGTTTCCAACTGAGGTTTGCTGTAAAACACATACTAGATTTTGCATCTGAGAATGAAGGATTGTAGCATGTATCTTATTCATCATTGTGACATCAATTGTATTGGTGTTGATTATATCTGTATTCCTTGGGTTAAATAAAAATGTTAAAATGAGTTTCGTCTATTTGCGTTTCTTTTCTTTAATGTGTTTGCTCAAACATCTCCATTTCTGGGCCGTGCATGGTGGCTCATGCCTGTAATCCGAGCACTTCGGGAGGCTCAGGCGGGTGCGTCCCGAGGGCAGGAGATCGAGACCGTCGTGGCTAACACGGTGAAAGCCCGTCTCTACTAAAAACAAAAATAAATAGCAAAAAATTAGCTGGGCGTGGTGTCGGGCGCCTGTAGTCCCAGCTCTTTGGGAGGCTGAGGCAGGAGAATGGCATGACCCCAGGAGGCAGAGCTTGCAGTGAGCCGAGGTCACTCCACTGCACTCCAGCCTGGGCCACAGTGCGAGGTTCCGTCTCATCAAAAGAAGAACAAAAGTCTCCATTTCTGGCCGGGCACAGTAGCTCCCACCTGTAATCCCAGCACTTTGGGAGGCTGAGGCGGGTGGATCACTTGAGCCCAGGCGCTGGAGACCAGCCTGGGCAGCATGAGGAAACCCCATCTCTGGAAAAAATGCAAAAATTACACAGGTGTGGGATCTCCCCACTCCAGAGGCTGAGGTGGGAGGATGGCTTCAGTGCAGGAGGCAGAGGTTGCAGTGATCTGAGATCGTGCCATTGCACTCCAGCCTGAGTGACAGAGTGAGACCCGGTCTACAAATAATCCTAATAAAAAGTAAAGTAAAATAAAATAAAACTCCATTTCTGCCGCAAACTGTTTTATTTCTACTGGATACAAGGCACAGATGGTAGAGCCCAGAGTAAGTGGACAGAGATGAGCTTTCTCAAGGCAAAAGAGGATCCCCCACTCCACAGATGACAGCACACACACAAACACACAGTCACACTCTCACACAATCACAAGACACATTGAAGTATCCATTTACACCCCCACCACAGGTCATCTTCAGATTTCCCTGAGTGATTCTCAAATGCATGAGTCTGCACTTCTAACGAGTCTTTTAGGAATAGATCCCCAGAAGTGGTCTGTTTGGACAATTAAGGGGGAATCACAATTAGCAACTCTCTCCTAACACCTTGTATATTTGTATATTTCCCTTTACTTCCTTTTCTTTCTTTTCTATTTGGTTATTTCTTTATTATTTGAGACGAAATATCCACTGTACTCGGCATACTTCCCGTTTCTAGGAGTACAAACAAATTATGGACTGCTGGGTAACAATCCCCGAAAGAGTCCCTATAAAAGTCAATTCAATATTTTTTGCTACGGAAGCATTTATAAGACACGTCAAAAAAGAATCATTTCAGCCAGTGGATAAGGAGGCTATAGCAGAAAGTGAGAATCACTCTTACGCCATGTCTACTGGAATGGGTAGGAATGTGGCAGGGCTCTCCTCGCCCACCAGGAAGCACCAAGACTGGCCGATCAAATGGTCAACAAACAGCATTCTTTTTTTTTATTTTTTTAATTTTTTGAGATAGAATTTAGCTTTTGTTGCCCAGGCTGGAGTACAATGGCGCGATCTCGGCTCACCGCAACCTCTGCCTCCTAGGTTCAAGTGATTCTCCTGCCTCAGCCTCCCGAGTAGCTGGGATTAAAGGCATGTGCCTCTATGAAAGGCTGATTTGTATTTTCAGTAGAGTCAGGATTTCTCCATGTTGGTCAGGCTGATCTCCACCTCCCGACTACAGGTGATTGACCCGCCTTGGCCAGCCATTGTGCTGGGATTACAGGCATCAGAAACCATTCCCAACCTGAACTGTATTCTTTACTGCTGTATTTATTAATTCACTAACATGCGTATTCTAACATTGCAAACTAGGCCATCCAACACAACTATTCATGAAGACATAGTTAAGGGAAGAATGTACTCCAACTGATTGGGAACATTAACATTGCTTTCCACACTTTTTTTTTCTTTAAGAACACACATTTGTTTATCAGAGTTCTGGAGGCCGGAAGTCCACGATGAGGGTGCCAGCATGATCGGGGTCTGGTGAGGACCCTCCTGCAGGTTGGAGACTGTCATATCCTCCCTGTCTCCCCACATGGAAGGTGCCGGCGAGCTCTCTTCCGTCACTTTCAGAAGGGCACTAATCCAATTTACGAGGGTTCCACTTGCATAATCTCATCATCTCCCAAGGGCCCCACCTCCTGATACCTTCACATTGGAGGTTTGAGGGTTAGAATTTAAGCCTAAAGGAAAAAGCATTTTATTTTTGAGAGAGAGTCTTGCTCTGTTGCCGAGGCTGAAGTTCAGTGGCACGATCAAGGCTCCCTGTAGCCTTGCCATCCCGGGCGCAAGCGATCCTAACACTTCAGCCTCCTAAGTAGCTGAGACTACAGGCACCTACCACCACACTTGGCTCATTTTTACATTTTTGTAGAGACGAGGGTCTCGCTATGCTGTCCCGGCTTGTCTCGAACTCCTGGGCTCAAGCGAGCCTCCTGCCTCTGCCTCCCAAAGCACTGGGATTACAGGCATGAGCCACCACTCCCAGACCAAGATATTCATACAGGAAATATGAACTCCTATCTCAGATTCCATATCTAATAATGATTGCTGGCAGTAAGGATGCTCACAAGTTACAAGGGTAATGATAATGGAATCGCCACGATCTTGGTGATGCAGCATCTCAAACTCATGCCTTCTTCAATTCTGATCACAGAGATGAAGAGCACATGAAACTCTTACACATTTTCTTTCAAGATTTCGCCTAGAAGTGATACATCTAGTCTCCTTGATTTGAGAATGATTGTTTTTAAAATCGAGGAGATGAGTCCAACACGGTCCTCTGTGTCCCCAGAGTGAGATGAGAACTGTATAAGTGTCTGAGGCAGTTATTGAATTATTCTTCTATTCACCAATGTTTCTTTTACACACAAGAAGGAAGGACGGAGGGAAGAGGGGAAGGGGAAGGGAAGAAGGCAGGCAGGAAGGAAAGAGGGAAGGGAGGGAGGAGGGATGGAAAGAGGGAGGGAGGGAGGGAGTGAGGGGGCGGTGGATGGGGGTAGGATCGAGGGAGGGAGAAAGCAAAAAATGTCTGAAAGAAAGAAAGAAAGAGAGAAAATATCTCCAAAACCCACAATGAGTCAACAGCAATGAACATTCTCAAGAGAAAGAAGTGTCTCCACCCCAGGAACCGCCACTTCATCCTGACTTCACACACACACACACAAACACGCACACACACACACACACACACACACGCTTTCATAGGCACATCCACAAATCCAATCAAAGGTTCCTTCGTGTCATCCTGAAATTCTCAGCAGCGTTTGTCAAATGCCCTAAGATTGAACTTCTGAAGCACCTTCTTATTTGGGTAGGAAGAAAGAAGCCAACATGTTTAGGAAACATGGCAGGAATTCAAGCAGAGACGCTCAGAGAAGCTTGTGAATTTCCTTCTGCTTCTGCTCCTTTGACACTTCATTTCATGTACATAACATTCCCCAGGATAGCCACCGTGAAAATTAACATATTTTTATTGCATGAAAATATAAAAGGCACACATGAAAAACTATTTCAGCGATGGATGAATTGGGTATGACAGAAAGTGTCTATCATTATTAGGCAAGACCTAGAGGATGGGAGGGGACAGGAAACAGGTTGGCTGTTAATGGGATTAGGCAGGTTCTGTTGATCGGTCATCTATCGGTTGAGTTACACCCTAGTCCTCCATGAGGGCCCCTCCCGTTGTCATACCAGGAACAGCCAATCACATCAGTTCCTGCTGACAAATCCCCTGGCTCCACCCCCTGCTGACAGTGTACAAGATTCCCCCAAGAGCTCAGTTGTCAGAGCCTCATCCACCTGCCGCTGGCCACAGCCCCGTCGCTACACAACCCAAGCCTTGGGGAGCAGCTTTGGGGCTGACACCACTCTCTCCAAGGAACTAAAGGATTCGGGAGCCAAGAAGAAATCTTTGCAGGAGACAGACAAACACTGGCAGTGGCTGACTTGGAGAACCCTGGAAATTTTCACCATGAAAGGGTCCCGGCGCCCAAGAAGCCCCAGTGATTCCTGCACCGAATCCAAGAGCGACCACGCAGGAGAGAGCGGGTGAGCTTTGCTATGTGCTGGGGACGCCTGCGGGGTGACCTGCCTGTGGGATGTGTGGGTGTGTGTTGGAGAGAGGAGAAGGGAAAAGGGATGCATGAACCTGCCATGAGATTGGATGTTTTGAATTTGGGGCCAGAGGGAAGTGAGGTGCCCGTAAGTCATCACAGGGTGCTGGGAAGGCTTCTACATCCCAACCACACACATATCTCAGGGCAGCCCCACTTTCAATCCACCCAACCAGCTCCACAGGGAATGGGCTCTGTGTGCTGCAAGAAGGGAGATTGTAGGACATGATGTGAGAGTTTCAAGATCTACTAGGAAAAATAAAAGAGTTTCCTCCTTTTTTAATTGTTCATTTTTCTATTTGTCTTATTTACTGATTTATTTTATGGAGACAGCGTCTCACTCCGATGGTCCACACGTGAGTGCAGTGGCGTGATTTTAGCTGACTGTGGGCTCCACCTCTGAGTCGCAGGTGATCCTCCCACCTGAGCCTCCTGAGTAGGTGAGACCACAGGCATGCACCACAATGACCCACTGATGTTTTTTATTTTGAGTGGAGACTAGCTTTCCCCATGTTGCCCAGGCTGCTCTCAAACTCCTGGACTCAAGCAATCCTCCGACCTTGGCCTCCCAAAGTGCTGGGATTACAGGCGCATGCCATCATGCCCGACAAATTCCTTCCTTTTCTCCTGCTGTTATTCGAATCCTAAGACCCCATTCCGTTGTTACCTGTCTACACAGAGGTGCCACCTTTCCGGGATCTCAACATCTTTCTCCAGCTCCTCACACCCAAGGAGAGTTTTCCAACTCTGATCTGCATGAACTCCTGAAAGGGTAAACTGCTCCCTGTGGGCACCGACCCTCCTTCCCTGCCTTTTCTTCACCCAGGGAAGCTCAGGTAGATGGGGTGAGAACAAGAACAGCTGGGAGTTAGGATAGATTGGGAGCAGGTCTCACAGGAAGTGGATGACGAGTCTGTGACCTTGAATGAAAGGCAGGGAAGTGGAGTGAATTGGTGGGGATTCAGGGAATTGGACGTTAGGGAACTGCCCGAAATCTGACTGTGTCTCTCTGTCCTACAGCTCCAGCGGCACGCCATCAAATGCCCCAAAACGCCAGAAAGTGGAGGAGCTGGGTCCTCATCCAGGTGAGGCATCTTCTCTTTTTCATCCCGAGTCCCCTGCTACCAAGCCAGGGTCCCATCACGTCATGAGACGAGCAGCTGTGCTGTCCAGAGTGTCGGGAGCTTCCTCCTGCAGCTCCGTGGCTGGGTGTCCTGTACCTGGCTTCTTCTGTATTTGGTCTTTCTCACGGTGGCACCTTGAACCCTCAAGGGCATCCTGCATGACAAGGGCTTTCACCTGCACACTCTGCTCTCTCCACAGGTGCAGAACCAGCTCCGGTACAGCCAGCTCCCCACCACCCTGCACAGCTGCCCCTGGAGCTGCCCCAGGTAAGGTCACACCACCTAGGTGGGCGTGGGTGAGACAGGTCTGCCTGAGCTCCAGGCCCTAGGGGACTTCCAGGAAATCACCGTCCCAAGGGGCGTCAATACAGGTGCAAATTCTGGGTGTCCCTGCGGGGTTTCATTTATGCCTGGGGAAGTTACTGGCAGCTCCCCGCCTTGCTCTCTCCCTGTTTGAGCCACCCTCAGAGGACAATGACTGACCCACGGCTTTTCTCCCCCAGGGCCCACGGCTTCCCCAGAGGAAGGTGATCATCGCGGTCTTGGAACCAGGAATGGTCCTGCACCTGCGCCTGGGGCAGGAGTTCCTGGGGCTGGACCCACAGGGAGCCCTGCGACTCAGCCTCCTCAATGTGCAGCTCCTGGTGGTCCCTGAGCAAGTCTTGATGTCCTTGAAGGATCTCTTGTACCCTGCCCATGCCCGCTGGCTCCTGCTCACTAGTACAGAGACTGTCTGGGAGATTGACATTGAAAATGGATCTGTGAGAGCCCAGAGAGCAGAGAATGTGTGTGTGGCGCCTTCAGTAAAAGAGGGTGAGGCTCCCCAAGGCTTTCTGCCCCTGATGGGACCCCCAGCAAACCTTGTGCATGGAGTCAGCCCTTCTTCCTGGCGTGTCCTCTACCTCAAACCTGACTACAGAGCGGCCGTCCACCAGGGCTCATCCCAAATGCCCAAGCCTAGTCCCTGGAGACAGGCTCTGCCTGAAGAATTCCACTTGGATCTCCATGGCCTGGAGCCCCTGCCCACCTCTGCCCTCAGACCTCTACCTCCCTCACCCGGTCCGGAGCCCAGAATTTGCCACAACTTTCTATGGAGGCCAACGTGCAAGGCCCGAAGACGTCTCTTCTAAGGCTCATGGGCCATGAACCCTCAGGCACCAGACGGGAATCAGAGACGCTCTATTCAGAATGAAGCACACCTGCTTTTTCATGCTGTCTCCCCGCACAGATGTCTCGGCATCTCGGAGGAGAGAGATGCTGCGCAAGCTGGAGGGGTGGAGAAATGCTCCGTCCTCTCACCTGAACCTTTGCTCTGCCTCAGATGCTCTTGATTTGTATCAAAGAGCAACCTTGAGATTGGGGCACAAAATATTTGCTAATCTCATATACGTGCAAGGGCTGCTCATACTCAGAATACACAGAGTTGTCAAAACTCCAATGGAACAAACCAATGATTCTGTTCCAAACGCAGCAAGAGACTTGAGCAGACATTTCCTCAGAGGGGATGTAAAGAACCACTTCCAAAAGCGTTCACTGTCCCTCCCCTGGGGAAATGCACGTCAAATACACCTTCAACAACAACCAAGAAGCTCTCCCAGAAGCCACCGTGACAATCACTCACCATCCCAAGGGCTGCGGAGCATGTGGAGAAGCTGGAACGCTCTGACAGTGCTGCTTGGAATCCAACTGGGACAACCCCCAGGGAGAAAGAGTTTCATTGATTCATAATCAATGCAATAGGCACTTAGCATTGGAACCATCTTTCCCACCCTGAGATAGTTGTTCTAAAGGAATTAGAACTCACGTGGACAAGGCTGAGGGCAGAGGCTTCTAGCACCTGTCCTCACAATCGCCAAAAGATGGAAGGGACTTCAATGTCGTTCCACAGTGTCTAGAAAGAGGAACTGTGACCCATTCTTTCAATGGGATGCAGTTCGGCAATGAATAGGCTGGGATTGTTGTTGGTAAATTCAGTTCTAAGAATGAGTAGTGAAGAACTTGTCGGAACACTTGAAGGTATGTTTGGACTCTTACGCTATGTGAGACTTCTCCTGAGATTGTAACTCTCATGAAATTGACATGCACATCAAGCCTGTGTGATCGACGTTCAGTTTCCAACTGAGGTTTGCTGTAAAACACATACTAGATTTTGCATCTGAGAATGAAGGATTGTAGCATGTATCTTATTCATCATTGTGACATCAATTGTATTGGTGTTGATTATATCTGTATTCCTTGGGTTAAATAAAAATGTTAAAATGAGTTTCGTCTATTTGCGTTTCTTTTCTTTAATGTGTTTGCTCAAACGTCTCCATTTCTGGGCCGTGCATGGTGGCTCATGCCTGTAATCCGAGCACTTCGGGAGGCTCAGGCGGGTGCGTCCCGAGGGCAGGAGATCGAGACCGTCCTGGCTAACACGGTGAAAGCCCGTCTCTACTAAAAACAAAAATAAATAGCAAAAAATTAGCTGGGCGTGGTGTCGGGCGCCTGTAGTCCCAGCTCTTTGGGAGGCTGAGGCAGGAGAATGGCATGACCCCAGGAGGCAGAGCTTGCAGTGAGCCGAGGTCACTCCACTGCACTCCAGCCTGGGCCACAGTGCGAGGTTCCGTCTCATCAAAAGAAGAACAAAAGTCTCCATTTCTGGCCGGGCACAGTAGCTCCCACCTGTAATCCCAGCACTTTGGGAGGCTGAGGCGGGTGGATCACTTGAGCCCAGGCGCTGGAGACCAGCCTGGGCAGCATGAGGAAACCCCATCTCTGGAAAAAATGCAAAAATTACACAGGTGTGGGATCTCCCCACTCCAGAGGCTGAGGTGGGAGGATGGCTTCAGTGCAGGAGGCAGAGGTTGCAGTGATCTGAGATCGTGCCATTGCACTCCAGCCTGAGTGACAGAGTGAGACCCGGTCTACAAATAATCCTAATAAAAAGTAAAGTAAAATAAAATAAAACTCCATTTCTGCCGCAAACTGTTTTATTTCTACTGGATACAAGGCACAGATGGTAGAGCCCAGAGTAAGTGGACAGAGATGAGCTTTCTCAAGGCAAAAGAGGATCCCCCACTCCACAGATGACAGCACACACACAAACACACAGTCACACTCTCACACAATCACAAGACACATTGAAGTATCCATTTACACCCCCACCACAGGTCATCTTCAGATTTCCCTGAGTGATTCTCAAATGCATGAGTCTGCACTTCTAACGAGTCTTTTAGGAATAGATCCCCAGAAGTGGTCTGTTTGGACAATTAAGGGGGAATCACAATTAGCAACTCTCTCCTAACACCTTGTATATTTGTATATTTCCCTTTACTTCCTTTTCTTTCTTTTCTATTTGGTTATTTCTTTATTATTTGAGACGAAATATCCACTGTACTCGGCATACTTCCCGTTTCTAGGAGTACAAACAAATTATGGACTGCTGGGTAACAATCCCCGAAAGAGTCCCTATAAAAGTCAATTCAATATTTTTTGCTACGGAAGCATTTATAAGACACGTCAAAAAAGAATCATTTCAGCCAGTGGATAAGGAGGCTATAGCAGAAAGTGAGAATCACTCTTACGCCATGTCTACTGGAATGGGTAGGAATGTGGCAGGGCTCTCCTCGCCCACCAGGAAGCACCAAGACTGGCCGATCAAATGGTCAACAAACAGCATTCTTTTTTTTTATTTTTTTAATTTTTTGAGATAGAATTTAGCTTTTGTTGCCCAGGCTGGAGTACAATGGCGCGATCTCGGCTCACCGCAACCTCTGCCTCCTAGGTTCAAGTGATTCTCCTGCCTCAGCCTCCCGAGTAGCTGGGATTAAAGGCATGTGCCTCTATGAAAGGCTGATTTGTATTTTCAGTAGAGTCAGGATTTCTCCATGTTGGTCAGGCTGATCTCCACCTCCCGACTACAGGTGATTGACCCGCCTTGGCCAGCCATTGTGCTGGGATTACAGGCATCAGAAACCATTCCCAACCTGAACTGTATTCTTTACTGCTGTATTTATTAATTCACTAACATGCGTATTCTAACATTGCAAACTAGGCCATCCAACACAACTATTCATGAAGACATAGTTAAGGGAAGAATGTACTCCAACTGATTGGGAACATTAACATTGCTTTCCACACTTTTTTTTTCTTTAAGAACACACATTTGTTTATCAGAGTTCTGGAGGCCGGAAGTCCACGATGAGGGTGCCAGCATGATCGGGGTCTGGTGAGGACCCTCCTCCAGGTTGGAGACTGTCATATCCTCCCTGTCTCCCCACATGGAAGGTGCCGGCGAGCTCTCTTCCGTCACTTTCAGAAGGGCACTAATCCAATTTACGAGGGTTCCACTTGCATAATCTCATCATCTCCCAAGGGCCCCACCTCCTGATACCTTCACATTGGAGGTTTGAGGGTTAGAATTTAAGCCTAAAGGAAAAAGCATTTTATTTTTGAGAGAGAGTCTTGCTCTGTTGCCGAGGCTGAAGTTCAGTGGCACGATCAAGGCTCCCTGTAGCCTTGCCATCCCGGGCGCAAGCGATCCTAACACTTCAGCCTCCTAAGTAGCTGAGACTACAGGCACCTACCACCACACTTGGCTCATTTTTACATTTTTGTAGAGACGAGGGTCTCGCTATGCTGTCCCGGCTTGTCTCGAACTCCTGGGCTCAAGCGAGCCTCCTGCCTCTGCCTCCCAAAGCACTGGGATTACAGGCATGAGCCACCACTCCCAGACCAAGATATTCATACAGGAAATATGAACTCCTATCTCAGATTCCATATCTAATAATGATTGCTGGCAGTAAGGATGCTCACAAGTTACAAGGGTAATGATAATGGAATCGCCACGATCTTGGTGATGCAGCATCTCAAACTCATGCCTTCTTCAATTCTGATCACAGAGATGAAGAGCACATGAAACTCTTACACATTTTCTTTCAAGATTTCGCCTAGAAGTGATACATCTAGTCTCCTTGATTTGAGAATGATTGTTTTTAAAATCGAGGAGATGAGTCCAACACGGTCCTCTGTGTCCCCAGAGTGAGATGAGAACTGTATAAGTGTCTGAGGCAGTTATTGAATTATTCTTCTATTCACCAATGTTTCTTTTACACACAAGAAGGAAGGACGGAGGGAAGAGGGGAAGGGGAAGGGAAGAAGGCAGGCAGGAAGGAAAGAGGGAAGGGAGGGAGGAGGGATGGAAAGAGGGAGGGAGGGAGTGAGGGGGCGGTGGATGGGGGTAGGATCGAGGGAGGGAGAAAGCAAAAAATGTCTGAAAGAAAGAAAGAAAGAGAGAAAATATCTCCAAAACCCACAATGAGTCAACAGCAATGAACATTCTCAAGAGAAAGAAGTGTCTCCACCCCAGGAACCGCCACTTCATCCTGACTTCACACACACACACACAAACACGCACACACACACACACACACACACACGCTTTCATAGGCACATCCACAAATCCAATCAAAGGTTCCTTCGTGTCATCCTGAAATTCTCAGCAGCGTTTGTCAAATGCCCTAAGATTGAACTTCTGAAGCACCTTCTTATTTGGGTAGGAAGAAAGAAGCCAACATGTTTAGGAAACATGGCAGGAATTCAAGCAGAGACGCTCAGAGAAGCTTGTGAATTTCCTTCTGCTTCTGCTCCTTTGACACTTCATTTCATGTACATAACATTCCCCAGGATAGCCACCGTGAAAATTAACATATTTTTATTGCATGAAAATATAAAAGGCACACATGAAAAACTATTTCAGCGATGGATGAATTGGGTATGACAGAAAGTGTCTATCATTATTAGGCAAGACCTAGAGGATGGGAGGGGACAGGAAACAGGTTGGCTGTTAATGGGATTAGGCAGGTTCTGTTGATCGGTCATCTATCGGTTGAGTTACACCCTAGTCCTCCATGAGGGCCCCTCCCGTTGTCATACCAGGAACAGCCAATCACATCAGTTCCTGCTGACAAATCCCCTGGCTCCACCCCCTGCTGACAGTGTACAAGATTCCCCCAAGAGCTCAGTTGTCAGAGCCTCATCCACCTGCCGCTGGCCACAGCCCCGTCGCTACACAACCCAAGCCTTGGGGAGCAGCTTTGGGGCTGACACCACTCTCTCCAAGGAACTAAAGGATTCGGGAGCCAAGAAGAAATCTTTGCAGGAGACAGACAAACACTGGCAGTGGCTGACTTGGAGAACCCTGGAAATTTTCACCATGAAAGGGTCCCGGCGCCCAAGAAGCCCCAGTGATTCCTGCACCGAATCCAAGAGCGACCACGCAGGAGAGAGCGGGTGAGCTTTGCTATGTGCTGGGGACGCCTGCGGGGTGACCTGCCTGTGGGATGTGTGGGTGTGTGTTGGAGAGAGGAGAAGGGAAAAGGGATGCATGAACCTGCCATGAGATTGGATGTTTTGAATTTGGGGCCAGAGGGAAGTGAGGTGCCCGTAAGTCATCACAGGGTGCTGGGAAGGCTTCTACATCCCAACCACACACATATCTCAGGGCAGCCCCACTTTCAATCCACCCAACCAGCTCCACAGGGAATGGGCTCTGTGTGCTGCAAGAAGGGAGATTGTAGGACATGATGTGAGAGTTTCAAGATCTACTAGGAAAAATAAAAGAGTTTCCTCCTTTTTTAATTGTTCATTTTTCTATTTGTCTTATTTACTGATTTATTTTATGGAGACAGCGTCTCACTCCGATGGTCCACACGTGAGTGCAGTGGCGTGATTTTAGCTGACTGTGGGCTCCACCTCTGAGTCGCAGGTGATCCTCCCACCTGAGCCTCCTGAGTAGGTGAGACCACAGGCATGCACCACAATGACCCACTGATGTTTTTTATTTTGAGTGGAGACTAGCTTTCCCCATGTTGCCCAGGCTGCTCTCAAACTCCTGGACTCAAGCAATCCTCCGACCTTGGCCTCCCAAAGTGCTGGGATTACAGGCGCATGCCATCATGCCCGACAAATTCCTTCCTTTTCTCCTGCTGTTATTCGAATCCTAAGACCCCATTCCGTTGTTACCGGTCTACACAGAGGTGCCACCTTTCCGGGATCTCAACATCTTTCTCCAGCTCCTCACACCCAAGGAGAGTTTTCCAACTCTGATCTGCATGAACTCCTGAAAGGGTAAACTGCTCCCTGTGGGCACCGACCCTCCTTCCCTGCCTTTTCTTCACCCAGGGAAGCTCAGGTAGATGGGGTGAGAACAAGAACAGCTGGGAGTTAGGATAGATTGGGAGCAGGTCTCACAGGAAGTGGATGACGAGTCTGTGACCTTGAATGAAAGGCAGGGAAGTGGAGTGAATTGGTGGGGATTCAGGGAATTGGACGTTAGGGAACTGCCCGAAATCTGACTGTGTCTCTCTGTCCTACAGCTCCAGCGGCACGCCATCAAATGCCCCAAAACGCCAGAAAGTGGAGGAGCTGGGTCCTCATCCAGGTGAGGCATCTTCTCTTTTTCATCCCGAGTCCCCTGCTACCAAGCCAGGGTCCCATCACGTCATGAGACGAGCAGCTGTGCTGTCCAGAGTGTCGGGAGCTTCCTCCTGCAGCTCCGTGGCTGGGTGTCCTGTACCTGGCTTCTTCTGTATTTGGTCTTTCTCACGGTGGCACCTTGAACCCTCAAGGGCATCCTGCATGACAAGGGCTTTCACCTGCACACTCTGCTCTCTCCACAGGTGCAGAACCAGCTCCGGTACAGCCAGCTCCCCACCACCCTGCACAGCTGCCCCTGGAGCTGCCCCAGGTAAGGTCACACCACCTAGGTGGGCGTGGGTGAGACAGGTCTGCCTGAGCTCCAGGCCCTAGGGGACTTCCAGGAAATCACCGTCCCAAGGGGCGTCAATACAGGTGCAAATTCTGGGTGTCCCTGCGGGGTTTCATTTATGCCTGGGGAAGTTACTGGCAGCTCCCCGCCTTGCTCTCTCCCTGTTTGAGCCACCCTCAGAGGACAATGACTGACCCACGGCTTTTCTCCCCCAGGGCCCACGGCTTCCCCAGAGGAAGGTGATCATCGCGGTCTTGGAACCAGGAATGGTCCTGCACCTGCGCCTGGGGCAGGAGTTCCTGGGGCTGGACCCACAGGGAGCCCTGCGACTCAGCCTCCTCAATGTGCAGCTCCTGGTGGTCCCTGAGCAAGTCTTGATGTCCTTGAAGGATCTCTTGTACCCTGCCCATGCCCGCTGGCTCCTGCTCACTAGTACAGAGACTGTCTGGGAGATTGACATTGAAAATGGATCTGTGAGAGCCCAGAGAGCAGAGAATGTGTGTGTGGCGCCTTCAGTAAAAGAGGGTGAGGCTCCCCAAGGCTTCCTGCCCCTGATGGGACCCCCAGCAAACCTTGTGCATGGAGTCAGCCCTTCTTCCTGGCGTGTCCTCTACCTCAAACCTGACTACAGAGCGGCCGTCCACCAGGGCTCATCCCAAATGCCCAAGCCTAGTCCCTGGAGACAGGCTCTGCCTGAAGAATTCCACTTGGATCTCCATGGCCTGGAGCCCCTGCCCACCTCTGCCCTCAGACCTCTACCTCCCTCACCCGGTCCGGAGCCCAGAATTTGCCACAACTTTCTATGGAGGCCAACGTGCAAGGCCCGAAGACGTCTCTTCTAAGGCTCATGGGCCATGAACCCTCAGGCACCAGACGGGAATCAGAGACGCTCTATTCAGAATGAAGCACACCTGCTTTTTCATGCTGTCTCCCCGCACAGATGTCTCGGCATCTCGGAGGAGAGAGATGCTGCGCAAGCTGGAGGGGTGGAGAAATGCTCCGTCCTCTCACCTGAACCTTTGCTCTGCCTCAGATGCTCTTGATTTGTATCAAAGAGCAACCTTGAGATTGGGGCACAAAATATTTGCTAATCTCATATACGTGCAAGGGCTGCTCATACTCAGAATACACAGAGTTGTCAAAACTCCAATGGAACAAACCAATGATTCTGTTCCAAACGCAGCAAGAGACTTGAGCAGACATTTCCTCAGAGGGGATGTAAAGAACCACTTCCAAAAGCGTTCACTGTCCCTCCCCTGGGGAAATGCACGTCAAATACACCTTCAACAACAACCAAGAAGCTCTCCCAGAAGCCACCGTGACAATCACTCACCATCCCAAGGGCTGCGGAGCATGTGGAGAAGCTGGAACGCTCTGACAGTGCTGCTTGGAATCCAACTGGGACAACCCCCAGGGAGAAAGAGTTTCATTGATTCATAATCAATGCAATAGGCACTTAGCATTGGAACCATCTTTCCCACCCTGAGATAGTTGTTCTAAAGGAATTAGAACTCACGTGGACAAGGCTGAGGGCAGAGGCTTCTAGCACCTGTCCTCACAATCGCCAAAAGATGGAAGGGACTTCAATGTCGTTCCACAGTGTCTAGAAAGAGGAACTGTGACCCATTCTTTCAATGGGATGCAGTTCGGCAATGACTAGGCTGGGATTGTTGTTGGTAAATTCAGTTCTAAGAATGAGTAGTGAAGAACTTGTCGGAACACTTGAAGGTATGTTTGGACTCTTACGCTATGTGAGACTTCTCCTGAGATTGTAACTCTCATGAAATTGACATGCACATCAAGCCTGTGTGATCGACGTTCAGTTTCCAACTGAGGTTTGCTGTAAAACACATACTAGATTTTGCATCTGAGAATGAAGGATTGTAGCATGTATCTTATTCATCATTGTGACATCAATTGTATTGGTGTTGATTATATCTGTATTCCTTGGGTTAAATAAAAATGTTAAAATGAGTTTCGTCTATTTGCGTTTCTTTTCTTTAATGTGTTTGCTCAAACGTCTCCATTTCTGGGCCGTGCATGGTGGCTCATGCCTGTAATCCGAGCACTTCGGGAGGCTCAGGCGGGTGCGTCCCGAGGGCAGGAGATCGAGACCGTCGTGGCTAACACGGTGAAAGCCCGTCTCTACTAAAAACAAAAATAAATAGCAAAAAATTAGCTGGGCGTGGTGTCGGGCGCCTGTAGTCCCAGCTCTTTGGGAGGCTGAGGCAGGAGAATGGCATGACCCCAGGAGGCAGAGCTTGCAGTGAGCCGAGGTCACTCCACTGCACTCCAGCCTGGGCCACAGTGCGAGGTTCCGTCTCATCAAAAGAAGAACAAAAGTCTCCATTTCTGGCCGGGCACAGTAGCTCCCACCTGTAATCCCAGCACTTTGGGAGGCTGAGGCGGGTGGATCACTTGAGCCCAGGCGCTGGAGACCAGCCTGGGCAGCATGAGGAAACCCCATCTCTGGAAAAAATGCAAAAATTACACAGGTGTGGGATCTCCCCACTCCAGAGGCTGAGGTGGGAGGATGGCTTCAGTGCAGGAGGCAGAGGTTGCAGTGATCTGAGATCGTGCCATTGCACTCCAGCCTGAGTGACAGAGTGAGACCCGGTCTACAAATAATCCTAATAAAAAGTAAAGTAAAATAAAATAAAACTCCATTTCTGCCGCAAACTGTTTTATTTCTACTGGATACAAGGCACAGATGGTAGAGCCCAGAGTAAGTGGACAGAGATGAGCTTTCTCAAGGCAAAAGAGGATTCCCCACTCCACAGATGACAGCACACACACAAACACACAGTCACACTCTCACACAATCACAAGACACATTGAAGTATCCATTTACACCCCCACCACAGGTCATCTTCAGATTTCCCTGAGTGATTCTCAAATGCATGAGTCTGCACTTCTAACGAGTCTTTTAGGAATAGATCCCCAGAAGTGGTCTGTTTGGACAATTAAGGGGGAATCACAATTAGCAACTCTCTCCTAACACCTTGTATATTTGTATATTTCCCTTTACTTCCTTTTCTTTCTTTTCTATTTGGTTATTTCTTTATTATTTGAGACGAAATATCCACTGTACTCGGCATACTTCCCGTTTCTAGGAGTACAAACAAATTATGGACTGCTGGGTAACAATCCCCGAAAGAGTCCCTATAAAAGTCAATTCAATATTTTTTGCTACGGAAGCATTTATAAGACACGTCAAAAAAGAATCATTTCAGCCAGTGGATAAGGAGGCTATAGCAGAAAGTGAGAATCACTCTTACGCCATGTCTACTGGAATGGGTAGGAATGTGGCAGGGCTCTCCTCGCCCACCAGGAAGCACCAAGACTGGCCGATCAAATGGTCAACAAACAGCATTCTTTTTTTTTATTTTTTTAATTTTTTGAGATAGAATTTAGCTTTTGTTGCCCAGGCTGGAGTACAATGGCGCGATCTCGGCTCACCGCAACCTCTGCCTCCTAGGTTCAAGTGATTCTCCTACCTCGGCCTCCCGAGTAGCTGGGATTAAAGGCATGTGCCTCTATGAAAGGCTGATTTGTCTTTTGAGTAGAGTCAGGATTTCTCCATGTTGGTCAGGCTGATCTCCACCTCCCGACTACAGGTGATTGACCCGCCTTGGCCAGCCATTGTGCTGGGATTACAGGCATCAGAAACCATTCCCAACCTGAACTGTATTCTTTACTGCTGTATTTATTAATTCACTAACATGCGTATTCTAACATTGCAAACTAGGCCATCCAACACAACTATTCATGAAGACATAGTTAAGGGAAGAATGTACTCCAACTGATTGGGAACATTAACATTGCTTTCCACACTTTTTTTTTCTTTAAGAACACACATTTGTTTATCAGAGTTCTGGAGGCCGGAAGTCCACGATGAGGGTGCCAGCATGATCGGGGTCTGGTGAGGACCCTCCTCCAGGTTGGAGACTGTCATATCCTCCCTGTCTCCCCACATGGAAGGTGCCGGCGAGCTCTCTTCCGTCACTTTCAGAAGGGCACTAATCCAATTTACGAGGGTTCCACTTGCATAATCTCATCATCTCCCAAGGGCCCCACCTCCTGATACCTTCACATTGGAGGTTTGAGGGTTAGAATTTAAGCCTAAAGGAAAAAGCATTTTATTTTTGAGAGAGAGTCTTGCTCTGTTGCCGAGGCTGAAGTTCAGTGGCACGATCAAGGCTCCCTGTAGCCTTGCCATCCCGGGCGCAAGCGATCCTAACACTTCAGCCTCCTAAGTAGCTGAGACTACAGGCACCTACCACCACACTTGGCTCATTTTTACATTTTTGTAGAGACGAGGGTCTCGCTATGCTGTCCCGGCTTGTCTCGAACTCCTGGGCTCAAGCGAGCCTCCTGCCTCTGCCTCCCAAAGCACTGGGATTACAGGCATGAGCCACCACTCCCAGACCAAGATATTCATACAGGAAATATGAACTCCTATCTCAGATTCCATATCTAATAATGATTGCTGGCAGTAAGGATGCTCACAAGTTACAAGGGTAATGATAATGGAATCGCCACGATCTTGGTGATGCAGCATCTCAAACTCATGCCTTCTTCAATTCTGATCACAGAGATGAAGAGCACATGAAACTCTTACACATTTTCTTTCAAGATTTCGCCTAGAAGTGATACATCTAGTCTCCTTGATTTGAGAATGATTGTTTTTAAAATCGAGGAGATGAGTCCAACACGGTCCTCTGTGTCCCCAGAGTGAGATGAGAACTGTATAAGTGTCTGAGGCAGTTATTGAATTATTCTTCTATTCACCAATGTTTCTTTTACACACAAGAAGGAAGGACGGAGGGAAGAGGGGAAGGGGAAGGGAAGAAGGCAGGCAGGAAGGAAAGAGGGAAGGGAGGGAGGAGGGATGGAAAGAGGGAGGGAGGGAGGGAGTGAGGGGGCGGTGGATGGGGGTAGGATCGAGGGAGGGAGAAAGCAAAAAATGTCTGAAAGAAAGAAAGAAAGAGAGAAAATATCTCCAAAACCCACAATGAGTCAACAGCAATGAACATTCTCAAGAGAAAGAAGTGTCTCCACCCCAGGAACCGCCACTTCATCCTGACTTCACACACACACACACAAACACGCACACACACACACACACACACACACACACGCTTTCATAGGCACATCCACAAATCCAATCAAAGGTTCCTTCGTGTCATCCTGAAATTCTCAGCAGCGTTTGTCAAATGCCCTAAGATTGAACTTCTGAAGCACCTTCTTATTTGGGTAGGAAGAAAGAAGCCAACATGTTTAGGAAACATGGCAGGAATTCAAGCAGAGACGCTCAGAGAAGCTTGTGAATTTCCTTCTGCTTCTGCTCCTTTGACACTTCATTTCATGTACATAACATTCCCCAGGATAGCCACCGTGAAAATTAACATATTTTTATTGCATGAAAATATAAAAGGCACACATGAAAAACTATTTCAGCGATGGATGAATTGGGTATGACAGAAAGTGTCTATCATTATTAGGCAAGACCTAGAGGATGGGAGGGGACAGGAAACAGGTTGGCTGTTAATGGGATTAGGCAGGTTCTGTTGATCGGTCATCTATCGGTTGAGTTACACCCTAGTCCTCCATGAGGGCCCCTCCCGTTGTCATACCAGGAACAGCCAATCACATCAGTTCCTGCTGACAAATCCCCTGGCTCCACCCCCTGCTGACAGTGTACAAGATTCCCCCAAGAGCTCAGTTGTCAGAGCCTCATCCACCTGCCGCTGGCCACAGCCCCGTCGCTACACAACCCAAGCCTTGGGGAGCAGCTTTGGGGCTGACACCACTCTCTCCAAGGAACTAAAGGATTCGGGAGCCAAGAAGAAATCTTTGCAGGAGACAGACAAACACTGGCAGTGGCTGACTTGGAGAACCCTGGAAATTTTCACCATGAAAGGGTCCCGGCGCCCAAGAAGCCCCAGTGATTCCTGCACCGAATCCAAGAGCGACCACGCAGGAGAGAGCGGGTGAGCTTTGCTATGTGCTGGGGACGCCTGCGGGGTGACCTGCCTGTGGGATGTGTGGGTGTGTGTTGGAGAGAGGGGAAGGGAAAAGGGATGCATGAACCTGCCATGAGATTGGATGTTTTGAATTTGGGGCCAGAGGGAAGTGAGGTGCCCGTAAGTCATCACAGGGTGCTGGGAAGGCTTCTACATCCCAACCACACACATATCTCAGGGCAGCCCCACTTTCAATCCACCCAACCAGCTCCACAGGGAATGGGCTCTGTGTGCTGCAAGAAGGGAGATTGTAGGACATGATGTGAGAGTTTCAAGATCTACTAGGAAAAATAAAAGAGTTTCCTCCTTTTTTAATTGTTCATTTTTCTATTTGTCTTATTTACTGATTTATTTTATGGAGACAGCGTCTCACTCCGATGGTCCACACGTGAGTGCAGTGGCGTGATTTTAGCTGACTGTGGGCTCCACCTCTGAGTCGCAGGTGATCCTCCCACCTGAGCCTCCTGAGTAGGTGAGACCACAGGCATGCACCACAATGACCCACTGATGTTTTTTATTTTGAGTGGAGACTAGCTTTCCCCATGTTGCCCAGGCTGCTCTCAAACTCCTGGACTCAAGCAATCCTCCGACCTTGGCCTCCCAAAGTGCTGGGATTACAGGCGCATGCCATCATGCCCGACAAATTCCTTCCTTTTCTCCTGCTGTTATTCGAATCCTAAGACCCCATTCCGTTGTTACCGGTCTACACAGAGGTGCCACCTTTCCGGGATCTCAACATCTTTCTCCAGCTCCTCACACCCAAGGAGAGTTTTCCAACTCTGATCTGCATGAACTCCTGAAAGGGTAAACTGCTCCCTGTGGGCACCGACCCTCCTTCCCTGCCTTTTCTTCACCCAGGGAAGCTCAGGTAGATGGGGTGAGAACAAGAACAGCTGGGAGTTAGGATAGATTGGGAGCAGGTCTCACAGGAAGTGGATGACGAGTCTGTGACCTTGAATGAAAGGCAGGGAAGTGGAGTGAATTGGTGGGGATTCAGGGAATTGGACGTTAGGGAACTGCCCGAAATCTGACTGTGTCTCTCTGTCCTACAGCTCCAGCGGCACGCCATCAAATGCCCCAAAACGCCAGAAAGTGGAGGAGCTGGGTCCTCATCCAGGTGAGGCATCTTCTCTTTTTCATCCCGAGTCCCCTGCTACCAAGCCAGGGTCCCATCACGTCATGAGACGAGCAGCTGTGCTGTCCAGAGTGTCGGGAGCTTCCTCCTGCAGCTCCGTGGCTGGGTGTCCTGTACCTGGCTTCTTCTGTATTTGGTCTTTCTCACGGTGGCACCTTGAACCCTCAAGGGCATCCTGCATGACAAGGGCTTTCACCTGCACACTCTGCTCTCTCCACAGGTGCAGAACCAGCTCCGGTACAGCCAGCTCCCCACCACCCTGCACAGCTGCCCCTGGAGCTGCCCCAGGTAAGGTCACACCACCTAGGTGGGCGTGGGTGAGACAGGTCTGCCTGAGCTCCAGGCCCTAGGGGACTTCCAGGAAATCACCGTCCCAAGGGGCGTCAATACAGGTGCAAATTCTGGGTGTCCCTGCGGGGTTTCATTTATGCCTGGGGAAGTTACTGGCAGCTCCCCGCCTTGCTCTCTCCCTGTTTGAGCCACCCTCAGAGGACAATGACTGACCCACGGCTTTTCTCCCCCAGGGCCCACGGCTTCCCCAGAGGAAGGTGATCATCGCGGTCTTGGAACCAGGAATGGTCCTGCACCTGCGCCTGGGGCAGGAGTTCCTGGGGCTGGACCCACAGGGAGCCCTGCGACTCAGCCTCCTCAATGTGCAGCTCCTGGTGGTCCCTGAGCAAGTCTTGATGTCCTTGAAGGATCTCTTGTACCCTGCCCATGCCCGCTGGCTCCTGCTCACTAGTACAGAGACTGTCTGGGAGATTGACATTGAAAATGGATCTGTGAGAGCCCAGAGAGCAGAGAATGTGTGTGTGGCGCCTTCAGTAAAAGAGGGTGAGGCTCCCCAAGGCTTCCTGCCCCTGATGGGACCCCCAGCAAACCTTGTGCATGGAGTCAGCCCTTCTTCCTGGCGTGTCCTCTACCTCAAACCTGACTACAGAGCGGCCGTCCACCAGGGCTCATCCCAAATGCCCAAGCCTAGTCCCTGGAGACAGGCTCTGCCTGAAGAATTCCACTTGGATCTCCATGGCCTGGAGCCCCTGCCCACCTCTGCCCTCAGACCTCTACCTCCCTCACCCGGTCCGGAGCCCAGAATTTGCCACAACTTTCTATGGAGGCCAACGTGCAAGGCCCGAAGACGTCTCTTCTAAGGCTCATGGGCCATGAACCCTCAGGCACCAGACGGGAATCAGAGACGCTCTATTCAGAATGAAGCACACCTGCTTTTTCATGCTGTCTCCCCGCACAGATGTCTCGGCATCTCGGAGGAGAGAGATGCTGCGCAAGCTGGAGGGGTGGAGAAATGCTCCGTCCTCTCACCTGAACCTTTGCTCTGCCTCAGATGCTCTTGATTTGTATCAAAGAGCAACCTTGAGATTGGGGCACAAAATATTTGCTAATCTCATATACGTGCAAGGGCTGCTCATACTCAGAATACACAGAGTTGTCAAAACTCCAATGGAACAAACCAATGATTCTGTTCCAAACGCAGCAAGAGACTTGAGCAGACATTTCCTCAGAGGGGATGTAAAGAACCACTTCCAAAAGCGTTCACTGTCCCTCCCCTGGGGAAATGCACGTCAAATACACCTTCAACAACAACCAAGAAGCTCTCCCAGAAGCCACCGTGACAATCACTCACCATCCCAAGGGCTGCGGAGCATGTGGAGAAGCTGGAACGCTCTGACAGTGCTGCTTGGAATCCAACTGGGACAACCCCCAGGGAGAAAGAGTTTCATTGATTCATAATCAATGCAATAGGCACTTAGCATTGGAACCATCTTTCCCACCCTGAGATAGTTGTTCTAAAGGAATTAGAACTCACGTGGACAAGGCTGAGGGCAGAGGCTTCTAGCACCTGTCCTCACAATCGCCAAAAGATGGAAGGGACTTCAATGTCGTTCCACAGTGTCTAGAAAGAGGAACTGTGACCCATTCTTTCAATGGGATGCAGTTCGGCAATGACTAGGCTGGGATTGTTGTTGGTAAATTCAGTTCTAAGAATGAGTAGTGAAGAACTTGTCGGAACACTTGAAGGTATGTTTGGACTCTTACGCTATGTGAGACTTCTCCTGAGATTGTAACTCTCATGAAATTGACATGCACATCAAGCCTGTGTGATCGACGTTCAGTTTCCAACTGAGGTTTGCTGTAAAACACATACTAGATTTTGCATCTGAGAATGAAGGATTGTAGCATGTATCTTATTCATCATTGTGACATCAATTGTATTGGTGTTGATTATATCTGTATTCCTTGGGTTAAATAAAAATGTTAAAATGAGTTTCGTCTATTTGCGTTTCTTTTCTTTAATGTGTTTGCTCAAACGTCTCCATTTCTGGGCCGTGCATGGTGGCTCATGCCTGTAATCCGAGCACTTCGGGAGGCTCAGGCGGGTGCGTCCCGAGGGCAGGAGATCGAGACCGTCCTGGCTAACACGGTGAAAGCCCGTCTCTACTAAAAACAAAAATAAATAGCAAAAAATTAGCTGGGCGTGGTGTCGGGCGCCTGTAGTCCCAGCTCTTTGGGAGGCTGAGGCAGGAGAATGGCATGACCCCAGGAGGCAGAGCTTGCAGTGAGCCGAGGTCACTCCACTGCACTCCAGCCTGGGCCACAGTGCGAGGTTCCGTCTCATCAAAAGAAGAACAAAAGTCTCCATTTCTGGCCGGGCACAGTAGCTCCCACCTGTAATCCCAGCACTTTGGGAGGCTGAGGCGGGTGGATCACTTGAGCCCAGGCGCTGGAGACCAGCCTGGGCAGCATGAGGAAACCCCATCTCTGGAAAAAATGCAAAAATTACACAGGTGTGGGATCTCCCCACTCCAGAGGCTGAGGTGGGAGGATGGCTTCAGTGCAGGAGGCAGAGGTTGCAGTGATCTGAGATCGTGCCATTGCACTCCAGCCTGAGTGACAGAGTGAGACCCGGTCTACAAATAATCCTAATAAAAAGTAAAGTAAAATAAAATAAAACTCCATTTCTGCCGCAAACTGTTTTATTTCTACTGGATACAAGGCACAGATGGTAGAGCCCAGAGTAAGTGGACAGAGATGAGCTTTCTCAAGGCAAAAGAGGATCCCCCACTCCACAGATGACAGCACACACACAAACACACAGTCACACTCTCACACAATCACAAGACACATTGAAGTATCCATTTACACCCCCACCACAGGTCATCTTCAGATTTCCCTGAGTGATTCTCAAATGCATGAGTCTGCACTTCTAACGAGTCTTTTAGGAATAGATCCCCAGAAGTGGTCTGTTTGGACAATTAAGGGGGAATCACAATTAGCAACTCTCTCCTAACACCTTGTATATTTGTATATTTCCCTTTACTTCCTTTTCTTTCTTTTCTATTTGGTTATTTCTTTATTATTTGAGACGAAATATCCACTGTACTCGGCATACTTCCCGTTTCTAGGAGTACAAACAAATTATGGACTGCTGGGTAACAATCCCCGAAAGAGTCCCTATAAAAGTCAATTCAATATTTTTTGCTACGGAAGCATTTATAAGACACGTCAAAAAAGAATCATTTCAGCCAGTGGATAAGGAGGCTATAGCAGAAAGTGAGAATCACTCTTACGCCATGTCTACTGGAATGGGTAGGAATGTGGCAGGGCTCTCCTCGCCCACCAGGAAGCACCAAGACTGGCCGATCAAATGGTCAACAAACAGCATTCTTTTTTTTTATTTTTTTAATTTTTTGAGATAGAATTTAGCTTTTGTTGCCCAGGCTGGAGTACAATGGCGCGATCTCGGCTCACCGCAACCTCTGCCTCCTAGGTTCAAGTGATTCTCCTACCTCGGCCTCCCGAGTAGCTGGGATTAAAGGCATGTGCCTCTATGAAAGGCTGATTTGTCTTTTGAGTAGAGTCAGGATTTCTCCATGTTGGTCAGGCTGATCTCCACCTCCCGACTACAGGTGATTGACCCGCCTTGGCCAGCCATTGTGCTGGGATTACAGGCATCAGAAACCATTCCCAACCTGAACTGTATTCTTTACTGCTGTATTTATTAATTCACTAACATGCGTATTCTAACATTGCAAACTAGGCCATCCAACACAACTATTCATGAAGACATAGTTAAGGGAAGAATGTACTCCAACTGATTGGGAACATTAACATTGCTTTCCACACTTTTTTTTTCTTTAAGAACACACATTTGTTTATCAGAGTTCTGGAGGCCGGAAGTCCACGATGAGGGTGCCAGCATGATCGGGGTCTGGTGAGGACCCTCCTCCAGGTTGGAGACTGTCATATCCTCCCTGTCTCCCCACATGGAAGGTGCCGGCGAGCTCTCTTCCGTCACTTTCAGAAGGGCACTAATCCAATTTACGAGGGTTCCACTTGCATAATCTCATCATCTCCCAAGGGCCCCACCTCCTGATACCTTCACATTGGAGGTTTGAGGGTTAGAATTTAAGCCTAAAGGAAAAAGCATTTTAGTTTTGAGAGAGAGTCTTGCTCTGTTGCCGAGGCTGAAGTTCAGTGGCACGATCAAGGCTCCCTGTAGCCTTGCCATCCCGGGCGCAAGCGATCCTAACACTTCAGCCTCCTAAGTAGCTGAGACTACAGGCACCTACCACCACACTTGGCTCATTTTTACATTTTTGTAGAGACGAGGGTCTCGCTATGCTGTCCCGGCTTGTCTCGAACTCCTGGGCTCAAGCGAGCCTCCTGCCTCTGCCTCCCAAAGCACTGGGATTACAGGCATGAGCCACCACTCCCAGACCAAGATATTCATACAGGAAATATGAACTCCTATCTCAGATTCCATATCTAATAATGATTGCTGGCAGTAAGGATGCTCACAAGTTACAAGGGTAATGATAATGGAATCGCCACGATCTTGGTGATGCAGCATCTCAAACTCATGCCTTCTTCAATTCTGATCACAGAGATGAAGAGCACATGAAACTCTTACACATTTTCTTTCAAGATTTCGCCTAGAAGTGATACATCTAGTCTCCTTGATTTGAGAATGATTGTTTTTAAAATCGAGGAGATGAGTCCAACACGGTCCTCTGTGTCCCCAGAGTGAGATGAGAACTGTATAAGTGTCTGAGGCAGTTATTGAATTATTCTTCTATTCACCAATGTTTCTTTTACACACAAGAAGGAAGGACGGAGGGAAGAGGGGAAGGGGAAGGGAAGAAGGCAGGCAGGAAGGAAAGAGGGAAGGGAGGGAGGAGGGATGGAAAGAGGGAGGGAGGGAGGGAGTGAGGGGGCGGTGGATGGGGGTAGGATCGAGGGAGGGAGAAAGCAAAAAATGTCTGAAAGAAAGAAAGAAAGAGAGAAAATATCTCCAAAACCCACAATGAGTCAACAGCAATGAACATTCTCAAGAGAAAGAAGGGTCTCCACCCCAGGAACCGCCACTTCATCCTGACTTCACACACACACACACAAACACGCACACACACACACACACACACACACACGCTTTCATAGGCACATCCACAAATCCAATCAAAGTTTCCTTCGTGTCATCCTGAAATTCTCAGCAGCGTTTGTCAAATGCCCTAAGATTGAACTTCTGAAGCACCTTCTTATTTGGGTAGGAAGAAAGAAGCCAACATGTTTAGGAAACATGGCAGGAATTCAAGCAGAGACGCTCAGAGAAGCTTGTGAATTTCCTTCTGCTTCTGCTCCTTTGACACTTCATTTCATGTACATAACATTCCCCAGGATAGCCACCGTGAAAATTAACATATTTTTATTGCATGAAAATATAAAAGGCACACATGAAAAACTATTTCAGCGATGGATGAATTGGGTATGACAGAAAGTGTCTATCATTATTAGGCAAGACCTAGAGGATGGGAGGGGACAGGAAACAGGTTGGCTGTTAATGGGATTAGGCAGGTTCTGTTGATCGGTCATCTATCGGTTGAGTTACACCCTAGTCCTCCATGAGGGCCCCTCCCGTTGTCATACCAGGAACAGCCAATCACATCAGTTCCTGCTGACAAATCCCCTGGCTCCACCCCCTGCTGACAGTGTACAAGATTCCCCCAAGAGCTCAGTTGTCAGAGCCTCATCCACCTGCCGCTGGCCACAGCCCCGTCGCTACACAACCCAAGCCTTGGGGAGCAGCTTTGGGGCTGACACCACTCTCTCCAAGGAACTAAAGGATTCGGGAGCCAAGAAGAAATCTTTGCAGGAGACAGACAAACACTGGCAGTGGCTGACTTGGAGAACCCTGGAAATTTTCACCATGAAAGGGTCCCGGCGCCCAAGAAGCCCCAGTGATTCCTGCACCGAATCCAAGAGCGACCACGCAGGAGAGAGCGGGTGAGCTTTGCTATGTGCTGGGGACGCCTGCGGGGTGACCTGCCTGTGGGATGTGTGGGTGTGTGTTGGAGAGAGGGGAAGGGAAAAGGGATGCATGAACCTGCCATGAGATTGGATGTTTTGAATTTGGGGCCAGAGGGAAGTGAGGTGCCCGTAAGTCATCACAGGGTGCTGGGAAGGCTTCTACATCCCAACCACACACATATCTCAGGGCAGCCCCACTTTCAATCCACCCAACCAGCTCCACAGGGAATGGGCTCTGTGTGCTGCAAGAAGGGAGATTGTAGGACATGATGTGAGAGTTTCAAGATCTACTAGGAAAAATAAAAGAGTTTCCTCCTTTTTTAATTGTTCATTTTTCTATTTGTCTTATTTACTGATTTATTTTATGGAGACAGCGTCTCACTCCGATGGTCCACACGTGAGTGCAGTGGCGTGATTTTAGCTGACTGTGGGCTCCACCTCTGAGTCGCAGGTGATCCTCCCACCTGAGCCTCCTGAGTAGGTGAGACCACAGGCATGCACCACAATGACCCACTGATGTTTTTTATTTTGAGTGGAGACTAGCTTTCCCCATGTTGCCCAGGCTGCTCTCAAACTCCTGGACTCAAGCAATCCTCCGACCTTGGCCTCCCAAAGTGCTGGGATTACAGGCGCATGCCATCATGCCCGACAAATTCCTTCCTTTTCTCCTGCTGTTATTCGAATCCTAAGACCCCATTCCGTTGTTACCTGTCTACACAGAGGTGCCACCTTTCCGGGATCTCAACATCTTTCTCCAGCTCCTCACACCCAAGGAGAGTTTTCCAACTCTGATCTGCATGAACTCCTGAAAGGGTAAACTGCTCCCTGTGGGCACCGACCCTCCTTCCCTGCCTTTTCTTCACCCAGGGAAGCTCAGGTAGATGGGGTGAGAACAAGAACAGCTGGGAGTTAGGATAGATTGGGAGCAGGTCTCACAGGAAGTGGATGACGAGTCTGTGACCTTGAATGAAAGGCAGGGAAGTGGAGTGAATTGGTGGGGATTCAGGGAATTGGACGTTAGGGAACTGCCCGAAATCTGACTGTGTCTCTCTGTCCTACAGCTCCAGCGGCACGCCATCAAATGCCCCAAAACGCCAGAAAGTGGAGGAGCTGGGTCCTCATCCAGGTGAGGCATCTTCTCTTTTTCATCCCGAGTCCCCTGCTACCAAGCCAGGGTCCCATCACGTCATGAGACGAGCAGCTGTGCTGTCCAGAGTGTCGGGAGCTTCCTCCTGCAGCTCCGTGGCTGGGTGTCCTGTACCTGGCTTCTTCTGTATTTGGTCTTTCTCACGGTGGCACCTTGAACCCTCAAGGGCATCCTGCATGACAAGGGCTTTCACCTGCACACTCTGCTCTCTCCACAGGTGCAGAACCAGCTCCGGTACAGCCAGCTCCCCACCACCCTGCACAGCTGCCCCTGGAGCTGCCCCAGGTAAGGTCACACCACCTAGGTGGGCGTGGGTGAGACAGGTCTGCCTGAGCTCCAGGCCCTAGGGGACTTCCAGGAAATCACCGTCCCAAGGGGCGTCAATACAGGTGCAAATTCTGGGTGTCCCTGCGGGGTTTCATTTATGCCTGGGGAAGTTACTGGCAGCTCCCCGCCTTGCTCTCTCCCTGTTTGAGCCACCCTCAGAGGACAATGACTGACCCACGGCTTTTCTCCCCCAGGGCCCACGGCTTCCCCAGAGGAAGGTGATCATCGCGGTCTTGGAACCAGGAATGGTCCTGCACCTGCGCCTGGGGCAGGAGTTCCTGGGGCTGGACCCACAGGGAGCCCTGCGACTCAGCCTCCTCAATGTGCAGCTCCTGGTGGTCCCTGAGCAAGTCTTGATGTCCTTGAAGGATCTCTTGTACCCTGCCCATGCCCGCTGGCTCCTGCTCACTAGTACAGAGACTGTCTGGGAGATTGACATTGAAAATGGATCTGTGAGAGCCCAGAGAGCAGAGAATGTGTGTGTGGCGCCTTCAGTAAAAGAGGGTGAGGCTCCCCAAGGCTTCCTGCCCCTGATGGGACCCCCAGCAAACCTTGTGCATGGAGTCAGCCCTTCTTCCTGGCGTGTCCTCTACCTCAAACCTGACTACAGAGCGGCCGTCCCCCAGGGCTCATCCCAAATGCCCAAGCCTAGTCCCTGGAGACAGGCTCTGCCTGAAGAATTCCACTTGGATCTCCATGGCCTGGAGCCCCTGCCCACCTCTGCCCTCAGACCTCTACCTCCCTCACCCGGTCCGGAGCCCAGAATTTGCCACAACTTTCTATGGAGGCCAACGTGCAAGGCCCGAAGACGTCTCTTCTAAGGCTCATGGGCCATGAACCCTCAGGCACCAGACGGGAATCAGAGACGCTCTATTCAGAATGAAGCACACCTGCTTTTTCATGCTGTCTCCCCGCACAGATGTCTCGGCATCTCGGAGGAGAGAGATGCTGCGCAAGCTGGAGGGGTGGAGAAATGCTCCGTCCTCTCACCTGAACCTTTGCTCTGCCTCAGATGCTCTTGATTTGTATCAAAGAGCAACCTTGAGATTGGGGCACAAAATATTTGCTAATCTCATATACGTGCAAGGGCTGCTCATACTCAGAATACACAGAGTTGTCAAAACTCCAATGGAACAAACCAATGATTCTGTTCCAAACGCAGCAAGAGACTTGAGCAGACATTTCCTCAGAGGGGATGTAAAGAACCACTTCCAAAAGCGTTCACTGTCCCTCCCCTGGGGAAATGCACGTCAAATACACCTTCAACAACAACCAAGAAGCTCTCCCAGAAGCCACCGTGACAATCACTCACCATCCCAAGGGCTGCGGAGCATGTGGAGAAGCTGGAACGCTCTGACAGTGCTGCTTGGAATCCAACTGGGACAACCCCCAGGGAGAAAGAGTTTCATTGATTCATAATCAATGCAATAGGCACTTAGCATTGGAACCATCTTTCCCACCCTGAGATAGTTGTTCTAAAGGAATTAGAACTCACGTGGACAAGGCTGAGGGCAGAGGCTTCTAGCACCTGTCCTCACAATCGCCAAAAGATGGAAGGGACTTCAATGTCGTTCCACAGTGTCTAGAAAGAGGAACTGTGACCCATTCTTTCAATGGGATGCAGTTCGGCAATGACTAGGCTGGGATTGTTGTTGGTAAATTCAGTTCTAAGAATGAGTAGTGAAGAACTTGTCGGAACACTTGAAGGTATGTTTGGACTCTTACGCTATGTGAGACTTCTCCTGAGATTGTAACTCTCATGAAATTGACATGCACATCAAGCCTGTGTGATCGACGTTCAGTTTCCAACTGAGGTTTGCTGTAAAACACATACTAGATTTTGCATCTGAGAATGAAGGATTGTAGCATGTATCTTATTCATCATTGTGACATCAATTGTATTGGTGTTGATTATATCTGTATTCCTTGGGTTAAATAAAAATGTTAAAATGAGTTTCGTCTATTTGCGTTTCTTTTCTTTAATGTGTTTGCTCAAACGTCTCCATTTCTGGGCCGTGCATGGTGGCTCATGCCTGTAATCCGAGCACTTCGGGAGGCTCAGGCGGGTGCGTCCCGAGGGCAGGAGATCGAGACCGTCGTGGCTAACACGGTGAAAGCCCGTCTCTACTAAAAACAAAAATAAATAGCAAAAAATTAGCTGGGCGTGGTGTCGGGCGCCTGTAGTCCCAGCTCTTTGGGAGGCTGAGGCAGGAGAATGGCATGACCCCAGGAGGCAGAGCTTGCAGTGAGCCGAGGTCACTCCACTGCACTCCAGCCTGGGCCACAGTGCGAGGTTCCGTCTCATCAAAAGAAGAACAAAAGTCTCCATTTCTGGCCGGGCACAGTAGCTCCCACCTGTAATCCCAGCACTTTGGGAGGCTGAGGCGGGTGGATCACTTGAGCCCAGGCGCTGGAGACCAGCCTGGGCAGCATGAGGAAACCCCATCTCTGGAAAAAATGCAAAAATTACACAGGTGTGGGATCTCCCCACTCCAGAGGCTGAGGTGGGAGGATGGCTTCAGTGCAGGAGGCAGAGGTTGCAGTGATCTGAGATCGTGCCATTGCACTCCAGCCTGAGTGACAGAGTGAGACCCGGTCTACAAATAATCCTAATAAAAAGTAAAGTAAAATAAAATAAAACTCCATTTCTGCCGCAAACTGTTTTATTTCTACTGGATACAAGGCACAGATGGTAGAGCCCAGAGTAAGTGGACAGAGATGAGCTTTCTCAAGGCAAAAGAGGATCCCCCACTCCACAGATGACAGCACACACACAAACACACAGTCACACTCTCACACAATCACAAGACACATTGAAGTATCCATTTACACCCCCACCACAGGTCATCTTCAGATTTCCCTGAGTGATTCTCAAATGCATGAGTCTGCACTTCTAACGAGTCTTTTAGGAATAGATCCCCAGAAGTGGTCTTTTTGGACAATTAAGGAGGAATCACAATTAGCAACTCTCTCCTAACACCTTGTATATTTGTATATTTCCCTTTACTTCCTTTTCTTTCTTTTCTATTTGGTTATTTCTTTATTATTTGAGACGAAATATCCACTGTACTCGGCATACTTCCCGTTTCTAGGAGTACAAACAAATTATGGACTGCTGGGTAACAATCCCCGAAAGAGTCCCTATAAAAGTCAATTCAATATTTTTTGCTACGGAAGCATTTATAAGACACGTCAAAAAAGAATCATTTCAGCCAGTGGATAAGGAGGCTATAGCAGAAAGTGAGAATCACTCTTACGCCATGTCTACTGGAATGGGTAGGAATGTGGCAGGGCTCTCCTGGCCCACCAGGAAGCACCAAGACTGGCCGATCAAATGGTCAACAAACAGCATTCTTTTTTTTATTTTTTTTATTTTTTGAGATAGAATTTAGCTTTTGTTGCCCAGGCTGGAGTACAATGGCGCGATCTCGGCTCACCGCAACCTCTGCCTCCTAGGTTCAAGTGATTCTCCTGCCTCGGCCTCCCGAGTAGCTGGGATTAAAGGCATGTGCCTCTATGAAAGGCTGATTTGTCTTTTCAGTAGAGTCAGGATTTCTCCATGTTGGTCAGGCTGATCTCCACCTCCCGACTACAGGTGATTGACCCGCCTTGGCCAGCCATTGTGCTGGGATTACAGGCATCAGAAACCATTCCCAACCTGAACTGTATTCTTTACTGCTGTATTTATTAATTCACTAACATGCGTATTCTAACATTGCAAACTAGGCCATCCAACACAACTATTCATGAAGACATAGTTAAGGGAAGAATGTACTCCAACTGATTGGGAACATTAACATTGCTTTCCACACTTTTTTTTTCTTTAAGAACACACATTTGTTTATCAGAGTTCTGGAGGCCGGAAGTCCACGATGAGGGTGCCAGCATGATCGGGGTCTGGTGAGGACCCTCCTCCAGGTTGGAGACTGTCATATCCTCCCTGTCTCCCCACATGGAAGGTGCCGGCGAGCCCTCTTCCGTCACTTTCAGAAGGGCACTAATCCAATTTACGAGGGTTCCACTTGCATAATCTCATCATCTCCCAAGGGCCCCACCTCCTGATACCTTCACATTGGAGGTTTGAGGGTTAGAATTTAAGCCTAAAGGAAAAAGCATTTTATTTTTGAGAGAGAGTCTTGCTCTGTTGCCGAGGCTGAAGTTCAGTGGCACGATCAAGGCTCCCTGTAGCCTTGCCATCCCGGGCGCAAGCGATCCTAACACTTCAGCCTCCTAAGTAGCTGAGACTACAGGCACCTACCACCACACTTGGCTCATTTTTACATATTTGTAGAGACGAGGGTCTCGCTATGCTGTCCCGGCTTGTCTCGAACTCCTGGGCTCAAGTGAGCCTCCTGCCTCTGCCTCCCAAAGCACTGGGATTACAGGCATGAGCCACCACTCCCAGACCAAGATATTCGTACAGGAAATATGAACTCCTATCTCAGATTCCATATCTAATAATGATTGCTGGCAGTAAGGATGCTCACAAGTTACAAGGGTAATGATAATGGAATCGCCACGATCTTGGTGATGCAGCATCTCAAACTCATGCCTTCTTCAATTCTGATCACAGAGATGAAGAGCACATGAAACTCTTACACATTTTCTTTCAAGATTTCGCCTAGAAGTGATACATCTAGTCTCCTTGATTTGAGAATGATTGTTTTTAAAATCGAGGAGATGAGTCCAACACGGTCCTCTGTGTCCCCAGAGTGAGATGAGAACTGTATAAGTGTCTGAGGCAGTTATTGAATTATTCTTCTATTCACCAATGTTTCTTTTACACACAAGAAGGAAGGACGGAGGGAAGAGGGGAAGGGGAAGGGAAGAAGGCAGGCAGGAAGGAAAGAGGGAAGGGAGGGAGGAGGGATGGAAAGAGGGAGGTAGGGAGGGAGTGAGGGGGCGGTGGATGGGGGTAGGATCGAGGGAGGGAGAAAGCAAAAAATGTCTGAAAGAAAGAAAGAAAGAGAGAAAATATCTCCAAAACCCACAATGAGTCAACAGCAATGAACATTCTCAAGAGAAAGAAGGGTCTCCACCCCAGGAACCGCCACTTCATCCTGACTTCACACACACACACACAAACACGCACACACACACACACACACACACACACACACGCTTTCATAGGCACATCCACAAATCCAATCAAAGGTTCCTTCGTGTCATCCTGAAATTCTCAGCAGCGTTTGTCAAATGCCCTAAGATTGAACTTCTGAAGCACCTTCTTATTTGGGTAGGAAGAAAGAAGCCAACATGTTTAGGAAACATGGCAGGAATTCAAGCAGAGACGCTCAGAGAAGCTTGTGAATTTCCTTCTGCTTCTGCTCCTTTGACACTTCATTTCATGTACATAACATTCCCCAGGATAGCCACCGTGAAAATTAACATATTTTTATTGCATGAAAATATAAAAGGCACACATGAAAAACTATTTCAGCGATGGATGAATTGGGTATGACAGAAAGTGTCTATCATTATTAGGCAAGACCTAGAGGATGGGAGGGGACAGGAAACAGGTTGGCTGTTAATGGGATTAGGCAGGTTCTGTTGATCGGTCATCTATCGGTTGAGTTACACCCTAGTCCTCCATGAGGGCCCCTCCCGTTGTCATACCAGGAACAGCCAATCACATCAGTTCCTGCTGACAAATCCCCTGGCTCCACCCCCTGCTGACAGTGTACAAGATTCCCCCAAGAGCTCAGTTGTCAGAGCCTCATCCACCTGCCGCTGGCCACAGCCCCGTCGCTACACAACCCAAGCCTTGGGGAGCAGCTTTGGGGCTGACACCACTCTCTCCAAGGAACTAAAGGATTCGGGAGCCAAGAAGAAATCTTTGCAGGAGACAGACAAACACTGGCAGTGGCTGACTTGGAGAACCCTGGAAATTTTCACCATGAAAGGGTCCCGGCGTCCAAGAAGCCCCAGTGATTCCTGCACCGAATCCAAGAGCGACCACGCAGGAGAGAGCGGGTGAGCTTTGCTATGTGCTGGGGACGCCTGCGGGGTGACCTGCCTGTGGGATGTGTGGGTGTGTGTTGGAGAGAGGGGAAGGGAAAAGGGATGCATGAACCTGCCATGAGATTGGATGTTTTGAATTTGGGGCCAGAGGGAAGTGAGGTGCCCGTAAGTCATCACAGGGTGCTGGGAAGGCTTCTACATCCCAACCACACACATATCTCAGGGCAGCCCCACTTTCAATCCACCCAACCAGCTCCACAGGGAATGGGCTCTGTGTGCTGCAAGAAGGGAGATTGTAGGACATGATGTGAGAGTTTCAAGATCTACTAGGAAAAATAAAAGAGTTTCCTCCTTTTTTAATTGTTCATTTTTCTATTTGTCTTATTTACTGATTTATTTTATGGAGACAGCGTCTCACTCCGATGGTCCACACGTGAGTGCAGTGGCGTGATTTTAGCTGACTGTGGGCTCCACCTCTGAGTCGCAGGTGATCCTCCCACCTGAGCCTCCTGAGTAGGTGAGACCACAGGCATGCACCACAATGACCCACTGATGTTTTTTATTTTGAGTGGAGACTAGCTTTCCCCATGTTGCCCAGGCTGCTCTCAAACTCCTGGACTCAAGCAATCCTCCGACCTTGGCCTCCCAAAGTGCTGGGATTACAGGCGCATGCCATCATGCCCGACAAATTCCTTCCTTTTCTCCTGCTGTTATTCGAATCCTAAGACCCCATTCCGTTGTTACCTGTCTACACAGAGGTGCCACCTTTCCGGGATCTCAACATCTTTCTCCAGCTCCTCACACCCAAGGAGAGTTTTCCAACTCTGATCTGCATGAACTCCTGAAAGGGTAAACTGCTCCCTGTGGGCACCGACCCTCCTTCCCTGCCTTTTCTTCACCCAGGGAAGCTCAGGTAGATGGGGTGAGAACAAGAACAGCTGGGAGTTAGGATAGATTGGGAGCAGGTCTCACAGGAAGTGGATGACGAGTCTGTGACCTTGAATGAAAGGCAGGGAAGTGGAGTGAATTGGTGGGGATTCAGGGAATTGGACGTTAGGGAACTGCCCGAAATCTGACTGTGTCTCTCTGTCCTACAGCTCCAGCGGCACGCCATCAAATGCCCCAAAACGCCAGAAAGTGGAGGAGCTGGGTCCTCATCCAGGTGAGGCATCTTCTCTTTTTCATCCCGAGTCCCCTGCTACCAAGCCAGGGTCCCATCACGTCATGAGACGAGCAGCTGTGCTGTCCAGAGTGTCGGGAGCTTCCTCCTGCAGCTCCGTGGCTGGGTGTCCTGTACCTGGCTTCTTCTGTATTTGGTCTTTCTCACGGTGGCACCTTGAACCCTCAAGGGCATCCTGCATGACAAGGGCTTTCACCTGCACACTCTGCTCTCTCCACAGGTGCAGAACCAGCTCCGGTACAGCCAGCTCCCCACCACCCTGCACAGCTGCCCCTGGAGCTGCCCCAGGTAAGGTCACACCACCTAGGTGGGCGTGGGTGAGACAGGTCTGCCTGAGCTCCAGGCCCTAGGGGACTTCCAGGAAATCACCGTCCCAAGGGGCGTCAATACAGGTGCAAATTCTGGGTGTCCCTGCGGGGTTTCATTTATGCCTGGGGAAGTTACTGGCAGCTCCCCGCCTTGCTCTCTCCCTGTTTGAGCCACCCTCAGAGGACAATGACTGACCCACGGCTTTTCTCCCCCAGGGCCCACGGCTTCCCCAGAGGAAGGTGATCATCGCGGTCTTGGAACCAGGAATGGTCCTGCACCTGCGCCTGGGGCAGGAGTTCCTGGGGCTGGACCCACAGGGAGCCCTGCGACTCAGCCTCCTCAATGTGCAGCTCCTGGTGGTCCCTGAGCAAGTCTTGATGTCCTTGAAGGATCTCTTGTACCCTGCCCATGCCCGCTGGCTCCTGCTCACTAGTACAGAGACTGTCTGGGAGATTGACATTGAAAATGGATCTGTGAGAGCCCAGAGAGCAGAGAATGTGTGTGTGGCGCCTTCAGTAAAAGAGGGTGAGGCTCCCCAAGGCTTCCTGCCCCTGATGGGACCCCCAGCAAACCTTGTGCATGGAGTCAGCCCTTCTTCCTGGCGTGTCCTCTACCTCAAACCTGACTACAGAGCGGCCGTCCACCAGGGCTCATCCCAAATGCCCAAGCCTAGTCCCTGGAGACAGGCTCTGCCTGAAGAATTCCACTTGGATCTCCATGGCCTGGAGCCCCTGCCCACCTCTGCCCTCAGACCTCTACCTCCCTCACCCGGTCCGGAGCCCAGAATTTGCCACAACTTTCTATGGAGGCCAACGTGCAAGGCCCGAAGACGTCTCTTCTAAGGCTCATGGGCCATGAACCCTCAGGCACCAGACGGGAATCAGAGACGCTCTATTCAGAATGAAGCACACCTGCTTTTTCATGCTGTCTCCCCGCACAGATGTCTCGGCATCTCGGAGGAGAGAGATGCTGCGCAAGCTGGAGGGGTGGAGAAATGCTCCGTCCTCTCACCTGAACCTTTGCTCTGCCTCAGATGCTCTTGATTTGTATCAAAGAGCAACCTTGAGATTGGGGCACAAAATATTTGCAAATCTCATATACGTGCAAGGGCTGCTCATACTCAGAATACACAGAGTTGTCAAAACTCCAATGGAACAAACCAATGATTCTGTTCCAAACGCAGCAAGAGACTTGAGCAGACATTTCCTCAGAGGGGATGTAAAGAACCACTTCCAAAAGCGTTCACTGTCCCTCCCCTGGGGAAATGCACGTCAAATACACCTTCAACAACAACCAAGAAGCTCTCCCAGAAGCCACCGTGACAATCACTCACCATCCCAAGGGCTGCGGAGCATGTGGAGAAGCTGGAACGCTCTGACAGTGCTGCTTGGAATCCAACTGGGACAACCCCCAGGGAGAAAGAGTTTCATTGATTCATAATCAATGCAATAGGCACTTAGCATTGGAACCATCTTTCCCACCCTGAGATAGTTGTTCTAAAGGAATTAGAACTCACGTGGACAAGGCTGAGGGCAGAGGCTTCTAGCACCTGTCCTCACAATCGCCAAAAGATGGAAGGGACTTCAATGTCGTTCCACAGTGTCTAGAAAGAGGAACTGTGACCCATTCTTTCAATGGGATGCAGTTCGGCAATGAATAGGCTGGGATTGTTGTTGGTAAATTCAGTTCTAAGAATGAGTAGTGAAGAACTTGTCGGAACACTTGAAGGTATGTTTGGACTCTTACGCTATGTGAGACTTCTCCTGAGATTGTAACTCTCATGAAATTGACATGCACATCAAGCCTGTGTGATCGACGTTCAGTTTCCAACTGAGGTTTGCTGTAAAACACATACTAGATTTTGCATCTGAGAATGAAGGATTGTAGCATGTATCTTATTCATCATTGTGACATCAATTGTATTGGTGTTGATTATATCTGTATTCCTTGGGTTAAATAAAAATGTTAAAATGAGTTTCGTCTATTTGCGTTTCTTTTCTTTAATGTGTTTGCTCAAACGTCTCCATTTCTGGGCCGTGCATGGTGGCTCATGCCTGTAATCCGAGCACTTCGGGAGGCTCAGGCGGGTGCGTCCCGAGGGCAGGAGATCGAGACCGTCGTGGCTAACACGGTGAAAGCCCGTCTCTACTAAAAACAAAAATAAATAGCAAAAAATTAGCTGGGCGTGGTGTCGGGCGCCTGTAGTCCCAGCTCTTTGGGAGGCTGAGGCAGGAGAATGGCATGACCCCAGGAGGCAGAGCTTGCAGTGAGCCGAGGTCACTCCACTGCACTCCAGCCTGGGCCACAGTGCGAGGTTCCGTCTCATCAAAAGAAGAACAAAAGTCTCCATTTCTGGCCGGGCACAGTAGCTCCCACCTGTAATCCCAGCACTTTGGGAGGCTGAGGCGGGTGGATCACTTGAGCCCAGGCGCTGGAGACCAGCCTGGGCAGCATGAGGAAACCCCATCTCTGGAAAAAATGCAAAAATTACACAGGTGTGGGATCTCCCCACTCCAGAGGCTGAGGTGGGAGGATGGCTTCAGTGCAGGAGGCAGAGGTTGCAGTGATCTGAGATCGTGCCATTGCACTCCAGCCTGAGTGACAGAGTGAGACCCGGTCTACAAATAATCCTAATAAAAAGTAAAGTAAAATAAAATAAAACTCCATTTCTGCCGCAAACTGTTTTATTTCTACTGGATACAAGGCACAGATGGTAGAGCCCAGAGTAAGTGGACAGAGATGAGCTTTCTCAAGGCAAAAGAGGATCCCCCACTCCACAGATGACAGCACACACACAAACACACAGTCACACTCTCACACAATCACAAGACACATTGAAGTATCCATTTACACCCCCACCACAGGTCATCTTCAGATTTCCCTGAGTGATTCTCAAATGCATGAGTCTGCACTTCTAACGAGTCTTTTAGGAATAGATCCCCAGAAGTGGTCTGTTTGGACAATTAAGGGGGAATCACAATTAGCAACTCTCTCCTAACACCTTGTATATTTGTATATTTCCCTTTACTTCCTTTTCTTTCTTTTCTATTTGGTTATTTCTTTATTATTTGAGACGAAATATCCACTGTACTCGGCATACTTCCCGTTTCTAGGAGTACAAACAAATTATGGACTGCTGGGTAACAATCCCCGAAAGAGTCCCTATAAAAGTCAATTCAATATTTTTTGCTACGGAAGCATTTATAAGACACGTCAAAAAAGAATCATTTCAGCCAGTGGATAAGGAGGCTATAGCAGAAAGTGAGAATCACTCTTACGCCATGTCTACTGGAATGGGTAGGAATGTGGCAGGGCTCTCCTCGCCCACCAGGAAGCACCAAGACTGGCCGATCAAATGGTCAACAAACAGCATTCTTTTTTTTTATTTTTTTAATTTTTTGAGATAGAATTTAGCTTTTGTTGCCCAGGCTGGAGTACAATGGCGCGATCTCGGCTCACCGCAACCTCTGCCTCCTAGGTTCAAGTGATTCTCCTGCCTCAGCCTCCCGAGTAGCTGGGATTAAAGGCATGTGCCTCTATGAAAGGCTGATTTGTCTTTTGAGTAGAGTCAGGATTTCTCCATGTTGGTCAGGCTGATCTCCACCTCCCGACTACAGGTGATTGACCCGCCTTGGCCAGCCATTGTGCTGGGATTACAGGCATCAGAAACCATTCCCAACCTGAACTGTATTCTTTACTGCTGTATTTATTAATTCACTAACATGCGTATTCTAACATTGCAAACTAGGCCATCCAACACAACTATTCATGAAGACATAGTTAAGGGAAGAATGTACTCCAACTGATTGGGAACATTAACATTGCTTTCCACACTTTTTTTTTCTTTAAGAACACACATTTGTTTATCAGAGTTCTGGAGGCCGGAAGTCCACGATGAGGGTGCCAGCATGATCGGGGTCTGGTGAGGACCCTCCTCCAGGTTGGAGACTGTCATATCCTCCCTGTCTCCCCACATGGAAGGTGCCGGCGAGCTCTCTTCCGTCACTTTCAGAAGGGCACTAATCCAATTTACGAGGGTTCCACTTGCATAATCTCATCATCTCCCAAGGGCCCCACCTCCTGATACCTTCACATTGGAGGTTTGAGGGTTAGAATTTAAGCCTAAAGGAAAAAGCATTTTAGTTTTGAGAGAGAGTCTTGCTCTGTTGCCGAGGCTGAAGTTCAGTGGCACGATCAAGGCTCCCTGTAGCCTTGCCATCCCGGGCGCAAGCGATCCTAACACTTCAGCCTCCTAAGTAGCTGAGACTACAGGCACCTACCACCACACTTGGCTCATTTTTACATTTTTGTAGAGACGAGGGTCTCGCTATGCTGTCCCGGCTTGTCTCGAACTCCTGGGCTCAAGCGAGCCTCCTGCCTCTGCCTCCCAAAGCACTGGGATTACAGGCATGAGCCACCACTCCCAGACCAAGATATTCATACAGGAAATATGAACTCCTATCTCAGATTCCATATCTAATAATGATTGCTGGCAGTAAGGATGCTCACAAGTTACAAGGGTAATGATAATGGAATCGCCACGATCTTGGTGATGCAGCATCTCAAACTCATGCCTTCTTCAATTCTGATCACAGAGATGAAGAGCACATGAAACTCTTACACATTTTCTTTCAAGATTTCGCCTAGAAGTGATACATCTAGTCTCCTTGATTTGAGAATGATTGTTTTTAAAATCGAGGAGATGAGTCCAACACGGTCCTCTGTGTCCCCAGAGTGAGATGAGAACTGTATAAGTGTCTGAGGCAGTTATTGAATTATTCTTCTATTCACCAATGTTTCTTTTACACACAAGAAGGAAGGACGGAGGGAAGAGGGGAAGGGGAAGGGAAGAAGGCAGGCAGGAAGGAAAGAGGGAAGGGAGGGAGGAGGGATGGAAAGAGGGAGGTAGGGAGGGAGTGAGGGGGCGGTGGATGGGGGTAAGATCGAGGGAGGGAGAAAGCAAAAAATGTCTGAAAGAAAGAAAGAAAGAGAGAAAATATCTCCAAAACCCACAATGAGTCAACAGCAATGAACATTCTCAAGAGAAAGAAGGGTCTCCACCCCAGGAACCGCCACTTCATCCTGACTTCACACACACACACACAAACACGCACACACACACACACACACACACACACGCTTTCATAGGCACATCCACAAATCCAATCAAAGGTTCCTTCGTGTCATCCTGAAATTCTCAGCAGCGTTTGTCAAATGCCCTAAGATTGAACTTCTGAAGCACCTTCTTATTTGGGTAGGAAGAAAGAAGCCAACATGTTTAGGAAACATGGCAGGAATTCAAGCAGAGACGCTCAGAGAAGCTTGTGAATTTCCTTCTGCTTCTGCTCCTTTGACACTTCATTTCATGTACATAACATTCCCCAGGATAGCCACCGTGAAAATTAACATATTTTTATTGCATGAAAATATAAAAGGCACACATGAAAAACTATTTCAGCGATGGATGAATTGGGTATGACAGAAAGTGTCTATCATTATTAGGCAAGACCTAGAGGATGGGAGGGGACAGGAAACAGGTTGGCTGTTAATGGGATTAGGCAGGTTCTGTTGATCGGTCATCTATCGGTTGAGTTACACCCTAGTCCTCCATGAGGGCCCCTCCCGTTGTCATACCAGGAACAGCCAATCACATCAGTTCCTGCTGACAAATCCCCTGGCTCCACCCCCTGCTGACAGTGTACAAGATTCCCCCAAGAGCTCAGTTGTCAGAGCCTCATCCACCTGCCGCTGGCCACAGCCCCGTCGCTACACAACCCAAGCCTTGGGGAGCAGCTTTGGGGCTGACACCACTCTCTCCAAGGAACTAAAGGATTCGGGAGCCAAGAAGAAATCTTTGCAGGAGACAGACAAACACTGGCAGTGGCTGACTTGGAGAACCCTGGAAATTTTCACCATGAAAGGGTCCCGGCGCCCAAGAAGCCCCAGTGATTCCTGCACCGAATCCAAGAGCGACCACGCAGGAGAGAGCGGGTGAGCTTTGCTATGTGCTGGGGACGCCTGCGGGGTGACCTGCCTGTGGGATGTGTGGGTGTGTGTTGGAGAGAGGGGAAGGGAAAAGGGATGCATGAACCTGCCATGAGATTGGATGTTTTGAATTTGGGGCCAGAGGGAAGTGAGGTGCCCGTAAGTCATCACAGGGTGCTGGGAAGGCTTCTACATCCCAACCACACACATATCTCAGGGCAGCCCCACTTTCAATCCACCCAACCAGCTCCACAGGGAATGGGCTCTGTGTGCTGCAAGAAGGGAGATTGTAGGACATGATGTGAGAGTTTCAAGATCTACTAGGAAAAATAAAAGAGTTTCCTCCTTTTTTAATTGTTCATTTTTCTATTTGTCTTATTTACTGATTTATTTTATGGAGACAGCGTCTCACTCCGATGGTCCACACGTGAGTGCAGTGGCGTGATTTTAGCTGACTGTGGGCTCCACCTCTGAGTCGCAGGTGATCCTCCCACCTGAGCCTCCTGAGTAGGTGAGACCACAGGCATGCACCACAATGACCCACTGATGTTTTTTATTTTGAGTGGAGACTAGCTTTCCCCATGTTGCCCAGGCTGCTCTCAAACTCCTGGACTCAAGCAATCCTCCGACCTTGGCCTCCCAAAGTGCTGGGATTACAGGCGCATGCCATCATGCCCGACAAATTCCTTCCTTTTCTCCTGCTGTTATTCGAATCCTAAGACCCCATTCCGTTGTTACCTGTCTACACAGAGGTGCCACCTTTCCGGGATCTCAACATCTTTCTCCAGCTCCTCACACCCAAGGAGAGTTTTCCAACTCTGATCTGCATGAACTCCTGAAAGGGTAAACTGCTCCCTGTGGGCACCGACCCTCCTTCCCTGCCTTTTCTTCACCCAGGGAAGCTCAGGTAGATGGGGTGAGAACAAGAACAGCTGGGAGTTAGGATAGATTGGGAGCAGGTCTCACAGGAAGTGGATGACGAGTCTGTGACCTTGAATGAAAGGCAGGGAAGTGGAGTGAATTGGTGGGGATTCAGGGAATTGGACGTTAGGGAACTGCCCGAAATCTGACTGTGTCTCTCTGTCCTACAGCTCCAGCGGCACGCCATCAAATGCCCCAAAACGCCAGAAAGTGGAGGAGCTGGGTCCTCATCCAGGTGAGGCATCTTCTCTTTTTCATCCCGAGTCCCCTGCTACCAAGCCAGGGTCCCATCACGTCATGAGACGAGCAGCTGTGCTGTCCAGAGTGTCGGGAGCTTCCTCCTGCAGCTCCGTGGCTGGGTGTCCTGTACCTGGCTTCTTCTGTATTTGGTCTTTCTCACGGTGGCACCTTGAACCCTCAAGGGCATCCTGCATGACAAGGGCTTTCACCTGCACACTCTGCTCTCTCCACAGGTGCAGAACCAGCTCCGGTACAGCCAGCTCCCCACCACCCTGCACAGCTGCCCCTGGAGCTGCCCCAGGTAAGGTCACACCACCTAGGTGGGCGTGGGTGAGACAGGTCTGCCTGAGCTCCAGGCCCTAGGGGACTTCCAGGAAATCACCGTCCCAAGGGGCGTCAATACAGGTGCAAATTCTGGGTGTCCCTGCGGGGTTTCATTTATGCCTGGGGAAGTTACTGGCAGCTCCCCGCCTTGCTCTCTCCCTGTTTGAGCCACCCTCAGAGGACAATGACTGACCCACGGCTTTTCTCCCCCAGGGCCCACGGCTTCCCCAGAGGAAGGTGATCATCGCGGTCTTGGAACCAGGAATGGTCCTGCACCTGCGCCTGGGGCAGGAGTTCCTGGGGCTGGACCCACAGGGAGCCCTGCGACTCAGCCTCCTCAATGTGCAGCTCCTGGTGGTCCCTGAGCAAGTCTTGATGTCCTTGAAGGATCTCTTGTACCCTGCCCATGCCCGCTGGCTCCTGCTCACTAGTACAGAGACTGTCTGGGAGATTGACATTGAAAATGGATCTGTGAGAGCCCAGAGAGCAGAGAATGTGTGTGTGGCGCCTTCAGTAAAAGAGGGTGAGGCTCCCCAAGGCTTCCTGCCCCTGATGGGACCCCCAGCAAACCTTGTGCATGGAGTCAGCCCTTCTTCCTGGCGTGTCCTCTACCTCAAACCTGACTACAGAGCGGCCGTCCCCCAGGGCTCATCCCAAATGCCCAAGCCTAGTCCCTGGAGACAGGCTCTGCCTGAAGAATTCCACTTGGATCTCCATGGCCTGGAGCCCCTGCCCACCTCTGCCCTCAGACCTCTACCTCCCTCACCCGGTCCGGAGCCCAGAATTTGCCACAACTTTCTATGGAGGCCAACGTGCAAGGCCCGAAGACGTCTCTTCTAAGGCTCATGGGCCATGAACCCTCAGGCACCAGACGGGAATCAGAGACGCTCTATTCAGAATGAAGCACACCTGCTTTTTCATGCTGTCTCCCCGCACAGATGTCTCGGCATCTCGGAGGAGAGAGATGCTGCGCAAGCTGGAGGGGTGGAGAAATGCTCCGTCCTCTCACCTGAACCTTTGCTCTGCCTCAGATGCTCTTGATTTGTATCAAAGAGCAACCTTGAGATTGGGGCACAAAATATTTGCAAATCTCATATACGTGCAAGGGCTGCTCATACTCAGAATACACAGAGTTGTCAAAACTCCAATGGAACAAACCAATGATTCTGTTCCAAACGCAGCAAGAGACTTGAGCAGACATTTCCTCAGAGGGGATGTAAAGAACCACTTCCAAAAGCGTTCACTGTCCCTCCCCTGGGGAAATGCACGTCAAATACACCTTCAACAACAACCAAGAAGCTCTCCCAGAAGCCACCGTGACAATCACTCACCATCCCAAGGGCTGCGGAGCATGTGGAGAAGCTGGAACGCTCTGACAGTGCTGCTTGGAATCCAACTGGGACAACCCCCAGGGAGAAAGAGTTTCATTGATTCATAATCAATGCAATAGGCACTTAGCATTGGAACCATCTTTCCCACCCTGAGATAGTTGTTCTAAAGGAATTAGAACTCACGTGGACAAGGCTGAGGGCAGAGGCTTCTAGCACCTGTCCTCACAATCGCCAAAAGATGGAAGGGACTTCAATGTCGTTCCACAGTGTCTAGAAAGAGGAACTGTGACCCATTCTTTCAATGGGATGCAGTTCGGCAATGACTAGGCTGGGATTGTTGTTGGTAAATTCAGTTCTAAGAATGAGTAGTGAAGAACTTGTCGGAACACTTGAAGGTATGTTTGGACTCTTACGCTATGTGAGACTTCTCCTGAGATTGTAACTCTCATGAAATTGACATGCACATCAAGCCTGTGTGATCGACGTTCAGTTTCCAACTGAGGTTTGCTGTAAAACACATACTAGATTTTGCATCTGAGAATGAAGGATTGTAGCATGTATCTTATTCATCATTGTGACATCAATTGTATTGGTGTTGATTATATCTGTATTCCTTGGGTTAAATAAAAATGTTAAAATGAGTTTCGTCTATTTGCGTTTCTTTTCTTTAATGTGTTTGCTCAAACGTCTCCATTTCTGGGCCGTGCATGGTGGCTCATGCCTGTAATCCGAGCACTTCGGGAGGCTCAGGCGGGTGCGTCCCGAGGGCAGGAGATCGAGACCGTCCTGGCTAACACGGTGAAAGCCCGTCTCTACTAAAAACAAAAATAAATAGCAAAAAATTAGCTGGGCGTGGTGTCGGGCGCCTGTAGTCCCAGCTCTTTGGGAGGCTGAGGCAGGAGAATGGCATGACCCCAGGAGGCAGAGCTTGCAGTGAGCCGAGGTCACTCCACTGCACTCCAGCCTGGGCCACAGTGCGAGGTTCCGTCTCATCAAAAGAAGAACAAAAGTCTCCATTTCTGGCCGGGCACAGTAGCTCCCACCTGTAATCCCAGCACTTTGGGAGGCTGAGGCGGGTGGATCACTTGAGCCCAGGCGCTGGAGACCAGCCTGGGCAGCATGAGGAAACCCCATCTCTGGAAAAAATGCAAAAATTACACAGGTGTGGGATCTCCCCACTCCAGAGGCTGAGGTGGGAGGATGGCTTCAGTGCAGGAGGCAGAGGTTGCAGTGATCTGAGATCGTGCCATTGCACTCCAGCCTGAGTGACAGAGTGAGACCCGGTCTACAAATAATCCTAATAAAAAGTAAAGTAAAATAAAATAAAACTCCATTTCTGCCGCAAACTGTTTTATTTCTACTGGATACAAGGCACAGATGGTAGAGCCCAGAGTAAGTGGACAGAGATGAGCTTTCTCAAGGCAAAAGAGGATCCCCCACTCCACAGATGACAGCACACACACAAACACACAGTCACACTCTCACACAATCACAAGACACATTGAAGTATCCATTTACACCCCCACCACAGGTCATCTTCAGATTTCCCTGAGTGATTCTCAAATGCATGAGTCTGCACTTCTAACGAGTCTTTTAGGAATAGATCCCCAGAAGTGGTCTTTTTGGACAATTAAGGAGGAATCACAATTAGCAACTCTCTCCTAACACCTTGTATATTTGTATATTTCCCTTTACTTCCTTTTCTTTCTTTTCTATTTGGTTATTTCTTTATTATTTGAGACGAAATATCCACTGTACTCGGCATACTTCCCGTTTCTAGGAGTACAAACAAATTATGGACTGCTGGGTAACAATCCCCGAAAGAGTCCCTATAAAAGTCAATTCAATATTTTTTGCTACGGAAGCATTTATAAGACACGTCAAAAAAGAATCATTTCAGCCAGTGGATAAGGAGGCTATAGCAGAAAGTGAGAATCACTCTTACGCCATGTCTACTGGAATGGGTAGGAATGTGGCAGGGCTCTCCTGGCCCACCAGGAAGCACCAAGACTGGCCGATCAAATGGTCAACAAACAGCATTCTTTTTTTTATTTTTTTTATTTTTTGAGATAGAATTTAGCTTTTGTTGCCCAGGCTGGAGTACAATGGCGCGATCTCGGCTCACCGCAACCTCTGCCTCCTAGGTTCAAGTGATTCTCCTGCCTCGGCCTCCCGAGTAGCTGGGATTAAAGGCATGTGCCTCTATGAAAGGCTGATTTGTCTTTTCAGTAGAGTCAGGATTTCTCCATGTTGGTCAGGCTGATCTCCACCTCCCGACTACAGGTGATTGACCCGCCTTGGCCAGCCATTGTGCTGGGATTACAGGCATCAGAAACCATTCCCAACCTGAACTGTATTCTTTACTGCTGTATTTATTAATTCACTAACATGCGTATTCTAACATTGCAAACTAGGCCATCCAACACAACTATTCATGAAGACATAGTTAAGGGAAGAATGTACTCCAACTGATTGGGAACATTAACATTGCTTTCCACACTTTTTTTTTCTTTAAGAACACACATTTGTTTATCAGAGTTCTGGAGGCCGGAAGTCCACGATGAGGGTGCCAGCATGATCGGGGTCTGGTGAGGACCCTCCTCCAGGTTGGAGACTGTCATATCCTCCCTGTCTCCCCACATGGAAGGTGCCGGCGAGCTCTCTTCCGTCACTTTCAGAAGGGCACTAATCCAATTTACGAGGGTTCCACTTGCATAATCTCATCATCTCCCAAGGGCCCCACCTCCTGATACCTTCACATTGGAGGTTTGAGGGTTAGAATTTAAGCCTAAAGGAAAAAGCATTTTATTTTTGAGAGAGAGTCTTGCTCTGTTGCCGAGGCTGAAGTTCAGTGGCACGATCAAGGCTCCCTGTAGCCTTGCCATCCCGGGCGCAAGCGATCCTAACACTTCAGCCTCCTAAGTAGCTGAGACTACAGGCACCTACCACCACACTTGGCTCATTTTTACATTTTTGTAGAGACGAGGGTCTCGCTATGCTGTCCCGGCTTGTCTCAAATTCCTGGGCTCAAGCGAGCCTCCTGCCTCTGCCTCCCAAAGCACTGGGATTACAGGCATGAGCCACCACTCCCAGACCAAGATATTCATACAGGAAATATGAACTCCTATCTCAGATTCCATATCTAATAATGATTGCTGGCAGTAAGGATGCTCACAAGTTACAAGGGTAATGATAATGGAATCGCCACGATCTTGGTGATGCAGCATCTCAAACTCATGCCTTCTTCAATTCTGATCACAGAGATGAAGAGCACATGAAACTCTTACACATTTTCTTTCAAGATTTCGCCTAGAAGTGATACATCTAGTCTCCTTGATTTGAGAATGATTGTTTTTAAAATCGAGGAGATGAGTCCAACACGGTCCTCTGTGTCCCCAGAGTGAGATGAGAACTGTATAAGTGTCTGAGGCAGTTATTGAATTATTCTTCTATTCACCAATGTTTCTTTTACACACAAGAAGGAAGGACGGAGGGAAGAGGGGAAGGGGAAGGGAAGAAGGCAGGCAGGAAGGAAAGAGGGAAGGGAGGGAGGAGGGATGGAAAGAGGGAGGGAGGGAGGGAGTGAGGGGGCGGTGGATGGGGGTAGGATCGAGGGAGGGAGAAAGCAAAAAATGTCTGAAAGAAAGAAAGAAAGAGAGAAAATATCTCCAAAACCCACAATGAGTCAACAGCAATGAACATTCTCAAGAGAAAGAAGGGTCTCCACCCCAGGAACCGCCACTTCATCCTGACTTCACACACACACACACAAACACGCACACACACACACACACACACACACACGCTTTCATAGGCACATCCACAAATCCAATCAAAGGTTCCTTCGTGTCATCCTGAAATTCTCAGCAGCGTTTGTCAAATGCCCTAAGATTGAACTTCTGAAGCACCTTCTTATTTGGGTAGGAAGAAAGAAGCCAACATGTTTAGGAAACATGGCAGGAATTCAAGCAGAGACGCTCAGAGAAGCTTGTGAATTTCCTTCTGCTTCTGCTCCTTTGACACTTCATTTCATGTACATAACATTCCCCAGGATAGCCACCGTGAAAATTAACATATTTTTATTGCATGAAAATATAAAAGGCACACATGAAAAACTATTTCAGCGATGGATGAATTGGGTATGACAGAAAGTGTCTATCATTATTAGGCAAGACCTAGAGGATGGGAGGGGACAGGAAACAGGTTGGCTGTTAATGGGATTAGGCAGGTTCTGTTGATCGGTCATCTATCGGTTGAGTTACACCCTAGTCCTCCATGAGGGCCCCTCCCGTTGTCATACCAGGAACAGCCAATCACATCAGTTCCTGCTGACAAATCCCCTGGCTCCACCCCCTGCTGACAGTGTACAAGATTCCCCCAAGAGCTCAGTTGTCAGAGCCTCATCCACCTGCCGCTGGCCACAGCCCCGTCGCTACACAACCCAAGCCTTGGGGAGCAGCTTTGGGGCTGACACCACTCTCTCCAAGGAACTAAAGGATTCGGGAGCCAAGAAGAAATCTTTGCAGGAGACAGACAAACACTGGCAGTGGCTGACTTGGAGAACCCTGGAAATTTTCACCATGAAAGGGTCCCGGCGCCCAAGAAGCCCCAGTGATTCCTGCACCGAATCCAAGAGCGACCACGCAGGAGAGAGCGGGTGAGCTTTGCTATGTGCTGGGGACGCCTGCGGGGTGACCTGCCTGTGGGATGTGTGGGTGTGTGTTGGAGAGAGGGGAAGGGAAAAGGGATGCATGAACCTGCCATGAGATTGGATGTTTTGAATTTGGGGCCAGAGGGAAGTGAGGTGCCCGTAAGTCATCACAGGGTGCTGGGAAGGCTTCTACATCCCAACCACACACATATCTCAGGGCAGCCCCACTTTCAATCCACCCAACCAGCTCCACAGGGAATGGGCTCTGTGTGCTGCAAGAAGGGAGATTGTAGGACATGATGTGAGAGTTTCAAGATCTACTAGGAAAAATAAAAGAGTTTCCTCCTTTTTTAATTGTTCATTTTTCTATTTGTCTTATTTACTGATTTATTTTATGGAGACAGCGTCTCACTCCGATGGTCCACACGTGAGTGCAGTGGCGTGATTTTAGCTGACTGTGGGCTCCACCTCTGAGTCGCAGGTGATCCTCCCACCTGAGCCTCCTGAGTAGGTGAGACCACAGGCATGCACCACAATGACCCACTGATGTTTTTTATTTTGAGTGGAGACTAGCTTTCCCCATGTTGCCCAGGCTGCTCTCAAACTCCTGGACTCAAGCAATCCTCCGACCTTGGCCTCCCAAAGTGCTGGGATTACAGGCGCATGCCATCATGCCCGACAAATTCCTTCCTTTTCTCCTGCTGTTATTCGAATCCTAAGACCCCATTCCGTTGTTACCTGTCTACACAGAGGTGCCACCTTTCCGGGATCTCAACATCTTTCTCCAGCTCCTCACACCCAAGGAGAGTTTTCCAACTCTGATCTGCATGAACTCCTGAAAGGGTAAACTGCTCCCTGTGGGCACCGACCCTCCTTCCCTGCCTTTTCTTCACCCAGGGAAGCTCAGGTAGATGGGGTGAGAACAAGAACAGCTGGGAGTTAGGATAGATTGGGAGCAGGTCTCACAGGAAGTGGATGACGAGTCTGTGACCTTGAATGAAAGGCAGGGAAGTGGAGTGAATTGGTGGGGATTCAGGGAATTGGACGTTAGGGAACTGCCCGAAATCTGACTGTGTCTCTCTGTCCTACAGCTCCAGCGGCACGCCATCAAATGCCCCAAAACGCCAGAAAGTGGAGGAGCTGGGTCCTCATCCAGGTGAGGCATCTTCTCTTTTTCATCCCGAGTCCCCTGCTACCAAGCCAGGGTCCCATCACGTCATGAGACGAGCAGCTGTGCTGTCCAGAGTGTCGGGAGCTTCCTCCTGCAGCTCCGTGGCTGGGTGTCCTGTACCTGGCTTCTTCTGTATTTGGTCTTTCTCACGGTGGCACCTTGAACCCTCAAGGGCATCCTGCATGACAAGGGCTTTCACCTGCACACTCTGCTCTCTCCACAGGTGCAGAACCAGCTCCGGTACAGCCAGCTCCCCACCACCCTGCACAGCTGCCCCTGGAGCTGCCCCAGGTAAGGTCACACCACCTAGGTGGGCGTGGGTGAGACAGGTCTGCCTGAGCTCCAGGCCCTAGGGGACTTCCAGGAAATCACCGTCCCAAGGGGCGTCAATACAGGTGCAAATTCTGGGTGTCCCTGCGGGGTTTCATTTATGCCTGGGGAAGTTACTGGCAGCTCCCCGCCTTGCTCTCTCCCTGTTTGAGCCACCCTCAGAGGACAATGACTGACCCACGGCTTTTCTCCCCCAGGGCCCACGGCTTCCCCAGAGGAAGGTGATCATCGCGGTCTTGGAACCAGGAATGGTCCTGCACCTGCGCCTGGGGCAGGAGTTCCTGGGGCTGGACCCACAGGGAGCCCTGCGACTCAGCCTCCTCAATGTGCAGCTCCTGGTGGTCCCTGAGCAAGTCTTGATGTCCTTGAAGGATCTCTTGTACCCTGCCCATGCCCGCTGGCTCCTGCTCACTAGTACAGAGACTGTCTGGGAGATTGACATTGAAAATGGATCTGTGAGAGCCCAGAGAGCAGAGAATGTGTGTGTGGCGCCTTCAGTAAAAGAGGGTGAGGCTCCCCAAGGCTTCCTGCCCCTGATGGGACCCCCAGCAAACCTTGTGCATGGAGTCAGCCCTTCTTCCTGGCGTGTCCTCTACCTCAAACCTGACTACAGAGCGGCCGTCCCCCAGGGCTCATCCCAAATGCCCAAGCCTAGTCCCTGGAGACAGGCTCTGCCTGAAGAATTCCACTTGGATCTCCATGGCCTGGAGCCCCTGCCCACCTCTGCCCTCAGACCTCTACCTCCCTCACCCGGTCCGGAGCCCAGAATTTGCCACAACTTTCTATGGAGGCCAACGTGCAAGGCCCGAAGACGTCTCTTCTAAGGCTCATGGGCCATGAACCCTCAGGCACCAGACGGGAATCAGAGACGCTCTATTCAGAATGAAGCACACCTGCTTTTTCATGCTGTCTCCCCGCACAGATGTCTCGGCATCTCGGAGGAGAGAGATGCTGCGCAAGCTGGAGGGGTGGAGAAATGCTCCGTCCTCTCACCTGAACCTTTGCTCTGCCTCAGATGCTCTTGATTTGTATCAAAGAGCAACCTTGAGATTGGGGCACAAAATATTTGCAAATCTCATATACGTGCAAGGGCTGCTCATACTCAGAATACACAGAGTTGTCAAAACTCCAATGGAACAAACCAATGATTCTGTTCCAAACGCAGCAAGAGACTTGAGCAGACATTTCCTCAGAGGGGATGTAAAGAACCACTTCCAAAAGCGTTCACTGTCCCTCCCCTGGGGAAATGCACGTCAAATACACCTTCAACAACAACCAAGAAGCTCTCCCAGAAGCCACCGTGACAATCACTCACCATCCCAAGGGCTGCGGAGCATGTGGAGAAGCTGGAACGCTCTGACAGTGCTGCTTGGAATCCAACTGGGACAACCCCCAGGGAGAAAGAGTTTCATTGATTCATAATCAATGCAATAGGCACTTAGCATTGGAACCATCTTTCCCACCCTGAGATAGTTGTTCTAAAGGAATTAGAACTCACGTGGACAAGGCTGAGGGCAGAGGCTTCTAGCACCTGTCCTCACAATCGCCAAAAGATGGAAGGGACTTCAATGTCGTTCCACAGTGTCTAGAAAGAGGAACTGTGACCCATTCTTTCAATGGGATGCAGTTCGGCAATGACTAGGCTGGGATTGTTGTTGGTAAATTCAGTTCTAAGAATGAGTAGTGAAGAACTTGTCGGAACACTTGAAGGTATGTTTGGACTCTTACGCTATGTGAGACTTCTCCTGAGATTGTAACTCTCATGAAATTGACATGCACATCAAGCCTGTGTGATCGACGTTCAGTTTCCAACTGAGGTTTGCTGTAAAACACATACTAGATTTTGCATCTGAGAATGAAGGATTGTAGCATGTATCTTATTCATCATTGTGACATCAATTGTATTGGTGTTGATTATATCTGTATTCCTTGGGTTAAATAAAAATGTTAAAATGAGTTTCGTCTATTTGCGTTTCTTTTCTTTAATGTGTTTGCTCAAACGTCTCCATTTCTGGGCCGTGCATGGTGGCTCATGCCTGTAATCCGAGCACTTCGGGAGGCTCAGGCGGGTGCGTCCCGAGGGCAGGAGATCGAGACCGTCCTGGCTAACACGGTGAAAGCCCGTCTCTACTAAAAACAAAAATAAATAGCAAAAAATTAGCTGGGCGTGGTGTCGGGCGCCTGTAGTCCCAGCTCTTTGGGAGGCTGAGGCAGGAGAATGGCATGACCCCAGGAGGCAGAGCTTGCAGTGAGCCGAGGTCACTCCACTGCACTCCAGCCTGGGCCACAGTGCGAGGTTCCGTCTCATCAAAAGAAGAACAAAAGTCTCCATTTCTGGCCGGGCACAGTAGCTCCCACCTGTAATCCCAGCACTTTGGGAGGCTGAGGCGGGTGGATCACTTGAGCCCAGGCGCTGGAGACCAGCCTGGGCAGCATGAGGAAACCCCATCTCTGGAAAAAATGCAAAAATTACACAGGTGTGGGATCTCCCCACTCCAGAGGCTGAGGTGGGAGGATGGCTTCAGTGCAGGAGGCAGAGGTTGCAGTGATCTGAGATCGTGCCATTGCACTCCAGCCTGAGTGACAGAGTGAGACCCGGTCTACAAATAATCCTAATAAAAAGTAAAGTAAAATAAAATAAAACTCCATTTCTGCCGCAAACTGTTTTATTTCTACTGGATACAAGGCACAGATGGTAGAGCCCAGAGTAAGTGGACAGAGATGAGCTTTCTCAAGGCAAAAGAGGATCCCCCACTCCACAGATGACAGCACACACACAAACACACAGTCACACTCTCACACAATCACAAGACACATTGAAGTATCCATTTACACCCCCACCACAGGTCATCTTCAGATTTCCCTGAGTGATTCTCAAATGCATGAGTCTGCACTTCTAACGAGTCTTTTAGGAATAGATCCCCAGAAGTGGTCTTTTTGGACAATTAAGGAGGAATCACAATTAGCAACTCTCTCCTAACACCTTGTATATTTGTATATTTCCCTTTACTTCCTTTTCTTTCTTTTCTATTTGGTTATTTCTTTATTATTTGAGACGAAATATCCACTGTACTCGGCATACTTCCCGTTTCTAGGAGTACAAACAAATTATGGACTGCTGGGTAACAATCCCCGAAAGAGTCCCTATAAAAGTCAATTCAATATTTTTTGCTACGGAAGCATTTATAAGACACGTCAAAAAAGAATCATTTCAGCCAGTGGATAAGGAGGCTATAGCAGAAAGTGAGAATCACTCTTACGCCATGTCTACTGGAATGGGTAGGAATGTGGCAGGGCTCTCCTGGCCCACCAGGAAGCACCAAGACTGGCCGATCAAATGGTCAACAAACAGCATTCTTTTTTTTATTTTTTTAATTTTTTGAGATAGAATTTAGCTTTTGTTGCCCAGGCTGGAGTACAATGGCGCGATCTCGGCTCACCGCAACCTCTGCCTCCTAGGTTCAAGTGATTCTCCTGCCTCGGCCTCCCGAGTAGCTGGGATTAAAGGCATGTGCCTCTATGAAAGGCTGATTTGTCTTTTCAGTAGAGTCAGGATTTCTCCATGTTGGTCAGGCTGATCTCCACCTCCCGACTACAGGTGATTGACCCGCCTTGGCCAGCCATTGTGCTGGGATTACAGGCATCAGAAACCATTCCCAACCTGAACTGTATTCTTTACTGCTGTATTTATTAATTCACTAACATGCGTATTCTAACATTGCAAACTAGGCCATCCAACACAACTATTCATGAAGACATAGTTAAGGGAAGAATGTACTCCAACTGATTGGGAACATTAACATTGCTTTCCACACTTTTTTTTTCTTTAAGAACACACATTTGTTTATCAGAGTTCTGGAGGCCGGAAGTCCACGATGAGGGTGCCAGCATGATCGGGGTCTGGTGAGGACCCTCCTCCAGGTTGGAGACTGTCATATCCTCCCTGTCTCCCCACATGGAAGGTGCCGGCGAGCTCTCTTCCGTCACTTTCAGAAGGGCACTAATCCAATTTACGAGGGTTCCACTTGCATAATCTCATCATCTCCCAAGGGCCCCACCTCCTGATACCTTCACATTGGAGGTTTGAGGGTTAGAATTTAAGCCTAAAGGAAAAAGCATTTTATTTTTGAGAGAGAGTCTTGCTCTGTTGCCGAGGCTGAAGTTCAGTGGCACGATCAAGGCTCCCTGTAGCCTTGCCATCCCGGGCGCAAGCGATCCTAACACTTCAGCCTCCTAAGTAGCTGAGACTACAGGCACCTACCACCACACTTGGCTCATTTTTACATTTTTGTAGAGACGAGGGTCTCGCTATGCTGTCCCGGCTTGTCTCAAATTCCTGGGCTCAAGCGAGCCTCCTGCCTCTGCCTCCCAAAGCACTGGGATTACAGGCATGAGCCACCACTCCCAGACCAAGATATTCATACAGGAAATATGAACTCCTATCTCAGATTCCATATCTAATAATGATTGCTGGCAGTAAGGATGCTCACAAGTTACAAGGGTAATGATAATGGAATCGCCACGATCTTGGTGATGCAGCATCTCAAACTCATGCCTTCTTCAATTCTGATCACAGAGATGAAGAGCACATGAAACTCTTACACATTTTCTTTCAAGATTTCGCCTAGAAGTGATACATCTAGTCTCCTTGATTTGAGAATGATTGTTTTTAAAATCGAGGAGATGAGTCCAACACGGTCCTCTGTGTCCCCAGAGTGAGATGAGAACTGTATAAGTGTCTGAGGCAGTTATTGAATTATTCTTCTATTCACCAATGTTTCTTTTACACACAAGAAGGAAGGACGGAGGGAAGAGGGGAAGGGGAAGGGAAGAAGGCAGGCAGGAAGGAAAGAGGGAAGGGAGGGAGGAGGGATGGAAAGAGGGAGGGAGGGAGGGAGTGAGGGGGCGGTGGATGGGGGTAGGATCGAGGGAGGGAGAAAGCAAAAAATGTCTGAAAGAAAGAAAGAAAGAGAGAAAATATCTCCAAAACCCACAATGAGTCAACAGCAATGAACATTCTCAAGAGAAAGAAGGGTCTCCACCCCAGGAAACGCCACTTCATCCTGACGTCACACACACACACACAAACACGCACACACACACACACACACACACGCTTTCATAGGCACATCCACAAATCCAATCAAAGGTTCCTTCGTGTCATCCTGAAATTCTCAGCAGCGTTTGTCAAATGCCCTAAGATTGAACTTCTGAAGCACCTTCTTATTTGGGTAGGAAGAAAGAAGCCAACATGTTTAGGAAACATGGCAGGAATTCAAGCAGAGACGCTCAGAGAAGCTTGTGAATTTCCTTCTGCTTCTGCTCCTTTGACACTTCATTTCATGTACATAACATTCCCCAGGATAGCCACCGTGAAAATTAACATATTTTTATTGCATGAAAATATAAAAGGCACACATGAAAAACTATTTCAGCGATGGATGAATTGGGTATGACAGAAAGTGTCTATCATTATTAGGCAAGACCTAGAGGATGGGAGGGGACAGGAAACAGGTTGGCTGTTAATGGGATTAGGCAGGTTCTGTTGATCGGTCATCTATCGGTTGAGTTACACCCTAGTCCTCCATGAGGGCCCCTCCCGTTGTCATACCAGGAACAGCCAATCACATCAGTTCCTGCTGACAAATCCCCTGGCTCCACCCCCTGCTGACAGTGTACAAGATTCCCCCAAGAGCTCAGTTGTCAGAGCCTCATCCACCTGCCGCTGGCCACAGCCCCGTCGCTACACAACCCAAGCCTTGGGGAGCAGCTTTGGGGCTGACACCACTCTCTCCAAGGAACTAAAGGATTCGGGAGCCAAGAAGAAATCTTTGCAGGAGACAGACAAACACTGGCAGTGGCTGACTTGGAGAACCCTGGAAATTTTCACCATGAAAGGGTCCCGGCGTCCAAGAAGCCCCAGTGATTCCTGCACCGAATCCAAGAGCGACCACGCAGGAGAGAGCGGGTGAGCTTTGCTATGTGCTGGGGACGCCTGCGGGGTGACCTGCCTGTGGGATGTGTGGGTGTGTGTTGGAGAGAGGGGAAGGGAAAAGGGATGCATGAACCTGCCATGAGATTGGATGTTTTGAATTTGGGGCCAGAGGGAAGTGAGGTGCCCGTAAGTCATCACAGGGTGCTGGGAAGGCTTCTACATCCCAACCACACACATATCTCAGGGCAGCCCCACTTTCAATCCACCCAACCAGCTCCACAGGGAATGGGCCCTGTGTGCTGCAAGAAGGGAGATTGTAGGACATGATGTGAGAGTTTCAAGATCTACTAGGAAAAATAAAAGAGTTTCCTCCTTTTTTAATTGTTCATTTTTCTATTTGTCTTATTTACTGATTTATTTTATGGAGACAGCGTCTCACTCCGATGGTCCACACGTGAGTGCAGTGGCGTGATTTTAGCTGACTGTGGGCTCCACCTCTGAGTCGCAGGTGATCCTCCCACCTGAGCCTCCTGAGTAGGTGAGACCACAGGCATGCACCACAATGACCCACTGATGTTTTTTATTTTGAGTGGAGACTAGCTTTCCCCATGTTGCCCAGGCTGCTCTCAAACTCCTGGACTCAAGCAATCCTCCGACCTTGGCCTCCCAAAGTGCTGGGATTACAGGCGCATGCCATCATGCCCGACAAATTCCTTCCTTTTCTCCTGCTGTTATTCGAATCCTAAGACCCCATTCCGTTGTTACCTGTCTACACAGAGGTGCCACCTTTCCGGGATCTCAACATCTTTCTCCAGCTCCTCACACCCAAGGAGAGTTTTCCAACTCTGATCTGCATGAACTCCTGAAAGGGTAAACTGCTCCCTGTGGGCACCGACCCTCCTTCCCTGCCTTTTCTTCACCCAGGGAAGCTCAGGTAGATGGGGTGAGAACAAGAACAGCTGGGAGTTAGGATAGATTGGGAGCAGGTCTCACAGGAAGTGGATGACGAGTCTGTGACCTTGAATGAAAGGCAGGGAAGTGGAGTGAATTGGTGGGGATTCAGGGAATTGGACGTTAGGGAACTGCCCGAAATCTGACTGTGTCTCTCTGTCCTACAGCTCCAGCGGCACGCCATCAAATGCCCCAAAACGCCAGAAAGTGGAGGAGCTGGGTCCTCATCCAGGTGAGGCATCTTCTCTTTTTCATCCCGAGTCCCCTGCTACCAAGCCAGGGTCCCATCACGTCATGAGACGAGCAGCTGTGCTGTCCAGAGTGTCGGGAGCTTCCTCCTGCAGCTCCGTGGCTGGGTGTCCTGTACCTGGCTTCTTCTGTATTTGGTCTTTCTCACGGTGGCACCTTGAACCCTCAAGGGCATCCTGCATGACAAGGGCTTTCACCTGCACACTCTGCTCTCTCCACAGGTGCAGAACCAGCTCCGGTACAGCCAGCTCCCCACCACCCTGCACAGCTGCCCCTGGAGCTGCCCCAGGTAAGGTCACACCACCTAGGTGGGCGTGGGTGAGACAGGTCTGCCTGAGCTCCAGGCCCTAGGGGACTTCCAGGAAATCACCGTCCCAAGGGGCGTCAATACAGGTGCAAATTCTGGGTGTCCCTGCGGGGTTTCATTTATGCCTGGGGAAGTTACTGGCAGCTCCCCGCCTTGCTCTCTCCCTGTTTGAGCCACCCTCAGAGGACAATGACTGACCCACGGCTTTTCTCCCCCAGGGCCCACGGCTTCCCCAGAGGAAGGTGATCATCGCGGTCTTGGAACCAGGAATGGTCCTGCACCTGCGCCTGGGGCAGGAGTTCCTGGGGCTGGACCCACAGGGAGCCCTGCGACTCAGCCTCCTCAATGTGCAGCTCCTGGTGGTCCCTGAGCAAGTCTTGATGTCCTTGAAGGATCTCTTGTACCCTGCCCATGCCCGCTGGCTCCTGCTCACTAGTACAGAGACTGTCTGGGAGATTGACATTGAAAATGGATCTGTGAGAGCCCAGAGAGCAGAGAATGTGTGTGTGGCGCCTTCAGTAAAAGAGGGTGAGGCTCCCCAAGGCTTCCTGCCCCTGATGGGACCCCCAGCAAACCTTGTGCATGGAGTCAGCCCTTCTTCCTGGCGTGTCCTCTACCTCAAACCTGACTACAGAGCGGCCGTCCCCCAGGGCTCATCCCAAATGCCCAAGCCTAGTCCCTGGAGACAGGCTCTGCCTGAAGAATTCCACTTGGATCTCCATGGCCTGGAGCCCCTGCCCACCTCTGCCCTCAGACCTCTACCTCCCTCACCCGGTCCGGAGCCCAGAATTTGCCACAACTTTCTATGGAGGCCAACGTGCAAGGCCCGAAGACGTCTCTTCTAAGGCTCATGGGCCATGAACCCTCAGGCACCAGACGGGAATCAGAGACGCTCTATTCAGAATGAAGCACACCTGCTTTTTCATGCTGTCTCCCCGCACAGATGTCTCGGCATCTCGGAGGAGAGAGATGCTGCGCAAGCTGGAGGGGTGGAGAAATGCTCCGTCCTCTCACCTGAACCTTTGCTCTGCCTCAGATGCTCTTGATTTGTATCAAAGAGCAACCTTGAGATTGGGGCACAAAATATTTGCAAATCTCATATACGTGCAAGGGCTGCTCATACTCAGAATACACAGAGTTGTCAAAACTCCAATGGAACAAACCAATGATTCTGTTCCAAACGCAGCAAGAGACTTGAGCAGACATTTCCTCAGAGGGGATGTAAAGAACCACTTCCAAAAGCGTTCACTGTCCCTCCCCTGGGGAAATGCACGTCAAATACACCTTCAACAACAACCAAGAAGCTCTCCCAGAAGCCACCGTGACAATCACTCACCATCCCAAGGGCTGCGGAGCATGTGGAGAAGCTGGAACGCTCTGACAGTGCTGCTTGGAATCCAACTGGGACAACCCCCAGGGAGAAAGAGTTTCATTGATTCATAATCAATGCAATAGGCACTTAGCATTGGAACCATCTTTCCCACCCTGAGATAGTTGTTCTAAAGGAATTAGAACTCACGTGGACAAGGCTGAGGGCAGAGGCTTCTAGCACCTGTCCTCACAATCGCCAAAAGATGGAAGGGACTTCAATGTCGTTCCACAGTGTCTAGAAAGAGGAACTGTGACCCATTCTTTCAATGGGATGCAGTTCGGCAATGACTAGGCTGGGATTGTTGTTGGTAAATTCAGTTCTAAGAATGAGTAGTGAAGAACTTGTCGGAACACTTGAAGGTATGTTTGGACTCTTACGCTATGTGAGACTTCTCCTGAGATTGTAACTCTCATGAAATTGACATGCACATCAAGCCTGTGTGATCGACGTTCAGTTTCCAACTGAGGTTTGCTGTAAAACACATACTAGATTTTGCATCTGAGAATGAAGGATTGTAGCATGTATCTTATTCATCATTGTGACATCAATTGTATTGGTGTTGATTATATCTGTATTCCTTGGGTTAAATAAAAATGTTAAAATGAGTTTCGTCTATTTGCGTTTCTTTTCTTTAATGTGTTTGCTCAAACGTCTCCATTTCTGGGCCGTGCATGGTGGCTCATGCCTGTAATCCGAGCACTTCGGGAGGCTCAGGCGGGTGCGTCCCGAGGGCAGGAGATCGAGACCGTCCTGGCTAACACGGTGAAAGCCCGTCTCTACTAAAAACAAAAATAAATAGCAAAAAATTAGCTGGGCGTGGTGTCGGGCGCCTGTAGTCCCAGCTCTTTGGGAGGCTGAGGCAGGAGAATGGCATGACCCCAGGAGGCAGAGCTTGCAGTGAGCCGAGGTCACTCCACTGCACTCCAGCCTGGGCCACAGTGCGAGGTTCCGTCTCATCAAAAGAAGAACAAAAGTCTCCATTTCTGGCCGGGCACAGTAGCTCCCACCTGTAATCCCAGCACTTTGGGAGGCTGAGGCGGGTGGATCACTTGAGCCCAGGCGCTGGAGACCAGCCTGGGCAGCATGAGGAAACCCCATCTCTGGAAAAAATGCAAAAATTACACAGGTGTGGGATCTCCCCACTCCAGAGGCTGAGGTGGGAGGATGGCTTCAGTGCAGGAGGCAGAGGTTGCAGTGATCTGAGATCGTGCCATTGCACTCCAGCCTGAGTGACAGAGTGAGACCCGGTCTACAAATAATCCTAATAAAAAGTAAAGTAAAATAAAATAAAACTCCATTTCTGCCGCAAACTGTTTTATTTCTACTGGATACAAGGCACAGATGGTAGAGCCCAGAGTAAGTGGACAGAGATGAGCTTTCTCAAGGCAAAAGAGGATCCCCCACTCCACAGATGACAGCACACACACAAACACACAGTCACACTCTCACACAATCACAAGACACATTGAAGTATCCATTTACACCCCCACCACAGGTCATCTTCAGATTTCCCTGAGTGATTCTCAAATGCATGAGTCTGCACTTCTAACGAGTCTTTTAGGAATAGATCCCCAGAAGTGGTCTTTTTGGACAATTAAGGAGGAATCACAATTAGCAACTCTCTCCTAACACCTTGTATATTTGTATATTTCCCTTTACTTCCTTTTCTTTCTTTTCTATTTGGTTATTTCTTTATTATTTGAGACGAAATATCCACTGTACTCGGCATACTTCCCGTTTCTAGGAGTACAAACAAATTATGGACTGCTGGGTAACAATCCCCGAAAGAGTCCCTATAAAAGTCAATTCAATATTTTTTGCTACGGAAGCATTTATAAGACACGTCAAAAAAGAATCATTTCAGCCAGTGGATAAGGAGGATATAGCAGAAAGTGAGAATCACTCTTACGCCATGTCTACTGGAATGGGTAGGAATGTGGCAGGGCTCTCCTGGCCCACCAGGAAGCACCAAGACTGGCCGATCAAATGGTCAACAAACAGCATTCTTTTTTTAATTTTTTTTATTTTTTGAGATAGAATTTAGCTTTTGTTGCCCAGGCTGGAGTACAATGGCGCGATCTCGGCTCACCGCAACCTCTGCCTCCTAGGTTCAAGTGATTCTCCTGCCTCGGCCTCCCGAGTAGCTGGGATTAAAGGCATGTGCCTCTATGAAAGGCTGATTTGTATTTTCAGTAGAGTCAGGATTTCTCCATGTTGGTCAGGCTGATCTCCACCTCCCGACTACAGGTGATTGACCCGCCTTGGCCAGCCATTGTGCTGGGATTACAGGCATCAGAAACCATTCCCAACCTGAACTGTATTCTTTACTGCTGTATTTATTAATTCACTAACATGCGTATTCTAACATTGCAAACTAGGCCATCCAACACAACTATTCATGAAGACATAGTTAAGGGAAGAATGTACTCCAACTGATTGGGAACATTAACATTGCTTTCCACACTTTTTTTTTCTTTAAGAACACACATTTGTTTATCAGAGTTCTGGAGGCCGGAAGTCCACGATGAGGGTGCCAGCATGATCGGGGTCTGGTGAGGACCCTCCTCCAGGTTGGAGACTGTCATATCCTCCCTGTCTCCCCACATGGAAGGTGCCGGCGAGCTCTCTTCCGTCACTTTCAGAAGGGCACTAATCCAATTTACGAGGGTTCCACTTGCATAATCTCATCATCTCCCAAGGGCCCCACCTCCTGATACCTTCACATTGGAGGTTTGAGGGTTAGAATTTAAGCCTAAAGGAAAAAGCATTTTAGTTTTGAGAGAGAGTCTTGCTCTGTTGCCGAGGCTGAAGTTCAGTGGCACGATCAAGGCTCCCTGTAGCCTTGCCATCCCGGGCGCAAGCGATCCTAACACTTCAGCCTCCTAAGTAGCTGAGACTACAGGCACCTACCACCACACTTGGCTCATTTTTACATTTTTGTAGAGACGAGGGTCTCGCTATGCTGTCCCGGCTTGTCTCAAATTCCTGGGCTCAAGCGAGCCTCCTGCCTCTGCCTCCCAAAGCACTGGGATTACAGGCATGAGCCACCACTCCCAGACCAAGATATTCATACAGGAAATATGAACTCCTATCTCAGATTCCATATCTAATAATGATTGCTGGCAGTAAGGATGCTCACAAGTTACAAGGGTAATGATAATGGAATCGCCACGATCTTGGTGATGCAGCATCTCAAACTCATGCCTTCTTCAATTCTGATCACAGAGATGAAGAGCACATGAAACTCTTACACATTTTCTTTCAAGATTTCGCCTAGAAGTGATACATCTAGTCTCCTTGATTTGAGAATGATTGTTTTTAAAATCGAGGAGATGAGTCCAACACGGTCCTCTGTGTCCCCAGAGTGAGATGAGAACTGTATAAGTGTCTGAGGCAGTTATTGAATTATTCTTCTATTCACCAATGTTTCTTTTACACACAAGAAGGAAGGACGGAGGGAAGAGGGGAAGGGGAAGGGAAGAAGGCAGGCAGGAAGGAAAGAGGGAAGGGAGGGAGGAGGGATGGAAAGAGGGAGGGAGGGAGGGAGTGAGGGGGCGGTGGATGGGGGTAGGATCGAGGGAGGGAGAAAGCAAAAAATGTCTGAAAGAAAGAAAGAAAGAGAGAAAATATCTCCAAAACCCACAATGAGTCAACAGCAATGAACATTCTCAAGAGAAAGAAGGGTCTCCACCCCAGGAACCGCCACTTCATCCTGACTTCACACACACACACACAAACACGCACACACACACACACACACACACACACACGCTTTCATAGGCACATCCACAAATCCAATCAAAGGTTCCTTCGTGTCATCCTGAAATTCTCAGCAGCGTTTGTCAAATGCCCTAAGATTGAACTTCTGAAGCACCTTCTTATTTGGGTAGGAAGAAAGAAGCCAACATGTTTAGGAAACATGGCAGGAATTCAAGCAGAGACGCTCAGAGAAGCTTGTGAATTTCCTTCTGCTTCTGCTCCTTTGACACTTCATTTCATGTACATAACATTCCCCAGGATAGCCACCGTGAAAATTAACATATTTTTATTGCATGAAAATATAAAAGGCACACATGAAAAACTATTTCAGCGATGGATGAATTGGGTATGACAGAAAGTGTCTATCATTATTAGGCAAGACCTAGAGGATGGGAGGGGACAGGAAACAGGTTGGCTGTTAATGGGATTAGGCAGGTTCTGTTGATCGGTCATCTATCGGTTGAGTTACACCCTAGTCCTCCATGAGGGCCCCTCCCGTTGTCATACCAGGAACAGCCAATCACATCAGTTCCTGCTGACAAATCCCCTGGCTCCACCCCCTGCTGACAGTGTACAAGATTCCCCCAAGAGCTCAGTTGTCAGAGCCTCATCCACCTGCCGCTGGCCACAGCCCCGTCGCTACACAACCCAAGCCTTGGGGAGCAGCTTTGGGGCTGACACCACTCTCTCCAAGGAACTAAAGGATTCGGGAGCCAAGAAGAAATCTTTGCAGGAGACAGACAAACACTGGCAGTGGCTGACTTGGAGAACCCTGGAAATTTTCACCATGAAAGGGTCCCGGCGCCCAAGAAGCCCCAGTGATTCCTGCACCGAATCCAAGAGCGACCACGCAGGAGAGAGCGGGTGAGCTTTGCTATGTGCTGGGGACGCCTGCGGGGTGACCTGCCTGTGGGATGTGTGGGTGTGTGTTGGAGAGAGGGGAAGGGAAAAGGGATGCATGAACCTGCCATGAGATTGGATGTTTTGAATTTGGGGCCAGAGGGAAGTGAGGTGCCCGTAAGTCATCACAGGGTGCTGGGAAGGCTTCTACATCCCAACCACACACATATCTCAGGGCAGCCCCACTTTCAATCCACCCAACCAGCTCCACAGGGAATGGGCTCTGTGTGCTGCAAGAAGGGAGATTGTAGGACATGATGTGAGAGTTTCAAGATCTACTAGGAAAAATAAAAGAGTTTCCTCCTTTTTTAATTGTTCATTTTTCTATTTGTCTTATTTACTGATTTATTTTATGGAGACAGCGTCTCACTCCGATGGTCCACACGTGAGTGCAGTGGCGTGATTTTAGCTGACTGTGGGCTCCACCTCTGAGTCGCAGGTGATCCTCCCACCTGAGCCTCCTGAGTAGGTGAGACCACAGGCATGCACCACAATGACCCACTGATGTTTTTTATTTTGAGTGGAGACTAGCTTTCCCCATGTTGCCCAGGCTGCTCTCAAACTCCTGGACTCAAGCAATCCTCCGACCTTGGCCTCCCAAAGTGCTGGGATTACAGGCGCATGCCATCATGCCCGACAAATTCCTTCCTTTTCTCCTGCTGTTATTCGAATCCTAAGACCCCATTCCGTTGTTACCTGTCTACACAGAGGTGCCACCTTTCCGGGATCTCAACATCTTTCTCCAGCTCCTCACACCCAAGGAGAGTTTTCCAACTCTGATCTGCATGAACTCCTGAAAGGGTAAACTGCTCCCTGTGGGCACCGACCCTCCTTCCCTGCCTTTTCTTCACCCAGGGAAGCTCAGGTAGATGGGGTGAGAACAAGAACAGCTGGGAGTTAGGATAGATTGGGAGCAGGTCTCACAGGAAGTGGATGACGAGTCTGTGACCTTGAATGAAAGGCAGGGAAGTGGAGTGAATTGGTGGGGATTCAGGGAATTGGACGTTAGGGAACTGCCCGAAATCTGACTGTGTCTCTCTGTCCTACAGCTCCAGCGGCACGCCATCAAATGCCCCAAAACGCCAGAAAGTGGAGGAGCTGGGTCCTCATCCAGGTGAGGCATCTTCTCTTTTTCATCCCGAGTCCCCTGCTACCAAGCCAGGGTCCCATCACGTCATGAGACGAGCAGCTGTGCTGTCCAGAGTGTCGGGAGCTTCCTCCTGCAGCTCCGTGGCTGGGTGTCCTGTACCTGGCTTCTTCTGTATTTGGTCTTTCTCACGGTGGCACCTTGAACCCTCAAGGGCATCCTGCATGACAAGGGCTTTCACCTGCACACTCTGCTCTCTCCACAGGTGCAGAACCAGCTCCGGTACAGCCAGCTCCCCACCACCCTGCACAGCTGCCCCTGGAGCTGCCCCAGGTAAGGTCACACCACCTAGGTGGGCGTGGGTGAGACAGGTCTGCCTGAGCTCCAGGCCCTAGGGGACTTCCAGGAAATCACCGTCCCAAGGGGCGTCAATACAGGTGCAAATTCTGGGTGTCCCTGCGGGGTTTCATTTATGCCTGGGGAAGTTACTGGCAGCTCCCCGCCTTGCTCTCTCCCTGTTTGAGCCACCCTCAGAGGACAATGACTGACCCACGGCTTTTCTCCCCCAGGGCCCACGGCTTCCCCAGAGGAAGGTGATCATCGCGGTCTTGGAACCAGGAATGGTCCTGCACCTGCGCCTGGGGCAGGAGTTCCTGGGGCTGGACCCACAGGGAGCCCTGCGACTCAGCCTCCTCAATGTGCAGCTCCTGGTGGTCCCTGAGCAAGTCTTGATGTCCTTGAAGGATCTCTTGTACCCTGCCCATGCCCGCTGGCTCCTGCTCACTAGTACAGAGACTGTCTGGGAGATTGACATTGAAAATGGATCTGTGAGAGCCCAGAGAGCAGAGAATGTGTGTGTGGCGCCTTCAGTAAAAGAGGGTGAGGCTCCCCAAGGCTTCCTGCCCCTGATGGGACCCCCAGCAAACCTTGTGCATGGAGTCAGCCCTTCTTCCTGGCGTGTCCTCTACCTCAAACCTGACTACAGAGCGGCCGTCCCCCAGGGCTCATCCCAAATGCCCAAGCCTAGTCCCTGGAGACAGGCTCTGCCTGAAGAATTCCACTTGGATCTCCATGGCCTGGAGCCCCTGCCCACCTCTGCCCTCAGACCTCTACCTCCCTCACCCGGTCCGGAGCCCAGAATTTGCCACAACTTTCTATGGAGGCCAACGTGCAAGGCCCGAAGACGTCTCTTCTAAGGCTCATGGGCCATGAACCCTCAGGCACCAGACGGGAATCAGAGACGCTCTATTCAGAATGAAGCACACCTGCTTTTTCATGCTGTCTCCCCGCACAGATGTCTCGGCATCTCGGAGGAGAGAGATGCTGCGCAAGCTGGAGGGGTGGAGAAATGCTCCGTCCTCTCACCTGAACCTTTGCTCTGCCTCAGATGCTCTTGATTTGTATCAAAGAGCAACCTTGAGATTGGGGCACAAAATATTTGCAAATCTCATATACGTGCAAGGGCTGCTCATACTCAGAATACACAGAGTTGTCAAAACTCCAATGGAACAAACCAATGATTCTGTTCCAAACGCAGCAAGAGACTTGAGCAGACATTTCCTCAGAGGGGATGTAAAGAACCACTTCCAAAAGCGTTCACTGTCCCTCCCCTGGGGAAATGCACGTCAAATACACCTTCAACAACAACCAAGAAGCTCTCCCAGAAGCCACCGTGACAATCACTCACCATCCCAAGGGCTGCGGAGCATGTGGAGAAGCTGGAACGCTCTGACAGTGCTGCTTGGAATCCAACTGGGACAACCCCCAGGGAGAAAGAGTTTCATTGATTCATAATCAATGCAATAGGCACTTAGCATTGGAACCATCTTTCCCACCCTGAGATAGTTGTTCTAAAGGAATTAGAACTCACGTGGACAAGGCTGAGGGCAGAGGCTTCTAGCACCTGTCCTCACAATCGCCAAAAGATGGAAGGGACTTCAATGTCGTTCCACAGTGTCTAGAAAGAGGAACTGTGACCCATTCTTTCAATGGGATGCAGTTCGGCAATGAATAGGCTGGGATTGTTGTTGGTAAATTCAGTTCTAAGAATGAGTAGTGAAGAACTTGTCGGAACACTTGAAGGTATGTTTGGACTCTTACGCTATGTGAGACTTCTCCTGAGATTGTAACTCTCATGAAATTGACATGCACATCAAGCCTGTGTGATCGACGTTCAGTTTCCAACTGAGGTTTGCTGTAAAACACATACTAGATTTTGCATCTGAGAATGAAGGATTGTAGCATGTATCTTATTCATCATTGTGACATCAATTGTATTGGTGTTGATTATATCTGTATTCCTTGGGTTAAATAAAAATGTTAAAATGAGTTTCGTCTATTTGCGTTTCTTTTCTTTAATGTGTTTGCTCAAACGTCTCCATTTCTGGGCCGTGCATGGTGGCTCATGCCTGTAATCCGAGCACTTCGGGAGGCTCAGGCGGGTGCGTCCCGAGGGCAGGAGATCGAGACCGTCCTGGCTAACACGGTGAAAGCCCGTCTCTACTAAAAACAAAAATAAATAGCAAAAAATTAGCTGGGCGTGGTGTCGGGCGCCTGTAGTCCCAGCTCTTTGGGAGGCTGAGGCAGGAGAATGGCATGACCCCAGGAGGCAGAGCTTGCAGTGAGCCGAGGTCACTCCACTGCACTCCAGCCTGGGCCACAGTGCGAGGTTCCGTCTCATCAAAAGAAGAACAAAAATCTCCATTTCTGGCCGGGCACAGTAGCTCCCACCTGTAATCCCAGCACTTTGGGAGGCTGAGGCGGGTGGATCACTTGAGCCCAGGCGCTGGAGACCAGCCTGGGCAGCATGAGGAAACCCCATCTCTGGAAAAAAATGCAAAAATTACACAGGTGTGGGATCTCCCCACTCCAGAGGCTGAGGTGGGAGGATGGCTTCAGTGCAGGAGGCAGAGGTTGCAGTGATCTGAGATCGTGCCATTGCACTCCAGCCTGAGTGACAGAGTGAGACCCGGTCTACAAATAATCCTAATAAAAAGTAAAGTAAAATAAAATAAAACTCCATTTCTGCCGCAAACTGTTTTATTTCTACCGGATACAAGGCACAGATGGTAGAGCCCAGAGTAAGTGGACAGAGATGAGCTTTCTCAAGGCAAAAGAGGATCCCCCACTCCACAGATGACAGCACACACACAAACACACAGTCACACTCTCACACAATCACAAGACACATTGAAGTATCCATTTACACCCCCACCACAGGTCATCTTCAGATTTCCCTGAGTGATTCTCAAATGCATGAGTCTGCACTTCTAACGAGTCTTTTAGGAATAGATCCCCAGAAGTGGTCTGTTTGGACAATTAAGGGGGAATCACAATTAGCAACTCTCTCCTAACACCTTGTATATTTGTATATTTCCCTTTACTTCCTTTTCTTTCTTTTCTATTTGGTTATTTCTTTATTATTTGAGACGAAATATCCACTGTACTCGGCATACTTCCCGTTTCTAGGAGTACAAACAAATTATGGACTGCTGGGTAACAATCCCCGAAAGAGTCCCTATAAAAGTCAATTCAATATTTTTTGCTACGGAAGCATTTATAAGACACGTCAAAAAAGAATCATTTCAGCCAGTGGATAAGGAGGCTATAGCAGAAAGTGAGAATCACTCTTACGCCATGTCTACTGGAATGGGTAGGAATGTGGCAGGGCTCTCCTCGCCCACCAGGAAGCACCAAGACTGGCCGATCAAATGGTCAACAAACAGCATTCTTTTTTTTTATTTTTTTAATTTTTTGAGATAGAATTTAGCTTTTGTTGCCCAGGCTGGAGTACAATGGCGCGATCTCGGCTCACCGCAACCTCTGCCTCCTAGGTTCAAGTGATTCTCCTACCTCGGCCTCCCGAGTAGCTGGGATTAAAGGCATGTGCCTCTATGAAAGGCTGATTTGTATTTTCAGTAGAGTCAGGATTTCTCCATGTTGGTCAGGCTGATCTCCACCTCCCGACTACAGGTGATTGACCCGCCTTGGCCAGCCATTGTGCTGGGATTACAGGCATCAGAAACCATTCCCAACCTGAACTGTATTCTTTACTGCTGTATTTATTAATTCACTAACATGCGTATTCTAACATTGCAAACTAGGCCATCCAACACAACTATTCATGAAGACATAGTTAAGGGAAGAATGTACTCCAACTGATTGGGAACATTAACATTGCTTTCCACACTTTTTTTTTCTTTAAGAACACACATTTGTTTATCAGAGTTCTGGAGGCCGGAAGTCCACGATGAGGGTGCCAGCATGATCGGGGTCTGGTGAGGACCCTCCTCCAGGTTGGAGACTGTCATATCCTCCCTGTCTCCCCACATGGAAGGTGCCGGCGAGCTCTCTTCCGTCACTTTCAGAAGGGCACTAATCCAATTTACGAGGGTTCCACTTGCATAATCTCATCATCTCCCAAGGGCCCCACCTCCTGATACCTTCACATTGGAGGTTTGAGGGTTAGAATTTAAGCCTAAAGGAAAAAGCATTTTATTTTTGAGAGAGAGTCTTGCTCTGTTGCCGAGGCTGAAGTTCAGTGGCACGATCAAGGCTCCCTGTAGCCTTGCCATCCCGGGCGCAAGCGATCCTAACACTTCAGCCTCCTAAGTAGCTGAGACTACAGGCACCTACCACCACACTTGGCTCATTTTTACATTTTTGTAGAGACGAGGGTCTCGCTATGCTGTCCCGGCTTGTCTCGAACTCCTGGGCTCAAGCGAGCCTCCTGCCTCTGCCTCCCAAAGCACTGGGATTACAGGCATGAGCCACCACTCCCAGACCAAGATATTCATACAGGAAATATGAACTCCTATCTCAGATTCCATATCTAATAATGATTGCTGGCAGTAAGGATGCTCACAAGTTACAAGGGTAATGATAATGGAATCGCCACGATCTTGGTGATGCAGCATCTCAAACTCATGCCTTCTTCAATTCTGATCACAGAGATGAAGAGCACATGAAACTCTTACACATTTTCTTTCAAGATTTCGCCTAGAAGTGATACATCTAGTCTCCTTGATTTGAGAATGATTGTTTTTAAAATCGAGGAGATGAGTCCAACACGGTCCTCTGTGTCCCCAGAGTGAGATGAGAACTGTATAAGTGTCTGAGGCAGTTATTGAATTATTCTTCTATTCACCAATGTTTCTTTTACACACAAGAAGGAAGGACGGAGGGAAGAGGGGAAGGGGAAGGGAAGAAGGCAGGCAGGAAGGAAAGAGGGAAGGGAGGGAGGAGGGATGGAAAGAGGGAGGGAGGGAGGGAGTGAGGGGGCAGTGGATGGGGGTAAGATCGAGGGAGGGAGAAAGCAAAAAATGTCTGAAAGAAAGAAAGAAAGAGAGAAAATATCTCCAAAACCCACAATGAGTCAACAGCAATGAACATTCTCAAGAGAAAGAAGGGTCTCCACCCCAGGAACCGCCACTTCATCCTGACTTCACACACACACACACACAAACACGCACACACACACACACACACACACACACGCTTTCATAGGCACATCCACAAATCCAATCAAAGGTTCCTTCGTGTCATCCTGAAATTCTCAGCAGCGTTTGTCAAATGCCCTAAGATTGAACTTCTGAAGCACCTTCTTATTTGGGTAGGAAGAAAGAAGCCAACATGTTTAGGAAACATGGCAGGAATTCAAGCAGAGACGCTCAGAGAAGCTTGTGAATTTCCTTCTGCTTCTGCTCCTTTGACACTTCATTTCATGTACATAACATTCCCCAGGATAGCCACCGTGAAAATTAACATATTTTTATTGCATGAAAATATAAAAGGCACACATGAAAAACTATTTCAGCGATGGATGAATTGGGTATGACAGAAAGTGTCTATCATTATTAGGCAAGACCTAGAGGATGGGAGGGGACAGGAAACAGGTTGGCTGTTAATGGGATTAGGCAGGTTCTGTTGATCGGTCATCTATCGGTTGAGTTACACCCTAGTCCTCCATGAGGGCCCCTCCCGTTGTCATACCAGGAACAGCCAATCACATCAGTTCCTGCTGACAAATCCCCTGGCTCCACCCCCTGCTGACAGTGTACAAGATTCCCCCAAGAGCTCAGTTGTCAGAGCCTCATCCACCTGCCGCTGGCCACAGCCCCGTCGCTACACAACCCAAGCCTTGGGGAGCAGCTTTGGGGCTGACACCACTCTCTCCAAGGAACTAAAGGATTCGGGAGCCAAGAAGAAATCTTTGCAGGAGACAGACAAACACTGGCAGTGGCTGACTTGGAGAACCCTGGAAATTTTCACCATGAAAGGGTCCCGGCGCCCAAGAAGCCCCAGTGATTCCTGCACCGAATCCAAGAGCGACCACGCAGGAGAGAGCGGGTGAGCTTTGCTATGTGCTGGGGACGCCTGCGGGGTGACCTGCCTGTGGGATGTGTGGGTGTGTGTTGGAGAGAGGGGAAGGGAAAAGGGATGCATGAACCTGCCATGAGATTGGATGTTTTGAATTTGGGGCCAGAGGGAAGTGAGGTGCCCGTAAGTCATCACAGGGTGCTGGGAAGGCTTCTACATCCCAACCACACACATATCTCAGGGCAGCCCCACTTTCAATCCACCCAACCAGCTCCACAGGGAATGGGCTCTGTGTGCTGCAAGAAGGGAGATTGTAGGACATGATGTGAGAGTTTCAAGATCTACTAGGAAAAATAAAAGAGTTTCCTCCTTTTTTAATTGTTCATTTTTCTATTTGTCTTATTTACTGATTTATTTTATGGAGACAGCGTCTCACTCCGATGGTCCACACGTGAGTGCAGTGGCGTGATTTTATCTGACTGTGGGCTCCACCTCTGAGTCGCAGGTGATCCTCCCACCTGAGCCTCCTGAGTAGGTGAGACCACAGGCATGCACCACAATGACCCACTGATGTTTTTTATTTTGAGTGGAGACTAGCTTTCCCCATGTTGCCCAGGCTGCTCTCAAACTCCTGGACTCAAGCAATCCTCCGACCTTGGCCTCCCAAAGTGCTGGGATTACAGGCGCATGCCATCATGCCCGACAAATTCCTTCCTTTTCTCCTGCTGTTATTCGAATCCTAAGACCCCATTCCGTTGTTACCGGTCTACACAGAGGTGCCACCTTTCCGGGATCTCAACATCTTTCTCCAGCTCCTCACACCCAAGGAGAGTTTTCCAACTCTGATCTGCATGAACTCCTGAAAGGGTAAACTGCTCCCTGTGGGCACCGACCCTCCTTCCCTGCCTTTTCTTCACCCAGGGAAGCTCAGGTAGATGGGGTGAGAACAAGAACAGCTGGGAGTTAGGATAGATTGGGAGCAGGTCTCACAGGAAGTGGATGACGAGTCTGTGACCTTGAATGAAAGGCAGGGAAGTGGAGTGAATTGGTGGGGATTCAGGGAATTGGACGTTAGGGAACTGCCCGAAATCTGACTGTGTCTCTCTGTCCTACAGCTCCAGCGGCACGCCATCAAATGCCCCAAAACGCCAGAAAGTGGAGGAGCTGGGTCCTCATCCAGGTGAGGCATCTTCTCTTTTTCATCCCGAGTCCCCTGCTACCAAGCCAGGGTCCCATCACGTCATGAGACGAGCAGCTGTGCTGTCCAGAGTGTCGGGAGCTTCCTCCTGCAGCTCCGTGGCTGGGTGTCCTGTACCTGGCTTCTTCTGTATTTGGTCTTTCTCACGGTGGCACCTTGAACCCTCAAGGGCATCCTGCATGACAAGGGCTTTCACCTGCACACTCTGCTCTCTCCACAGGTGCAGAACCAGCTCCGGTACAGCCAGCTCCCCACCACCCTGCACAGCTGCCCCTGGAGCTGCCCCAGGTAAGGTCACACCACCTAGGTGGGCGTGGGTGAGACAGGTCTGCCTGAGCTCCAGGCCCTAGGGGACTTCCAGGAAATCACCGTCCCAAGGGGCGTCAATACAGGTGCAAATTCTGGGTGTCCCTGCGGGGTTTCATTTATGCCTGGGGAAGTTACTGGCAGCTCCCCGCCTTGCTCTCTCCCTGTTTGAGCCACCCTCAGAGGACAATGACTGACCCACGGCTTTTCTCCCCCAGGGCCCACGGCTTCCCCAGAGGAAGGTGATCATCGCGGTCTTGGAACCAGGAATGGTCCTGCACCTGCGCCTGGGGCAGGAGTTCCTGGGGCTGGACCCACAGGGAGCCCTGCGACTCAGCCTCCTCAATGTGCAGCTCCTGGTGGTCCCTGAGCAAGTCTTGATGTCCTTGAAGGATCTCTTGTACCCTGCCCATGCCCGCTGGCTCCTGCTCACTAGTACAGAGACTGTCTGGGAGATTGACATTGAAAATGGATCTGTGAGAGCCCAGAGAGCAGAGAATGTGTGTGTGGCGCCTTCAGTAAAAGAGGGTGAGGCTCCCCAAGGCTTCCTGCCCCTGATGGGACCCCCAGCAAACCTTGTGCATGGAGTCAGCCCTTCTTCCTGGCGTGTCCTCTACCTCAAACCTGACTACAGAGCGGCCGTCCCCCAGGGCTCATCCCAAATGCCCAAGCCTAGTCCCTGGAGACAGGCTCTGCCTGAAGAATTCCACTTGGATCTCCATGGCCTGGAGCCCCTGCCCACCTCTGCCCTCAGACCTCTACCTCCCTCACCCGGTCCGGAGCCCAGAATTTGCCACAACTTTCTATGGAGGCCAACGTGCAAGGCCCGAAGACGTCTCTTCTAAGGCTCATGGGCCATGAACCCTCAGGCACCAGACGGGAATCAGAGACGCTCTATTCAGAATGAAGCACACCTGCTTTTTCATGCTGTCTCCCCGCACAGATGTCTCGGCATCTCGGAGGAGAGAGATGCTGCGCAAGCTGGAGGGGTGGAGAAATGCTCCGTCCTCTCACCTGAACCTTTGCTCTGCCTCAGATGCTCTTGATTTGTATCAAAGAGCAACCTTGAGATTGGGGCACAAAATATTTGCTAATCTCATATACGTGCAAGGGCTGCTCATACTCAGAATACACAGAGTTGTCAAAACTCCAATGGAACAAACCAATGATTCTGTTCCAAACGCAGCAAGAGACTTGAGCAGACATTTCCTCAGAGGGGATGTAAAGAACCACTTCCAAAAGCGTTCACTGTCCCTCCCCTGGGGAAATGCACGTCAAATACACCTTCAACAACAACCAAGAAGCTCTCCCAGAAGCCACCGTGACAATCACTCACCATCCCAAGGGCTGCGGAGCATGTGGAGAAGCTGGAACGCTCTGACAGTGCTGCTTGGAATCCAACTGGGACAACCCCCAGGGAGAAAGAGTTTCATTGATTCATAATCAATGCAATAGGCACTTAGCATTGGAACCATCTTTCCCACCCTGAGATAGTTGTTCTAAAGGAATTAGAACTCACGTGGACAAGGCTGAGGGCAGAGGCTTCTAGCACCTGTCCTCACAATCGCCAAAAGATGGAAGGGACTTCAATGTCGTTCCACAGTGTCTAGAAAGAGGAACTGTGACCCATTCTTTCAATGGGATGCAGTTCGGCAATGAATAGGCTGGGATTGTTGTTGGTAAATTCAGTTCTAAGAATGAGTAGTGAAGAACTTGTCGGAACACTTGAAGGTATGTTTGGACTCTTACGCTATGTGAGACTTCTCCTGAGATTGTAACTCTCATGAAATTGACATGCACATCAAGCCTGTGTGATCGACGTTCAGTTTCCAACTGAGGTTTGCTGTAAAACACATACTAGATTTTGCATCTGAGAATGAAGGATTGTAGCATGTATCTTATTCATCATTGTGACATCAATTGTATTGGTGTTGATTATATCTGTATTCCTTGGGTTAAATAAAAATGTTAAAATGAGTTTCGTCTATTTGCGTTTCTTTTCTTTAATGTGTTTGCTCAAACGTCTCCATTTCTGGGCCGTGCATGGTGGCTCATGCCTGTAATCCGAGCACTTCGGGAGGCTCAGGCGGGTGCGTCCCGAGGGCAGGAGATCGAGACCGTCCTGGCTAACACGGTGAAAGCCCGTCTCTACTAAAAACAAAAATAAATAGCAAAAAATTAGCTGGGCGTGGTGTCGGGCGCCTGTAGTCCCAGCTCTTTGGGAGGCTGAGGCAGGAGAATGGCATGACCCCAGGAGGCAGAGCTTGCAGTGAGCCGAGGTCACTCCACTGCACTCCAGCCTGGGCCACAGTGCGAGGTTCCGTCTCATCAAAAGAAGAACAAAAACCTCCATTTCTGGCCGGGCACAGTAGCTCCCACCTGTAATCCCAGCACTTTGGGAGGCTGAGGCGGGTGGATCACTTGAGCCCAGGCGCTGGAGACCAGCCTGGGCAGCATGAGGAAACCCCATCTCTGGAAAAAAATGCAAAAATTACACAGGTGTGGGATCTCCCCACTCCAGAGGCTGAGGTGGGAGGATGGCTTCAGTGCAGGAGGCAGAGGTTGCAGTGATCTGAGATCGTGCCATTGCACTCCAGCCTGAGTGACAGAGTGAGACCCGGTCTACAAATAATCCTAATAAAAAGTAAAGTAAAATAAAATAAAACTCCATTTCTGCCGCAAACTGTTTTATTTCTACTGGATACAAGGCACAGATGGTAGAGCCCAGAGTAAGTGGACAGAGATGAGCTTTCTCAAGGCAAAAGAGGATCCCCCACTCCACAGATGACAGCACACACACAAACACACAGTCACACTCTCACACAATCACAAGACACATTGAAGTATCCATTTACACCCCCACCACAGGTCATCTTCAGATTTCCCTGAGTGATTCTCAAATGCATGAGTCTGCACTTCTAACGAGTCTTTTAGGAATAGATCCCCAGAAGTGGTCTGTTTGGACAATTAAGGGGGAATCACAATTAGCAACTCTCTCCTAACACCTTGTATATTTGTATATTTCCCTTTACTTCCTTTTCTTTCTTTTCTATTTGGTTATTTCTTTATTATTTGAGACGAAATATCCACTGTACTCGGCATACTTCCCGTTTCTAGGAGTACAAACAAATTATGGACTGCTGGGTAACAATCCCCGAAAGAGTCCCTATAAAAGTCAATTCAATATTTTTTGCTACGGAAGCATTTATAAGACACGTCAAAAAAGAATCATTTCAGCCAGTGGATAAGGAGGCTATAGCAGAAAGTGAGAATCACTCTTACGCCATGTCTACTGGAATGGGTAGGAATGTGGCAGGGCTCTCCTCGCCCACCAGGAAGCACCAAGACTGGCCGATCAAATGGTCAACAAACAGCATTCTTTTTTTTTATTTTTTTAATTTTTTGAGATAGAATTTAGCTTTTGTTGCCCAGGCTGGAGTACAATGGCGCGATCTCGGCTCACCGCAACCTCTGCCTCCTAGGTTCAAGTGATTCTCCTACCTCGGCCTCCCGAGTAGCTGGGATTAAAGGCATGTGCCTCTATGAAAGGCTGATTTGTATTTTCAGTAGAGTCAGGATTTCTCCATGTTGGTCAGGCTGATCTCCACCTCCCGACTACAGGTGATTGACCCGCCTTGGCCAGCCATTGTGCTGGGATTACAGGCATCAGAAACCATTCCCAACCTGAACTGTATTCTTTACTGCTGTATTTATTAATTCACTAACATGCGTATTCTAACATTGCAAACTAGGCCATCCAACACAACTATTCATGAAGACATAGTTAAGGGAAGAATGTACTCCAACTGATTGGGAACATTAACATTGCTTTCCACACTTTTTTTTTCTTTAAGAACACACATTTGTTTATCAGAGTTCTGGAGGCCGGAAGTCCACGATGAGGGTGCCAGCATGATCGGGGTCTGGTGAGGACCCTCCTCCAGGTTGGAGACTGTCATATCCTCCCTGTCTCCCCACATGGAAGGTGCCGGCGAGCTCTCTTCCGTCACTTTCAGAAGGGCACTAATCCAATTTACGAGGGTTCCACTTGCATAATCTCATCATCTCCCAAGGGCCCCACCTCCTGATACCTTCACATTGGAGGTTTGAGGGTTAGAATTTAAGCCTAAAGGAAAAAGCATTTTAGTTTTGAGAGAGAGTCTTGCTCTGTTGCCGAGGCTGAAGTTCAGTGGCACGATCAAGGCTCCCTGTAGCCTTGCCATCCCGGGCGCAAGCGATCCTAACACTTCAGCCTCCTAAGTAGCTGAGACTACAGGCACCTACCACCACACTTGGCTCATTTTTACATTTTTGTAGAGACGAGGGTCTCGCTATGCTGTCCCGGCTTGTCTCGAACTCCTGGGCTCAAGCGAGCCTCCTGCCTCTGCCTCCCAAAGCACTGGGATTACAGGCATGAGCCACCACTCCCAGACCAAGATATTCATACAGGAAATATGAACTCCTATCTCAGATTCCATATCTAATAATGATTGCTGGCAGTAAGGATGCTCACAAGTTACAAGGGTAATGATAATGGAATCGCCACGATCTTGGTGATGCAGCATCTCAAACTCATGCCTTCTTCAATTCTGATCACAGAGATGAAGAGCACATGAAACTCTTACACATTTTCTTTCAAGATTTCGCCTAGAAGTGATACATCTAGTCTCCTTGATTTGAGAATGATTGTTTTTAAAATCGAGGAGATGAGTCCAACACGGTCCTCTGTGTCCCCAGAGTGAGATGAGAACTGTATAAGTGTCTGAGGCAGTTATTGAATTATTCTTCTATTCACCAATGTTTCTTTTACACACAAGAAGGAAGGACGGAGGGAAGAGGGGAAGGGGAAGGGAAGAAGGCAGGCAGGAAGGAAAGAGGGAAGGGAGGGAGGAGGGATGGAAAGAGGGAGGTAGGGAGGGAGTGAGGGGGCGGTGGATGGGGGTAAGATCGAGGGAGGGAGAAAGCAAAAAATGTCTGAAAGAAAGAAAGAAAGAGAGAAAATATCTCCAAAACCCACAATGAGTCAACAGCAATGAACATTCTCAAGAGAAAGAAGGGTCTCCACCCCAGGAACCGCCACTTCATCCTGACTTCACACACACACACACAAACACGCACACACACACACACACACACGCTTTCATAGGCACATCCACAAATCCAATCAAAGGTTCCTTCGTGTCATCCTGAAATTCTCAGCAGCGTTTGTCAAATGCCCTAAGATTGAACTTCTGAAGCACCTTCTTATTTGGGTAGGAAGAAAGAAGCCAACATGTTTAGGAAACATGGCAGGAATTCAAGCAGAGACGCTCAGAGAAGCTTGTGAATTTCCTTCTGCTTCTGCTCCTTTGACACTTCATTTCATGTACATAACATTCCCCAGGATAGCCACCGTGAAAATTAACATATTTTTATTGCATGAAAATATAAAAGGCACACATGAAAAACTATTTCAGCGATGGATGAATTGGGTATGACAGAAAGTGTCTATCATTATTAGGCAAGACCTAGAGGATGGGAGGGGACAGGAAACAGGTTGGCTGTTAATGGGATTAGGCAGGTTCTGTTGATCGGTCATCTATCGGTTGAGTTACACCCTAGTCCTCCATGAGGGCCCCTCCCGTTGTCATACCAGGAACAGCCAATCACATCAGTTCCTGCTGACAAATCCCCTGGCTCCACCCCCTGCTGACAGTGTACAAGATTCCCCCAAGAGCTCAGTTGTCAGAGCCTCATCCACCTGCCGCTGGCCACAGCCCCGTCGCTACACAACCCAAGCCTTGGGGAGCAGCTTTGGGGCTGACACCACTCTCTCCAAGGAACTAAAGGATTCGGGAGCCAAGAAGAAATCTTTGCAGGAGACAGACAAACACTGGCAGTGGCTGACTTGGAGAACCCTGGAAATTTTCACCATGAAAGGGTCCCGGCGCCCAAGAAGCCCCAGTGATTCCTGCACCGAATCCAAGAGCGACCACGCAGGAGAGAGCGGGTGAGCTTTGCTATGTGCTGGGGACGCCTGCGGGGTGACCTGCCTGTGGGATGTGTGGGTGTGTGTTGGAGAGAGGGGAAGGGAAAAGGGATGCATGAACCTGCCATGAGATTGGATGTTTTGAATTTGGGGCCAGAGGGAAGTGAGGTGCCCGTAAGTCATCACAGGGTGCTGGGAAGGCTTCTACATCCCAACCACACACATATCTCAGGGCAGCCCCACTTTCAATCCACCCAACCAGCTCCACAGGGAATGGGCTCTGTGTGCTGCAAGAAGGGAGATTGTAGGACATGATGTGAGAGTTTCAAGATCTACTAGGAAAAATAAAAGAGTTTCCTCCTTTTTTAATTGTTCATTTTTCTATTTGTCTTATTTACTGATTTATTTTATGGAGACAGCGTCTCACTCCGATGGTCCACACGTGAGTGCAGTGGCGTGATTTTAGCTGACTGTGGGCTCCACCTCTGAGTCGCAGGTGATCCTCCCACCTGAGCCTCCTGAGTAGGTGAGACCACAGGCATGCACCACAATGACCCACTGATGTTTTTTATTTTGAGTGGAGACTAGCTTTCCCCATGTTGCCCAGGCTGCTCTCAAACTCCTGGACTCAAGCAATCCTCCGACCTTGGCCTCCCAAAGTGCTGGGATTACAGGCGCATGCCATCATGCCCGACAAATTCCTTCCTTTTCTCCTGCTGTTATTCGAATCCTAAGACCCCATTCCGTTGTTACCTGTCTACACAGAGGTGCCACCTTTCCGGGATCTCAACATCTTTCTCCAGCTCCTCACACCCAAGGAGAGTTTTCCAACTCTGATCTGCATGAACTCCTGAAAGGGTAAACTGCTCCCTGTGGGCACCGACCCTCCTTCCCTGCCTTTTCTTCACCCAGGGAAGCTCAGGTAGATGGGGTGAGAACAAGAACAGCTGGGAGTTAGGATAGATTGGGAGCAGGTCTCACAGGAAGTGGATGACGAGTCTGTGACCTTGAATGAAAGGCAGGGAAGTGGAGTGAATTGGTGGGGATTCAGGGAATTGGACGTTAGGGAACTGCCCGAAATCTGACTGTGTCTCTCTGTCCTACAGCTCCAGCGGCACGCCATCAAATGCCCCAAAACGCCAGAAAGTGGAGGAGCTGGGTCCTCATCCAGGTGAGGCATCTTCTCTTTTTCATCCCGAGTCCCCTGCTACCAAGCCAGGGTCCCATCACGTCATGAGACGAGCAGCTGTGCTGTCCAGAGTGTCGGGAGCTTCCTCCTGCAGCTCCGTGGCTGGGTGTCCTGTACCTGGCTTCTTCTGTATTTGGTCTTTCTCACGGTGGCACCTTGAACCCTCAAGGGCATCCTGCATGACAAGGGCTTTCACCTGCACACTCTGCTCTCTCCACAGGTGCAGAACCAGCTCCGGTACAGCCAGCTCCCCACCACCCTGCACAGCTGCCCCTGGAGCTGCCCCAGGTAAGGTCACACCACCTAGGTGGGCGTGGGTGAGACAGGTCTGCCTGAGCTCCAGGCCCTAGGGGACTTCCAGGAAATCACCGTCCCAAGGGGCGTCAATACAGGTGCAAATTCTGGGTGTCCCTGCGGGGTTTCATTTATGCCTGGGGAAGTTACTGGCAGCTCCCCGCCTTGCTCTCTCCCTGTTTGAGCCACCCTCAGAGGACAATGACTGACCCATGGCTTTTCTCCCCCAGGGCCCACGACTTCCCCAGAGGAAGGTGATCATCGCGGTCTTGGAACCAGGAATGGTCCTGCACCTGCGCCTGGGGCAGGAGTTCCTGGGGCTGGACCCACAGGGAGCCCTGCGACTCAGCCTCCTCAATGTGCAGCTCCTGGTGGTCCCTGAGCAAGTCTTGATGTCCTTGAAGGATCTCTTGTACCCTGCCCATGCCCGCTGGCTCCTGCTCACTAGTACAGAGACTGTCTGGGAGATTGACATTGAAAATGGATCTGTGAGAGCCCAGAGAGCAGAGAATGTGTGTGTGGCGCCTTCAGTAAAAGAGGGTGAGGCTCCCCAAGGCTTCCTGCCCCTGATGGGACCCCCAGCAAACCTTGTGCATGGAGTCAGCCCTTCTTCCTGGCGTGTCCTCTACCTCAAACCTGACTACAGAGCGGCCGTCCCCCAGGGCTCATCCCAAATGCCCAAGCCTAGTCCCTGGAGACAGGCTCTGCCTGAAGAATTCCACTTGGATCTCCATGGCCTGGAGCCCCTGCCCACCTCTGCCCTCAGACCTCTACCTCCCTCACCCGGTCCGGAGCCCAGAATTTGCCACAACTTTCTATGGAGGCCAACGTGCAAGGCCCGAAGACGTCTCTTCTAAGGCTCATGGGCCATGAACCCTCAGGCACCAGACGGGAATCAGAGACGCTCTATTCAGAATGAAGCACACCTGCTTTTTCATGCTGTCTCCCCGCACAGATGTCTCGGCATCTCGGAGGAGAGAGATGCTGCGCAAGCTGGAGGGGTGGAGAAATGCTCCGTCCTCTCACCTGAACCTTTGCTCTGCCTCAGATGCTCTTGATTTGTATCAAAGAGCAACCTTGAGATTGGGGCACAAAATATTTGCAAATCTCATATACGTGCAAGGGCTGCTCATACTCAGAATACACAGAGTTGTCAAAACTCCAATGGAACAAACCAATGATTCTGTTCCAAACGCAGCAAGAGACTTGAGCAGACATTTCCTCAGAGGGGATGTAAAGAACCACTTCCAAAAGCGTTCACTGTCCCTCCCCTGGGGAAATGCACGTCAAATACACCTTCAACAACAACCAAGAAGCTCTCCCAGAAGCCACCGTGACAATCACTCACCATCCCAAGGGCTGCGGAGCATGTGGAGAAGCTGGAACGCTCTGACAGTGCTGCTTGGAATCCAACTGGGACAACCCCCAGGGAGAAAGAGTTTCATTGATTCATAATCAATGCAATAGGCACTTAGCATTGGAACCATCTTTCCCACCCTGAGATAGTTGTTCTAAAGGAATTAGAACTCACGTGGACAAGGCTGAGGGCAGAGGCTTCTAGCACCTGTCCTCACAATCGCCAAAAGATGGAAGGGACTTCAATGTCGTTCCACAGTGTCTAGAAAGAGGAACTGTGACCCATTCTTTCAATGGGATGCAGTTCGGCAATGACTAGGCTGGGATTGTTGTTGGTAAATTCAGTTCTAAGAATGAGTAGTGAAGAACTTGTCGGAACACTTGAAGGTATGTTTGGACTCTTACGCTATGTGAGACTTCTCCTGAGATTGTAACTCTCATGAAATTGACATGCACATCAAGCCTGTGTGATCGACGTTCAGTTTCCAACTGAGGTTTGCTGTAAAACACATACTAGATTTTGCATCTGAGAATGAAGGATTGTAGCATGTATCTTATTCATCATTGTGACATCAATTGTATTGGTGTTGATTATATCTGTATTCCTTGGGTTAAATAAAAATGTTAAAATGAGTTTCGTCTATTTGCGTTTCTTTTCTTTAATGTGTTTGCTCAAACGTCTCCATTTCTGGGCCGTGCATGGTGGCTCATGCCTGTAATCCGAGCACTTCGGGAGGCTCAGGCGGGTGCGTCCCGAGGGCAGGAGATCGAGACCGTCGTGGCTAACACGGTGAAAGCCCGTCTCTACTAAAAACAAAAATAAATAGCAAAAAATTAGCTGGGCGTGGTGTCGGGCGCCTGTAGTCCCAGCTCTTTGGGAGGCTGAGGCAGGAGAATGGCATGACCCCAGGAGGCAGAGCTTGCAGTGAGCCGAGGTCACTCCACTGCACTCCAGCCTGGGCCACAGTGCGAGGTTCCGTCTCATCAAAAGAAGAACAAAAATCTCCATTTCTGGCCGGGCACAGTAGCTCCCACCTGTAATCCCAGCACTTTGGGAGGCTGAGGCGGGTGGATCACTTGAGCCCAGGCGCTGGAGACCAGCCTGGGCAGCATGAGGAAACCCCATCTCTGGAAAAAAATGCAAAAATTACACAGGTGTGGGATCTCCCCACTCCAGAGGCTGAGGTGGGAGGATGGCTTCAGTGCAGGAGGCAGAGGTTGCAGTGATCTGAGATCGTGCCATTGCACTCCAGCCTGAGTGACAGAGTGAGACCCGGTCTACAAATAATCCTAATAAAAAGTAAAGTAAAATAAAATAAAACTCCATTTCTGCCGCAAACTGTTTTATTTCTACTGGATACAAGGCACAGATGGTAGAGCCCAGAGTAAGTGGACAGAGATGAGCTTTCTCAAGGCAAAAGAGGATCCCCCACTCCACAGATGACAGCACACACACAAACACACAGTCACACTCTCACACAATCACAAGACACATTGAAGTATCCATTTACACCCCCACCACAGGTCATCTTCAGATTTCCCTGAGTGATTCTCAAATGCATGAGTCTGCACTTCTAACGAGTCTTTTAGGAATAGATCCCCAGAAGTGGTCTGTTTGGACAATTAAGGGGGAATCACAATTAGCAACTCTCTCCTAACACCTTGTATATTTGTATATTTCCCTTTACTTCCTTTTCTTTCTTTTCTATTTGGTTATTTCTTTATTATTTGAGACGAAATATCCACTGTACTCGGCATACTTCCCGTTTCTAGGAGTACAAACAAATTATGGACTGCTGGGTAACAATCCCCGAAAGAGTCCCTATAAAAGTCAATTCAATATTTTTTGCTACGGAAGCATTTATAAGACACGTCAAAAAAGAATCATTTCAGCCAGTGGATAAGGAGGCTATAGCAGAAAGTGAGAATCACTCTTACGCCATGTCTACTGGAATGGGTAGGAATGTGGCAGGGCTCTCCTCGCCCACCAGGAAGCACCAAGACTGGCCGATCAAATGGTCAACAAACAGCATTCTTTTTTTTTATTTTTTTAATTTTTTGAGATAGAATTTAGCTTTTGTTGCCCAGGCTGGAGTACAATGGCGCGATCTCGGCTCACCGCAACCTCTGCCTCCTAGGTTCAAGTGATTCTCCTACCTCGGCCTCCCGAGTAGCTGGGATTAAAGGCATGTGCCTCTATGAAAGGCTGATTTGTCTTTTGAGTAGAGTCAGGATTTCTCCATGTTGGTCAGGCTGATCTCCACCTCCCGACTACAGGTGATTGACCCGCCTTGGCCAGCCATTGTGCTGGGATTACAGGCATCAGAAACCATTCCCAACCGGAACTGTATTCTTTACTGCTGTATTTATTAATTCACTAACATGCGTATTCTAACATTGCAAACTAGGCCATCCAACACAACTATTCATGAAGACATAGTTAAGGGAAGAATGTACTCCAACTGATTGGGAACATTAACATTGCTTTCCACACTTTTTTTTTCTTTAAGAACACACATTTGTTTATCAGAGTTCTGGAGGCCGGAAGTCCACGATGAGGGTGCCAGCATGATCGGGGTCTGGTGAGGACCCTCCTCCAGGTTGGAGACTGTCATATCCTCCCTGTCTCCCCACATGGAAGGTGCCGGCGAGCTCTCTTCCGTCACTTTCAGAAGGGCACTAATCCAATTTACGAGGGTTCCACTTGCATAATCTCATCATCTCCCAAGGGCCCCACCTCCTGATACCTTCACATTGGAGGTTTGAGGGTTAGAATTTAAGCCTAAAGGAAAAAGCATTTTAGTTTTGAGAGAGAGTCTTGCTCTGTTGCCGAGGCTGAAGTTCAGTGGCACGATCAAGGCTCCCTGTAGCCTTGCCATCCCGGGCGCAAGCGATCCTAACACTTCAGCCTCCTAAGTAGCTGAGACTACAGGCACCTACCACCACACTTGGCTCATTTTTACATTTTTGTAGAGACGAGGGTCTCGCTATGCTGTCCCGGCTTGTCTCGAACTCCTGGGCTCAAGCGAGCCTCCTGCCTCTGCCTCCCAAAGCACTGGGATTACAGGCATGAGCCACCACTCCCAGACCAAGATATTCATACAGGAAATATGAACTCCTATCTCAGATTCCATATCTAATAATGATTGCTGGCAGTAAGGATGCTCACAAGTTACAAGGGTAATGATAATGGAATCGCCACGATCTTGGTGATGCAGCATCTCAAACTCATGCCTTCTTCAATTCTGATCAGAGAGATGAAGAGCACATGAAACTCTTACACATTTTCTTTCAAGATTTCGCCTAGAAGTGATACATCTAGTCTCCTTGATTTGAGAATGATTGTTTTTAAAATCGAGGAGATGAGTCCAACACGGTCCTCTGTGTCCCCAGAGTGAGATGAGAACTGTATAAGTGTCTGAGGCAGTTATTGAATTATTCTTCTATTCACCAATGTTTCTTTTACACACAAGAAGGAAGGACGGAGGGAAGAGGGGAAGGGGAAGGGAAGAAGGCAGGCAGGAAGGAAAGAGGGAAGGGAGGGAGGAGGGATGGAAAGAGGGAGGTAGGGAGGGAGTGAGGGGGCGGTGGATGGGGGTAAGATCGAGGGAGGGAGAAAGCAAAAAATGTCTGAAAGAAAGAAAGAAAGAGAGAAAATATCTCCAAAACCCACAATGAGTCAACAGCAATGAACATTCTCAAGAGAAAGAAGGGTCTCCACCCCAGGAACCGCCACTTCATCCTGACTTCACACACACACACACACAAACACGCACACACACACACACACACACACACACACACGCTTTCATAGGCACATCCACAAATCCAATCAAAGGTTCCTTCGTGTCATCCTGAAATTCTCAGCAGCGTTTGTCAAATGCCCTAAGATTGAACTTCTGAAGCACCTTCTTATTTGGGTAGGAAGAAAGAAGCCAACATGTTTAGGAAACATGGCAGGAATTCAAGCAGAGACGCTCAGAGAAGCTTGTGAATTTCCTTCTGCTTCTGCTCCTTTGACACTTCATTTCATGTACATAACATTCCCCAGGATAGCCACCGTGAAAATTAACATATTTTTATTGCATGAAAATATAAAAGGCACACATGAAAAACTATTTCAGCGATGGATGAATTGGGTATGACAGAAAGTGTCTATCATTATTAGGCAAGACCTAGAGGATGGGAGGGGACAGGAAACAGGTTGGCTGTTAATGGGATTAGGCAGGTTCTGTTGATCGGTCATCTATCGGTTGAGTTACACCCTAGTCCTCCATGAGGGCCCCTCCCGTTGTCATACCAGGAACAGCCAATCACATCAGTTCCTGCTGACAAATCCCCTGGCTCCACCCCCTGCTGACAGTGTACAAGATTCCCCCAAGAGCTCAGTTGTCAGAGCCTCATCCACCTGCCGCTGGCCACAGCCCCGTCGCTACACAACCCAAGCCTTGGGGAGCAGCTTTGGGGCTGACACCACCCTCTCCAAGGAACTAAAGGATTCGGGAGCCAAGAAGAAATCTTTGCAGGAGACAGACAAACACTGGCAGTGGCTGACTTGGAGAACCCTGGAAATTTTCACCATGAAAGGGTCCCGGCGTCCAAGAAGCCCCAGTGATTCCTGCACCGAATCCAAGAGCGACCACGCAGGAGAGAGCGGGTGAGCTTTGCTATGTGCTGGGGACGCCTGCGGGGTGACCTGCCTGTGGGATGTGTGGGTGTGTGTTGGAGAGAGGGGAAGGGAAAAGGGATGCATGAACCTGCCATGAGATTGGATGTTTTGAATTTGGGGCCAGAGGGAAGTGAGGTGCCCGTAAGTCATCACAGGGTGCTGGGAAGGCTTCTACATCCCAACCACACACATATCTCAGGGCAGCCCCACTTTCAATCCACCCAACCAGCTCCACAGGGAATGGGCTCTGTGTGCTGCAAGAAGGGAGATTGTAGGACATGATGTGAGAGTTTCAAGATCTACTAGGAAAAATAAAAGAGTTTCCTCCTTTTTTAATTGTTCATTTTTCTATTTGTCTTATTTACTGATTTATTTTATGGAGACAGCGTCTCACTCCGATGGTCCACACGTGAGTGCAGTGGCGTGATTTTAGCTGACTGTGGGCTCCACCTCTGAGTCGCAGGTGATCCTCCCACCTGAGCCTCCTGAGTAGGTGAGACCACAGGCATGCACCACAATGACCCACTGATGTTTTTTATTTTGAGTGGAGACTAGCTTTCCCCATGTTGCCCAGGCTGCTCTCAAACTCCTGGACTCAAGCAATCCTCCGACCTTGGCCTCCCAAAGTGCTGGGATTACAGGCGCATGCCATCATGCCCGACAAATTCCTTCCTTTTCTCCTGCTGTTATTCGAATCCTAAGACCCCATTCCGTTGTTACCTGTCTACACAGAGGTGCCACCTTTCCGGGATCTCAACATCTTTCTCCAGCTCCTCACACCCAAGGAGAGTTTTCCAACTCTGATCTGCATGAACTCCTGAAAGGGTAAACTGCTCCCTGTGGGCACCGACCCTCCTTCCCTGCCTTTTCTTCACCCAGGGAAGCTCAGGTAGATGGGGTGAGAACAAGAACAGCTGGGAGTTAGGATAGATTGGGAGCAGGTCTCACAGGAAGTGGATGACGAGTCTGTGACCTTGAATGAAAGGCAGGGAAGTGGAGTGAATTGGTGGGGATTCAGGGAATTGGACGTTAGGGAACTGCCCGAAATCTGACTGTGTCTCTCTGTCCTACAGCTCCAGCGGCACGCCATCAAATGCCCCAAAACGCCAGAAAGTGGAGGAGCTGGGTCCTCATCCAGGTGAGGCATCTTCTCTTTTTCATCCCGAGTCCCCTGCTACCAAGCCAGGGTCCCATCACGTCATGAGACGAGCAGCTGTGCTGTCCAGAGTGTCGGGAGCTTCCTCCTGCAGCTCCGTGGCTGGGTGTCCTGTACCTGGCTTCTTCTGTATTTGGTCTTTCTCACGGTGGCACCTTGAACCCTCAAGGGCATCCTGCATGACAAGGGCTTTCACCTGCACACTCTGCTCTCTCCACAGGTGCAGAACCAGCTCCGGTACAGCCAGCTCCCCACCACCCTGCACAGCTGCCCCTGGAGCTGCCCCAGGTAAGGTCACACCACCTAGGTGGGCGTGGGTGAGACAGGTCTGCCTGAGCTCCAGGCCCTAGGGGACTTCCAGGAAATCACCGTCCCAAGGGGCGTCAATACAGGTGCAAATTCTGGGTGTCCCTGCGGGGTTTCATTTATGCCTGGGGAAGTTACTGGCAGCTCCCCGCCTTGCTCTCTCCCTGTTTGAGCCACCCTCAGAGGACAATGACTGACCCACGGCTTTTCTCCCCCAGGGCCCACGGCTTCCCCAGAGGAAGGTGATCATCGCGGTCTTGGAACCAGGAATGGTCCTGCACCTGCGCCTGGGGCAGGAGTTCCTGGGGCTGGACCCACAGGGAGCCCTGCGACTCAGCCTCCTCAATGTGCAGCTCCTGGTGGTCCCTGAGCAAGTCTTGATGTCCTTGAAGGATCTCTTGTACCCTGCCCATGCCCGCTGGCTCCTGCTCACTAGTACAGAGACTGTCTGGGAGATTGACATTGAAAATGGATCTGTGAGAGCCCAGAGAGCAGAGAATGTGTGTGTGGCGCCTTCAGTAAAAGAGGGTGAGGCTCCCCAAGGCTTCCTGCCCCTGATGGGACCCCCAGCAAACCTTGTGCATGGAGTCAGCCCTTCTTCCTGGCGTGTCCTCTACCTCAAACCTGACTACAGAGCGGCCGTCCACCAGGGCTCATCCCAAATGCCCAAGCCTAGTCCCTGGAGACAGGCTCTGCCTGAAGAATTCCACTTGGATCTCCATGGCCTGGAGCCCCTGCCCACCTCTGCCCTCAGGCCTCTACCTCCCTCACCCGGTCCGGAGCCCAGAATTTGCCACAACTTTCTATGGAGGCCAACGTGCAAGGCCCGAAGACGTCTCTTCTAAGGCTCATGGGCCATGAACCCTCAGGCACCAAACGGGAATCAGAGACGCTCTATTCAGAATGAAGCACACCTGCTTTTTCATGCTGTCTCCCCGCACAGATGTCTCGGCATCTCGGAGGAGAGAGATGCTGCGCAAGCTGGAGGGGTGGAGAAATGCTCCGTCCTCTCACCTGAACCTTTGCTCTGCCTCAGATGCTCTTGATTTGTATCAAAGAGCAACCTTGAGATTGGGGCACAAAATATTTGCAAATCTCATATACGTGCAAGGGCTGCTCATACTCAGAATACACAGAGTTGTCAAAACTCCAATGGAACAAACCAATGATTCTGTTCCAAACGCAGCAAGAGACTTGAGCAGACATTTCCTCAGAGGGGATGTAAAGAACCACTTCCAAAAGCGTTCACTGTCCCTCCCCTGGGGAAATGCACGTCAAATACACCTTCAACAACAACCAAGAAGCTCTCCCAGAAGCCACCGTGACAATCACTCACCATCCCAAGGGCTGCGGAGCATGTGGAGAAGCTGGAACGCTCTGACAGTGCTGCTTGGAATCCAACTGGGACAACCCCCAGGGAGAAAGAGTTTCATTGATTCATAATCAATGCAATAGGCACTTAGCATTGGAACCATCTTTCCCACCCTGAGATAGTTGTTCTAAAGGAATTAGAACTCACGTGGACAAGGCTGAGGGCAGAGGCTTCTAGCACCTGTCCTCACAATCGCCAAAAGATGGAAGGGACTTCAATGTCGTTCCACAGTGTCTAGAAAGAGGAACTGTGACCCATTCTTTCAATGGGATGCAGTTCGGCAATGACTAGGCTGGGATTGTTGTTGGTAAATTCAGTTCTAAGAATGAGTAGTGAAGAACTTGTCGGAACACTTGAAGGTATGTTTGGACTCTTACGCTATGTGAGACTTCTCCTGAGATTGTAACTCTCATGAAATTGACATGCACATCAAGCCTGTGTGATCGACGTTCAGTTTCCAACTGAGGTTTGCTGTAAAACACATACTAGATTTTGCATCTGAGAATGAAGGATTGTAGCATGTATCTTATTCATCATTGTGACATCAATTGTATTGGTGTTGATTATATCTGTATTCCTTGGGTTAAATAAAAATGTTAAAATGAGTTTCGTCTATTTGCGTTTCTTTTCTTTAATGTGTTTGCTCAAACGTCTCCATTTCTGGGCCGTGCATGGTGGCTCATGCCTGTAATCCGAGCACTTCGGGAGGCTCAGGCGGGTGCGTCCCGAGGGCAGGAGATCGAGACCGTCGTGGCTAACACGGTGAAAGCCCGTCTCTACTAAAAACAAAAATAAATAGCAAAAAATTAGCTGGGCGTGGTGTCGGGCGCCTGTAGTCCCAGCTCTTTGGGAGGCTGAGGCAGGAGAATGGCATGACCCCAGGAGGCAGAGCTTGCAGTGAGCCGAGGTCACTCCACTGCACTCCAGCCTGGGCCACAGTGCGAGGTTCCGTCTCATCAAAAGAAGAACAAAAGTCTCCATTTCTGGCCGGGCACAGTAGCTCCCACCTGTAATCCCAGCACTTTGGGAGGCTGAGGCGGGTGGATCACTTGAGCCCAGGCGCTGGAGACCAGCCTGGGCAGCATGAGGAAACCCCATCTCTGGAAAAAATGCAAAAATTACACAGGTGTGGGATCTCCCCACTCCAGAGGCTGAGGTGGGAGGATGGCTTCAGTGCAGGAGGCAGAGGTTGCAGTGATCTGAGATCGTGCCATTGCACTCCAGCCTGAGTGACAGAGTGAGACCCGGTCTACAAATAATCCTAATAAAAAGTAAAGTAAAATAAAATAAAACTCCATTTCTGCCGCAAACTGTTTTATTTCTACTGGATACAAGGCACAGATGGTAGAGCCCAGAGTAAGTGGACAGAGATGAGCTTTCTCAAGGCAAAAGAGGATCCCCCACTCCACAGATGACAGCACACACACAAACACACAGTCACACTCTCACACAATCACAAGACACATTGAAGTATCCATTTACACCCCCACCACAGGTCATCTTCAGATTTCCCTGAGTGATTCTCAAATGCATGAGTCTGCACTTCTAACGAGTCTTTTAGGAATAGATCCCCAGAAGTGGTCTGTTTGGACAATTAAGGGGGAATCACAATTAGCAACTCTCTCCTAACACCTTGTATATTTGTATATTTCCCTTTACTTCCTTTTCTTTCTTTTCTATTTGGTTATTTCTTTATTATTTGAGACGAAATATCCACTGTACTCGGCATACTTCCCGTTTCTAGGAGTACAAACAAATTATGGACTGCTGGGTAACAATCCCCGAAAGAGTCCCTATAAAAGTCAATTCAATATTTTTTGCTACGGAAGCATTTATAAGACACGTCAAAAAAGAATCATTTCAGCCAGTGGATAAGGAGGCTATAGCAGAAAGTGAGAATCACTCTTACGCCATGTCTACTGGAATGGGTAGGAATGTGGCAGGGCTCTCCTCGCCCACCAGGAAGCACCAAGACTGGCCGATCAAATGGTCAACAAACAGCATTCTTTTTTTTTTTATTTTTTTAATTTTTTGAGATAGAATTTAGCTTTTGTTGCCCAGGCTGGAGTACAATGGCGCGATCTCGGCTCACCGCAACCTCTGCCTCCTAGGTTCAAGTGATTCTCCTACCTCGGCCTCCCGAGTAGCTGGGATTAAAGGCATGTGCCTCTATGAAAGGCTGATTTGTATTTTCAGTAGAGTCAGGATTTCTCCATGTTGGTCAGGCTGATCTCCACCTCCCGAGTACAGGTGATTGACCTGCCTTGGCCAGCCATTGTGCTGGGATTACAGGCATCAGAAACCATTCCCAACCTGAACTGTATTCTTTACTGCTGTATTTATTAATTCACTAACATGCGTATTCTAACATTGCAAACTAGGCCATCCAACACAACTATTCATGAAGACATAGTTAAGGGAAGAATGTACTCCAACTGATTGGGAACATTAACATTGCTTTCCACACTTTTTTTTTCTTTAAGAACACACATTTGTTTATCAGAGTTCTGGAGGCCGGAAGTCCACGATGAGGGTGCCAGCATGATCGGGGTCTGGTGAGGACCCTCCTCCAGGTTGGAGACTGTCATATCCTCCCTGTCTCCCCACATGGAAGGTGCCGGCGAGCTCTCTTCCGTCACTTTCAGAAGGGCACTAATCCAATTTACGAGGGTTCCACTTGCATAATCTCATCATCTCCCAAGGGCCCCACCTCCTGATACCTTCACATTGGAGGTTTGAGGGTTAGAATTTAAGCCTAAAGGAAAAAGCATTTTAGTTTTGAGAGAGAGTCTTGCTCTGTTGCCGAGGCTGAAGTTCAGTGGCATGATCAAGGCTCCCTGTAGCCTTGCCATCCCGGGCGCAAGCGATCCTAACACTTCAGCCTCCTAAGTAGCTGAGACTACAGGCACCTACCACCACACTTGGCTCATTTTTACATTTTTGTAGAGACGAGGGTCTCGCTATGCTGTCCCGGCTTGTCTCGAACTCCTGGGCTCAAGCGAGCCTCCTGCCTCTGCCTCCCAAAGCACTGGGATTACAGGCATGAGCCACCACTCCCAGACCAAGATATTCATACAGGAAATATGAACTCCTATCTCAGATTCCATATCTAATAATGATTGCTGGCAGTAAGGATGCTCACAAGTTACAAGGGTAATGATAATGGAATCGCCACGATCTTGGTGATGCAGCATCTCAAACTCATGCCTTCTTCAATTCTGATCACAGAGATGAAGAGCACATGAAACTCTTACACATTTTCTTTCAAGATTTCGCCTAGAAGTGATACATCTAGTCTCCTTGATTTGAGAATGATTGTTTTTAAAATCGAGGAGATGAGTCCAACACGGTCCTCTGTGTCCCCAGAGTGAGATGAGAACTGTATAAGTGTCTGAGGCAGTTATTGAATTATTCTTCTATTCACCAATGTTTCTTTTACACACAAGAAGGAAGGACGGAGGGAAGAGGGGAAGGGGAAGGGAAGAAGGCAGGCAGGAAGGAAAGAGGGAAGGGAGGGAGGAGGGATGGAAAGAGGGAGGGAGGGAGGGAGTGAGGGGGCGGTGGATGGGGGTAGGATCGAGGGAGGGAGAAAGCAAAAAATGTCTGAAAGAAAGAAAGAAAGAGAGAAAATATCTCCAAAACCCACAATGAGTCAACAGCAATGAACATTCTCAAGAGAAAGAAGGGTCTCCACCCCAGGAACCGCCACTTCATCCTGACTTCACACACACACACACAAACACGCACACACACACACACACACACACACACACGCTTTCATAGGCACATCCACAAATCCAATCAAAGGTTCCTTCGTGTCATCCTGAAATTCTCAGCAGCGTTTGTCAAATGCCCTAAGATTGAACTTCTGAAGCACCTTCTTATTTGGGTAGGAAGAAAGAAGCCAACATGTTTAGGAAACATGGCAGGAATTCAAGCAGAGACGCTCAGAGAAGCTTGTGAATTTCCTTCTGCTTCTGCTCCTTTGACACTTCATTTCATGTACATAACATTCCCCAGGATAGCCACCGTGAAAATTAACATATTTTTATTGCATGAAAATATAAAAGGCACACATGAAAAACTATTTCAGCGATGGATGAATTGGGTATGACAGAAAGTGTCTATCATTATTAGGCAAGACCTAGAGGATGGGAGGGGACAGGAAACAGGTTGGCTGTTAATGGGATTAGGCAGGTTCTGTTGATCGGTCATCTATCGGTTGAGTTACACCCTAGTCCTCCATGAGGGCCCCTCCCGTTGTCATACCAGGAACAGCCAATCACATCAGTTCCTGCTGACAAATCCCCTGGCTCCACCCCCTGCTGACAGTGTACAAGATTCCCCCAAGAGCTCAGTTGTCAGAGCCTCATCCACCTGCCGCTGGCCACAGCCCCGTCGCTACACAACCCAAGCCTTGGGGAGCAGCTTTGGGGCTGACACCACTCTCTCCAAGGAACTAAAGGATTCGGGAGCCAAGAAGAAATCTTTGCAGGAGACAGACAAACACTGGCAGTGGCTGACTTGGAGAACCCTGGAAATTTTCACCATGAAAGGGTCCCGGCGCCCAAGAAGCCCCAGTGATTCCTGCACCGAATCCAAGAGCGACCACGCAGGAGAGAGCGGGTGAGCTTTGCTATGTGCTGGGGACGCCTGCGGGGTGACCTGCCTGTGGGATGTGTGGGTGTGTGTTGGAGAGAGGGGAAGGGAAAAGGGATGCATGAACCTGCCATGAGATTGGATGTTTTGAATTTGGGGCCAGAGGGAAGTGAGGTGCCCGTAAGTCATCACAGGGTGCTGGGAAGGCTTCTACATCCCAACCACACACATATCTCAGGGCAGCCCCACTTTCAATCCACCCAACCAGCTCCACAGGGAATGGGCTCTGTGTGCTGCAAGAAGGGAGATTGTAGGACATGATGTGAGAGTTTCAAGATCTACTAGGAAAAATAAAAGAGTTTCCTCCTTTTTTAATTGTTCATTTTTCTATTTGTCTTATTTACTGATTTATTTTATGGAGACAGCGTCTCACTCCGATGGTCCACACGTGAGTGCAGTGGCGTGATTTTAGCTGACTGTGGGCTCCACCTCTGAGTCGCAGGTGATCCTCCCACCTGAGCCTCCTGAGTAGGTGAGACCACAGGCATGCACCACAATGACCCACTGATGTTTTTTATTTTGAGTGGAGACTAGCTTTCCCCATGTTGCCCAGGCTGCTCTCAAACTCCTGGACTCAAGCAATCCTCCGACCTTGGCCTCCCAAAGTGCTGGGATTACAGGCGCATGCCATCATGCCCGACAAATTCCTTCCTTTTCTCCTGCTGTTATTCGAATCCTAAGACCCCATTCCGTTGTTACCTGTCTACACAGAGGTGCCACCTTTCCGGGATCTCAACATCTTTCTCCAGCTCCTCACACCCAAGGAGAGTTTTCCAACTCTGATCTGCATGAACTCCTGAAAGGGTAAACTGCTCCCTGTGGGCACCGACCCTCCTTCCCTGCCTTTTCTTCACCCAGGGAAGCTCAGGTAGATGGGGTGAGAACAAGAACAGCTGGGAGTTAGGATAGATTGGGAGCAGGTCTCACAGGAAGTGGATGACGAGTCTGTGACCTTGAATGAAAGGCAGGGAAGTGGAGTGAATTGGTGGGGATTCAGGGAATTGGACGTTAGGGAACTGCCCGAAATCTGACTGTGTCTCTCTGTCCTACAGCTCCAGCGGCACGCCATCAAATGCCCCAAAACGCCAGAAAGTGGAGGAGCTGGGTCCTCATCCAGGTGAGGCATCTTCTCTTTTTCATCCCGAGTCCCCTGCTACCAAGCCAGGGTCCCATCACGTCATGAGACGAGCAGCTGTGCTGTCCAGAGTGTCGGGAGCTTCCTCCTGCAGCTCCGTGGCTGGGTGTCCTGTACCTGGCTTCTTCTGTATTTGGTCTTTCTCACGGTGGCACCTTGAACCCTCAAGGGCATCCTGCATGACAAGGGCTTTCACCTGCACACTCTGCTCTCTCCACAGGTGCAGAACCAGCTCCGGTACAGCCAGCTCCCCACCACCCTGCACAGCTGCCCCTGGAGCTGCCCCAGGTAAGGTCACACCACCTAGGTGGGCGTGGGTGAGACAGGTCTGCCTGAGCTCCAGGCCCTAGGGGACTTCCAGGAAATCACCGTCCCAAGGGGCGTCAATACAGGTGCAAATTCTGGGTGTCCCTGCGGGGTTTCATTTATGCCTGGGGAAGTTACTGGCAGCTCCCCGCCTTGCTCTCTCCCTGTTTGAGCCACCCTCAGAGGACAATGACTGACCCACGGCTTTTCTCCCCCAGGGCCCACGGCTTCCCCAGAGGAAGGTGATCATCGCGGTCTTGGAACCAGGAATGGTCCTGCACCTGCGCCTGGGGCAGGAGTTCCTGGGGCTGGACCCACAGGGAGCCCTGCGACTCAGCCTCCTCAATGTGCAGCTCCTGGTGGTCCCTGAGCAAGTCTTGATGTCCTTGAAGGATCTCTTGTACCCTGCCCATGCCCGCTGGCTCCTGCTCACTAGTACAGAGACTGTCTGGGAGATTGACATTGAAAATGGATCTGTGAGAGCCCAGAGAGCAGAGAATGTGTGTGTGGCGCCTTCAGTAAAAGAGGGTGAGGCTCCCCAAGGCTTCCTGCCCCTGATGGGACCCCCAGCAAACCTTGTGCATGGAGTCAGCCCTTCTTCCTGGCGTGTCCTCTACCTCAAACCTGACTACAGAGCGGCCGTCCACCAGGGCTCATCCCAAATGCCCAAGCCTAGTCCCTGGAGACAGGCTCTGCCTGAAGAATTCCACTTGGATCTCCATGGCCTGGAGCCCCTGCCCACCTCTGCCCTCAGACCTCTACCTCCCTCACCCGGTCCGGAGCCCAGAATTTGCCACAACTTTCTATGGAGGCCAACGTGCAAGGCCCGAAGACGTCTCTTCTAAGGCTCATGGGCCATGAACCCTCAGGCACCAGACGGGAATCAGAGACGCTCTATTCAGAATGAAGCACACCTGCTTTTTCATGCTGTCTCCCCGCACAGATGTCTCGGCATCTCGGAGGAGAGAGATGCTGCGCAAGCTGGAGGGGTGGAGAAATGCTCCGTCCTCTCACCTGAACCTTTGCTCTGCCTCAGATGCTCTTGATTTGTATCAAAGAGCAACCTTGAGATTGGGGCACAAAATATTTGCAAATCTCATATACGTGCAAGGGCTGCTCATACTCAGAATACACAGAGTTGTCAAAACTCCAATGGAACAAACCAATGATTCTGTTCCAAACGCAGCAAGAGACTTGAGCAGACATTTCCTCAGAGGGGATGTAAAGAACCACTTCCAAAAGCGTTCACTGTCCCTCCCCTGGGGAAATGCACGTCAAATACACCTTCAACAACAACCAAGAAGCTCTCCCAGAAGCCACCGTGACAATCACTCACCATCCCAAGGGCTGCGGAGCATGTGGAGAAGCTGGAACGCTCTGACAGTGCTGCTTGGAATCCAACTGGGACAACCCCCAGGGAGAAAGAGTTTCATTGATTCATAATCAATGCAATAGGCACTTAGCATTGGAACCATCTTTCCCACCCTGAGATAGTTGTTCTAAAGGAATTAGAACTCACGTGGACAAGGCTGAGGGCAGAGGCTTCTAGCACCTGTCCTCACAATCGCCAAAAGATGGAAGGGACTTCAATGTCGTTCCACAGTGTCTAGAAAGAGGAACTGTGACCCATTCTTTCAATGGGATGCAGTTCGGCAATGACTAGGCTGGGATTGTTGTTGGTAAATTCAGTTCTAAGAATGAGTAGTGAAGAACTTGTCGGAACACTTGAAGGTATGTTTGGACTCTTACGCTATGTGAGACTTCTCCTGAGATTGTAACTCTCATGAAATTGACATGCACATCAAGCCTGTGTGATCGACGTTCAGTTTCCAACTGAGGTTTGCTGTAAAACACATACTAGATTTTGCATCTGAGAATGAAGGATTGTAGCATGTATCTTATTCATCATTGTGACATCAATTGTATTGGTGTTGATTATATCTGTATTCCTTGGGTTAAATAAAAATGTTAAAATGAGTTTCGTCTATTTGCGTTTCTTTTCTTTAATGTGTTTGCTCAAACGTCTCCATTTCTGGGCCGTGCATGGTGGCTCATGCCTGTAATCCGAGCACTTCGGGAGGCTCAGGCGGGTGCGTCCCGAGGGCAGGAGATCGAGACCGTCGTGGCTAACACGGTGAAAGCCCGTCTCTACTAAAAACAAAAATAAATAGCAAAAAATTAGCTGGGCGTGGTGTCGGGCGCCTGTAGTCCCAGCTCTTTGGGAGGCTGAGGCAGGAGAATGGCATGACCCCAGGAGGCAGAGCTTGCAGTGAGCCGAGGTCACTCCACTGCACTCCAGCCTGGGCCACAGTGCGAGGTTCCGTCTCATCAAAAGAAGAACAAAAGTCTCCATTTCTGGCCGGGCACAGTAGCTCCCACCTGTAATCCCAGCACTTTGGGAGGCTGAGGCGGGTGGATCACTTGAGCCCAGGCGCTGGAGACCAGCCTGGGCAGCATGAGGAAACCCCATCTCTGGAAAAAATGCAAAAATTACACAGGTGTGGGATCTCCCCACTCCAGAGGCTGAGGTGGGAGGATGGCTTCAGTGCAGGAGGCAGAGGTTGCAGTGATCTGAGATCGTGCCATTGCACTCCAGCCTGAGTGACAGAGTGAGACCCGGTCTACAAATAATCCTAATAAAAAGTAAAGTAAAATAAAATAAAACTCCATTTCTGCCGCAAACTGTTTTATTTCTACTGGATACAAGGCACAGATGGTAGAGCCCAGAGTAAGTGGACAGAGATGAGCTTTCTCAAGGCAAAAGAGGATCCCCCACTCCACAGATGACAGCACACACACAAACACACAGTCACACTCTCACACAATCACAAGACACATTGAAGTATCCATTTACACCCCCACCACAGGTCATCTTCAGATTTCCCTGAGTGATTCTCAAATGCATGAGTCTGCACTTCTAACGAGTCTTTTAGGAATAGATCCCCAGAAGTGGTCTGTTTGGACAATTAAGGGGGAATCACAATTAGCAACTCTCTCCTAACACCTTGTATATTTGTATATTTCCCTTTACTTCCTTTTCTTTCTTTTCTATTTGGTTATTTCTTTATTATTTGAGACGAAATATCCACTGTACTCGGCATACTTCCCGTTTCTAGGAGTACAAACAAATTATGGACTGCTGGGTAACAATCCCCGAAAGAGTCCCTATAAAAGTCAATTCAATATTTTTTGCTACGGAAGCATTTATAAGACACGTCAAAAAAGAATCATTTCAGCCAGTGGATAAGGAGGCTATAGCAGAAAGTGAGAATCACTCTTACGCCATGTCTACTGGAATGGGTAGGAATGTGGCAGGGCTCTCCTCGCCCACCAGGAAGCACCAAGACTGGCCGATCAAATGGTCAACAAACAGCATTCTTTTTTTTTTATTTTTTTAATTTTTTGAGATAGAATTTAGCTTTTGTTGCCCAGGCTGGAGTACAATGGCGCGATCTCGGCTCACCGCAACCTCTGCCTCCTAGGTTCAAGTGATTCTCCTACCTCGGCCTCCCGAGTAGCTGGGATTAAAGGCATGTGCCTCTATGAAAGGCTGATTTGTATTTTCAGTAGAGTCAGGATTTCTCCATGTTGGTCAGGCTGATCTCCACCTCCCGAGTACAGGTGATTGACCTGCCTTGGCCAGCCATTGTGCTGGGATTACAGGCATCAGAAACCATTCCCAACCTGAACTGTATTCTTTACTGCTGTATTTATTAATTCACTAACATGCGTATTCTAACATTGCAAACTAGGCCATCCAACACAACTATTCATGAAGACATAGTTAAGGGAAGAATGTACTCCAACTGATTGGGAACATTAACATTGCTTTCCACACTTTTTTTTTCTTTAAGAACACACATTTGTTTATCAGAGTTCTGGAGGCCGGAAGTCCACGATGAGGGTGCCAGCATGATCGGGGTCTGGTGAGGACCCTCCTCCAGGTTGGAGACTGTCATATCCTCCCTGTCTCCCCACATGGAAGGTGCCGGCGAGCTCTCTTCCGTCACTTTCAGAAGGGCACTAATCCAATTTACGAGGGTTCCACTTGCATAATCTCATCATCTCCCAAGGGCCCCACCTCCTGATACCTTCACATTGGAGGTTTGAGGGTTAGAATTTAAGCCTAAAGGAAAAAGCATTTTAGTTTTGAGAGAGAGTCTTGCTCTGTTGCCGAGGCTGAAGTTCAGTGGCACGATCAAGGCTCCCTGTAGCCTTGCCATCCCGGGCGCAAGCGATCCTAACACTTCAGCCTCCTAAGTAGCTGAGACTACAGGCACCTACCACCACACTTGGCTCATTTTTACATTTTTGTAGAGACGAGGGTCTCGCTATGCTGTCCCGGCTTGTCTCGAACTCCTGGGCTCAAGCGAGCCTCCTGCCTCTGCCTCCCAAAGCACTGGGATTACAGGCATGAGCCACCACTCCCAGACCAAGATATTCATACAGGAAATATGAACTCCTATCTCAGATTCCATATCTAATAATGATTGCTGGCAGTAAGGATGCTCACAAGTTACAAGGGTAATGATAATGGAATCGCCACGATCTTGGTGATGCAGCATCTCAAACTCATGCCTTCTTCAATTCTGATCACAGAGATGAAGAGCACATGAAACTCTTACACATTTTCTTTCAAGATTTCGCCTAGAAGTGATACATCTAGTCTCCTTGATTTGAGAATGATTGTTTTTAAAATCGAGGAGATGAGTCCAACACGGTCCTCTGTGTCCCCAGAGTGAGATGAGAACTGTATAAGTGTCTGAGGCAGTTATTGAATTATTCTTCTATTCACCAATGTTTCTTTTACACACAAGAAGGAAGGACGGAGGGAAGAGGGGAAGGGGAAGGGAAGAAGGCAGGCAGGAAGGAAAGAGGGAAGGGAGGGAGGAGGGATGGAAAGAGGGAGGTAGGGAGGGAGTGAGGGGGCGGTGGATGGGGGTAAGATCGAGGGAGGGAGAAAGCAAAAAATGTCTGAAAGAAAGAAAGAAAGAGAGAAAATATCTCCAAAACCCACAATGAGTCAACAGCAATGAACATTCTCAAGAGAAAGAAGGGTCTCCACCCCAGGAACCGCCACTTCATCCTGACTTCACACACACACACACAAACACGCACACACACACACACACACACACACGCTTTCATAGGCACATCCACAAATCCAATCAAAGGTTCCTTCGTGTCATCCTGAAATTCTCAGCAGCGTTTGTCAAATGCCCTAAGATTGAACTTCTGAAGCACCTTCTTATTTGGGTAGGAAGAAAGAAGCCAACATGTTTAGGAAACATGGCAGGAATTCAAGCAGAGACGCTCAGAGAAGCTTGTGAATTTCCTTCTGCTTCTGCTCCTTTGACACTTCATTTCATGTACATAACATTCCCCAGGATAGCCACCGTGAAAATTAACATATTTTTATTGCATGAAAATATAAAAGGCACACATGAAAAACTATTTCAGCGATGGATGAATTGGGTATGACAGAAAGTGTCTATCATTATTAGGCAAGACCTAGAGGATGGGAGGGGACAGGAAACAGGTTGGCTGTTAATGGGATTAGGCAGGTTCTGTTGATCGGTCATCTATCGGTTGAGTTACACCCTAGTCCTCCATGAGGGCCCCTCCCGTTGTCATACCAGGAACAGCCAATCACATCAGTTCCTGCTGACAAATCCCCTGGCTCCACCCCCTGCTGACAGTGTACAAGATTCCCCCAAGAGCTCAGTTGTCAGAGCCTCATCCACCTGCCGCTGGCCACAGCCCCGTCGCTACACAACCCAAGCCTTGGGGAGCAGCTTTGGGGCTGACACCACTCTCTCCAAGGAACTAAAGGATTCGGGAGCCAAGAAGAAATCTTTGCAGGAGACAGACAAACACTGGCAGTGGCTGACTTGGAGAACCCTGGAAATTTTCACCATGAAAGGGTCCCGGCGCCCAAGAAGCCCCAGTGATTCCTGCACCGAATCCAAGAGCGACCACGCAGGAGAGAGCGGGTGAGCTTTGCTATGTGCTGGGGACGCCTGCGGGGTGACCTGCCTGTGGGATGTGTGGGTGTGTGTTGGAGAGAGGGGAAGGGAAAAGGGATGCATGAACCTGCCATGAGATTGGATGTTTTGAATTTGGGGCCAGAGGGAAGTGAGGTGCCCGTAAGTCATCACAGGGTGCTGGGAAGGCTTCTACATCCCAACCACACACATATCTCAGGGCAGCCCCACTTTCAATCCACCCAACCAGCTCCACAGGGAATGGGCTCTGTGTGCTGCAAGAAGGGAGATTGTAGGACATGATGTGAGAGTTTCAAGATCTACTAGGAAAAATAAAAGAGTTTCCTCCTTTTTTAATTGTTCATTTTTCTATTTGTCTTATTTACTGATTTATTTTATGGAGACAGCGTCTCACTCCGATGGTCCACACGTGAGTGCAGTGGCGTGATTTTAGCTGACTGTGGGCTCCACCTCTGAGTCGCAGGTGATCCTCCCACCTGAGCCTCCTGAGTAGGTGAGACCACAGGCATGCACCACAATGACCCACTGATGTTTTTTATTTTGAGTGGAGACTAGCTTTCCCCATGTTGCCCAGGCTGCTCTCAAACTCCTGGACTCAAGCAATCCTCCGACCTTGGCCTCCCAAAGTGCTGGGATTACAGGCGCATGCCATCATGCCCGACAAATTCCTTCCTTTTCTCCTGCTGTTATTCGAATCCTAAGACCCCATTCCGTTGTTACCTGTCTACACAGAGGTGCCACCTTTCCGGGATCTCAACATCTTTCTCCAGCTCCTCACACCCAAGGAGAGTTTTCCAACTCTGATCTGCATGAACTCCTGAAAGGGTAAACTGCTCCCTGTGGGCACCGACCCTCCTTCCCTGCCTTTTCTTCACCCAGGGAAGCTCAGGTAGATGGGGTGAGAACAAGAACAGCTGGGAGTTAGGATAGATTGGGAGCAGGTCTCACAGGAAGTGGATGACGAGTCTGTGACCTTGAATGAAAGGCAGGGAAGTGGAGTGAATTGGTGGGGATTCAGGGAATTGGACGTTAGGGAACTGCCCGAAATCTGACTGTGTCTCTCTGTCCTACAGCTCCAGCGGCACGCCATCAAATGCCCCAAAACGCCAGAAAGTGGAGGAGCTGGGTCCTCATCCAGGTGAGGCATCTTCTCTTTTTCATCCCGAGTCCCCTGCTACCAAGCCAGGGTCCCATCACGTCATGAGACGAGCAGCTGTGCTGTCCAGAGTGTCGGGAGCTTCCTCCTGCAGCTCCGTGGCTGGGTGTCCTGTACCTGGCTTCTTCTGTATTTGGTCTTTCTCACGGTGGCACCTTGAACCCTCAAGGGCATCCTGCATGACAAGGGCTTTCACCTGCACACTCTGCTCTCTCCACAGGTGCAGAACCAGCTCCGGTACAGCCAGCTCCCCACCACCCTGCACAGCTGCCCCTGGAGCTGCCCCAGGTAAGGTCACACCACCTAGGTGGGCGTGGGTGAGACAGGTCTGCCTGAGCTCCAGGCCCTAGGGGACTTCCAGGAAATCACCGTCCCAAGGGGCGTCAATACAGGTGCAAATTCTGGGTGTCCCTGCGGGGTTTCATTTATGCCTGGGGAAGTTACTGGCAGCTCCCCGCCTTGCTCTCTCCCTGTTTGAGCCACCCTCAGAGGACAATGACCCACGGCTTTTCTCCCCCAGGGCCCACGGCTTCCCCAGAGGAAGGTGATCATCGCGGTCTTGGAACCAGGAATGGTCCTGCACCTGCGCCTGGGGCAGGAGTTCCTGGGGCTGGACCCACAGGGAGCCCTGCGACTCAGCCTCCTCAATGTGCAGCTCCTGGTGGTCCCTGAGCAAGTCTTGATGTCCTTGAAGGATCTCTTGTACCCTGCCCATGCCCGCTGGCTCCTGCTCACTAGTACAGAGACTGTCTGGGAGATTGACATTGAAAATGGATCTGTGAGAGCCCAGAGAGCAGAGAATGTGTGTGTGGCGCCTTCAGTAAAAGAGGGTGAGGCTCCCCAAGGCTTCCTGCCCCTGATGGGACCCCCAGCAAACCTTGTGCATGGAGTCAGCCCTTCTTCCTGGCGTGTCCTCTACCTCAAACCTGACTACAGAGCGGCCGTCCCCCAGGGCTCATCCCAAATGCCCAAGCCTAGTCCCTGGAGACAGGCTCTGCCTGAAGAATTCCACTTGGATCTCCATGGCCTGGAGCCCCTGCCCACCTCTGCCCTCAGACCTCTACCTCCCTCACCCGGTCCGGAGCCCAGAATTTGCCACAACTTTCTATGGAGGCCAACGTGCAAGGCCCGAAGACGTCTCTTCTAAGGCTCATGGGCCATGAACCCTCAGGCACCAGACGGGAATCAGAGACGCTCTATTCAGAATGAAGCACACCTGCTTTTTCATGCTGTCTCCCCGCACAGATGTCTCGGCATCTCGGAGGAGAGAGATGCTGCGCAAGCTGGAGGGGTGGAGAAATGCTCCGTCCTCTCACCTGAACCTTTGCTCTGCCTCAGATGCTCTTGATTTGTGTCAAAGAGCAACCTTGAGATTGGGGCACAAAATATTTGCAAATCTCATATACGTGCAAGGGCTGCTCATACTCAGAATACACAGAGTTGTCAAAACTCCAATGGAACAAACCAATGATTCTGTTCCAAACGCAGCAAGAGACTTGAGCAGACATTTCCTCAGAGGGGATGTAAAGAACCACTTCCAAAAGCGTTCACTGTCCCTCCCCTGGGGAAATGCACGTCAAATACACCTTCAACAACAACCAAGAAGCTCTCCCAGAAGCCACCGTGACAATCACTCACCATCCCAAGGGCTGCGGAGCATGTGGAGAAGCTGGAACGCTCTGACAGTGCTGCTTGGAATCCAACTGGGACAACCCCCAGGGAGAAAGAGTTTCATTGATTCATAATCAATGCAATAGGCACTTAGCATTGGAACCATCTTTCCCACCCTGAGATAGTTGTTCTAAAGGAATTAGAACTCACGTGGACAAGGCTGAGGGCAGAGGCTTCTAGCACCTGTCCTCACAATCGCCAAAAGATGGAAGGGACTTCAATGTCGTTCCACAGTGTCTAGAAAGAGGAACTGTGACCCATTCTTTCAATGGGATGCAGTTCGGCAATGACTAGGCTGGGATTGTTGTTGGTAAATTCAGTTCTAAGAATGAGTAGTGAAGAACTTGTCGGAACACTTGAAGGTATGTTTGGACTCTTACGCTATGTGAGACTTCTCCTGAGATTGTAACTCTCATGAAATTGACATGCACATCAAGCCTGTGTGATCGACGTTCAGTTTCCAACTGAGGTTTGCTGTAAAACACATACTAGATTTTGCATCTGAGAATGAAGGATTGTAGCATGTATCTTATTCATCATTGTGACATCAATTGTATTGGTGTTGATTATATCTGTATTCCTTGGGTTAAATAAAAATGTTAAAATGAGTTTCGTCTATTTGCGTTTCTTTTCTTTAATGTGTTTGCTCAAACGTCTCCATTTCTGGGCCGTGCATGGTGGCTCATGCCTGTAATCCGAGCACTTCGGGAGGCTCAGGCGGGTGCGTCCCGAGGGCAGGAGATCGAGACCGTCGTGGCTAACACGGTGAAAGCCCGTCTCTACTAAAAACAAAAATAAATAGCAAAAAATTAGCTGGGCGTGGTGTCGGGCGCCTGTAGCCCCAGCTCTTTGGGAGGCTGAGGCAGGAGAATGGCATGACCCCAGGAGGCAGAGCTTGCAGTGAGCCGAGGTCACTCCACTGCACTCCAGCCTGGGCCACAGTGCGAGGTTCCGTCTCATCAAAAGAAGAACAAAAGTCTCCATTTCTGGCCGGGCACAGTAGCTCCCACCTGTAATCCCAGCACTTTGGGAGGCTGAGGCGGGTGGATCACTTGAGCCCAGGCGCTGGAGACCAGCCTGGGCAGCATGAGGAAACCCCATCTCTGGAAAAAATGCAAAAATTACACAGGTGTGGGATCTCCCCACTCCAGAGGCTGAGGTGGGAGGATGGCTTCAGTGCAGGAGGCAGAGGTTGCAGTGATCTGAGATCGTGCCATTGCACTCCAGCCTGAGTGACAGAGTGAGACCCGGTCTACAAATAATCCTAATAAAAAGTAAAGTAAAATAAAATAAAACTCCATTTCTGCCGCAAACTGTTTTATTTCTACTGGATACAAGGCACAGATGGTAGAGCCCAGAGTAAGTGGACAGAGATGAGCTTTCTCAAGGCAAAAGAGGATCCCCCACTCCACAGATGACAGCACACACACAAACACACAGTCACACTCTCACACAATCACAAGACACATTGAAGTATCCATTTACACCCCCACCACAGGTCATCTTCAGATTTCCCTGAGTGATTCTCAAATGCATGAGTCTGCACTTCTAACGAGTCTTTTAGGAATAGATCCCCAGAAGTGGTCTGTTTGGACAATTAAGGGGGAATCACAATTAGCAACTCTCTCCTAACACCTTGTATATTTGTATATTTCCCTTTACTTCCTTTTCTTTCTTTTCTATTTGGTTATTTCTTTATTATTTGAGACGAAATATCCACTGTACTCGGCATACTTCCCGTTTCTAGGAGTACAAACAAATTATGGACTGCTGGGTAACAATCCCCGAAAGAGTCCCTATAAAAGTCAATTCAATATTTTTTGCTACGGAAGCATTTATAAGACACGTCAAAAAAGAATCATTTCAGCCAGTGGATAAGGAGGCTATAGCAGAAAGTGAGAATCACTCTTACGCCATGTCTACTGGAATGGGTAGGAATGTGGCAGGGCTCTCCTCGCCCACCAGGAAGCACCAAGACTGGCCGATCAAATGGTCAACAAACAGCATTCTTTTTTTTTATTTTTTTAATTTTTTGAGATAGAATTTAGCTTTTGTTGCCCAGGCTGGAGTACAATGGCGCGATCTCGGCTCACCGCAACCTCTGCCTCCTAGGTTCAAGTGATTCTCCTACCTCGGCCTCCCGAGTAGCTGGGATTAAAGGCATGTGCCTCTATGAAAGGCTGATTTGTATTTTCAGTAGAGTCAGGATTTCTCCATGTTGGTCAGGCTGATCTCCACCTCCCGACTACAGGTGATTGACCCGCCTTGGCCAGCCATTGTGCTGGGATTACAGGCATCAGAAACCATTCCCAACCTGAACTGTATTCTTTACTGCTGTATTTATTAATTCACTAACATGCGTATTCTAACATTGCAAACTAGGCCATCCAACACAACTATTCATGAAGACATAGTTAAGGGAAGAATGTACTCCAACTGATTGGGAACATTAACATTGCTTTCCACACTTTTTTTTTCTTTAAGAACACACATTTGTTTATCAGAGTTCTGGAGGCCGGAAGTCCACGATGAGGGTGCCAGCATGATCGGGGTCTGGTGAGGACCCTCCTCCAGGTTGGAGACTGTCATATCCTCCCTGTCTCCCCACATGGAAGGTGCCGGCGAGCTCTCTTCCGTCACTTTCAGAAGGGCACTAATCCAATTTACGAGGGTTCCACTTGCATAATCTCATCATCTCCTAAGGGCCCCACCTCCTGATACCTTCACATTGGAGGTTTGAGGGTTAGAATTTAAGCCTAAAGGAAAAAGCATTTTATTTTTGAGAGAGAGTCTTGCTCTGTTGCCGAGGCTGAAGTTCAGTGGCACGATCAAGGCTCCCTGTAGCCTTGCCATCCCGGGCGCAAGCGATCCTAACACTTCAGCCTCCTAAGTAGCTGAGACTACAGGCACCTACCACCACACTTGGCTCATTTTTACATTTTTGTAGAGACGAGGGTCTCGCTATGCTGTCCCGGCTTGTCTCGAACTCCTGGGCTCAAGCGAGCCTCCTGCCTCTGCCTCCCAAAGCACTGGGATTACAGGCATGAGCCACCACTCCCAGACCAAGATATTCATACAGGAAATATGAACTCCTATCTCAGATTCCATATCTAATAATGATTGCTGGCAGTAAGGATGCTCACAAGTTACAAGGGTAATGATAATGGAATCGCCACGATCTTGGTGATGCAGCATCTCAAACTCATGCCTTCTTCAATTCTGATCACAGAGATGAAGAGCACATGAAACTCTTACACATTTTCTTTCAAGATTTCGCCTAGAAGTGATACATCTAGTCTCCTTGATTTGAGAATGATTGTTTTTAAAATCGAGGAGATGAGTCCAACACGGTCCTCTGTGTCCCCAGAGTGAGATGAGAACTGTATAAGTGTCTGAGGCAGTTATTGAATTATTCTTCTATTCACCAATGTTTCTTTTACACACAAGAAGGAAGGACGGAGGGAAGAGGGGAAGGGGAAGGGAAGAAGGCAGGCAGGAAGGAAAGAGGGAAGGGAGGGAGGAGGGATGGAAAGAGGGAGGTAGGGAGGGAGTGAGGGGGCGGTGGATGGGGGTAAGATCGAGGGAGGGAGAAAGCAAAAAATGTCTGAAAGAAAGAAAGAAAGAGAGAAAATATCTCCAAAACCCACAATGAGTCAACAGCAATGAACATTCTCAAGAGAAAGAAGGGTCTCCACCCCAGGAACCGCCACTTCATCCTGACTTCACACACACACACACACAAACACGCACACACACACACACACACACACGCTTTCATAGGCACATCCACAAATCCAATCAAAGGTTCCTTCGTGTCATCCTGAAATTCTCAGCAGCGTTTGTCAAATGCCCTAAGATTGAACTTCTGAAGCACCTTCTTATTTGGGTAGGAAGAAAGAAGCCAACATGTTTAGGAAACATGGCAGGAATTCAAGCAGAGACGCTCAGAGAAGCTTGTGAATTTCCTTCTGCTTCTGCTCCTTTGACACTTCATTTCATGTACATAACATTCCCCAGGATAGCCACCGTGAAAATTAACATATTTTTATTGCATGAAAATATAAAAGGCACACATGAAAAACTATTTCAGCGATGGATGAATTGGGTATGACAGAAAGTGTCTATCATTATTAGGCAAGACCTAGAGGATGGGAGGGGACAGGAAACAGGTTGGCTGTTAATGGGATTAGGCAGGTTCTGTTGATCGGTCATCTATCGGTTGAGTTACACCCTAGTCCTCCATGAGGGCCCCTCCCGTTGTCATACCAGGAACAGCCAATCACATCAGTTCCTGCTGACAAATCCCCTGGCTCCACCCCCTGCTGACAGTGTACAAGATTCCCCCAAGAGCTCAGTTGTCAGAGCCTCATCCACCTGCCGCTGGCCACAGCCCCGTCGCTACACAACCCAAGCCTTGGGGAGCAGCTTTGGGGCTGACACCACTCTCTCCAAGGAACTAAAGGATTCGGGAGCCAAGAAGAAATCTTTGCAGGAGACAGACAAACACTGGCAGTGGCTGACTTGGAGAACCCTGGAAATTTTCACCATGAAAGGGTCCCGGCGCCCAAGAAGCCCCAGTGATTCCTGCACCGAATCCAAGAGCGACCACGCAGGAGAGAGCGGGTGAGCTTTGCTATGTGCTGGGGACGCCTGCGGGGTGACCTGCCTGTGGGATGTGTGGGTGTGTGTTGGAGAGAGGGGAAGGGAAAAGGGATGCATGAACCTGCCATGAGATTGGATGTTTTGAATTTGGGGCCAGAGGGAAGTGAGGTGCCCGTAAGTCATCACAGGGTGCTGGGAAGGCTTCTACATCCCAACCACACACATATCTCAGGGCAGCCCCACTTTCAATCCACCCAACCAGCTCCACAGGGAATGGGCTCTGTGTGCTGCAAGAAGGGAGATTGTAGGACATGATGTGAGAGTTTCAAGATCTACTAGGAAAAATAAAAGAGTTTCCTCCTTTTTTAATTGTTCATTTTTCTATTTGTCTTATTTACTGATTTATTTTATGGAGACAGCGTCTCACTCCGATGGTCCACACGTGAGTGCAGTGGCGTGATTTTAGCTGACTGTGGGCTCCACCTCTGAGTCGCAGGTGATCCTCCCACCTGAGCCTCCTGAGTAGGTGAGACCACAGGCATGCACCACAATGACCCACTGATGTTTTTTATTTTGAGTGGAGACTAGCTTTCCCCATGTTGCCCAGGCTGCTCTCAAACTCCTGGACTCAAGCAATCCTCCGACCTTGGCCTCCCAAAGTGCTGGGATTACAGGCGCATGCCATCATGCCCGACAAATTCCTTCCTTTTCTCCTGCTGTTATTCGAATCCTAAGACCCCATTCCGTTGTTACCTGTCTACACAGAGGTGCCACCTTTCCGGGATCTCAACATCTTTCTCCAGCTCCTCACACCCAAGGAGAGTTTTCCAACTCTGATCTGCATGAACTCCTGAAAGGGTAAACTGCTCCCTGTGGGCACCGACCCTCCTTCCCTGCCTTTTCTTCACCCAGGGAAGCTCAGGTAGATGGGGTGAGAACAAGAACAGCTGGGAGTTAGGATAGATTGGGAGCAGGTCTCACAGGAAGTGGATGACGAGTCTGTGACCTTGAATGAAAGGCAGGGAAGTGGAGTGAATTGGTGGGGATTCAGGGAATTGGACGTTAGGGAACTGCCCGAAATCTGACTGTGTCTCTCTGTCCTACAGCTCCAGCGGCACGCCATCAAATGCCCCAAAACGCCAGAAAGTGGAGGAGCTGGGTCCTCATCCAGGTGAGGCATCTTCTCTTTTTCATCCCGAGTCCCCTGCTACCAAGCCAGGGTCCCATCACGTCATGAGACGAGCAGCTGTGCTGTCCAGAGTGTCGGGAGCTTCCTCCTGAAGCTCCGTGGCTGGGTGTCCTGTACCTGGCTTCTTCTGTATTTGGTCTTTCTCACGGTGGCACCTTGAACCCTCAAGGGCATCCTGCATGACAAGGGCTTTCACCTGCACACTCTGCTCTCTCCACAGGTGCAGAACCAGCTCCGGTACAGCCAGCTCCCCACCACCCTGCACAGCTGCCCCTGGAGCTGCCCCAGGTAAGGTCACACCACCTAGGTGGGCGTGGGTGAGACAGGTCTGCCTGAGCTCCAGGCCCTAGGGGACTTCCAGGAAATCACCGTCCCAAGGGGCGTCAATACAGGTGCAAATTCTGGGTGTCCCTGCGGGGTTTCATTTATGCCTGGGGAAGTTACTGGCAGCTCCCCGCCTTGCTCTCTCCCTGTTTGAGCCACCCTCAGAGGACAATGACTGACCCACGGCTTTTCTCCCCCAGGGCCCACGGCTTCCCCAGAGGAAGGTGATCATCGCGGTCTTGGAACCAGGAATGGTCCTGCACCTGCGCCTGGGGCAGGAGTTCCTGGGGCTGGACCCACAGGGAGCCCTGCGACTCAGCCTCCTCAATGTGCAGCTCCTGGTGGTCCCTGAGCAAGTCTTGATGTCCTTGAAGGATCTCTTGTACCCTGCCCATGCCCGCTGGCTCCTGCTCACTAGTACAGAGACTGTCTGGGAGATTGACATTGAAAATGGATCTGTGAGAGCCCAGAGAGCAGAGAATGTGTGTGTGGCGCCTTCAGTAAAAGAGGGTGAGGCTCCCCAAGGCTTCCTGCCCCTGATGGGACCCCCAGCAAACCTTGTGCATGGAGTCAGCCCTTCTTCCTGGCGTGTCCTCTACCTCAAACCTGACTACAGAGCGGCCGTCCCCCAGGGCTCATCCCAAATGCCCAAGCCTAGTCCCTGGAGACAGGCTCTGCCTGAAGAATTCCACTTGGATCTCCATGGCCTGGAGCCCCTGCCCACCTCTGCCCTCAGACCTCTACCTCCCTCACCCGGTCCGGAGCCCAGAATTTGCCACAACTTTCTATGGAGGCCAACGTGCAAGGCCCGAAGACGTCTCTTCTAAGGCTCATGGGCCATGAACCCTCAGGCACCAGACGGGAATCAGAGACGCTCTATTCAGAATGAAGCACACCTGCTTTTTCATGCTGTCTCCCCGCACAGATGTCTCGGCATCTCGGAGGAGAGAGATGCTGCGCAAGCTGGAGGGGTGGAGAAATGCTCCGTCCTCTCACCTGAACCTTTGCTCTGCCTCAGATGCTCTTGATTTGTATCAAAGAGCAACCTTGAGATTGGGGCACAAAATATTTGCAAATCTCATATACGTGCAAGGGCTGCTCATACTCAGAATACACAGAGTTGTCAAAACTCCAATGGAACAAACCAATGATTCTGTTCCAAACGCAGCAAGAGACTTGAGCAGACATTTCCTCAGAGGGGATGTAAAGAACCACTTCCAAAAGCGTTCACTGTCCCTCCCCTGGGGAAATGCACGTCAAATACACCTTCAACAACAACCAAGAAGCTCTCCCAGAAGCCACCGTGACAATCACTCACCATCCCAAGGGCTGCGGAGCATGTGGAGAAGCTGGAACGCTCTGACAGTGCTGCTTGGAATCCAACTGGGACAACCCCCAGGGAGAAAGAGTTTCATTGATTCATAATCAATGCAATAGGCACTTAGCATTGGAACCATCTTTCCCACCCTGAGATAGTTGTTCTAAAGGAATTAGAACTCACGTGGACAAGGCTGAGGGCAGAGGCTTCTAGCACCTGTCCTCACAATCGCCAAAAGATGGAAGGGACTTCAATGTCGTTCCACAGTGTCTAGAAAGAGGAACTGTGACCCATTCTTTCAATGGGATGCAGTTCGGCAATGACTAGGCTGGGATTGTTGTTGGTAAATTCAGTTCTAAGAATGAGTAGTGAAGAACTTGTCGGAACACTTGAAGGTATGTTTGGACTCTTACGCTATGTGAGACTTCTCCTGAGATTGTAACTCTCATGAAATTGACATGCACATCAAGCCTGTGTGATCGACGTTCAGTTTCCAACTGAGGTTTGCTGTAAAACACATACTAGATTTTGCATCTGAGAATGAAGGATTGTAGCATGTATCTTATTCATCATTGTGACATCAATTGTATTGGTGTTGATTATATCTGTATTCCTTGGGTTAAATAAAAATGTTAAAATGAGTTTCGTCTATTTGCGTTTCTTTTCTTTAATGTGTTTGCTCAAACGTCTCCATTTCTGGGCCGTGCATGGTGGCTCATGCCTGTAATCCGAGCACTTCGGGAGGCTCAGGCGGGTGCGTCCCGAGGGCAGGAGATCGAGACCGTCGTGGCTAACACGGTGAAAGCCCGTCTCTACTAAAAACAAAAATAAATAGCAAAAAATTAGCTGGGCGTGGTGTCGGGCGCCTGTAGTCCCAGCTCTTTGGGAGGCTGAGGCAGGAGAATGGCATGACCCCAGGAGGCAGAGCTTGCAGTGAGCCGAGGTCACTCCACTGCACTCCAGCCTGGGCCACAGTGCGAGGTTCCGTCTCATCAAAAGAAGAACAAAAGTCTCCATTTCTGGCCGGGCACAGTAGCTCCCACCTGTAATCCCAGCACTTTGGGAGGCTGAGGCGGGTGGATCACTTGAGCCCAGGCGCTGGAGACCAGCCTGGGCAGCATGAGGAAACCCCATCTCTGGAAAAAATGCAAAAATTACACAGGTGTGGGATCTCCCCACTCCAGAGGCTGAGGTGGGAGGATGGCTTCAGTGCAGGAGGCAGAGGTTGCAGTGATCTGAGATCGTGCCATTGCACTCCAGCCTGAGTGACAGAGTGAGACCCGGTCTACAAATAATCCTAATAAAAAGTAAAGTAAAATAAAATAAAACTCCATTTCTGCCGCAAACTGTTTTATTTCTACTGGATACAAGGCACAGATGGTAGAGCCCAGAGTAAGTGGACAGAGATGAGCTTTCTCAAGGCAAAAGAGGATCCCCCACTCCACAGATGACAGCACACACACAAACACACAGTCACACTCTCACACAATCACAAGACACATTGAAGTATCCATTTACACCCCCACCACAGGTCATCTTCAGATTTCCCTGAGTGATTCTCAAATGCATGAGTCTGCACTTCTAACGAGTCTTTTAGGAATAGATCCCCAGAAGTGGTCTGTTTGGACAATTAAGGGGGAATCACAATTAGCAACTCTCTCCTAACACCTTGTATATTTGTATATTTCCCTTTACTTCCTTTTCTTTCTTTTCTATTTGGTTATTTCTTTATTATTTGAGACGAAATATCCACTGTACTCGGCATACTTCCCGTTTCTAGGAGTACAAACAAATTATGGACTGCTGGGTAACAATCCCCGAAAGAGTCCCTATAAAAGTCAATTCAATATTTTTTGCTACGGAAGCATTTATAAGACACGTCAAAAAAGAATCATTTCAGCCAGTGGATAAGGAGGCTATAGCAGAAAGTGAGAATCACTCTTACGCCATGTCTACTGGAATGGGTAGGAATGTGGCAGGGCTCTCCTCGCCCACCAGGAAGCACCAAGACTGGCCGATCAAATGGTCAACAAACAGCATTCTTTTTTTTATTTTTTTAATTTTTTGAGATAGAATTTAGCTTTTGTTGCCCAGGCTGGAGTACAATGGCGCGATCTCGGCTCACCGCAACCTCTGCCTCCTAGGTTCAAGTGATTCTCCTACCTCGGCCTCCCGAGTAGCTGGGATTAAAGGCATGTGCCTCTATGAAAGGCTGATTTGTCTTTTGAGTAGAGTCAGGATTTCTCCATGTTGGTCAGGCTGATCTCCACCTCCCGACTACAGGTGATTGACCCGCCTTGGCCAGCCATTGTGCTGGGATTACAGGCATCAGAAACCATTCCCAACCTGAACTGTATTCTTTACTGCTGTATTTATTAATTCACTAACATGCGTATTCTAACATTGCAAACTAGGCCATCCAACACAACTATTCATGAAGACATAGTTAAGGGAAGAATGTACTCCAACTGATTGGGAACATTAACATTGCTTTCCACACTTTTTTTTTCTTTAAGAACACACATTTGTTTATCAGAGTTCTGGAGGCCGGAAGTCCACGATGAGGGTGCCAGCATGATCGGGGTCTGGTGAGGACCCTCCTCCAGGTTGGAGACTGTCATATCCTCCCTGTCTCCCCACATGGAAGGTGCCGGCGAGCTCTCTTCCGTCACTTTCAGAAGGGCACTAATCCAATTTACGAGGGTTCCACTTGCATAATCTCATCATCTCCCAAGGGCCCCACCTCCTGATACCTTCACATTGGAGGTTTGAGGGTTAGAATTTAAGCCTAAAGGAAAAAGCATTTTAGTTTTGAGAGAGAGTCTTGCTCTGTTGCCGAGGCTGAAGTTCAGTGGCACGATCAAGGCTCCCTGTAGCCTTGCCATCCCGGGCGCAAGCGATCCTAACACTTCAGCCTCCTAAGTAGCTGAGACTACAGGCACCTACCACCACACTTGGCTCATTTTTACATTTTTGTAGAGACGAGGGTCTCGCTATGCTGTCCCGGCTTGTCTCGAACTCCTGGGCTCAAGCGAGCCTCCTGCCTCTGCCTCCCAAAGCACTGGGATTACAGGCATGAGCCACCACTCCCAGACCAAGATATTCATACAGGAAATATGAACTCCTATCTCAGATTCCATATCTAATAATGATTGCTGGCAGTAAGGATGCTCACAAGTTACAAGGGTAATGATAATGGAATCGCCACGATCTTGGTGATGCAGCATCTCAAACTCATGCCTTCTTCAATTCTGATCACAGAGATGAAGAGCACATGAAACTCTTACACATTTTCTTTCAAGATTTCGCCTAGAAGTGATACATCTAGTCTCCTTGATTTGAGAATGATTGTTTTTAAAATCGAGGAGATGAGTCCAACACGGTCCTCTGTGTCCCCAGAGTGAGATGAGAACTGTATAAGTGTCTGAGGCAGTTATTGAATTATTCTTCTATTCACCAATGTTTCTTTTACACACAAGAAGGAAGGACGGAGGGAAGAGGGGAAGGGGAAGGGAAGAAGGCAGGCAGGAAGGAAAGAGGGAAGGGAGGGAGGAGGGATGGAAAGAGGGAGGTAGGGAGGGAGTGAGGGGGCGGTGGATGGGGGTAAGATCGAGGGAGGGAGAAAGCAAAAAATGTCTGAAAGAAAGAAAGAAAGAGAGAAAATATCTCCAAAACCCACAATGAGTCAACAGCAATGAACATTCTCAAGAGAAAGAAGGGTCTCCACCCCAGGAACCGCCACTTCATCCTGACTTCACACACACACACACACAAACACGCACACACACACACACACACACACGCTTTCATAGGCACATCCACAAATCCAATCAAAGGTTCCTTCGTGTCATCCTGAAATTCTCAGCAGCGTTTGTCAAATGCCCTAAGATTGAACTTCTGAAGCACCTTCTTATTTGGGTAGGAAGAAAGAAGCCAACATGTTTAGGAAACATGGCAGGAATTCAAGCAGAGACGCTCAGAGAAGCTTGTGAATTTCCTTCTGCTTCTGCTCCTTTGACACTTCATTTCATGTACATAACATTCCCCAGGATAGCCACCGTGAAAATTAACATATTTTTATTGCATGAAAATATAAAAGGCACACATGAAAAACTATTTCAGCGATGGATGAATTGGGTATGACAGAAAGTGTCTATCATTATTAGGCAAGACCTAGAGGATGGGAGGGGACAGGAAACAGGTTGGCTGTTAATGGGATTAGGCAGGTTCTGTTGATCGGTCATCTATCGGTTGAGTTACACCCTAGTCCTCCATGAGGGCCCCTCCCGTTGTCATACCAGGAACAGCCAATCACATCAGTTCCTGCTGACAAATCCCCTGGCTCCACCCCCTGCTGACAGTGTACAAGATTCCCCCAAGAGCTCAGTTGTCAGAGCCTCATCCACCTGCCGCTGGCCACAGCCCCGTCGCTACACAACCCAAGCCTTGGGGAGCAGCTTTGGGGCTGACACCACTCTCTCCAAGGAACTAAAGGATTCGGGAGCCAAGAAGAAATCTTTGCAGGAGACAGACAAACACTGGCAGTGGCTGACTTGGAGAACCCTGGAAATTTTCACCATGAAAGGGTCCCGGCGCCCAAGAAGCCCCAGTGATTCCTGCACCGAATCCAAGAGCGACCACGCAGGAGAGAGCGGGTGAGCTTTGCTATGTGCTGGGGACGCCTGCGGGGTGACCTGCCTGTGGGATGTGTGGGTGTGTGTTGGAGAGAGGGGAAGGGAAAAGGGATGCATGAACCTGCCATGAGATTGGATGTTTTGAATTTGGGGCCAGAGGGAAGTGAGGTGCCCGTAAGTCATCACAGGGTGCTGGGAAGGCTTCTACATCCCAACCACACACATATCTCAGGGCAGCCCCACTTTCAATCCACCCAACCAGCTCCACAGGGAATGGGCTCTGTGTGCTGCAAGAAGGGAGATTGTAGGACATGATGTGAGAGTTTCAAGATCTACTAGGAAAAATAAAAGAGTTTCCTCCTTTTTTAATTGTTCATTTTTCTATTTGTCTTATTTACTGATTTATTTTATGGAGACAGCGTCTCACTCCGATGGTCCACACGTGAGTGCAGTGGCGTGATTTTAGCTGACTGTGGGCTCCACCTCTGAGTCGCAGGTGATCCTCCCACCTGAGCCTCCTGAGTAGGTGAGACCACAGGCATGCACCACAATGACCCACTGATGTTTTTTATTTTGAGTGGAGACTAGCTTTCCCCATGTTGCCCAGGCTGCTCTCAAACTCCTGGACTCAAGCAATCCTCCGACCTTGGCCTCCCAAAGTGCTGGGATTACAGGCGCATGCCATCATGCCCGACAAATTCCTTCCTTTTCTCCTGCTGTTATTCGAATCCTAAGACCCCATTCCGTTGTTACCTGTCTACACAGAGGTGCCACCTTTCCGGGATCTCAACATCTTTCTCCAGCTCCTCACACCCAAGGAGAGTTTTCCAACTCTGATCTGCATGAACTCCTGAAAGGGTAAACTGCTCCCTGTGGGCACCGACCCTCCTTCCCTGCCTTTTCTTCACCCAGGGAAGCTCAGGTAGATGGGGTGAGAACAAGAACAGCTGGGAGTTAGGATAGATTGGGAGCAGGTCTCACAGGAAGTGGATGACGAGTCTGTGACCTTGAATGAAAGGCAGGGAAGTGGAGTGAATTGGTGGGGATTCAGGGAATTGGACGTTAGGGAACTGCCCGAAATCTGACTGTGTCTCTCTGTCCTACAGCTCCAGCGGCACGCCATCAAATGCCCCAAAACGCCAGAAAGTGGAGGAGCTGGGTCCTCATCCAGGTGAGGCATCTTCTCTTTTTCATCCCGAGTCCCCTGCTACCAAGCCAGGGTCCCATCACGTCATGAGACGAGCAGCTGTGCTGTCCAGAGTGTCGGGAGCTTCCTCCTGAAGCTCCGTGGCTGGGTGTCCTGTACCTGGCTTCTTCTGTATTTGGTCTTTCTCACGGTGGCACCTTGAACCCTCAAGGGCATCCTGCATGACAAGGGCTTTCACCTGCACACTCTGCTCTCTCCACAGGTGCAGAACCAGCTCCGGTACAGCCAGCTCCCCACCACCCTGCACAGCTGCCCCTGGAGCTTCCCCAGGTAAGGTCACACCACCTAGGTGGGCGTGGGTGAGACAGGTCTGCCTGAGCTCCAGGCCCTAGGGGACTTCCAGGAAATCACCGTCCCAAGGGGCGTCAATACAGGTGCAAATTCTGGGTGTCCCTGCGGGGTTTCATTTATGCCTGGGGAAGTTACTGGCAGCTCCCCGCCTTGCTCTCTCCCTGTTTGAGCCACCCTCAGAGGACAATGACTGACCCACGGCTTTTCTCCCCCAGGGCCCACGGCTTCCCCAGAGGAAGGTGATCATCGCGGTCTTGGAACCAGGAATGGTCCTGCACCTGCGCCTGGGGCAGGAGTTCCTGGGGCTGGACCCACAGGGAGCCCTGCGACTCAGCCTCCTCAATGTGCAGCTCCTGGTGGTCCCTGAGCAAGTCTTGATGTCCTTGAAGGATCTCTTGTACCCTGCCCATGCCCGCTGGCTCCTGCTCACTAGTACAGAGACTGTCTGGGAGATTGACATTGAAAATGGATCTGTGAGAGCCCAGAGAGCAGAGAATGTGTGTGTGGCGCCTTCAGTAAAAGAGGGTGAGGCTCCCCAAGGCTTCCTGCCCCTGATGGGACCCCCAGCAAACCTTGTGCATGGAGTCAGCCCTTCTTCCTGGCGTGTCCTCTACCTCAAACCTGACTACAGAGCGGCCGTCCCCCAGGGCTCATCCCAAATGCCCAAGCCTAGTCCCTGGAGACAGGCTCTGCCTGAAGAATTCCACTTGGATCTCCATGGCCTGGAGCCCCTGCCCACCTCTGCCCTCAGACCTCTACCTCCCTCACCCGGTCCGGAGCCCAGAATTTGCCACAACTTTCTATGGAGGCCAACGTGCAAGGCCCGAAGACGTCTCTTCTAAGGCTCATGGGCCATGAACCCTCAGGCACCAGACGGGAATCAGAGACGCTCTATTCAGAATGAAGCACACCTGCTTTTTCATGCTGTCTCCCCGCACAGATGTCTCGGCATCTCGGAGGAGAGAGATGCTGCGCAAGCTGGAGGGGTGGAGAAATGCTCCGTCCTCTCACCTGAACCTTTGCTCTGCCTCAGATGCTCTTGATTTGTATCAAAGAGCAACCTTGAGATTGGGGCACAAAATATTTGCAAATCTCATATACGTGCAAGGGCTGCTCATACTCAGAATACACAGAGTTGTCAAAACTCCAATGGAACAAACCAATGATTCTGTTCCAAACGCAGCAAGAGACTTGAGCAGACATTTCCTCAGAGGGGATGTAAAGAACCACTTCCAAAAGCGTTCACTGTCCCTCCCCTGGGGAAATGCACGTCAAATACACCTTCAACAACAACCAAGAAGCTCTCCCAGAAGCCACCGTGACAATCACTCACCATCCCAAGGGCTGCGGAGCATGTGGAGAAGCTGGAACGCTCTGACAGTGCTGCTTGGAATCCAACTGGGACAACCCCCAGGGAGAAAGAGTTTCATTGATTCATAATCAATGCAATAGGCACTTAGCATTGGAACCATCTTTCCCACCCTGAGATAGTTGTTCTAAAGGAATTAGAACTCACGTGGACAAGGCTGAGGGCAGAGGCTTCTAGCACCTGTCCTCACAATCGCCAAAAGATGGAAGGGACTTCAATGTCGTTCCACAGTGTCTAGAAAGAGGAACTGTGACCCATTCTTTCAATGGGATGCAGTTCGGCAATGACTAGGCTGGGATTGTTGTTGGTAAATTCAGTTCTAAGAATGAGTAGTGAAGAACTTGTCGGAACACTTGAAGGTATGTTTGGACTCTTACGCTATGTGAGACTTCTCCTGAGATTGTAACTCTCATGAAATTGACATGCACATCAAGCCTGTGTGATCGACGTTCAGTTTCCAACTGAGGTTTGCTGTAAAACACATACTAGATTTTGCATCTGAGAATGAAGGATTGTAGCATGTATCTTATTCATCATTGTGACATCAATTGTATTGGTGTTGATTATATCTGTATTCCTTGGGTTAAATAAAAATGTTAAAATGAGTTTCGTCTATTTGCGTTTCTTTTCTTTAATGTGTTTGCTCAAACGTCTCCATTTCTGGGCCGTGCATGGTGGCTCATGCCTGTAATCCGAGCACTTCGGGAGGCTCAGGCGGGTGCGTCCCGAGGGCAGGAGATCGAGACCGTCGTGGCTAACACGGTGAAAGCCCGTCTCTACTAAAAACAAAAATAAATAGCAAAAAATTAGCTGGGCGTGGTGTCGGGCGCCTGTAGTCCCAGCTCTTTGGGAGGCTGAGGCAGGAGAATGGCATGACCCCAGGAGGCAGAGCTTGCAGTGAGCCGAGGTCACTCCACTGCACTCCAGCCTGGGCCACAGTGCGAGGTTCCGTCTCATCAAAAGAAGAACAAAAGTCTCCATTTCTGGCCGGGCACAGTAGCTCCCACCTGTAATCCCAGCACTTTGGGAGGCTGAGGCGGGTGGATCACTTGAGCCCAGGCGCTGGAGACCAGCCTGGGCAGCATGAGGAAACCCCATCTCTGGAAAAAATGCAAAAATTACACAGGTGTGGGATCTCCCCACTCCAGAGGCTGAGGTGGGAGGATGGCTTCAGTGCAGGAGGCAGAGGTTGCAGTGATCTGAGATCGTGCCATTGCACTCCAGCCTGAGTGACAGAGTGAGACCCGGTCTACAAATAATCCTAATAAAAAGTAAAGTAAAATAAAATAAAACTCCATTTCTGCCGCAAACTGTTTTATTTCTACTGGATACAAGGCACAGATGGTAGAGCCCAGAGTAAGTGGACAGAGATGAGCTTTCTCAAGGCAAAAGAGGATCCCCCACTCCACAGATGACAGCACACACACAAACACACAGTCACACTCTCACACAATCACAAGACACATTGAAGTATCCATTTACACCCCCACCACAGGTCATCTTCAGATTTCCCTGAGTGATTCTCAAATGCATGAGTCTGCACTTCTAACGAGTCTTTTAGGAATAGATCCCCAGAAGTGGTCTGTTTGGACAATTAAGGGGGAATCACAATTAGCAACTCTCTCCTAACACCTTGTATATTTGTATATTTCCCTTTACTTCCTTTTCTTTCTTTTCTATTTGGTTATTTCTTTATTATTTGAGACGAAATATCCACTGTACTCGGCATACTTCCCGTTTCTAGGAGTACAAACAAATTATGGACTGCTGGGTAACAATCCCCGAAAGAGTCCCTATAAAAGTCAATTCAATATTTTTTGCTACGGAAGCATTTATAAGACACGTCAAAAAAGAATCATTTCAGCCAGTGGATAAGGAGGCTATAGCAGAAAGTGAGAATCACTCTTACGCCATGTCTACTGGAATGGGTAGGAATGTGGCAGGGCTCTCCTCGCCCACCAGGAAGCACCAAGACTGGCCGATCAAATGGTCAACAAACAGCATTCTTTTTTTTATTTTTTTAATTTTTTGAGATAGAATTTAGCTTTTGTTGCCCAGGCTGGAGTACAATGGCGCGATCTCGGCTCACCGTAACCTCTGCCTCCTAGGTTCAAGTGATTCTCCTACCTCGGCCTCCCGAGTAGCTGGGATTAAAGGCATGTGCCTCTATGAAAGGCTGATTTGTCTTTTGAGTAGAGTCAGGATTTCTCCATGTTGGTCAGGCTGATCTCCACCTCCCGACTACAGGTGATTGACCCGCCTTGGCCAGCCATTGTGCTGGGATTACAGGCATCAGAAACCATTCCCAACCTGAACTGTATTCTTTACTGCTGTATTTATTAATTCACTAACATGCGTATTCTAACATTGCAAACTAGGCCATCCAACACAACTATTCATGAAGACATAGTTAAGGGAAGAATGTACTCCAACTGATTGGGAACATTAACATTGCTTTCCACACTTTTTTTTTCTTTAAGAACACACATTTGTTTATCAGAGTTCTGGAGGCCGGAAGTCCACGATGAGGGTGCCAGCATGATCGGGGTCTGGTGAGGACCCTCCTCCAGGTTGGAGACTGTCATATCCTCCCTGTCTCCCCACATGGAAGGTGCCGGCGAGCTCTCTTCCGTCACTTTCAGAAGGGCACTAATCCAATTTACGAGGGTTCCACTTGCATAATCTCATCATCTCCCAAGGGCCCCACCTCCTGATACCTTCACATTGGAGGTTTGAGGGTTAGAATTTAAGCCTAAAGGAAAAAGCATTTTAGTTTTGAGAGAGAGTCTTGCTCTGTTGCCGAGGCTGAAGTTCAGTGGCACGATCAAGGCTCCCTGTAGCCTTGCCATCCCGGGCGCAAGCGATCCTAACACTTCAGCCTCCTAAGTAGCTGAGACTACAGGCACCTACCACCACACTTGGCTCATTTTTACATTTTTGTAGAGACGAGGGTCTCGCTATGCTGTCCCGGCTTGTCTCGAACTCCTGGGCTCAAGCGAGCCTCCTGCCTCTGCCTCCCAAAGCACTGGGATTACAGGCATGAGCCACCACTCCCAGACCAAGATATTCATACAGGAAATATGAACTCCTATCTCAGATTCCATATCTAATAATGATTGCTGGCAGTAAGGATGCTCACAAGTTACAAGGGTAATGATAATGGAATCGCCACGATCTTGGTGATGCAGCATCTCAAACTCATGCCTTCTTCAATTCTGATCACAGAGATGAAGAGCACATGAAACTCTTACACATTTTCTTTCAAGATTTCGCCTAGAAGTGATACATCTAGTCTCCTTGATTTGAGAATGATTGTTTTTAAAATCGAGGAGATGAGTCCAACACGGTCCTCTGTGTCCCCAGAGTGAGATGAGAACTGTATAAGTGTCTGAGGCAGTTATTGAATTATTCTTCTATTCACCAATGTTTCTTTTACACACAAGAAGGAAGGACGGAGGGAAGAGGGGAAGGGGAAGGGAAGAAGGCAGGCAGGAAGGAAAGAGGGAAGGGAGGGAGGAGGGATGGAAAGAGGGAGGTAGGGAGGGAGTGAGGGGGCGGTGGATGGGGGTAAGATCGAGGGAGGGAGAAAGCAAAAAATGTCTGAAAGAAAGAAAGAAAGAGAGAAAATATCTCCAAAACCCACAATGAGTCAACAGCAATGAACATTCTCAAGAGAAAGAAGGGTCTCCACCCCAGGAACCGCCACTTCATCCTGACTTCACACACACACACACAAACACGCGCACACACACACACACACACACACACACGCTTTCATAGGCACATCCACAAATCCAATCAAAGGTTCCTTCGTGTCATCCTGAAATTCTCAGCAGCGTTTGTCAAATGCCCTAAGATTGAACTTCTGAAGCACCTTCTTATTTGGGTAGGAAGAAAGAAGCCAACATGTTTAGGAAACATGGCAGGAATTCAAGCAGAGACGCTCAGAGAAGCTTGTGAATTTCCTTCTGCTTCTGCTCCTTTGACACTTCATTTCATGTACATAACATTCCCCAGGATAGCCACCGTGAAAATTAACATATTTTTATTGCATGAAAATATAAAAGGCACACATGAAAAACTATTTCAGCGATGGATGAATTGGGTATGACAGAAAGTGTCTATCATTATTAGGCAAGACCTAGAGGATGGGAGGGGACAGGAAACAGGTTGGCTGTTAATGGGATTAGGCAGGTTCTGTTGATCGGTCATCTATCGGTTGAGTTACACCCTAGTCCTCCATGAGGGCCCCTCCCGTTGTCATACCAGGAACAGCCAATCACATCAGTTCCTGCTGACAAATCCCCTGGCTCCACCCCCTGCTGACAGTGTACAAGATTCCCCCAAGAGCTCAGTTGTCAGAGCCTCATCCACCTGCCGCTGGCCACAGCCCCGTCGCTACACAACCCAAGCCTTGGGGAGCAGCTTTGGGGCTGACACCACTCTCTCCAAGGAACTAAAGGATTCGGGAGCCAAGAAGAAATCTTTGCAGGAGACAGACAAACACTGGCAGTGGCTGACTTGGAGAACCCTGGAAATTTTCACCATGAAAGGGTCCCGGCGCCCAAGAAGCCCCAGTGATTCCTGCACCGAATCCAAGAGCGACCACGCAGGAGAGAGCGGGTGAGCTTTGCTATGTGCTGGGGACGCCTGCGGGGTGACCTGCCTGTGGGATGTGTGGGTGTGTGTTGGAGAGAGGGGAAGGGAAAAGGGATGCATGAACCTGCCATGAGATTGGATGTTTTGAATTTGGGGCCAGAGGGAAGTGAGGTGCCCGTAAGTCATCACAGGGTGCTGGGAAGGCTTCTACATCCCAACCACACACATATCTCAGGGCAGCCCCACTTTCAATCCACCCAACCAGCTCCACAGGGAATGGGCTCTGTGTGCTGCAAGAAGGGAGATTGTAGGACATGATGTGAGAGTTTCAAGATCTACTAGGAAAAATAAAAGAGTTTCCTCCTTTTTTAATTGTTCATTTTTCTATTTGTCTTATTTACTGATTTATTTTATGGAGACAGCGTCTCACTCCGATGGTCCACACGTGAGTGCAGTGGCGTGATTTTAGCTGACTGTGGGCTCCACCTCTGAGTCGCAGGTGATCCTCCCACCTGAGCCTCCTGAGTAGGTGAGACCACAGGCATGCACCACAATGACCCACTGATGTTTTTTATTTTGAGTGGAGACTAGCTTTCCCCATGTTGCCCAGGCTGCTCTCAAACTCCTGGACTCAAGCAATCCTCCGACCTTGGCCTCCCAAAGTGCTGGGATTACAGGCGCATGCCATCATGCCCGACAAATTCCTTCCTTTTCTCCTGCTGTTATTCGAATCCTAAGACCCCATTCCGTTGTTACCTGTCTACACAGAGGTGCCACCTTTCCGGGATCTCAACATCTTTCTCCAGCTCCTCACACCCAAGGAGAGTTTTCCAACTCTGATCTGCATGAACTCCTGAAAGGGTAAACTGCTCCCTGTGGGCACCGACCCTCCTTCCCTGCCTTTTCTTCACCCAGGGAAGCTCAGGTAGATGGGGTGAGAACAAGAACAGCTGGGAGTTAGGATAGATTGGGAGCAGGTCTCACAGGAAGTGGATGACGAGTCTGTGACCTTGAATGAAAGGCAGGGAAGTGGAGTGAATTGGTGGGGATTCAGGGAATTGGACGTTAGGGAACTGCCCGAAATCTGACTGTGTCTCTCTGTCCTACAGCTCCAGCGGCACGCCATCAAATGCCCCAAAACGCCAGAAAGTGGAGGAGCTGGGTCCTCATCCAGGTGAGGCATCTTCTCTTTTTCATCCCGAGTCCCCTGCTACCAAGCCAGGGTCCCATCACGTCATGAGACGAGCAGCTGTGCTGTCCAGAGTGTCGGGAGCTTCCTCCTGAAGCTCCGTGGCTGGGTGTCCTGTACCTGGCTTCTTCTGTATTTGGTCTTTCTCACGGTGGCACCTTGAACCCTCAAGGGCATCCTGCATGACAAGGGCTTTCACCTGCACACTCTGCTCTCTCCACAGGTGCAGAACCAGCTCCGGTACAGCCAGCTCCCCACCACCCTGCACAGCTGCCCCTGGAGCTGCCCCAGGTAAGGTCACACCACCTAGGTGGGCGTGGGTGAGACAGGTCTGCCTGAGCTCCAGGCCCTAGGGGACTTCCAGGAAATCACCGTCCCAAGGGGCGTCAATACAGGTGCAAATTCTGGGTGTCCCTGCGGGGTTTCATTTATGCCTGGGGAAGTTACTGGCAGCTCCCCGCCTTGCTCTCTCCCTGTTTGAGCCACCCTCAGAGGACAATGACTGACCCACGGCTTTTCTCCCCCAGGGCCCACGGCTTCCCCAGAGGAAGGTGATCATCGCGGTCTTGGAACCAGGAATGGTCCTGCACCTGCGCCTGGGGCAGGAGTTCCTGGGGCTGGACCCACAGGGAGCCCTGCGACTCAGCCTCCTCAATGTGCAGCTCCTGGTGGTCCCTGAGCAAGTCTTGATGTCCTTGAAGGATCTCTTGTACCCTGCCCATGCCCGCTGGCTCCTGCTCACTAGTACAGGGACTGTCTGGGAGATTGACATTGAAAATGGATCTGTGAGAGCCCAGAGAGCAGAGAATGTGTGTGTGGCGCCTTCAGTAAAAGAGGGTGAGGCTCCCCAAGGCTTCCTGCCCCTGATGGGACCCCCAGCAAACCTTGTGCATGGAGTCAGCCCTTCTTCCTGGCGTGTCCTCTACCTCAAACCTGACTACAGAGCGGCCGTCCCCCAGGGCTCATCCCAAATGCCCAAGCCTAGTCCCTGGAGACAGGCTCTGCCTGAAGAATTCCACTTGGATCTCCATGGCCTGGAGCCCCTGCCCACCTCTGCCCTCAGGCCTCTACCTCCCTCACCCGGTCCGGAGCCCAGAATTTGCCACAACTTTCTATGGAGGCCAACGTGCAAGGCCCGAAGACGTCTCTTCTAAGGCTCATGGGCCATGAACCCTCAGGCACCAGACGGGAATCAGAGACGCTCTATTCAGAATGAAGCACACCTGCTTTTTCATGCTGTCTCCCCGCACAGATGTCTCGGCATCTCGGAGGAGAGAGATGCTGCGCAAGCTGGAGGGGTGGAGAAATGCTCCGTCCTCTCACCTGAACCTTTGCTCTGCCTCAGATGCTCTTGATTTGTATCAAAGAGCAACCTTGAGATTGGGGCACAAAATATTTGCAAATCTCATATACGTGCAAGGGCTGCTCATACTCAGAATACACAGAGTTGTCAAAACTCCAATGGAACAAACCAATGATTCTGTTCCAAACGCAGCAAGAGACTTGAGCAGACATTTCCTCAGAGGGGATGTAAAGAACCACTTCCAAAAGCGTTCACTGTCCCTCCCCTGGGGAAATGCACGTCAAATACACCTTCAACAACAACCAAGAAGCTCTCCCAGAAGCCACCGTGACAATCACTCACCATCCCAAGGGCTGCGGAGCATGTGGAGAAGCTGGAACGCTCTGACAGTGCTGCTTGGAATCCAACTGGGACAACCCCCAGGGAGAAAGAGTTTCATTGATTCATAATCAATGCAATAGGCACTTAGCATTGGAACCATCTTTCCCACCCTGAGATAGTTGTTCTAAAGGAATTAGAACTCACGTGGACAAGGCTGAGGGCAGAGGCTTCTAGCACCTGTCCTCACAATCGCCAAAAGATGGAAGGGACTTCAATGTCGTTCCACAGTGTCTAGAAAGAGGAACTGTGACCCATTCTTTCAATGGGATGCAGTTCGGCAATGACTAGGCTGGGATTGTTGTTGGTAAATTCAGTTCTAAGAATGAGTAGTGAAGAACTTGTCGGAACACTTGAAGGTATGTTTGGACTCTTACGCTATGTGAGACTTCTCCTGAGATTGTAACTCTCATGAAATTGACATGCACATCAAGCCTGTGTGATCGACGTTCAGTTTCCAACTGAGGTTTGCTGTAAAACACATACTAGATTTTGCATCTGAGAATGAAGGATTGTAGCATGTATCTTATTCATCATTGTGACATCAATTGTATTGGTGTTGATTATATCTGTATTCCTTGGGTTAAATAAAAATGTTAAAATGAGTTTCGTCTATTTGCGTTTCTTTTCTTTAATGTGTTTGCTCAAACGTCTCCATTTCTGGGCCGTGCATGGTGGCTCATGCCTGTAATCCGAGCACTTCGGGAGGCTCAGGCGGGTGCGTCCCGAGGGCAGGAGATCGAGACCGTCGTGGCTAACACGGTGAAAGCCCGTCTCTACTAAAAACAAAAATAAATAGCAAAAAATTAGCTGGGCGTGGTGTCGGGCGCCTGTAGTCCCAGCTCTTTGGGAGGCTGAGGCAGGAGAATGGCATGACCCCAGGAGGCAGAGCTTGCAGTGAGCCGAGGTCACTCCACTGCACTCCAGCCTGGGCCACAGTGCGAGGTTCCGTCTCATCAAAAGAAGAACAAAAGTCTCCATTTCTGGCCGGGCACAGTAGCTCCCACCTGTAATCCCAGCACTTTGGGAGGCTGAGGCGGGTGGATCACTTGAGCCCAGGCGCTGGAGACCAGCCTGGGCAGCATGAGGAAACCCCATCTCTGGAAAAAATGCAAAAATTACACAGGTGTGGGATCTCCCCACTCCAGAGGCTGAGGTGGGAGGATGGCTTCAGTGCAGGAGGCAGAGGTTGCAGTGATCTGAGATCGTGCCATTGCACTCCAGCCTGAGTGACAGAGTGAGACCCGGTCTACAAATAATCCTAATAAAAAGTAAAGTAAAATAAAATAAAACTCCATTTCTGCCGCAAACTGTTTTATTTCTACTGGATACAAGGCACAGATGGTAGAGCCCAGAGTAAGTGGACAGAGATGAGCTTTCTCAAGGCAAAAGAGGATCCCCCACTCCACAGATGACAGCACACACACAAACACACAGTCACACTCTCACACAATCACAAGACACATTGAAGTATCCATTTACACCCCCACCACAGGTCATCTTCAGATTTCCCTGAGTGATTCTCAAATGCATGAGTCTGCACTTCTAACGAGTCTTTTAGGAATAGATCCCCAGAAGTGGTCTGTTTGGACAATTAAGGGGGAATCACAATTAGCAACTCTCTCCTAACACCTTGTATATTTGTATATTTCCCTTTACTTCCTTTTCTTTCTTTTCTATTTGGTTATTTCTTTATTATTTGAGACGAAATATCCACTGTACTCGGCATACTTCCCGTTTCTAGGAGTACAAACAAATTATGGACTGCTGGGTAACAATCCCCGAAAGAGTCCCTATAAAAGTCAATTCAATATTTTTTGCTACGGAAGCATTTATAAGACACGTCAAAAAAGAATCATTTCAGCCAGTGGATAAGGAGGCTATAGCAGAAAGTGAGAATCACTCTTACGCCATGTCTACTGGAATGGGTAGGAATGTGGCAGGGCTCTCCTCGCCCACCAGGAAGCACCAAGACTGGCCGATCAAATGGTCAACAAACAGCATTCTTTTTTTTTATTTTTTTAATTTTTTGAGATAGAATTTAGCTTTTGTTGCCCAGGCTGGAGTACAATGGCGCGATCTCGGCTCACCGCAACCTCTGCCTCCTAGGTTCAAGTGATTCTCCTGCCCCGGCCTCCCGAGTAGCTGGGATTAAAGGCATGTGCCTCTATGAAAGGCTGATTTGTCTTTTCAGTAGAGTCAGGATTTCTCCATGTTGGTCAGGCTGATCTCCACCTCCCGACTACAGGTGATTGACCCGCCTTGGCCAGCCATTGTGCTGGGATTACAGGCATCAGAAACCATTCCCAACCTGAACTGTATTCTTTACTGCTGTATTTATTAATTCACTAACATGCGTATTCTAACATTGCAAACTAGGCCATCCAACACAACTATTCATGAAGACATAGTTAAGGGAAGAATGTACTCCAACTGATTGGGAACATTAACATTGCTTTCCACACTTTTTTTTTCTTTAAGAACACACATTTGTTTATCAGAGTTCTGGAGGCCGGAAGTCCACGATGAGGGTGCCAGCATGATCGGGTTCTGGTGAGGACCCTCCTCCAGGTTGGAGACTGTCATATCCTCCCTGTCTCCCCACATGGAAGGTGCCGGCGAGCTCTCTTCCGTCACTTTCAGAAGGGCACTAATCCAATTTACGAGGGTTCCACTTGCATAATCTCATCATCTCCCAAGGGCCCCACCTCCTGATACCTTCACATTGGAGGTTTGAGGGTTAGAATTTAAGCCTAAAGGAAAAAGCATTTTAGTTTTGAGAGAGAGTCTTGCTCTGTTGCCGAGGCTGAAGTTCAGTGGCACGATCAAGGCTCCCTGTAGCCTTGCCATCCCGGGCGCAAGCGATCCTAACACTTCAGCCTCCTAAGTAGCTGAGACTACAGGCACCTACCACCACACTTGGCTCATTTTTACATTTTTGTAGAGACGAGGGTCTCGCTATGCTGTCCCGGCTTGTCTCGAACTCCTGGGCTCAAGCGAGCCTCCTGCCTCTGCCTCCCAAAGCACTGGGATTACAGGCATGAGCCACCACTCCCAGACCAAGATATTCATACAGGAAATATGAACTCCTATCTCAGATTCCATATCTAATAATGATTGCTGGCAGTAAGGATGCTCACAAGTTACAAGGGTAATGATAATGGAATCGCCACGATCTTGGTGATGCAGCATCTCAAACTCATGCCTTCTTCAATTCTGATCACAGAGATGAAGAGCACATGAAACTCTTACACATTTTCTTTCAAGATTTCGCCTAGAAGTGATACATCTAGTCTCCTTGATTTGAGAATGATTGTTTTTAAAATCGAGGAGATGAGTCCAACACGGTCCTCTGTGTCCCCAGAGTGAGATGAGAACTGTATAAGTGTCTGAGGCAGTTATTGAATTATTCTTCTATTCACCAATGTTTCTTTTACACACAAGAAGGAAGGACGGAGGGAAGAGGGGAAGGGGAAGGGAAGAAGGCAGGCAGGAAGGAAAGAGGGAAGGGAGGGAGGAGGGATGGAAAGAGGGAGGTAGGGAGGGAGTGAGGGGGCGGTGGATGGGGGTAAGATCGAGGGAGGGAGAAAGCAAAAAATGTCTGAAAGAAAGAAAGAAAGAGAGAAAATATCTCCAAAACCCACAATGAGTCAACAGCAATGAACATTCTCAAGAGAAAGAAGGGTCTCCACCCCAGGAACCGCCACTTCATCCTGACTTCACACACACACACACAAACACGCACACACACACACACACACACACGCTTTCATAGGCACATCCACAAATCCAATCAAAGGTTCCTTCGTGTCATCCTGAAATTCTCAGCAGCGTTTGTCAAATGCCCTAAGATTGAACTTCTGAAGCACCTTCTTATTTGGGTAGGAAGAAAGAAGCCAACATGTTTAGGAAACATGGCAGGAATTCAAGCAGAGACGCTCAGAGAAGCTTGTGAATTTCCTTCTGCTTCTGCTCCTTTGACACTTCATTTCATGTACATAACATTCCCCAGGATAGCCACCGTGAAAATTAACATATTTTTATTGCATGAAAATATAAAAGGCACACATGAAAAACTATTTCAGCGATGGATGAATTGGGTATGACAGAAAGTGTCTATCATTATTAGGCAAGACCTAGAGGATGGGAGGGGACAGGAAACAGGTTGGCTGTTAATGGGATTAGGCAGGTTCTGTTGATCGGTCATCTATCGGTTGAGTTACACCCTAGTCCTCCATGAGGGCCCCTCCCGTTGTCATACCAGGAACAGCCAATCACATCAGTTCCTGCTGACAAATCCCCTGGCTCCACCCCCTGCTGACAGTGTACAAGATTCCCCCAAGAGCTCAGTTGTCAGAGCCTCATCCACCTGCCGCTGGCCACAGCCCCGTCGCTACACAACCCAAGCCTTGGGGAGCAGCTTTGGGGCTGACACCACTCTCTCCAAGGAACTAAAGGATTCGGGAGCCAAGAAGAAATCTTTGCAGGAGACAGACAAACACTGGCAGTGGCTGACTTGGAGAACCCTGGAAATTTTCACCATGAAAGGGTCCCGGCGCCCAAGAAGCCCCAGTGATTCCTGCACCGAATCCAAGAGCGACCACGCAGGAGAGAGCGGGTGAGCTTTGCTATGTGCTGGGGACGCCTGCGGGGTGACCTGCCTGTGGGATGTGTGGGTGTGTGTTGGAGAGAGGGGAAGGGAAAAGGGATGCATGAACCTGCCATGAGATTGGATGTTTTGAATTTGGGGCCAGAGGGAAGTGAGGTGCCCGTAAGTCATCACAGGGTGCTGGGAAGGCTTCTACATCCCAACCACACACATATCTCAGGGCAGCCCCACTTTCAATCCACCCAACCAGCTCCACAGGGAATGGGCTCTGTGTGCTGCAAGAAGGGAGATTGTAGGACATGATGTGAGAGTTTCAAGATCTACTAGGAAAAATAAAAGAGTTTCCTCCTTTTTTAATTGTTCATTTTTCTATTTGTCTTATTTACTGATTTATTTTATGGAGACAGCGTCTCACTCCGATGGTCCACACGTGAGTGCAGTGGCGTGATTTTAGCTGACTGTGGGCTCCACCTCTGAGTCGCAGGTGATCCTCCCACCTGAGCCTCCTGAGTAGGTGAGACCACAGGCATGCACCACAATGACCCACTGATGTTTTTTATTTTGAGTGGAGACTAGCTTTCCCCATGTTGCCCAGGCTGCTCTCAAACTCCTGGACTCAAGCAATCCTCCGACCTTGGCCTCCCAAAGTGCTGGGATTACAGGCGCATGCCATCATGCCCGACAAATTCCTTCCTTTTCTCCTGCTGTTATTCGAATCCTAAGACCCCATTCCGTTGTTACCTGTCTACACAGAGGTGCCACCTTTCCGGGATCTCAACATCTTTCTCCAGCTCCTCACACCCAAGGAGAGTTTTCCAACTCTGATCTGCATGAACTCCTGAAAGGGTAAACTGCTCCCTGTGGGCACCGACCCTCCTTCCCTGCCTTTTCTTCACCCAGGGAAGCTCAGGTAGATGGGGTGAGAACAAGAACAGCTGGGAGTTAGGATAGATTGGGAGCAGGTCTCACAGGAAGTGGATGACGAGTCTGTGACCTTGAATGAAAGGCAGGGAAGTGGAGTGAATTGGTGGGGATTCAGGGAATTGGACGTTAGGGAACTGCCCGAAATCTGACTGTGTCTCTCTGTCCTACAGCTCCAGCGGCACGCCATCAAATGCCCCAAAACGCCAGAAAGTGGAGGAGCTGGGTCCTCATCCAGGTGAGGCATCTTCTCTTTTTCATCCCGAGTCCCCTGCTACCAAGCCAGGGTCCCATCACGTCATGAGACGAGCAGCTGTGCTGTCCAGAGTGTCGGGAGCTTCCTCCTGAAGCTCCGTGGCTGGGTGTCCTGTACCTGGCTTCTTCTGTATTTGGTCTTTCTCACGGTGGCACCTTGAACCCTCAAGGGCATCCTGCATGACAAGGGCTTTCACCTGCACACTCTGCTCTCTCCACAGGTGCAGAACCAGCTCCGGTACAGCCAGCTCCCCACCACCCTGCACAGCTGCCCCTGGAGCTTCCCCAGGTAAGGTCACACCACCTAGGTGGGCGTGGGTGAGACAGGTCTGCCTGAGCTCCAGGCCCTAGGGGACTTCCAGGAAATCACCGTCCCAAGGGGCGTCAATACAGGTGCAAATTCTGGGTGTCCCTGCGGGGTTTCATTTATGCCTGGGGAAGTTACTGGCAGCTCCCCGCCTTGCTCTCTCCCTGTTTGAGCCACCCTCAGAGGACAATGACTGACCCACGGCTTTTCTCCCCCAGGGCCCACGGCTTCCCCAGAGGAAGGTGATCATCGCGGTCTTGGAACCAGGAATGGTCCTGCACCTGCGCCTGGGGCAGGAGTTCCTGGGGCTGGACCCACAGGGAGCCCTGCGACTCAGCCTCCTCAATGTGCAGCTCCTGGTGGTCCCTGAGCAAGTCTTGATGTCCTTGAAGGATCTCTTGTACCCTGCCCATGCCCGCTGGCTCCTGCTCACTAGTACAGAGACTGTCTGGGAGATTGACATTGAAAATGGATCTGTGAGAGCCCAGAGAGCAGAGAATGTGTGTGTGGCGCCTTCAGTAAAAGAGGGTGAGGCTCCCCAAGGCTTCCTGCCCCTGATGGGACCCCCAGCAAACCTTGTGCATGGAGTCAGCCCTTCTTCCTGGCGTGTCCTCTACCTCAAACCTGACTACAGAGCGGCCGTCCCCCAGGGCTCATCCCAAATGCCCAAGCCTAGTCCCTGGAGACAGGCTCTGCCTGAAGAATTCCACTTGGATCTCCATGGCCTGGAGCCCCTGCCCACCTCTGCCCTCAGACCTCTACCTCCCTCACCCGGTCCGGAGCCCAGAATTTGCCACAACTTTCTATGGAGGCCAACGTGCAAGGCCCGAAGACGTCTCTTCTAAGGCTCATGGGCCATGAACCCTCAGGCACCAGACGGGAATCAGAGACGCTCTATTCAGAATGAAGCACACCTGCTTTTTCATGCTGTCTCCCCGCACAGATGTCTCGGCATCTCGGAGGAGAGAGATGCTGCGCAAGCTGGAGGGGTGGAGAAATGCTCCGTCCTCTCACCTGAACCTTTGCTCTGCCTCAGATGCTCTTGATTTGTATCAAAGAGCAACCTTGAGATTGGGGCACAAAATATTTGCAAATCTCATATACGTGCAAGGGCTGCTCATACTCAGAATACACAGAGTTGTCAAAACTCCAATGGAACAAACCAATGATTCTGTTCCAAACGCAGCAAGAGACTTGAGCAGACATTTCCTCAGAGGGGATGTAAAGAACCACTTCCAAAAGCGTTCACTGTCCCTCCCCTGGGGAAATGCACGTCAAATACACCTTCAACAACAACCAAGAAGCTCTCCCAGAAGCCACCGTGACAATCACTCACCATCCCAAGGGCTGCGGAGCATGTGGAGAAGCTGGAACGCTCTGACAGTGCTGCTTGGAATCCAACTGGGACAACCCCCAGGGAGAAAGAGTTTCATTGATTCATAATCAATGCAATAGGCACTTAGCATTGGAACCATCTTTCCCACCCTGAGATAGTTGTTCTAAAGGAATTAGAACTCACGTGGACAAGGCTGAGGGCAGAGGCTTCTAGCACCTGTCCTCACAATCGCCAAAAGATGGAAGGGACTTCAATGTCGTTCCACAGTGTCTAGAAAGAGGAACTGTGACCCATTCTTTCAATGGGATGCAGTTCGGCAATGACTAGGCTGGGATTGTTGTTGGTAAATTCAGTTCTAAGAATGAGTAGTGAAGAACTTGTCGGAACACTTGAAGGTATGTTTGGACTCTTACGCTATGTGAGACTTCTCCTGAGATTGTAACTCTCATGAAATTGACATGCACATCAAGCCTGTGTGATCGACGTTCAGTTTCCAACTGAGGTTTGCTGTAAAACACATACTAGATTTTGCATCTGAGAATGAAGGATTGTAGCATGTATCTTATTCATCATTGTGACATCAATTGTATTGGTGTTGATTATATCTGTATTCCTTGGGTTAAATAAAAATGTTAAAATGAGTTTCGTCTATTTGCGTTTCTTTTCTTTAATGTGTTTGCTCAAACGTCTCCATTTCTGGGCCGTGCATGGTGGCTCATGCCTGTAATCCGAGCACTTCGGGAGGCTCAGGCGGGTGCGTCCCGAGGGCAGGAGATCGAGACCGTCGTGGCTAACACGGTGAAAGCCCGTCTCTACTAAAAACAAAAATAAATAGCAAAAAATTAGCTGGGCGTGGTGTCGGGCGCCTGTAGTCCCAGCTCTTTGGGAGGCTGAGGCAGGAGAATGGCATGACCCCAGGAGGCAGAGCTTGCAGTGAGCCGAGGTCACTCCACTGCACTCCAGCCTGGGCCACAGTGCGAGGTTCCGTCTCATCAAAAGAAGAACAAAAGTCTCCATTTCTGGCCGGGCACAGTAGCTCCCACCTGTAATCCCAGCACTTTGGGAGGCTGAGGCGGGTGGATCACTTGAGCCCAGGCGCTGGAGACCAGCCTGGGCAGCATGAGGAAACCCCATCTCTGGAAAAAATGCAAAAATTACACAGGTGTGGGATCTCCCCACTCCAGAGGCTGAGGTGGGAGGATGGCTTCAGTGCAGGAGGCAGAGGTTGCAGTGATCTGAGATCGTGCCATTGCACTCCAGCCTGAGTGACAGAGTGAGACCCGGTCTACAAATAATCCTAATAAAAAGTAAAGTAAAATAAAATAAAACTCCATTTCTGCCGCAAACTGTTTTATTTCTACTGGATACAAGGCACAGATGGTAGAGCCCAGAGTAAGTGGACAGAGATGAGCTTTCTCAAGGCAAAAGAGGATCCCCCACTCCACAGATGACAGCACACACACAAACACACAGTCACACTCTCACACAATCACAAGACACATTGAAGTATCCATTTACACCCCCACCACAGGTCATCTTCAGATTTCCCTGAGTGATTCTCAAATGCATGAGTCTGCACTTCTAACGAGTCTTTTAGGAATAGATCCCCAGAAGTGGTCTGTTTGGACAATTAAGGGGGAATCACAATTAGCAACTCTCTCCTAACACCTTGTATATTTGTATATTTCCCTTTACTTCCTTTTCTTTCTTTTCTATTTGGTTATTTCTTTATTATTTGAGACGAAATATCCACTGTACTCGGCATACTTCCCGTTTCTAGGAGTACAAACAAATTATGGACTGCTGGGTAACAATCCCCGAAAGAGTCCCTATAAAAGTCAATTCAATATTTTTTGCTACGGAAGCATTTATAAGACACGTCAAAAAAGAATCATTTCAGCCAGTGGATAAGGAGGCTATAGCAGAAAGTGAGAATCACTCTTACGCCATGTCTACTGGAATGGGTAGGAATGTGGCAGGGCTCTCCTCGCCCACCAGGAAGCACCAAGACTGGCCGATCAAATGGTCAACAAACAGCATTCTTTTTTTTATTTTTTTAATTTTTTGAGATAGAATTTAGCTTTTGTTGCCCAGGCTGGAGTACAATGGCGCGATCTCGGCTCACCGTAACCTCTGCCTCCTAGGTTCAAGTGATTCTCCTACCTCGGCCTCCCGAGTAGCTGGGATTAAAGGCATGTGCCTCTATGAAAGGCTGATTTGTCTTTTGAGTAGAGTCAGGATTTCTCCATGTTGGTCAGGCTGATCTCCACCTCCCGACTACAGGTGATTGACCCGCCTTGGCCAGCCATTGTGCTGGGATTACAGGCATCAGAAACCATTCCCAACCTGAACTGTATTCTTTACTGCTGTATTTATTAATTCACTAACATGCGTATTCTAACATTGCAAACTAGGCCATCCAACACAACTATTCATGAAGACATAGTTAAGGGAAGAATGTACTCCAACTGATTGGGAACATTAACATTGCTTTCCACACTTTTTTTTTCTTTAAGAACACACATTTGTTTATCAGAGTTCTGGAGGCCGGAAGTCCACGATGAGGGTGCCAGCATGATCGGGGTCTGGTGAGGACCCTCCTCCAGGTTGGAGACTGTCATATCCTCCCTGTCTCCCCACATGGAAGGTGCCGGCGAGCTCTCTTCCGTCACTTTCAGAAGGGCACTAATCCAATTTACGAGGGTTCCACTTGCATAATCTCATCATCTCCCAAGGGCCCCACCTCCTGATACCTTCACATTGGAGGTTTGAGGGTTAGAATTTAAGCCTAAAGGAAAAAGCATTTTAGTTTTGAGAGAGAGTCTTGCTCTGTTGCCGAGGCTGAAGTTCAGTGGCACGATCAAGGCTCCCTGTAGCCTTGCCATCCCGGGCGCAAGCGATCCTAACACTTCAGCCTCCTAAGTAGCTGAGACTACAGGCACCTACCACCACACTTGGCTCATTTTTACATTTTTGTAGAGACGAGGGTCTCGCTATGCTGTCCCGGCTTGTCTCGAACTCCTGGGCTCAAGCGAGCCTCCTGCCTCTGCCTCCCAAAGCACTGGGATTACAGGCATGAGCCACCACTCCCAGACCAAGATATTCATACAGGAAATATGAACTCCTATCTCAGATTCCATATCTAATAATGATTGCTGGCAGTAAGGATGCTCACAAGTTACAAGGGTAATGATAATGGAATCGCCACGATCTTGGTGATGCAGCATCTCAAACTCATGCCTTCTTCAATTCTGATCACAGAGATGAAGAGCACATGAAACTCTTACACATTTTCTTTCAAGATTTCGCCTAGAAGTGATACATCTAGTCTCCTTGATTTGAGAATGATTGTTTTTAAAATCGAGGAGATGAGTCCAACACGGTCCTCTGTGTCCCCAGAGTGAGATGAGAACTGTATAAGTGTCTGAGGCAGTTATTGAATTATTCTTCTATTCACCAATGTTTCTTTTACACACAAGAAGGAAGGACGGAGGGAAGAGGGGAAGGGGAAGGGAAGAAGGCAGGCAGGAAGGAAAGAGGGAAGGGAGGGAGGAGGGATGGAAAGAGGGAGGTAGGGAGGGAGTGAGGGGGCGGTGGATGGGGGTAAGATCGAGGGAGGGAGAAAGCAAAAAATGTCTGAAAGAAAGAAAGAAAGAGAGAAAATATCTCCAAAACCCACAATGAGTCAACAGCAATGAACATTCTCAAGAGAAAGAAGGGTCTCCACCCCAGGAACCGCCACTTCATCCTGACTTCACACACACACACACAAACACGCGCACACACACACACACACACACACACACGCTTTCATAGGCACATCCACAAATCCAATCAAAGGTTCCTTCGTGTCATCCTGAAATTCTCAGCAGCGTTTGTCAAATGCCCTAAGATTGAACTTCTGAAGCACCTTCTTATTTGGGTAGGAAGAAAGAAGCCAACATGTTTAGGAAACATGGCAGGAATTCAAGCAGAGACGCTCAGAGAAGCTTGTGAATTTCCTTCTGCTTCTGCTCCTTTGACACTTCATTTCATGTACATAACATTCCCCAGGATAGCCACCGTGAAAATTAACATATTTTTATTGCATGAAAATATAAAAGGCACACATGAAAAACTATTTCAGCGATGGATGAATTGGGTATGACAGAAAGTGTCTATCATTATTAGGCAAGACCTAGAGGATGGGAGGGGACAGGAAACAGGTTGGCTGTTAATGGGATTAGGCAGGTTCTGTTGATCGGTCATCTATCGGTTGAGTTACACCCTAGTCCTCCATGAGGGCCCCTCCCGTTGTCATACCAGGAACAGCCAATCACATCAGTTCCTGCTGACAAATCCCCTGGCTCCACCCCCTGCTGACAGTGTACAAGATTCCCCCAAGAGCTCAGTTGTCAGAGCCTCATCCACCTGCCGCTGGCCACAGCCCCGTCGCTACACAACCCAAGCCTTGGGGAGCAGCTTTGGGGCTGACACCACTCTCTCCAAGGAACTAAAGGATTCGGGAGCCAAGAAGAAATCTTTGCAGGAGACAGACAAACACTGGCAGTGGCTGACTTGGAGAACCCTGGAAATTTTCACCATGAAAGGGTCCCGGCGCCCAAGAAGCCCCAGTGATTCCTGCACCGAATCCAAGAGCGACCACGCAGGAGAGAGCGGGTGAGCTTTGCTATGTGCTGGGGACGCCTGCGGGGTGACCTGCCTGTGGGATGTGTGGGTGTGTGTTGGAGAGAGGGGAAGGGAAAAGGGATGCATGAACCTGCCATGAGATTGGATGTTTTGAATTTGGGGCCAGAGGGAAGTGAGGTGCCCGTAAGTCATCACAGGGTGCTGGGAAGGCTTCTACATCCCAACCACACACATATCTCAGGGCAGCCCCACTTTCAATCCACCCAACCAGCTCCACAGGGAATGGGCTCTGTGTGCTGCAAGAAGGGAGATTGTAGGACATGATGTGAGAGTTTCAAGATCTACTAGGAAAAATAAAAGAGTTTCCTCCTTTTTTAATTGTTCATTTTTCTATTTGTCTTATTTACTGATTTATTTTATGGAGACAGCGTCTCACTCCGATGGTCCACACGTGAGTGCAGTGGCGTGATTTTAGCTGACTGTGGGCTCCACCTCTGAGTCGCAGGTGATCCTCCCACCTGAGCCTCCTGAGTAGGTGAGACCACAGGCATGCACCACAATGACCCACTGATGTTTTTTATTTTGAGTGGAGACTAGCTTTCCCCATGTTGCCCAGGCTGCTCTCAAACTCCTGGACTCAAGCAATCCTCCGACCTTGGCCTCCCAAAGTGCTGGGATTACAGGCGCATGCCATCATGCCCGACAAATTCCTTCCTTTTCTCCTGCTGTTATTCGAATCCTAAGACCCCATTCCGTTGTTACCTGTCTACACAGAGGTGCCACCTTTCCGGGATCTCAACATCTTTCTCCAGCTCCTCACACCCAAGGAGAGTTTTCCAACTCTGATCTGCATGAACTCCTGAAAGGGTAAACTGCTCCCTGTGGGCACCGACCCTCCTTCCCTGCCTTTTCTTCACCCAGGGAAGCTCAGGTAGATGGGGTGAGAACAAGAACAGCTGGGAGTTAGGATAGATTGGGAGCAGGTCTCACAGGAAGTGGATGACGAGTCTGTGACCTTGAATGAAAGGCAGGGAAGTGGAGTGAATTGGTGGGGATTCAGGGAATTGGACGTTAGGGAACTGCCCGAAATCTGACTGTGTCTCTCTGTCCTACAGCTCCAGCGGCACGCCATCAAATGCCCCAAAACGCCAGAAAGTGGAGGAGCTGGGTCCTCATCCAGGTGAGGCATCTTCTCTTTTTCATCCCGAGTCCCCTGCTACCAAGCCAGGGTCCCATCACGTCATGAGACGAGCAGCTGTGCTGTCCAGAGTGTCGGGAGCTTCCTCCTGAAGCTCCGTGGCTGGGTGTCCTGTACCTGGCTTCTTCTGTATTTGGTCTTTCTCACGGTGGCACCTTGAACCCTCAAGGGCATCCTGCATGACAAGGGCTTTCACCTGCACACTCTGCTCTCTCCACAGGTGCAGAACCAGCTCCGGTACAGCCAGCTCCCCACCACCCTGCACAGCTGCCCCTGGAGCTGCCCCAGGTAAGGTCACACCACCTAGGTGGGCGTGGGTGAGACAGGTCTGCCTGAGCTCCAGGCCCTAGGGGACTTCCAGGAAATCACCGTCCCAAGGGGCGTCAATACAGGTGCAAATTCTGGGTGTCCCTGCGGGGTTTCATTTATGCCTGGGGAAGTTACTGGCAGCTCCCCGCCTTGCTCTCTCCCTGTTTGAGCCACCCTCAGAGGACAATGACTGACCCACGGCTTTTCTCCCCCAGGGCCCACGGCTTCCCCAGAGGAAGGTGATCATCGCGGTCTTGGAACCAGGAATGGTCCTGCACCTGCGCCTGGGGCAGGAGTTCCTGGGGCTGGACCCACAGGGAGCCCTGCGACTCAGCCTCCTCAATGTGCAGCTCCTGGTGGTCCCTGAGCAAGTCTTGATGTCCTTGAAGGATCTCTTGTACCCTGCCCATGCCCGCTGGCTCCTGCTCACTAGTACAGGGACTGTCTGGGAGATTGACATTGAAAATGGATCTGTGAGAGCCCAGAGAGCAGAGAATGTGTGTGTGGCGCCTTCAGTAAAAGAGGGTGAGGCTCCCCAAGGCTTCCTGCCCCTGATGGGACCCCCAGCAAACCTTGTGCATGGAGTCAGCCCTTCTTCCTGGCGTGTCCTCTACCTCAAACCTGACTACAGAGCGGCCGTCCCCCAGGGCTCATCCCAAATGCCCAAGCCTAGTCCCTGGAGACAGGCTCTGCCTGAAGAATTCCACTTGGATCTCCATGGCCTGGAGCCCCTGCCCACCTCTGCCCTCAGGCCTCTACCTCCCTCACCCGGTCCGGAGCCCAGAATTTGCCACAACTTTCTATGGAGGCCAACGTGCAAGGCCCGAAGACGTCTCTTCTAAGGCTCATGGGCCATGAACCCTCAGGCACCAGACGGGAATCAGAGACGCTCTATTCAGAATGAAGCACACCTGCTTTTTCATGCTGTCTCCCCGCACAGATGTCTCGGCATCTCGGAGGAGAGAGATGCTGCGCAAGCTGGAGGGGTGGAGAAATGCTCCGTCCTCTCACCTGAACCTTTGCTCTGCCTCAGATGCTCTTGATTTGTATCAAAGAGCAACCTTGAGATTGGGGCACAAAATATTTGCAAATCTCATATACGTGCAAGGGCTGCTCATACTCAGAATACACAGAGTTGTCAAAACTCCAATGGAACAAACCAATGATTCTGTTCCAAACGCAGCAAGAGACTTGAGCAGACATTTCCTCAGAGGGGATGTAAAGAACCACTTCCAAAAGCGTTCACTGTCCCTCCCCTGGGGAAATGCACGTCAAATACACCTTCAACAACAACCAAGAAGCTCTCCCAGAAGCCACCGTGACAATCACTCACCATCCCAAGGGCTGCGGAGCATGTGGAGAAGCTGGAACGCTCTGACAGTGCTGCTTGGAATCCAACTGGGACAACCCCCAGGGAGAAAGAGTTTCATTGATTCATAATCAATGCAATAGGCACTTAGCATTGGAACCATCTTTCCCACCCTGAGATAGTTGTTCTAAAGGAATTAGAACTCACGTGGACAAGGCTGAGGGCAGAGGCTTCTAGCACCTGTCCTCACAATCGCCAAAAGATGGAAGGGACTTCAATGTCGTTCCACAGTGTCTAGAAAGAGGAACTGTGACCCATTCTTTCAATGGGATGCAGTTCGGCAATGACTAGGCTGGGATTGTTGTTGGTAAATTCAGTTCTAAGAATGAGTAGTGAAGAACTTGTCGGAACACTTGAAGGTATGTTTGGACTCTTACGCTATGTGAGACTTCTCCTGAGATTGTAACTCTCATGAAATTGACATGCACATCAAGCCTGTGTGATCGACGTTCAGTTTCCAACTGAGGTTTGCTGTAAAACACATACTAGATTTTGCATCTGAGAATGAAGGATTGTAGCATGTATCTTATTCATCATTGTGACATCAATTGTATTGGTGTTGATTATATCTGTATTCCTTGGGTTAAATAAAAATGTTAAAATGAGTTTCGTCTATTTGCGTTTCTTTTCTTTAATGTGTTTGCTCAAACGTCTCCATTTCTGGGCCGTGCATGGTGGCTCATGCCTGTAATCCGAGCACTTCGGGAGGCTCAGGCGGGTGCGTCCCGAGGGCAGGAGATCGAGACCGTCGTGGCTAACACGGTGAAAGCCCGTCTCTACTAAAAACAAAAATAAATAGCAAAAAATTAGCTGGGCGTGGTGTCGGGCGCCTGTAGTCCCAGCTCTTTGGGAGGCTGAGGCAGGAGAATGGCATGACCCCAGGAGGCAGAGCTTGCAGTGAGCCGAGGTCACTCCACTGCACTCCAGCCTGGGCCACAGTGCGAGGTTCCGTCTCATCAAAAGAAGAACAAAAGTCTCCATTTCTGGCCGGGCACAGTAGCTCCCACCTGTAATCCCAGCACTTTGGGAGGCTGAGGCGGGTGGATCACTTGAGCCCAGGCGCTGGAGACCAGCCTGGGCAGCATGAGGAAACCCCATCTCTGGAAAAAATGCAAAAATTACACAGGTGTGGGATCTCCCCACTCCAGAGGCTGAGGTGGGAGGATGGCTTCAGTGCAGGAGGCAGAGGTTGCAGTGATCTGAGATCGTGCCATTGCACTCCAGCCTGAGTGACAGAGTGAGACCCGGTCTACAAATAATCCTAATAAAAAGTAAAGTAAAATAAAATAAAACTCCATTTCTGCCGCAAACTGTTTTATTTCTACTGGATACAAGGCACAGATGGTAGAGCCCAGAGTAAGTGGACAGAGATGAGCTTTCTCAAGGCAAAAGAGGATCCCCCACTCCACAGATGACAGCACACACACAAACACACAGTCACACTCTCACACAATCACAAGACACATTGAAGTATCCATTTACACCCCCACCACAGGTCATCTTCAGATTTCCCTGAGTGATTCTCAAATGCATGAGTCTGCACTTCTAACGAGTCTTTTAGGAATAGATCCCCAGAAGTGGTCTGTTTGGACAATTAAGGGGGAATCACAATTAGCAACTCTCTCCTAACACCTTGTATATTTGTATATTTCCCTTTACTTCCTTTTCTTTCTTTTCTATTTGGTTATTTCTTTATTATTTGAGACGAAATATCCACTGTACTCGGCATACTTCCCGTTTCTAGGAGTACAAACAAATTATGGACTGCTGGGTAACAATCCCCGAAAGAGTCCCTATAAAAGTCAATTCAATATTTTTTGCTACGGAAGCATTTATAAGACACGTCAAAAAAGAATCATTTCAGCCAGTGGATAAGGAGGCTATAGCAGAAAGTGAGAATCACTCTTACGCCATGTCTACTGGAATGGGTAGGAATGTGGCAGGGCTCTCCTCGCCCACCAGGAAGCACCAAGACTGGCCGATCAAATGGTCAACAAACAGCATTCTTTTTTTTTATTTTTTTAATTTTTTGAGATAGAATTTAGCTTTTGTTGCCCAGGCTGGAGTACAATGGCGCGATCTCGGCTCACCGCAACCTCTGCCTCCTAGGTTCAAGTGATTCTCCTGCCCCGGCCTCCCGAGTAGCTGGGATTAAAGGCATGTGCCTCTATGAAAGGCTGATTTGTCTTTTCAGTAGAGTCAGGATTTCTCCATGTTGGTCAGGCTGATCTCCACCTCCCGACTACAGGTGATTGACCCGCCTTGGCCAGCCATTGTGCTGGGATTACAGGCATCAGAAACCATTCCCAACCTGAACTGTATTCTTTACTGCTGTATTTATTAATTCACTAACATGCGTATTCTAACATTGCAAACTAGGCCATCCAACACAACTATTCATGAAGACATAGTTAAGGGAAGAATGTACTCCAACTGATTGGGAACATTAACATTGCTTTCCACACTTTTTTTTTCTTTAAGAACACACATTTGTTTATCAGAGTTCTGGAGGCCGGAAGTCCACGATGAGGGTGCCAGCATGATCGGGTTCTGGTGAGGACCCTCCTCCAGGTTGGAGACTGTCATATCCTCCCTGTCTCCCCACATGGAAGGTGCCGGCGAGCTCTCTTCCGTCACTTTCAGAAGGGCACTAATCCAATTTACGAGGGTTCCACTTGCATAATCTCATCATCTCCCAAGGGCCCCACCTCCTGATACCTTCACATTGGAGGTTTGAGGGTTAGAATTTAAGCCTAAAGGAAAAAGCATTTTAGTTTTGAGAGAGAGTCTTGCTCTGTTGCCGAGGCTGAAGTTCAGTGGCACGATCAAGGCTCCCTGTAGCCTTGCCATCCCGGGCGCAAGCGATCCTAACACTTCAGCCTCCTAAGTAGCTGAGACTACAGGCACCTACCACCACACTTGGCTCATTTTTACATTTTTGTAGAGACGAGGGTCTCGCTATGCTGTCCCGGCTTGTCTCGAACTCCTGGGCTCAAGCGAGCCTCCTGCCTCTGCCTCCCAAAGCACTGGGATTACAGGCATGAGCCACCACTCCCAGACCAAGATATTCATACAGGAAATATGAACTCCTATCTCAGATTCCATATCTAATAATGATTGCTGGCAGTAAGGATGCTCACAAGTTACAAGGGTAATGATAATGGAATCGCCACGATCTTGGTGATGCAGCATCTCAAACTCATGCCTTCTTCAATTCTGATCACAGAGATGAAGAGCACATGAAACTCTTACACATTTTCTTTCAAGATTTCGCCTAGAAGTGATACATCTAGTCTCCTTGATTTGAGAATGATTGTTTTTAAAATCGAGGAGATGAGTCCAACACGGTCCTCTGTGTCCCCAGAGTGAGATGAGAACTGTATAAGTGTCTGAGGCAGTTATTGAATTATTCTTCTATTCACCAATGTTTCTTTTACACACAAGAAGGAAGGACGGAGGGAAGAGGGGAAGGGGAAGGGAAGAAGGCAGGCAGGAAGGAAAGAGGGAAGGGAGGGAGGAGGGATGGAAAGAGGGAGGTAGGGAGGGAGTGAGGGGGCGGTGGATGGGGGTAAGATCGAGGGAGGGAGAAAGCAAAAAATGTCTGAAAGAAAGAAAGAAAGAGAGAAAATATCTCCAAAACCCACAATGAGTCAACAGCAATGAACATTCTCAAGAGAAAGAAGGGTCTCCACCCCAGGAACCGCCACTTCATCCTGACTTCACACACACACACACAAACACGCACACACACACACACACACACACACACGCTTTCATAGGCACATCCACAAATCCAATCAAAGGTTCCTTCGTGTCATCCTGAAATTCTCAGCAGCGTTTGTCAAATGCCCTAAGATTGAACTTCTGAAGCACCTTCTTATTTGGGTAGGAAGAAAGAAGCCAACATGTTTAGGAAACATGGCAGGAATTCAAGCAGAGACGCTCAGAGAAGCTTGTGAATTTCCTTCTGCTTCTGCTCCTTTGACACTTCATTTCATGTACATAACATTCCCCAGGATAGCCACCGTGAAAATTAACATATTTTTATTGCATGAAAATATAAAAGGCACACATGAAAAACTATTTCAGCGATGGATGAATTGGGTATGACAGAAAGTGTCTATCATTATTAGGCAAGACCTAGAGGATGGGAGGGGACAGGAAACAGGTTGGCTGTTAATGGGATTAGGCAGGTTCTGTTGATCGGTCATCTATCGGTTGAGTTACACCCTAGTCCTCCATGAGGGCCCCTCCCGTTGTCATACCAGGAACAGCCAATCACATCAGTTCCTGCTGACAAATCCCCTGGCTCCACCCCCTGCTGACAGTGTACAAGATTCCCCCAAGAGCTCAGTTGTCAGAGCCTCATCCACCTGCCGCTGGCCACAGCCCCGTCGCTACACAACCCAAGCCTTGGGGAGCAGCTTTGGGGCTGACACCACTCTCTCCAAGGAACTAAAGGATTCGGGAGCCAAGAAGAAATCTTTGCAGGAGACAGACAAACACTGGCAGTGGCTGACTTGGAGAACCCTGGAAATTTTCACCATGAAAGGGTCCCGGCGCCCAAGAAGCCCCAGTGATTCCTGCACCGAATCCAAGAGCGACCACGCAGGAGAGAGCGGGTGAGCTTTGCTATGTGCTGGGGACGCCTGCGGGGTGACCTGCCTGTGGGATGTGTGGGTGTGTGTTGGAGAGAGGGGAAGGGAAAAGGGATGCATGAACCTGCCATGAGATTGGATGTTTTGAATTTGGGGCCAGAGGGAAGTGAGGTGCCCGTAAGTCATCACAGGGTGCTGGGAAGGCTTCTACATCCCAACCACACACATATCTCAGGGCAGCCCCACTTTCAATCCACCCAACCAGCTCCACAGGGAATGGGCTCTGTGTGCTGCAAGAAGGGAGATTGTAGGACATGATGTGAGAGTTTCAAGATCTACTAGGAAAAATAAAAGAGTTTCCTCCTTTTTTAATTGTTCATTTTTCTATTTGTCTTATTTACTGATTTATTTTATGGAGACAGCGTCTCACTCCGATGGTCCACACGTGAGTGCAGTGGCGTGATTTTAGCTGACTGTGGGCTCCACCTCTGAGTCGCAGGTGATCCTCCCACCTGAGCCTCCTGAGTAGGTGAGACCACAGGCATGCACCACAATGACCCACTGATGTTTTTTATTTTGAGTGGAGACTAGCTTTCCCCATGTTGCCCAGGCTGCTCTCAAACTCCTGGACTCAAGCAATCCTCCGACCTTGGCCTCCCAAAGTGCTGGGATTACAGGCGCATGCCATCATGCCCGACAAATTCCTTCCTTTTCTCCTGCTGTTATTCGAATCCTAAGACCCCATTCCGTTGTTACCTGTCTACACAGAGGTGCCACCTTTCCGGGATCTCAACATCTTTCTCCAGCTCCTCACACCCAAGGAGAGTTTTCCAACTCTGATCTGCATGAACTCCTGAAAGGGTAAACTGCTCCCTGTGGGCACCGACCCTCCTTCCCTGCCTTTTCTTCACCCAGGGAAGCTCAGGTAGATGGGGTGAGAACAAGAACAGCTGGGAGTTAGGATAGATTGGGAGCAGGTCTCACAGGAAGTGGATGACGAGTCTGTGACCTTGAATGAAAGGCAGGGAAGTGGAGTGAATTGGTGGGGATTCAGGGAATTGGACGTTAGGGAACTGCCCGAAATCTGACTGTGTCTCTCTGTCCTACAGCTCCAGCGGCACGCCATCAAATGCCCCAAAACGCCAGAAAGTGGAGGAGCTGGGTCCTCATCCAGGTGAGGCATCTTCTCTTTTTCATCCCGAGTCCCCTGCTACCAAGCCAGGGTCCCATCACGTCATGAGACGAGCAGCTGTGCTGTCCAGAGTGTCGGGAGCTTCCTCCTGAAGCTCCGTGGCTGGGTGTCCTGTACCTGGCTTCTTCTGTATTTGGTCTTTCTCACGGTGGCACCTTGAACCCTCAAGGGCATCCTGCATGACAAGGGCTTTCACCTGCACACTCTGCTCTCTCCACAGGTGCAGAACCAGCTCCGGTACAGCCAGCTCCCCACCACCCTGCACAGCTGCCCCTGGAGCTGCCCCAGGTAAGGTCACACCACCTAGGTGGGCGTGGGTGAGACAGGTCTGCCTGAGCTCCAGGCCCTAGGGGACTTCCAGGAAATCACCGTCCCAAGGGGCGTCAATACAGGTGCAAATTCTGGGTGTCCCTGCGGGGTTTCATTTATGCCTGGGGAAGTTACTGGCAGCTCCCCGCCTTGCTCTCTCCCTGTTTGAGCCACCCTCAGAGGACAATGACTGACCCACGGCTTTTCTCCCCCAGGGCCCACGGCTTCCCCAGAGGAAGGTGATCATCGCGGTCTTGGAACCAGGAATGGTCCTGCACCTGCGCCTGGGGCAGGAGTTCCTGGGGCTGGACCCACAGGGAGCCCTGCGACTCAGCCTCCTCAATGTGCAGCTCCTGGTGGTCCCTGAGCAAGTCTTGATGTCCTTGAAGGATCTCTTGTACCCTGCCCATGCCCGCTGGCTCCTGCTCACTAGTACAGAGACTGTCTGGGAGATTGACATTGAAAATGGATCTGTGAGAGCCCAGAGAGCAGAGAATGTGTGTGTGGCGCCTTCAGTAAAAGAGGGTGAGGCTCCCCAAGGCTTCCTGCCCCTGATGGGACCCCCAGCAAACCTTGTGCATGGAGTCAGCCCTTCTTCCTGGCGTGTCCTCTACCTCAAACCTGACTACAGAGCGGCCGTCCCCCAGGGCTCATCCCAAATGCCCAAGCCTAGTCCCTGGAGACAGGCTCTGCCTGAAGAATTCCACTTGGATCTCCATGGCCTGGAGCCCCTGCCCACCTCTGCCCTCAGACCTCTACCTCCCTCACCCGGTCCGGAGCCCAGAATTTGCCACAACTTTCTATGGAGGCCAACGTGCAAGGCCCGAAGACGTCTCTTCTAAGGCTCATGGGCCATGAACCCTCAGGCACCAGACGGGAATCAGAGACGCTCTATTCAGAATGAAGCACACCTGCTTTTTCATGCTGTCTCCCCGCACAGATGTCTCGGCATCTCGGAGGAGAGAGATGCTGCGCAAGCTGGAGGGGTGGAGAAATGCTCCGTCCTCTCACCTGAACCTTTGCTCTGCCTCAGATGCTCTTGATTTGTATCAAAGAGCAACCTTGAGATTGGGGCACAAAATATTTGCAAATCTCATATACGTGCAAGGGCTGCTCATACTCAGAATACACAGAGTTGTCAAAACTCCAATGGAACAAACCAATGATTCTGTTCCAAACGCAGCAAGAGACTTGAGCAGACATTTCCTCAGAGGGGATGTAAAGAACCACTTCCAAAAGCGTTCACTGTCCCTCCCCTGGGGAAATGCACGTCAAATACACCTTCAACAACAACCAAGAAGCTCTCCCAGAAGCCACCGTGACAATCACTCACCATCCCAAGGGCTGCGGAGCATGTGGAGAAGCTGGAACGCTCTGACAGTGCTGCTTGGAATCCAACTGGGACAACCCCCAGGGAGAAAGAGTTTCATTGATTCATAATCAATGCAATAGGCACTTAGCATTGGAACCATCTTTCCCACCCTGAGATAGTTGTTCTAAAGGAATTAGAACTCACGTGGACAAGGCTGAGGGCAGAGGCTTCTAGCACCTGTCCTCACAATCGCCAAAAGATGGAAGGGACTTCAATGTCGTTCCACAGTGTCTAGAAAGAGGAACTGTGACCCATTCTTTCAATGGGATGCAGTTCGGCAATGACTAGGCTGGGATTGTTGTTGGTAAATTCAGTTCTAAGAATGAGTAGTGAAGAACTTGTCGGAACACTTGAAGGTATGTTTGGACTCTTACGCTATGTGAGACTTCTCCTGAGATTGTAACTCTCATGAAATTGACATGCACATCAAGCCTGTGTGATCGACGTTCAGTTTCCAACTGAGGTTTGCTGTAAAACACATACTAGATTTTGCATCTGAGAATGAAGGATTGTAGCATGTATCTTATTCATCATTGTGACATCAATTGTATTGGTGTTGATTATATCTGTATTCCTTGGGTTAAATAAAAATGTTAAAATGAGTTTCGTCTATTTGCGTTTCTTTTCTTTAATGTGTTTGCTCAAACGTCTCCATTTCTGGGCCGTGCATGGTGGCTCATGCCTGTAATCCGAGCACTTCGGGAGGCTCAGGCGGGTGCGTCCCGAGGGCAGGAGATCGAGACCGTCGTGGCTAACACGGTGAAAGCCCGTCTCTACTAAAAACAAAAATAAATAGCAAAAAATTAGCTGGGCGTGGTGTCGGGCGCCTGTAGTCCCAGCTCTTTGGGAGGCTGAGGCAGGAGAATGGCATGACCCCAGGAGGCAGAGCTTGCAGTGAGCCGAGGTCACTCCACTGCACTCCAGCCTGGGCCACAGTGCGAGGTTCTGTCTCATCAAAAGAAGAACAAAAGTCTCCATTTCTGGCCGGGCACAGTAGCTCCCACCTGTAATCCCAGCACTTTGGGAGGCTGAGGCGGGTGGATCACTTGAGCCCAGGCGCTGGAGACCAGCCTGGGCAGCATGAGGAAACCCCATCTCTGGAAAAAATGCAAAAATTACACAGGTGTGGGATCTCCCCACTCCAGAGGCTGAGGTGGGAGGATGGCTTCAGTGCAGGAGGCAGAGGTTGCAGTGATCTGAGATCGTGCCATTGCACTCCAGCCTGAGTGACAGAGTGAGACCCGGTCTACAAATAATCCTAATAAAAAGTAAAGTAAAATAAAATAAAACTCCATTTCTGCCGCAAACTGTTTTATTTCTACTGGATACAAGGCACAGATGGTAGAGCCCAGAGTAAGTGGACAGAGATGAGCTTTCTCAAGGCAAAAGAGGATCCCCCACTCCACAGATGACAGCACACACACAAACACACAGTCACACTCTCACACAATCACAAGACACATTGAAGTATCCATTTACACCCCCACCACAGGTCATCTTCAGATTTCCCTGAGTGATTCTCAAATGCATGAGTCTGCACTTCTAACGAGTCTTTTAGGAATAGATCCCCAGAAGTGGTCTGTTTGGACAATTAAGGGGGAATCACAATTAGCAACTCTCTCCTAACACCTTGTATATTTGTATATTTCCCTTTACTTCCTTTTCTTTCTTTTCTATTTGGTTATTTCTTTATTATTTGAGACGAAATATCCACTGTACTCGGCATACTTCCCGTTTCTAGGAGTACAAACAAATTATGGACTGCTGGGTAACAATCCCCGAAAGAGTCCCTATAAAAGTCAATTCAATATTTTTTGCTACGGAAGCATTTATAAGACACGTCAAAAAAGAATCATTTCAGCCAGTGGATAAGGAGGCTATAGCAGAAAGTGAGAATCACTCTTACGCCATGTCTACTGGAATGGGTAGGAATGTGGCAGGGCTCTCCTCGCCCACCAGGAAGCACCAAGACTGGCCGATCAAATGGTCAACAAACAGCATTCTTTTTTTTATTTTTTTAATTTTTTGAGATAGAATTTAGCTTTTGTTGCCCAGGCTGGAGTACAATGGCGCGATCTCGGCTCACCGCAACCTCTGCCTCCTAGGTTCAAGTGATTCTCCTACCTCGGCCTCCCGAGTAGCTGGGATTAAAGGCATGTGCCTCTATGAAAGGCTGATTTGTCTTTTGAGTAGAGTCAGGATTTCTCCATGTTGGTCAGGCTGATCTCCACCTCCCGACTACAGGTGATTGACCCGCCTTGGCCAGCCATTGTGCTGGGATTACAGGCATCAGAAACCATTCCCAACCTGAACTGTATTCTTTACTGCTGTATTTATTAATTCACTAACATGCGTATTCTAACATTGCAAACTAGGCCATCCAACACAACTATTCATGAAGACATAGTTAAGGGAAGAATGTACTCCAACTGATTGGGAACATTAACATTGCTTTCCACACTTTTTTTTTCTTTAAGAACACACATTTGTTTATCAGAGTTCTGGAGGCCGGAAGTCCACGATGAGGGTGCCAGCATGATCGGGGTCTGGTGAGGACCCTCCTCCAGGTTGGAGACTGTCATATCCTCCCTGTCTCCCCACATGGAAGGTGCCGGCGAGCTCTCTTCCGTCACTTTCAGAAGGGCACTAATCCAATTTACGAGGGTTCCACTTGCATAATCTCATCATCTCCCAAGGGCCCCACCTCCTGATACCTTCACATTGGAGGTTTGAGGGTTAGAATTTAAGCCTAAAGGAAAAAGCATTTTATTTTTGAGAGAGAGTCTTGCTCTGTTGCCGAGGCTGAAGTTCAGTGGCACGATCAAGGCTCCCTGTAGCCTTGCCATCCCGGGCGCAAGCGATCCTAACACTTCAGCCTCCTAAGTAGCTGAGACTACAGGCACCTACCACCACACTTGGCTCATTTTTACATTTTTGTAGAGACGAGGGTCTCGCTATGCTGTCCCGGCTTGTCTCGAACTCCTGGGCTCAAGCGAGCCTCCTGCCTCTGCCTCCCAAAGCACTGGGATTACAGGCATGAGCCACCACTCCCAGACCAAGATATTCATACAGGAAATATGAACTCCTATCTCAGATTCCATATCTAATAATGATTGCTGGCAGTAAGGATGCTCACAAGTTACAAGGGTAATGATAATGGAATCGCCACGATCTTGGTGATGCAGCATCTCAAACTCATGCCTTCTTCAATTCTGATCACAGAGATGAAGAGCACATGAAACTCTTACACATTTTCTTTCAAGATTTCGCCTAGAAGTGATACATCTAGTCTCCTTGATTTGAGAATGATTGTTTTTAAAATCGAGGAGATGAGTCCAACACGGTCCTCTGTGTCCCCAGAGTGAGATGAGAACTGTATAAGTGTCTGAGGCAGTTATTGAATTATTCTTCTATTCACCAATGTTTCTTTTACACACAAGAAGGAAGGACGGAGGGAAGAGGGGAAGGGGAAGGGAAGAAGGCAGGCAGGAAGGAAAGAGGGAAGGGAGGGAGGAGGGATGGAAAGAGGGAGGTAGGGAGGGAGTGAGGGGGCGGTGGATGGGGGTAAGATCGAGGGAGGGAGAAAGCAAAAAATGTCTGAAAGAAAGAAAGAAAGAGAGAAAATATCTCCAAAACCCACAATGAGTCAACAGCAATGAACATTCTCAAGAGAAAGAAGGGTCTCCACCCCAGGAACCGCCACTTCATCCTGACTTCACACACACACACACAAACACGCGCACACACACACACACACACACACACACGCTTTCATAGGCACATCCACAAATCCAATCAAAGGTTCCTTCGTGTCATCCTGAAATTCTCAGCAGCGTTTGTCAAATGCCCTAAGATTGAACTTCTGAAGCACCTTCTTATTTGGGTAGGAAGAAAGAAGCCAACATGTTTAGGAAACATGGCAGGAATTCAAGCAGAGACGCTCAGAGAAGCTTGTGAATTTCCTTCTGCTTCTGCTCCTTTGACACTTCATTTCATGTACATAACATTCCCCAGGATAGCCACCGTGAAAATTAACATATTTTTATTGCATGAAAATATAAAAGGCACACATGAAAAACTATTTCAGCGATGGATGAATTGGGTATGACAGAAAGTGTCTATCATTATTAGGCAAGACCTAGAGGATGGGAGGGGACAGGAAACAGGTTGGCTGTGAATGGGATTAGGCAGGTTCTGTTGATCGGTCATCTATCGGTTGAGTTACACCCTAGTCCTCCATGAGGGCCCCTCCCGTTGTCATACCAGGAACAGCCAATCACATCAGTTCCTGCTGACAAATCCCCTGGCTCCACCCCCTGCTGACAGTGTACAAGATTCCCCCAAGAGCTCAGTTGTCAGAGCCTCATCCACCTGCCGCTGGCCACAGCCCCGTCGCTACACAACCCAAGCCTTGGGGAGCAGCTTTGGGGCTGACACCACTCTCTCCAAGGAACTAAAGGATTCGGGAGCCAAGAAGAAATCTTTGCAGGAGACAGACAAACACTGGCAGTGGCTGACTTGGAGAACCCTGGAAATTTTCACCATGAAAGGGTCCCGGCGCCCAAGAAGCCCCAGTGATTCCTGCACCGAATCCAAGAGCGACCACGCAGGAGAGAGCGGGTGAGCTTTGCTATGTGCTGGGGACGCCTGCGGGGTGACCTGCCTGTGGGATGTGTGGGTGTGTGTTGGAGAGAGGGGAAGGGAAAAGGGATGCATGAACCTGCCATGAGATTGGATGTTTTGAATTTGGGGCCAGAGGGAAGTGAGGTGCCCGTAAGTCATCACAGGGTGCTGGGAAGGCTTCTACATCCCAACCACACACATATCTCAGGGCAGCCCCACTTTCAATCCACCCAACCAGCTCCACAGGGAATGGGCTCTGTGTGCTGCAAGAAGGGAGATTGTAGGACATGATGTGAGAGTTTCAAGATCTACTAGGAAAAATAAAAGAGTTTCCTCCTTTTTTAATTGTTCATTTTTCTATTTGTCTTATTTACTGATTTATTTTATGGAGACAGCGTCTCACTCCGATGGTCCACACGTGAGTGCAGTGGCGTGATTTTAGCTGACTGTGGGCTCCACCTCTGAGTCGCAGGTGATCCTCCCACCTGAGCCTCCTGAGTAGGTGAGACCACAGGCATGCACCACAATGACCCACTGATGTTTTTTATTTTGAGTGGAGACTAGCTTTCCCCATGTTGCCCAGGCTGCTCTCAAACTCCTGGACTCAAGCAATCCTCCGACCTTGGCCTCCCAAAGTGCTGGGATTACAGGCGCATGCCATCATGCCCGACAAATTCCTTCCTTTTCTCCTGCTGTTATTCGAATCCTAAGACCCCATTCCGTTGTTACCTGTCTACACAGAGGTGCCACCTTTCCGGGATCTCAACATCTTTCTCCAGCTCCTCACACCCAAGGAGAGTTTTCCAACTCTGATCTGCATGAACTCCTGAAAGGGTAAACTGCTCCCTGTGGGCACCGACCCTCCTTCCCTGCCTTTTCTTCACCCAGGGAAGCTCAGGTAGATGGGGTGAGAACAAGAACAGCTGGGAGTTAGGATAGATTGGGAGCAGGTCTCACAGGAAGTGGATGACGAGTCTGTGACCTTGAATGAAAGGCAGGGAAGTGGAGTGAATTGGTGGGGATTCAGGGAATTGGACGTTAGGGAACTGCCCGAAATCTGACTGTGTCTCTCTGTCCTACAGCTCCAGCGGCACGCCATCAAATGCCCCAAAACGCCAGAAAGTGGAGGAGCTGGGTCCTCATCCAGGTGAGGCATCTTCTCTTTTTCATCCCGAGTCCCCTGCTACCAAGCCAGGGTCCCATCACGTCATGAGACGAGCAGCTGTGCTGTCCAGAGTGTCGGGAGCTTCCTCCTGCAGCTCCGTGGCTGGGTGTCCTGTACCTGGCTTCTTCTGTATTTGGTCTTTCTCACGGTGGCACCTTGAACCCTCAAGGGCATCCTGCATGACAAGGGCTTTCACCTGCACACTCTGCTCTCTCCACAGGTGCAGAACCAGCTCCGGTACAGCCAGCTCCCCACCACCCTGCACAGCTGCCCCTGGAGCTGCCCCAGGTAAGGTCACACCACCTAGGTGGGCGTGGGTGAGACAGGTCTGCCTGAGCTCCAGGCCCTAGGGGACTTCCAGGAAATCACCGTCCCAAGGGGCGTCAATACAGGTGCAAATTCTGGGTGTCCCTGCGGGGTTTCATTTATGCCTGGGGAAGTTACTGGCAGCTCCCCGCCTTGCTCTCTCCCTGTTTGAGCCACCCTCAGAGGACAATGACTGACCCACGGCTTTTCTCCCCCAGGGCCCACGGCTTCCCCAGAGGAAGGTGATCATCGCGGTCTTGGAACCAGGAATGGTCCTGCACCTGCGCCTGGGGCAGGAGTTCCTGGGGCTGGACCCACAGGGAGCCCTGCGACTCAGCCTCCTCAATGTGCAGCTCCTGGTGGTCCCTGAGCAAGTCTTGATGTCCTTGAAGGATCTCTTGTACCCTGCCCATGCCCGCTGGCTCCTGCTCACTAGTACAGAGACTGTCTGGGAGATTGACATTGAAAATGGATCTGTGAGAGCCCAGAGAGCAGAGAATGTGTGTGTGGCGCCTTCAGTAAAAGAGGGTGAGGCTCCCCAAGGCTTCCTGCCCCTGATGGGACCCCCAGCAAACCTTGTGCATGGAGTCAGCCCTTCTTCCTGGCGTGTCCTCTACCTCAAACCTGACTACAGAGCGGCCGTCCCCCAGGGCTCATCCCAAATGCCCAAGCCTAGTCCCTGGAGACAGGCTCTGCCTGAAGAATTCCACTTGGATCTCCATGGCCTGGAGCCCCTGCCCACCTCTGCCCTCAGGCCTCTACCTCCCTCACCCGGTCCGGAGCCCAGAATTTGCCACAACTTTCTATGGAGGCCAACGTGCAAGGCCCGAAGACGTCTCTTCTAAGGCTCATGGGCCATGAACCCTCAGGCACCAGACGGGAATCAGAGACGCTCTATTCAGAATGAAGCACACCTGCTTTTTCATGCTGTCTCCCCGCACAGATGTCTCGGCATCTCGGAGGAGAGAGATGCTGCGCAAGCTGGAGGGGTGGAGAAATGCTCCGTCCTCTCACCTGAACCTTTGCTCTGCCTCAGATGCTCTTGATTTGTGTCAAAGAGCAACCTTGAGATTGGGGCACAAAATATTTGCAAATCTCATATACGTGCAAGGGCTGCTCATACTCAGAATACACAGAGTTGTCAAAACTCCAATGGAACAAACCAATGATTCTGTTCCAAACGCAGCAAGAGACTTGAGCAGACATTTCCTCAGAGGGGATGTAAAGAACCACTTCCAAAAGCGTTCACTGTCCCTCCCCTGGGGAAATGCACGTCAAATACACCTTCAACAACAACCAAGAAGCTCTCCCAGAAGCCACCGTGACAATCACTCACCATCCCAAGGGCTGCGGAGCATGTGGAGAAGCTGGAACGCTCTGACAGTGCTGCTTGGAATCCAACTGGGACAACCCCCAGGGAGAAAGAGTTTCATTGATTCATAATCAATGCAATAGGCACTTAGCATTGGAACCATCTTTCCCACCCTGAGATAGTTGTTCTAAAGGAATTAGAACTCACGTGGACAAGGCTGAGGGCAGAGGCTTCTAGCACCTGTCCTCACAATCGCCAAAAGATGGAAGGGACTTCAATGTCGTTCCACAGTGTCTAGAAAGAGGAACTGTGACCCATTCTTTCAATGGGATGCAGTTCGGCAATGACTAGGCTGGGATTGTTGTTGGTAAATTCAGTTCTAAGAATGAGTAGTGAAGAACTTGTCGGAACACTTGAAGGTATGTTTGGACTCTTACGCTATGTGAGACTTCTCCTGAGATTGTAACTCTCATGAAATTGACATGCACATCAAGCCTGTGTGATCGACGTTCAGTTTCCAACTGAGGTTTGCTGTAAAACACATACTAGATTTTGCATCTGAGAATGAAGGATTGTAGCATGTATCTTATTCATCATTGTGACATCAATTGTATTGGTGTTGATTATATCTGTATTCCTTGGGTTAAATAAAAATGTTAAAATGAGTTTCGTCTATTTGCGTTTCTTTTCTTTAATGTGTTTGCTCAAACGTCTCCATTTCTGGGCCGTGCATGGTGGCTCATGCCTGTAATCCGAGCACTTCGGGAGGCTCAGGCGGGTGCGTCCCGAGGGCAGGAGATCGAGACCGTCCTGGCTAACACGGTGAAAGCCCGTCTCTACTAAAAACAAAAATAAATAGCAAAAAATTAGCTGGGCGTGGTGTCGGGCGCCCGTAGTCCCAGCTCTTTGGGAGGCTGAGGCAGGAGAATGGCATGACCCCAGGAGGCAGAGCTTGCAGTGAGCCGAGGTCACTCCACTGCACTCCAGCCTGGGCCACAGTGCGAGGTTCCGTCTCATCAAAAGAAGAACAAAAGTCTCCATTTCTGGCCGGGCACAGTAGCTCCCACCTGTAATCCCAGCACTTTGGGAGGCTGAGGCGGGTGGATCACTTGAGCCCAGGCGCTGGAGACCAGCCTGGGCAGCATGAGGAAACCCCATCTCTGGAAAAAATGCAAAAATTACACAGGTGTGGGATCTCCCCACTCCAGAGGCTGAGGTGGGAGGATGGCTTCAGTGCAGGAGGCAGAGGTTGCAGTGATCTGAGATCGTGCCATTGCACTCCAGCCTGAGTGACAGAGTGAGACCCGGTCTACAAATAATCCTAATAAAAAGTAAAGTAAAATAAAATAAAACTCCATTTCTGCCGCAAACTGTTTTATTTCTACTGGATACAAGGCACAGATGGTAGAGCCCAGAGTAAGTGGACAGAGATGAGCTTTCTCAAGGCAAAAGAGGATCCCCCACTCCACAGATGACAGCACACACACAAACACACAGTCACACTCTCACACAATCACAAGACACATTGAAGTATCCATTTACACCCCCACCACAGGTCATCTTCAGATTTCCCTGAGTGATTCTCAAATGCATGAGTCTGCACTTCTAACGAGTCTTTTAGGAATAGATCCCCAGAAGTGGTCTGTTTGGACAATTAAGGGGGAATCACAATTAGCAACTCTCTCCTAACACCTTGTATATTTGTATATTTCCCTTTACTTCCTTTTCTTTCTTTTCTATTTGGTTATTTCTTTATTATTTGAGACGAAATATCCACTGTACTCGGCATACTTCCCGTTTCTAGGAGTACAAACAAATTATGGACTGCTGGGTAACAATCCCCGAAAGAGTCCCTATAAAAGTCAATTCAATATTTTTTGCTACGGAAGCATTTATAAGACACGTCAAAAAAGAATCATTTCAGCCAGTGGATAAGGAGGCTATAGCAGAAAGTGAGAATCACTCTTACGCCATGTCTACTGGAATGGGTAGGAATGTGGCAGGGCTCTCCTCGCCCACCAGGAAGCACCAAGACTGGCCGATCAAATGGTCAACAAACAGCATTCTTTTTTTTTATTTTTTTAATTTTTTGAGATAGAATTTAGCTTTTGTTGCCCAGGCTGGAGTACAATGGCGCGATCTCGGCTCACCGCAACCTCTGCCTCCTAGGTTCAAGTGATTCTCCTGCCTCGGCCTCCCGAGTAGCTGGGATTAAAGGCATGTGCCTCTATGAAAGGCTGATTTGTCTTTTCAGTAGAGTCAGGATTTCTCCATGTTGGTCAGGCTGATCTCCACCTCCCGACTACAGGTGATTGACCCGCCTTGGCCAGCCATTGTGCTGGGATTACAGGCATCAGAAACCATTCCCAACCTGAACTGTATTCTTTACTGCTGTATTTATTAATTCACTAACATGCGTATTCTAACATTGCAAACTAGGCCATCCAACACAACTATTCATGAAGACATAGTTAAGGGAAGAATGTACTCCAACTGATTGGGAACATTAACATTGCTTTCCACACTTTTTTTTTTCTTTAAGAACACACATTTGTTTATCAGAGTTCTGGAGGCCGGAAGTCCACGATGAGGGTGCCAGCATGATCGGGGTCTGGTGAGGACCCTCCTCCAGGTTGGAGACTGTCATATCCTCCCTGTCTCCCCACATGGAAGGTGCCGGCGAGCTCTCTTCCGTCACTTTCAGAAGGGCACTAATCCAATTTACGAGGGTTCCACTTGCATAATCTCATCATCTCCCAAGGGCCCCACCTCCTGATACCTTCACATTGGAGGTTTGAGGGTTAGAATTTAAGCCTAAAGGAAAAAGCATTTTAGTTTTGAGAGAGAGTCTTGCTCTGTTGCCGAGGCTGAAGTTCAGTGGCACGATCAAGGCTCCCTGTAGCCTTGCCATCCCGGGCGCAAGCGATCCTAACACTTCAGCCTCCTAAGTAGCTGAGACTACAGGCACCTACCACCACACTTGGCTCATTTTTACATTTTTGTAGAGACGAGGGTCTCGCTATGCTGTCCCGGCTTGTCTCGAACTCCTGGGCTCAAGCGAGCCTCCTGCCTCTGCCTCCCAAAGCACTGGGATTACAGGCATGAGCCACCACTCCCAGACCAAGATATTCATACAGGAAATATGAACTCCTATCTCAGATTCCATATCTAATAATGATTGCTGGCAGTAAGGATGCTCACAAGTTACAAGGGTAATGATAATGGAATCGCCACGATCTTGGTGATGCAGCATCTCAAACTCATGCCTTCTTCAATTCTGATCACAGAGATGAAGAGCACATGAAACTCTTACACATTTTCTTTCAAGATTTCGCCTAGAAGTGATACATCTAGTCTCCTTGATTTGAGAATGATTGTTTTTAAAATCGAGGAGATGAGTCCAACACGGTCCTCTGTGTCCCCAGAGTGAGATGAGAACTGTATAAGTGTCTGAGGCAGTTATTGAATTATTCTTCTATTCACCAATGTTTCTTTTACACACAAGAAGGAAGGACGGAGGGAAGAGGGGAAGGGGAAGGGAAGAAGGCAGGCAGGAAGGAAAGAGGGAAGGGAGGGAGGAGGGATGGAAAGAGGGAGGTAGGGAGGGAGTGAGGGGGCGGTGGATGGGGGTAAGATCGAGGGAGGGAGAAAGCAAAAAATGTCTGAAAGAAAGAAAGAAAGAGAGAAAATATCTCCAAAACCCACAATGAGTCAACAGCAATGAACATTCTCAAGAGAAAGAAGGGTCTCCACCCCAGGAACCGCCACTTCATCCTGACTTCACACACACACACACAAACACGCACACACACACACACACACACGCTTTCATAGGCACATCCACAAATCCAATCAAAGGTTCCTTCGTGTCATCCTGAAATTCTCAGCAGCGTTTGTCAAATGCCCTAAGATTGAACTTCTGAAGCACCTTCTTATTTGGGTAGGAAGAAAGAAGCCAACATGTTTAGGAAACATGGCAGGAATTCAAGCAGAGACGCTCAGAGAAGCTTGTGAATTTCCTTCTGCTTCTGCTCCTTTGACACTTCATTTCATGTACATAACATTCCCCAGGATAGCCACCGTGAAAATTAACATATTTTTATTGCATGAAAATATAAAAGGCACACATGAAAAACCATTTCAGCGATGGATGAATTGGGTATGACAGAAAGTGTCTATCATTATTAGGCAAGACCTGGAGGATGGGAGGGGACAGGAAACAGGTTGGCTGTTAATGGGATTAGGCAGGTTCTGTTGATCGGTCATCTATCGGTTGAGTTACACCCTAGTCCTCCATGAGGGCCCCTCCCGTTGTCATACCAGGAACAGCCAATCAAATCAGTTCCTGCTGACAAATCCCCTGGCTCCACCCCCTGCTGACAGTGTACAAGATTCCCCCAAGAGCTCAGTTGTCAGAGCCTCATCCACCTGCCGCTGGCCACAGCCCCGTCGCTACACAACCCAAGCCTTGGGGAGCAGCTTTGGGGCTGACACCACTCTCTCCAAGGAACTAAAGGATTCGGGAGCCAAGAAGAAATCTTTGCAGGAGACAGACAAACACTGGCAGTGGCTGACTTGGAGAACCCTGGAAATTTTCACCATGAAAGGTTCCCGGCGCCCAAGAAGCCCCAGTGATTCCTGCACCGAATCCAAGAGCGACCACGCAGGAGAGAGCGGGTGAGCTTTGCTATGTGCTGGGGACGCCTGCGGGGTGACCTGCCTGTGGGATGTGTGGGTGTGTGTTGGAGAGAGGGGAAGGGAAAAGGGATGCATGAACCTGCCATGAGATTGGATGTTTTGAATTTGGGGCCAGAGGGAAGTGAGGTGCCCGTAAGTCATCACAGGGTGCTGGGAAGGCTTCTACATCCCAACCACACACATATCTCAGGGCAGCCCCACTTTCAATCCACCCAACCAGCTCCACAGGGAATGGGCTCTGTGTTCTGCAAGAAGGGAGATTGTAGGACATGATGTGAGAGTTTCAAGATCTACTAGGAAAAATAAAAGAGTTTCCTCCTTTTTTAATTGTTCATTTTTCTATTTGTCTTATTTACTGATTTATTTTATGGAGACAGCGTCTCACTCCGATGGTCCACACGTGAGTGCAGTGGCGTGATTTTAGCTGACTGTGGGCTCCACCTCTGAGTCGCAGGTGATCCTCCCACCTGAGCCTCCTGAGTAGGTGAGACCACAGGCATGCACCACAATGACCCACTGATGTTTTTTATTTTGAGTGGAGACTAGCTTTCCCCATGTTGCCCAGGCTGCTCTCAAACTCCTGGACTCAAGCAATCCTCCGACCTTGGCCTCCCAAAGTGCTGGGATTACAGGCGCATGCCATCATGCCCGACAAATTCCTTCCTTTTCTCCTGCTGTTATTCGAATCCTAAGACCCCATTCCGTTGTTACCTGTCTACACAGAGGTGCCACCTTTCCGGGATCTCAACATCTTTCTCCAGCTCCTCACACCCAAGGAGAGTTTTCCAACTCTGATCTGCATGAACTCCTGAAAGGGTAAACTGCTCCCTGTGGGCACCGACCCTCCTTCCCTGCCTTTTCTTCACCCAGGGAAGCTCAGGTAGATGGGGTGAGAACAAGAACAGCTGGGAGTTAGGATAGATTGGGAGCAGGTCTCACAGGAAGTGGATGACGAGTCTGTGACCTTGAATGAAAGGCAGGGAAGTGGAGTGAATTGGTGGGGATTCAGGGAATTGGACGTTAGGGAACTGCCCGAAATCTGACTGTGTCTCTCTGTCCTACAGCTCCAGCGGCACGCCATCAAATGCCCCAAAACGCCAGAAAGTGGAGGAGCTGGGTCCTCATCCAGGTGAGGCATCTTCTCTTTTTCATCCCGAGTCCCCTGCTACCAAGCCAGGGTCCCATCACGTCATGAGACGAGCAGCTGTGCTGTCCAGAGTGTCGGGAGCTTCCTCCTGCAGCTCCGTGGCTGGGTGTCCTGTACCTGGCTTCTTCTGTATTTGGTCTTTCTCACGGTGGCACCTTGAACCCTCAAGGGCATCCTGCATGACAAGGGCTTTCACCTGCACACTCTGCTCTCTCCACAGGTGCAGAACCAGCTCCGGTACAGCCAGCTCCCCACCACCCTGCACAGCTGCCCCTGGAGCTGCCCCAGGTAAGGTCACACCACCTAGGTGGGCGTGGGTGAGACAGGTCTGCCTGAGCTCCAGGCCCTAGGGGACTTCCAGGAAATCACCGTCCCAAGGGGCGTCAATACAGGTGCAAATTCTGGGTGTCCCTGCGGGGTTTCATTTATGCCTGGGGAAGTTACTGGCAGCTCCCCGCCTTGCTCTCTCCCTGTTTGAGCCACCCTCAGAGGACAATGACTGACCCACGGCTTTTCTCCCCCAGGGCCCACGGCTTCCCCAGAGGAAGGTGATCATCGCGGTCTTGGAACCAGGAATGGTCCTGCACCTGCGCCTGGGGCAGGAGTTCCTGGGGCTGGACCCACAGGGAGCCCTGCGACTCAGCCTCCTCAATGTGCAGCTCCTGGTGGTCCCTGAGCAAGTCTTGATGTCCTTGAAGGATCTCTTGTACCCTGCCCATGCCCGCTGGCTCCTGCTCACTAGTACAGAGACTGTCTGGGAGATTGACATTGAAAATGGATCTGTGAGAGCCCAGAGAGCAGAGAATGTGTGTGTGGCGCCTTCAGTAAAAGAGGGTGAGGCTCCCCAAGGCTTCCTGCCCCTGATGGGACCCCCAGCAAACCTTGTGCATGGAGTCAGCCCTTCTTCCTGGCGTGTCCTCTACCTCAAACCTGACTACAGAGCGGCCGTCCACCAGGGCTCATCCCAAATGCCCAAGCCTAGTCCCTGGAGACAGGCTCTGCCTGAAGAATTCCACTTGGATCTCCATGGCCTGGAGCCCCTGCCCACCTCTGCCCTCAGACCTCTACCTCCCTCACCCGGTCCGGAGCCCAGAATTTGCCACAACTTTCTATGGAGGCCAACGTGCAAGGCCCGAAGACGTCTCTTCTAAGGCTCATGGGCCATGAACCCTCAGGCACCAGACGGGAATCAGAGACGCTCTATTCAGAATGAAGCACACCTGCTTTTTCATGCTGTCTCCCCGCACAGATGTCTCGGCATCTCGGAGGAGAGAGATGCTGCGCAAGCTGGAGGGGTGGAGAAATGCTCCGTCCTCTCACCTGAACCTTTGCTCTGCCTCAGATGCTCTTGATTTGTATCAAAGAGCAACCTTGAGATTGGGGCACAAAATATTTGCAAATCTCATATACGTGCAAGGGCTGCTCATACTCAGAATACACAGAGTTGTCAAAACTCCAATGGAACAAACCAATGATTCTGTTCCAAACGCAGCAAGAGACTTGAGCAGACATTTCCTCAGAGGGGATGTAAAGAACCACTTCCAAAAGCGTTCACTGTCCCTCCCCTGGGGAAATGCACGTCAAATACACCTTCAACAACAACCAAGAAGCTCTCCCAGAAGCCACCGTGACAATCACTCACCATCCCAAGGGCTGCGGAGCATGTGGAGAAGCTGGAACGCTCTGACAGTGCTGCTTGGAATCCAACTGGGACAACCCCCAGGGAGAAAGAGTTTCATTGATTCATAATCAATGCAATAGGCACTTAGCATTGGAACCATCTTTCCCACCCTGAGATAGTTGTTCTAAAGGAATTAGAACTCACGTGGACAAGGCTGAGGGCAGAGGCTTCTAGAGCCTGTCCTCGCAAACGCCAAAAGTTGGAAGGGACTTCAATGTCGTTCCACAGTGTCTAGAAAGAGGAACTGTGACCCATTCTTTCAATGGGATGCAGTTCAGCAATGAATAGGCTGGGATTGTTGTTGGTAAACTCAGTTCTAAGAATGAGTAGTGAAGAACTTGTCGGAACACTTGAAGGTATGTTTGGACTCTTACGCTATGTGAGACTTCTCCTGAGATTGTAACTCTCATGAAATTGACATGCACATCAAGCATGTGTGATCGACGTTCAGTTTCCAACTGAGGTTTGCTGTAAAACACATACTAGATTTTGCATCTGAGAATGAAGGATTGTAGCATGTATCTTATTCATCATTGTGACATCAATTGTATTGGTGTTGATTATATCTGTATTCCTTGGGTTAAATAAAAATGTTAAAATGAGTTTCGTCTATTTGCGTTTCTTTTCTTTAATGTGTTTGCTCAAACATCTCCATTTCTGGGCCGTGCATGGTGGCTCATGCCTGTAATCCGAGCACTTCGGGAGGCTCAGGCGGGTGCGTCCCGAGGGCAGGAGATCGAGACCGTCCTGGCTAACACGGTGAAAGCCCGTCTCTACTAAAAACAAAAATAAATAGCAAAAAATTAGCTGGGCGTGGTGTCGGGCGCCCGTAGTCCCAGCTCTTTGGGAGGCTGAGGCAGGAGAATGGCATGACCCCAGGAGGCAGAGCTTGCAGTGAGCCGAGGTCACTCCACTGCACTCCAGCCTGGGCCACAGTGCGAGGTTCCGTCTCATCAAAAGAAGAACAAAAGTCTCCATTTCTGGCCGGGCACAGTAGCTCCCACCTGTAATCCCAGCACTTTGGGAGGCTGAGGCGGGTGGATCACTTGAGCCCAGGCGCTGGAGACCAGCCTGGGCAGCATGAGGAAACCCCATCTCTGGAAAAAATGCAAAAATTACACAGGTGTGGGATCTCCCCACTCCAGAGGCTGAGGTGGGAGGATGGCTTCAGTGCAGGAGGCAGAGGTTGCAGTGATCTGAGATCGTGCCATTGCACTCCAGCCTGAGTGACAGAGTGAGACCCGGTCTACAAATAATCCTAATAAAAAGTAAAGTAAAATAAAATAAAACTCCATTTCTGCCGCAAACTGTTTTATTTCTACTGGATACAAGGCACAGATGGTAGAGCCCAGAGTAAGTGGACAGAGATGAGCTTTCTCAAGGCAAAAGAGGATCCCCCACTCCACAGATGACAGCACACACACAAACACACAGTCACACTCTCACACAATCACAAGACACATTGAAGTATCCATTTACACCCCCACCACAGGTCATCTTCAGATTTCCCTGAGTGATTCTCAAATGCATGAGTCTGCACTTCTAACGAGTCTTTTAGGAATAGATCCCCAGAAGTGGTCTGTTTGGACAATTAAGGGGGAATCACAATTAGCAACTCTCTCCTAACACCTTGTATATTTGTATATTTCCCTTTACTTCCTTTTCTTTCTTTTCTATTTGGTTATTTCTTTATTATTTGAGACGAAATATCCACTGTACTCGGCATACTTCCCGTTTCTAGGAGTACAAACAAATTATGGACTGCTGGGTAACAATCCCCGAAAGAGTCCCTATAAAAGTCAATTCAATATTTTTTGCTACGGAAGCATTTATAAGACACGTCAAAAAAGAATCATTTCAGCCAGTGGATAAGGAGGCTATAGCAGAAAGTGAGAATCACTCTTACGCCATGTCTACTGGAATGGGTAGGAATGTGGCAGGGCTCTCCTCGCCCACCAGGAAGCACCAAGACTGGCCGATCAAATGGTCAACAAACAGCATTCTTTTTTTTTATTTTTTTAATTTTTTGAGATAGAATTTAGCTTTTGTTGCCCAGGCTGGAGTACAATGGCGCGATCTCGGCTCACCGCAACCTCTGCCTCCTAGGTTCAAGTGATTCTCCTGCCTCGGCCTCCCGAGTAGCTGGGATTAAAGGCATGTGCCTCTATGAAAGGCTGATTTGTCTTTTCAGTAGAGTCAGGATTTCTCCATGTTGGTCAGGCTGATCTCCACCTCCCGACTACAGGTGATTGACCCGCCTTGGCCAGCCATTGTGCTGGGATTACAGGCATCAGAAACCATTCCCAACCTGAACTGTATTCTTTACTGCTGTATTTATTAATTCACTAACATGCGTATTCTAACATTGCAAACTAGGCCATCCAACACAACTATTCATGAAGACATAGTTAAGGGAAGAATGTACTCCAACTGATTGGGAACATTAACATTGCTTTCCACACTTTTTTTTTTCTTTAAGAACACACATTTGTTTATCAGAGTTCTGGAGGCCGGAAGTCCACGATGAGGGTGCCAGCATGATCGGGGTCTGGTGAGGACCCTCCTCCAGGTTGGAGACTGTCATATCCTCCCTGTCTCCCCACATGGAAGGTGCCGGCGAGCTCTCTTCCGTCACTTTCAGAAGGGCACTAATCCAATTTACGAGGGTTCCACTTGCATAATCTCATCATCTCCCAAGGGCCCCACCTCCTGATACCTTCACATTGGAGGTTTGAGGGTTAGAATTTAAGCCTAAAGGAAAAAGCATTTTAGTTTTGAGAGAGAGTCTTGCTCTGTTGCCGAGGCTGAAGTTCAGTGGCACGATCAAGGCTCCCTGTAGCCTTGCCATCCCGGGCGCAAGCGATCCTAACACTTCAGCCTCCTAAGTAGCTGAGACTACAGGCACCTACCACCACACTTGGCTCATTTTTACATTTTTGTAGAGACGAGGGTCTCGCTATGCTGTCCCGGCTTGTCTCGAACTCCTGGGCTCAAGCGAGCCTCCTGCCTCTGCCTCCCAAAGCACTGGGATTACAGGCATGAGCCACCACTCCCAGACCAAGATATTCATACAGGAAATATGAACTCCTATCTCAGATTCCATATCTAATAATGATTGCTGGCAGTAAGGATGCTCTCAAGTTACAAGGGTAATGATAATGGAATCGCCACGATCTTGGTGATGCAGCATCTCAAACTCATGCCTTCTTCAATTCTGATCACAGAGATGAAGAGCACATGAAACTCTTACACATTTTCTTTCAAGATTTCGCCTAGAAGTGATACATCTAGTCTCCTTGATTTGAGAATGATTGTTTTTAAAATCGAGGAGATGAGTCCAACACGGTCCTCTGTGTCCCCAGAGTGAGATGAGAACTGTATAAGTGTCTGAGGCAGTTATTGAATTATTCTTCTATTCACCAATGTTTCTTTTACACACAAGAAGGAAGGACGGAGGGAAGAGGGGAAGGGGAAGGGAAGAAGGCAGGCAGGAAGGAAAGAGGGAAGGGAGGGAGGAGGGATGGAAAGAGGGAGGGAGGGAGGGAGTGAGGGGGCAGTGGATGGGGGTAAGATCGAGGGAGGGAGAAAGCAAAAAATGTCTGAAAGAAAGAAAGAAAGAGAGAAAATATCTCCAAAACCCACAATGAGTCAACAGCAATGAACATTCTCAAGAGAAAGAAGGGTCTCCACCCCAGGAACCGCCACTTCATCCTGACTTCACACACACACACACAAACACGCACACACACACACACACACACACACACACACGCTTTCATAGGCACATCCACAAATCCAATCAAAGGTTCCTTCGTGTCATCCTGAAATTCTCAGCAGCGTTTGTCAAATGCCCTAAGATTGAACTTCTGAAGCACCTTCTTATTTGGGTAGGAAGAAAGAAGCCAACATGTTTAGGAAACATGGCAGGAATTCAAGCAGAGACGCTCAGAGAAGCTTGTGAATTTCCTTCTGCTTCTGCTCCTTTGACACTTCATTTCATGTACATAACATTCCCCAGGATAGCCACCGTGAAAATTAACATATTTTTATTGCATGAAAATATAAAAGGCACACATGAAAAACCATTTCAGCGATGGATGAATTGGGTATGACAGAAAGTGTCTATCATTATTAGGCAAGACCTAGAGGATGGGAGGGGACAGGAAACAGGTTGGCTGTTAATGGGATTAGGCAGGTTCTGTTGATCGGTCATCTATCGGTTGAGTTACACCCTAGTCCTCCATGAGGGCCCCTCCCGTTGTCATACCAGGAACAGCCAATCACATCAGTTCCTGCTGACAAATCCCCTGGCTCCACCCCCTGCTGACAGTGTACAAGATTCCCCCAAGAGCTCAGTTGTCAGAGCCTCATCCACCTGCCGCTGGCCACAGCCCCGTCGCTACACAACCCAAGCCTTGGGGAGCAGCTTTGGGGCTGACACCACTCTCTCCAAGGAACTAAAGGATTCGGGAGCCAAGAAGAAATCTTTGCAGGAGACAGACAAACACTGGCAGTGGCTGACTTGGAGAACCCTGGAAATTTTCACCATGAAAGGGTCCCGGCGCCCAAGAAGCCCCAGTGATTCCTGCACCGAATCCAAGAGCGACCACGCAGGAGAGAGCGGGTGAGCTTTGCTATGTGCTGGGGACGCCTGCGGGGTGACCTGCCTGTGGGATGTGTGGGTGTGTGTTGGAGAGAGGGGAAGGGAAAAGGGATGCATGAACCTGCCATGAGATTGGATGTTTTGAATTTGGGGCCAGAGGGAAGTGAGGTGCCCGTAAGTCATCACAGGGTGCTGGGAAGGCTTCTACATCCCAACCACACACATATCTCAGGGCAGCCCCACTTTCAATCCACCCAACCAGCTCCACAGGGAATGGGCTCTGTGTGCTGCAAGAAGGGAGATTGTAGGACATGATGTGAGAGTTTCAAGATCTACTAGGAAAAATAAAAGAGTTTCCTCCTTTTTTAATTGTTCATTTTTCTATTTGTCTTATTTACTGATTTATTTTATGGAGACAGCGTCTCACTCCGATGGTCCACACGTGAGTGCAGTGGCGTGATTTTAGCTGACTGTGGGCTCCACCTCTGAGTCGCAGGTGATCCTCCCACCTGAGCCTCCTGAGTAGGTGAGACCACAGGCATGCACCACAATGACCCACTGATGTTTTTTATTTTGAGTGGAGACTAGCTTTCCCCATGTTGCCCAGGCTGCTCTCAAACTCCTGGACTCAAGCAATCCTCCGACCTTGGCCTCCCAAAGTGCTGGGATTACAGGCGCATGCCATCATGCCCGACAAATTCCTTCCTTTTCTCCTGCTGTTATTCGAATCCTAAGACCCCATTCCGTTGTTACCTGTCTACACAGAGGTGCCACCTTTCCGGGATCTCAACATCTTTCTCCAGCTCCTCACACCCAAGGAGAGTTTTCCAACTCTGATCTGCATGAACTCCTGAAAGGGTAAACTGCTCCCTGTGGGCACCGACCCTCCTTCCCTGCCTTTTCTTCACCCAGGGAAGCTCAGGTAGATGGGGTGAGAACAAGAACAGCTGGGAGTTAGGATAGATTGGGAGCAGGTCTCACAGGAAGTGGATGACGAGTCTGTGACCTTGAATGAAAGGCAGGGAAGTGGAGTGAATTGGTGGGGATTCAGGGAATTGGACGTTAGGGAACTGCCCGAAATCTGACTGTGTCTCTCTGTCCTACAGCTCCAGCGGCACGCCATCAAATGCCCCAAAACGCCAGAAAGTGGAGGAGCTGGGTCCTCATCCAGGTGAGGCATCTTCTCTTTTTCATCCCGAGTCCCCTGCTACCAAGCCAGGGTCCCATCACGTCATGAGACGAGCAGCTGTGCTGTCCAGAGTGTCGGGAGCTTCCTCCTGCAGCTCCGTGGCTGGGTGTCCTGTACCTGGCTTCTTCTGTATTTGGTCTTTCTCACGGTGGCACCTTGAACCCTCAAGGGCATCCTGCATGACAAGGGCTTTCACCTGCACACTCTGCTCTCTCCACAGGTGCAGAACCAGCTCCGGTACAGCCAGCTCCCCACCACCCTGCACAGCTGCCCCTGGAGCTGCCCCAGGTAAGGTCACACCACCTAGGTGGGCGTGGGTGAGACAGGTCTGCCTGAGCTCCAGGCCCTAGGGGACTTCCAGGAAATCACCGTCCCAAGGGGCGTCAATACAGGTGCAAATTCTGGGTGTCCCTGCGGGGTTTCATTTATGCCTGGGGAAGTTACTGGCAGCTCCCCGCCTTGCTCTCTCCCTGTTTGAGCCACCCTCAGAGGACAATGACTGACCCACGGCTTTTCTCCCCCAGGGCCCACGGCTTCCCCAGAGGAAGGTGATCATCGCGGTCTTGGAACCAGGAATGGTCCTGCACCTGCGCCTGGGGCAGGAGTTCCTGGGGCTGGACCCACAGGGAGCCCTGCGACTCAGCCTCCTCAATGTGCAGCTCCTGGTGGTCCCTGAGCAAGTCTTGATGTCCTTGAAGGATCTCTTGTACCCTGCCCATGCCCGCTGGCTCCTGCTCACTAGTACAGAGACTGTCTGGGAGATTGACATTGAAAATGGATCTGTGAGAGCCCAGAGAGCAGAGAATGTGTGTGTGGCGCCTTCAGTAAAAGAGGGTGAGGCTCCCCAAGGCTTCCTGCCCCTGATGGGACCCCCAGCAAACCTTGTGCATGGAGTCAGCCCTTCTTCCTGGCGTGTCCTCTACCTCAAACCTGACTACAGAGCGGCCGTCCACCAGGGCTCATCCCAAATGCCCAAGCCTAGTCCCTGGAGACAGGCTCTGCCTGAAGAATTCCACTTGGATCTCCATGGCCTGGAGCCCCTGCCCACCTCTGCCCTCAGACCTCTACCTCCCTCACCCGGTCCGGAGCCCAGAATTTGCCACAACTTTCTATGGAGGCCAACGTGCAAGGCCCGAAGACGTCTCTTCTAAGGCTCATGGGCCATGAACCCTCAGGCACCAGACGGGAATCAGAGACGCTCTATTCAGAATGAAGCACACCTGCTTTTTCATGCTGTCTCCCCGCACAGATGTCTCGGCATCTCGGAGGAGAGAGATGCTGCGCAAGCTGGAGGGGTGGAGAAATGCTCCGTCCTCTCACCTGAACCTTTGCTCTGCCTCAGATGCTCTTGATTTGTGTCAAAGAGCAACCTTGAGATTGGGGCACAAAATATTTGCAAATCTCATATACGTGCAAGGGCTGCTCATACTCAGAATACACAGAGTTGTCAAAACTCCAATGGAACAAACCAATGATTCTGTTCCAAACGCAGCAAGAGACTTGAGCAGACATTTCCTCAGAGGGGATGTAAAGAACCACTTCCAAAAGCGTTCACTGTCCCTCCCCTGGGGAAATGCACGTCAAATACACCTTCAACAACAACCAAGAAGCTCTCCCAGAAGCCACCGTGACAATCACTCACCATCCCAAGGGCTGCGGAGCATGTGGAGAAGCTGGAACGCTCTGACAGTGCTGCTTGGAATCCAACTGGGACAACCCCCAGGGAGAAAGAGTTTCATTGATTCATAATCAATGCAATAGGCACTTAGCATTGGAACCATCTTTCCCACCCTGAGATAGTTGTTCTAAAGGAATTAGAACTCACGTGGACAAGGCTGAGGGCAGAGGCTTCTAGCACCTGTCCTCACAATCGCCAAAAGATGGAAGGGACTTCAATGTCGTTCCACAGTGTCTAGAAAGAGGAACTGTGACCCATTCTTTCAATGGGATGCAGTTCGGCAATGACTAGGCTGGGATTGTTGTTGGTAAATTCAGTTCTAAGAATGAGTAGTGAAGAACTTGTCGGAACACTTGAAGGTATGTTTGGACTCTTACGCTATGTGAGACTTCTCCTGAGATTGTAACTCTCATGAAATTGACATGCACATCAAGCATGTGTGATCGACGTTCAGTTTCCAACTGAGGTTTGCTGTAAAACACATACTAGATTTTGCATCTGAGAATGAAGGATTGTAGCATGTATCTTATTCATCATTGTGACATCAATTGTATTGGTGTTGATTATATCTGTATTCCTTGGGTTAAATAAAAATGTTAAAATGAGTTTCGTCTATTTGCGTTTCTTTTCTTTAATGTGTTTGCTCAAACGTCTCCATTTCTGGGCCGTGCATGGTGGCTCATGCCTGTAATCCGAGCACTTCGGGAGGCTCAGGCGGGTGCGTCCCGAGGGCAGGAGATCGAGACCGTCCTGGCTAACACGGTGAAAGCCCGTCTCTACTAAAAACAAAAATAAATAGCAAAAAATTAGCTGGGCGTGGTGTCGGGCGCCTGTAGTCCCAGCTCTTTGGGAGGCTGAGGCAGGAGAATGGCATGACCCCAGGAGGCAGAGCTTGCAGTGAGCCGAGGTCACTCCACTGCACTCCAGCCTGGGCCACAGTGCGAGGTTCCGTCTCATCAAAAGAAGAACAAAAATCTCCATTTCTGGCCGGGCACAGTAGCTCCCACCTGTAATCCCAGCACTTTGGGAGGCTGAGGCGGGTGGATCACTTGAGCCCAGGCGCTGGAGACCAGCCTGGGCAGCATGAGGAAACCCCATCTCTGGAAAAAATGCAAAAATTACACAGGTGTGGGATCTCCCCACTCCAGAGGCTGAGGTGGGAGGATGGCTTCAGTGCAGGAGGCAGAGGTTGCAGTGATCTGAGATCGTGCCATTGCACTCCAGCCTGAGTGACAGAGTGAGACCCGGTCTACAAATAATCCTAATAAAAAGTAAAGTAAAATAAAATAAAACTCCATTTCTGCCGCAAACTGTTTTATTTCTACTGGATACAAGGCACAGATGGTAGAGCCCAGAGTAAGTGGACAGAGATGAGCTTTCTCAAGGCAAAAGAGGATCCCCCACTCCACAGATGACAGCACACACACAAACACACAGTCACACTCTCACACAATCACAAGACACATTGAAGTATCCATTTACACCCCCACCACAGGTCATCTTCAGATTTCCCTGAGTGATTCTCAAATGCATGAGTCTGCACTTCTAACGAGTCTTTTAGGAATAGATCCCCAGAAGTGGTCTGTTTGGACAGTTAAGGGGGAATCACAATTAGCAACTCTCTCCTAACACCTTGTATATTTGTATATTTCCCTTTACTTCCTTTTCTTTCTTTTCTATTTGGTTATTTCTTTATTATTTGAGACGAAATATCCACTGTACTCGGCATACTTCCCGTTTCTAGGAGTACAAACAAATTATGGACTGCTGGGTAACAATCCCCGAAAGAGTCCCTATAAAAGTCAATTCAATATTTTTTGCTACGGAAGCATTTATAAGACACGTCAAAAAAGAATCATTTCAGCCAGTGGATAAGGAGGCTATAGCAGAAAGTGAGAATCACTCTTACGCCATGTCTACTGGAATGGGTAGGAATGTGGCAGGGCTCTCCTCGCCCACCAGGAAGCACCAAGACTGGCCGATCAAATGGTCAACAAACAGCATTCTTTTTTTTTATTTTTTTAATTTTTTGAGATAGAATTTAGCTTTTGTTGCCCAGGCTGGAGTACAATGGCGCGATCTCGGCTCACCGCAACCTCTGCCTCCTAGGTTCAAGTGATTCTCCTACCTCGGCCTCCCGAGTAGCTGGGATTAAAGGCATGTGCCTCTATGAAAGGCTGATTTGTCTTTTGAGTAGAGTCAGGATTTCTCCATGTTGGTCAGGCTGATCTCCACCTCCCGACTACAGGTGATTGACCCGCCTTGGCCAGCCATTGTGCTGGGATTACAGGCATCAGAAACCATTCCCAACCTGAACTGTATTCTTTACTGCTGTATTTATTAATTCACTAACATGCGTATTCTAACATTGCAAACTAGGCCATCCAACACAACTATTCATGAAGACATAGTTAAGGGAAGAATGTACTCCAACTGATTGGGAACATTAACATTGCTTTCCACACTTTTTTTTTCTTTAAGAACACACATTTGTTTATCAGAGTTCTGGAGGCCGGAAGTCCACGATGAGGGTGCCAGCATGATCGGGGTCTGGTGAGGACCCTCCTCCAGGTTGGAGACTGTCATATCCTCCCTGTCTCCCCACATGGAAGGTGCCGGCGAGCTCTCTTCCATCACTTTCAGAAGGGCACTAATCCAATTTACGAGGGTTCCACTTGCATAATCTCATCATCTCCCAAGGGCCCCACCTCCTGATACCTTCACATTGGAGGTTTGAGGGTTAGAATTTAAGCCTAAAGGAAAAAGCATTTTATTTTTGAGAGAGAGTCTTGCTCTGTTGCCGAGGCTGAAGTTCAGTGGCACGATCAAGGCTCCCTGTAGCCTTGCCATCCCGGGCGCAAGCGATCCTAACACTTCAGCCTCCTAAGTAGCTGAGACTACAGGCACCTACCACCACACTTGGCTCATTTTTACATTTTTGTAGAGACGAGGGTCTCGCTATGCTGTCCCGGCTTGTCTCGAACTCCTGGGCTCAAGCGAGCCTCCTGCCTCTGCCTCCCAAAGCACTGGGATTACAGGCATGAGCCACCACTCCCAGACCAAGATATTCATACAGGAAATATGAACTCCTATCTCAGATTCCATATCTAATAATGATTGCTGGCAGTAAGGATGCTCACAAGTTACAAGGGTAATGATAATGGAATCGCCACGATCTTGGTGATGCAGCATCTCAAACTCATGCCTTCTTCAATTCTGATCACAGAGATGAAGAGCACATGAAACTCTTACACATTTTCTTTCAAGATTTCGCCTAGAAGTGATACATCTAGTCTCCTTGATTTGAGAATGATTGTTTTTAAAATCGAGGAGATGAGTCCAACACGGTCCTCTGTGTCCCCAGAGTGAGATGAGAACTGTATAAGTGTCTGAGGCAGTTATTGAATTATTCTTCTATTCACCAATGTTTCTTTTACACACAAGAAGGAAGGACGGAGGGAAGAGGGGAAGGGGAAGGGAAGAAGGCAGGCAGGAAGGAAAGAGGGAAGGGAGGGAGGAGGGATGGAAAGAGGGAGGGAGGGAGGGAGTGAGGGGGCAGTGGATGGGGGTAAGATCGAGGGAGGGAGAAAGCAAAAAATGTCTGAAAGAAAGAAAGAAAGAGAGAAAATATCTCCAAAACCCACAATGAGTCAACAGCAATGAACATTCTCAAGAGAAAGAAGGGTCTCCACCCCAGGAACCGCCACTTCATCCTGACTTCACACACACACACACAAACACGCACACACACACACACACACACACACACACACGCTTTCATAGGCACATCCACAAATCCAATCAAAGGTTCCTTCGTGTCATCCTGAAATTCTCAGCAGCGTTTGTCAAATGCCCTAAGATTGAACTTCTGAAGCACCTTCTTATTTGGGTAGGAAGAAAGAAGCCAACATGTTTAGGAAACATGGCAGGAATTCAAGCAGAGACGCTCAGAGAAGCTTGTGAATTTCCTTCTGCTTCTGCTCCTTTGACACTTCATTTCATGTACATAACATTCCCCAGGATAGCCACCGTGAAAATTAACATATTTTTATTGCATGAAAATATAAAAGGCACACATGAAAAACCATTTCAGCGATGGATGAATTGGGTATGACAGAAAGTGTCTATCATTATTAGGCAAGACCTAGAGGATGGGAGGGGACAGGAAACAGGTTGGCTGTTAATGGGATTAGGCAGGTTCTGTTGATCGGTCATCTATCGGTTGAGTTACACCCTAGTCCTCCATGAGGGCCCCTCCCGTTGTCATACCAGGAACAGCCAATCACATCAGTTCCTGCTGACAAATCCCCTGGCTCCACCCCCTGCTGACAGTGTACAAGATTCCCCCAAGAGCTCAGTTGTCAGAGCCTCATCCACCTGCCGCTGGCCACAGCCCCGTCGCTACACAACCCAAGCCTTGGGGAGCAGCTTTGGGGCTGACACCACTCTCTCCAAGGAACTAAAGGATTCGGGAGCCAAGAAGAAATCTTTGCAGGAGACAGACAAACACTGGCAGTGGCTGACTTGGAGAACCCTGGAAATTTTCACCATGAAAGGGTCCCGGCGCCCAAGAAGCCCCAGTGATTCCTGCACCGAATCCAAGAGCGACCACGCAGGAGAGAGCGGGTGAGCTTTGCTATGTGCTGGGGACGCCTGCGGGGTGACCTGCCTGTGGGATGTGTGGGTGTGTGTTGGAGAGAGGGGAAGGGAAAAGGGATGCATGAACCTGCCATGAGATTGGATGTTTTGAATTTGGGGCCAGAGGGAAGTGAGGTGCCCGTAAGTCATCACAGGGTGCTGGGAAGGCTTCTACATCCCAACCACACACATATCTCAGGGCAGCCCCACTTTCAATCCACCCAACCAGCTCCACAGGGAATGGGCTCTGTGTGCTGCAAGAAGGGAGATTGTAGGACATGATGTGAGAGTTTCAAGATCTACTAGGAAAAATAAAAGAGTTTCCTCCTTTTTTAATTGTTCATTTTTCTATTTGTCTTATTTACTGATTTATTTTATGGAGACAGCGTCTCACTCCGATGGTCCACACGTGAGTGCAGTGGCGTGATTTTAGCTGACTGTGGGCTCCACCTCTGAGTCGCAGGTGATCCTCCCACCTGAGCCTCCTGAGTAGGTGAGACCACAGGCATGCACCACAATGACCCACTGATGTTTTTTATTTTGAGTGGAGACTAGCTTTCCCCATGTTGCCCAGGCTGCTCTCAAACTCCTGGACTCAAGCAATCCTCCGACCTTGGCCTCCCAAAGTGCTGGGATTACAGGCGCATGCCATCATGCCCGACAAATTCCTTCCTTTTCTCCTGCTGTTATTCGAATCCTAAGACCCCATTCCGTTGTTACCTGTCTACACAGAGGTGCCACCTTTCCGGGATCTCAACATCTTTCTCCAGCTCCTCACACCCAAGGAGAGTTTTCCAACTCTGATCTGCATGAACTCCTGAAAGGGTAAACTGCTCCCTGTGGGCACCGACCCTCCTTCCCTGCCTTTTCTTCACCCAGGGAAGCTCAGGTAGATGGGGTGAGAACAAGAACAGCTGGGAGTTAGGATAGATTGGGAGCAGGTCTCACAGGAAGTGGATGACGAGTCTGTGACCTTGAATGAAAGGCAGGGAAGTGGAGTGAATTGGTGGGGATTCAGGGAATTGGACGTTAGGGAACTGCCCGAAATCTGACTGTGTCTCTCTGTCCTACAGCTCCAGCGGCACGCCATCAAATGCCCCAAAACGCCAGAAAGTGGAGGAGCTGGGTCCTCATCCAGGTGAGGCATCTTCTCTTTTTCATCCCGAGTCCCCTGCTACCAAGCCAGGGTCCCATCACGTCATGAGACGAGCAGCTGTGCTGTCCAGAGTGTCGGGAGCTTCCTCCTGCAGCTCCGTGGCTGGGTGTCCTGTACCTGGCTTCTTCTGTATTTGGTCTTTCTCACGGTGGCACCTTGAACCCTCAAGGGCATCCTGCATGACAAGGGCTTTCACCTGCACACTCTGCTCTCTCCACAGGTGCAGAACCAGCTCCGGTACAGCCAGCTCCCCACCACCCTGCACAGCTGCCCCTGGAGCTGCCCCAGGTAAGGTCACACCACCTAGGTGGGCGTGGGTGAGACAGGTCTGCCTGAGCTCCAGGCCCTAGGGGACTTCCAGGAAATCACCGTCCCAAGGGGCGTCAATACAGGTGCAAATTCTGGGTGTCCCTGCGGGGTTTCATTTATGCCTGGGGAAGTTACTGGCAGCTCCCCGCCTTGCTCTCTCCCTGTTTGAGCCACCCTCAGAGGACAATGACTGACCCACGGCTTTTCTCCCCCAGGGCCCACGGCTTCCCCAGAGGAAGGTGATCATCGCGGTCTTGGAACCAGGAATGGTCCTGCACCTGCGCCTGGGGCAGGAGTTCCTGGGGCTGGACCCACAGGGAGCCCTGCGACTCAGCCTCCTCAATGTGCAGCTCCTGGTGGTCCCTGAGCAAGTCTTGATGTCCTTGAAGGATCTCTTGTACCCTGCCCATGCCCGCTGGCTCCTGCTCACTAGTACAGAGACTGTCTGGGAGATTGACATTGAAAATGGATCTGTGAGAGCCCAGAGAGCAGAGAATGTGTGTGTGGCGCCTTCAGTAAAAGAGGGTGAGGCTCCCCAAGGCTTCCTGCCCCTGATGGGACCCCCAGCAAACCTTGTGCATGGAGTCAGCCCTTCTTCCTGGCGTGTCCTCTACCTCAAACCTGACTACAGAGCGGCCGTCCACCAGGGCTCATCCCAAATGCCCAAGCCTAGTCCCTGGAGACAGGCTCTGCCTGAAGAATTCCACTTGGATCTCCATGGCCTGGAGCCCCTGCCCACCTCTGCCCTCAGACCTCTACCTCCCTCACCCGGTCCGGAGCCCAGAATTTGCCACAACTTTCTATGGAGGCCAACGTGCAAGGCCCGAAGACGTCTCTTCTAAGGCTCATGGGCCATGAACCCTCAGGCACCAGACGGGAATCAGAGACGCTCTATTCAGAATGAAGCACACCTGCTTTTTCATGCTGTCTCCCCGCACAGATGTCTCGGCATCTCGGAGGAGAGAGATGCTGCGCAAGCTGGAGGGGTGGAGAAATGCTCCGTCCTCTCACCTGAACCTTTGCTCTGCCTCAGATGCTCTTGATTTGTATCAAAGAGCAACCTTGAGATTGGGGCACAAAATATTTGCAAATCTCATATACGTGCAAGGGCTGCTCATACTCAGAATACACAGAGTTGTCAAAACTCCAATGGAACAAACCAATGATTCTGTTCCAAACGCAGCAAGAGACTTGAGCAGACATTTCCTCAGAGGGGATGTAAAGAACCACTTCCAAAAGCGTTCACTGTCCCTCCCCTGGGGAAATGCACGTCAAATACACCTTCAACAACAACCAAGAAGCTCTCCCAGAAGCCACCGTGACAATCACTCACCATCCCAAGGGCTGCGGAGCATGTGGAGAAGCTGGAACGCTCTGACAGTGCTGCTTGGAATCCAACTGGGACAACCCCCAGGGAGAAAGAGTTTCATTGATTCATAATCAATGCAATAGGCACTTAGCATTGGAACCATCTTTCCCACCCTGAGATAGTTGTTCTAAAGGAATTAGAACTCACGTGGACAAGGCTGAGGGCAGAGGCTTCTAGCACCTGTCCTCACAATCGCCAAAAGATGGAAGGGACTTCAATGTCGTTCCACAGTGTCTAGAAAGAGGAACTGTGACCCATTCTTTCAATGGGATGCAGTTCGGCAATGAATAGGCTGGGATTGTTGTTGGTAAATTCAGTTCTAAGAATGAGTAGTGAAGAACTTGTCGGAACACTTGAAGGTATGTTTGGACTCTTACGCTATGTGAGACTTCTCCTGAGATTGTAACTCTCATGAAATTGACATGCACATCAAGCATGTGTGATCGACGTTCAGTTTCCAACTGAGGTTTGCTGTAAAACACATACTAGATTTTGCATCTGAGAATGAAGGATTGTAGCATGTATCTTATTCATCATTGTGACATCAATTGTATTGGTGTTGATTATATCTGTATTCCTTGGGTTAAATAAAAATGTTAAAATGAGTTTCGTCTATTTGCGTTTCTTTTCTTTAATGTGTTTGCTCAAACGTCTCCATTTCTGGGCCGTGCATGGTGGCTCATGCCTGTAATCCGAGCACTTCGGGAGGCTCAGGCGGGTGCGTCCCGAGGGCAGGAGATCGAGACCGTCCTGGCTAACACGGTGAAAGCCCGTCTCTACTAAAAACAAAAATAAATAGCAAAAAATTAGCTGGGCGTGGTGTCGGGCGCCTGTAGTCCCAGCTCTTTGGGAGGCTGAGGCAGGAGAATGGCATGACCCCAGGAGGCAGAGCTTGCAGTGAGCCGAGGTCACTCCACTGCACTCCAGCCTGGGCCACAGTGCGAGGTTCCGTCTCATCAAAAGAAGAACAAAAGTCTCCATTTCTGGCCGGGCACAGTAGCTCCCACCTGTAATCCCAGCACTTTGGGAGGCTGAGGCGGGTGGATCACTTGAGCCCAGGCGCTGGAGACCAGCCTGGGCAGCATGAGGAAACCCCATCTCTGGAAAAAATGCAAAAATTACACAGGTGTGGGATCTCCCCACTCCAGAGGCTGAGGTGGGAGGATGGCTTCAGTGCAGGAGGCAGAGGTTGCAGTGATCTGAGATCGTGCCATTGCACTCCAGCCTGAGTGACAGAGTGAGACCCGGTCTACAAATAATCCTAATAAAAAGTAAAGTAAAATAAAATAAAACTCCATTTCTGCCGCAAACTGTTTTATTTCTACTGGATACAAGGCACAGATGGTAGAGCCCAGAGTAAGTGGACAGAGATGAGCTTTCTCAAGGCAAAAGAGGATCCCCCACTCCACAGATGACAGCACACACACAAACACACAGTCACACTCTCACACAATCACAAGACACATTGAAGTATCCATTTACACCCCCACCACAGGTCATCTTCAGATTTCCCTGAGTGATTCTCAAATGCATGAGTCTGCACTTCTAACGAGTCTTTTAGGAATAGATCCCCAGAAGTGGTCTGTTTGGACAATTAAGGGGGAATCACAATTAGCAACTCTCTCCTAACACCTTGTATATTTGTATATTTCCCTTTACTTCCTTTTCTTTCTTTTCTATTTGGTTATTTCTTTATTATTTGAGACGAAATATCCACTGTACTCGGCATACTTCCCGTTTCTAGGAGTACAAACAAATTATGGACTGCTGGGTAACAATCCCCGAAAGAGTCCCTATAAAAGTCAATTCAATATTTTTTGCTACGGAAGCATTTATAAGACACGTCAAAAAAGAATCATTTCAGCCAGTGGATAAGGAGGCTATAGCAGAAAGTGAGAATCACTCTTACGCCATGTCTACTGGAATGGGTAGGAATGTGGCAGGGCTCTCCTCGCCCACCAGGAAGCACCAAGACTGGCCGATCAAATGGTCAACAAACAGCATTCTTTTTTTTTATTTTTTTAATTTTTTGAGATAGAATTTAGCTTTTGTTGCCCAGGCTGGAGTACAATGGCGCGATCTCGGCTCACCGCAACCTCTGCCTCCTAGGTTCAAGTGATTCTCCTACCTCGGCCTCCCGAGTAGCTGGGATTAAAGGCATGTGCCTCTATGAAAGGCTGATTTGTCTTTTGAGTAGAGTCAGGATTTCTCCATGTTGGTCAGGCTGATCTCCACCTCCCGACTACAGGTGATTGACCCGCCTTGGCCAGCCATTGTGCTGGGATTACAGGCATCAGAAACCATTCCCAACCTGAACTGTATTCTTTACTGCTGTATTTATTAATTCACTAACATGCGTATTCTAACATTGCAAACTAGGCCATCCAACACAACTATTCATGAAGACATAGTTAAGGGAAGAATGTACTCCAACTGATTGGGAACATTAACATTGCTTTCCACACTTTTTTTTTCTTTAAGAACACACATTTGTTTATCAGAGTTCTGGAGGCCGGAAGTCCACGATGAGGGTGCCAGCATGATCGGGGTCTGGTGAGGACCCTCCTCCAGGTTGGAGACTGTCATATCCTCCCTGTCTCCCCACATGGAAGGTGCCGGCGAGCTCTCTTCCGTCACTTTCAGAAGGGCACTAATCCAATTTACGAGGGTTCCACTTGCATAATCTCATCATCTCCCAAGGGCCCCACCTCCTGATACCTTCACATTGGAGGTTTGAGGGTTAGAATTTAAGCCTAAAGGAAAAAGCATTTTAGTTTTGAGAGAGAGTCTTGCTCTGTTGCCGAGGCTGAAGTTCAGTGGCACGATCAAGGCTCCCTGTAGCCTTGCCATCCCGGGCGCAAGCGATCCTAACACTTCAGCCTCCTAAGTAGCTGAGACTACAGGCACCTACCACCACACTTGGCTCATTTTTACATTTTTGTAGAGACGAGGGTCTCGCTATGCTGTCCCGGCTTGTCTCGAACTCCTGGGCTCAAGCGAGCCTCCTGCCTCTGCCTCCCAAAGCACTGGGATTACAGGCATGAGCCACCACTCCCAGACCAAGATATTCATACAGGAAATATGAACTCCTATCTCAGATTCCATATCTAATAATGATTGCTGGCAGTAAGGATGCTCACAAGTTACAAGGGTAATGATAATGGAATCGCCACGATCTTGGTGATGCAGCATCTCAAACTCATGCCTTCTTCAATTCTGATCACAGAGATGAAGAGCACATGAAACTCTTACACATTTTCTTTCAAGATTTCGCCTAGAAGTGATACATCTAGTCTCCTTGATTTGAGAATGATTGTTTTTAAAATCGAGGAGATGAGTCCAACACAGTCCTCTGTGTCCCCAGAGTGAGATGAGAACTGTATAAGTGTCTGAGGCAGTTATTGAATTATTCTTCTATTCACCAATGTTTCTTTTACACACAAGAAGGAAGGACGGAGGGAAGAGGGGAAGGGGAAGGGAAGAAGGCAGGCAGGAAGGAAAGAGGGAAGGGAGGGAGGAGGGATGGAAAGAGGGAGGGAGGGAGGGAGTGAGGGGGCAGTGGATGGGGGTAAGATCGAGGGAGGGAGAAAGCAAAAAATGTCTGAAAGAAAGAGAGAAAATATCTCCAAAACCCACAATGAGTCAACAGCAATGAACATTCTCAAGAGAAAGAAGGGTCTCCACCCCAGGAACCGCCACTTCATCCTGACTTCACACACACACACACAAACACGCACACACACACACACACACACACACACGCTTTCATAGGCACATCCACAAATCCAATCAAAGGTTCCTTCGTGTCATCCTGAAATTCTCAGCAGCGTTTGTCAAATGCCCTAAGATTGAACTTCTGAAGCACCTTCTTATTTGGGTAGGAAGAAAGAAGCCAACATGTTTAGGAAACATGGCAGGAATTCAAGCAGAGACGCTCAGAGAAGCTTGTGAATTTCCTTCTGCTTCTTCTCCTTTGACACTTCATTTCATGTACATAACATTCCCCAGGATAGCCACCTTGAAAATTAACATATTTTTATTGCATGAAACTATAAAAGGCACACATGAAAAACTATTTCAGCGATGGATGAATTGGGTATGACAGAAAGTGTCTATCATTATTAGGCAAGACCTAGAGGATGGGAGGGGACAGGAAACAGGTTGGCTGTGAATGGGATTAGGCAGGTTCTGTTGATCGGTCATCTATCGGTTGAGTTACACCCTAGTCCTCCATGAGGGCCCCTCCCGTTGTCATACCAGGAACAGCCAATCACATCAGTTCCTGCTGACAAATCCCCTGGCTCCACCCCCTGCTGACAGTGTACAAGATTCCCCCAAGAGCTCAGTTGTCAGAGCCTCATCCACCTGCCGCTGGCCACAGCCCCGTCGCTACACAACCCAAGCCTTGGGGAGCAGCTTTGGGGCTGACACCACCCTCTCCAAGGAACTAAAGGATTCGGGAGCCAAGAAGAAATCTTTGCAGGAGACAGACAAACACTGGCAGTGGCTGACTTGGAGAACCCTGGAAATTTTCACCATGAAAGGGTCCCGGCGCCCGAGAAGCCCCAGTGATTCCTGCACCGAATCCAAGAGCGACCACGCAGGAGAGAGCGGGTGAGCTTTGCTATGTGCTGGGGACGCCTGCGGGGTGACCTGCCTGTGGGATGTGTGGGTGTGTGTTGGAGAGAGGGGAAGGGAAAAGGGATGCATGAACCTGCCATGAGATTGGATGTTTTGAATTTGGGGCCAGAGGGAAGTGAGGTGCCCGTAAGTCATCACAGGGTGCTGGGAAGGCTTCTACATCCCAACCACACACATATCTCAGGGCAGCCCCACTTTCAATCCACCCAACCAGCTCCACAGGGAATGGGCTCTGTGTGCTGCAAGAAGGGAGATTGTAGGACATGATGTGAGAGTTTCAAGATCTACTAGGAAAAATAAAAGAGTTTCCTCCTTTTTTAATTGTTCATTTTTCTATTTGTCTTATTTACTGATTTATTTTATGGAGACAGCGTCTCACTCCGATGGTCCACACGTGAGTGCAGTGGCGTGATTTTAGCTGACTGTGGGCTCCACCTCTGAGTCGCAGGTGATCCTCCCACCTGAGCCTCCTGAGTAGGTGAGACCACAGGCATGCACCACAATGACCCACTGATGTTTTTTATTTTGAGTGGAGACTAGCTTTCCCCATGTTGCCCAGGCTGCTCTCAAACTCCTGGACTCAAGCAATCCTCCGACCTTGGCCTCCCAAAGTGCTGGGATTACAGGCGCATGCCATCATGCCCGACAAATTCCTTCCTTTTCTCCTGCTGTTATTCGAATCCTAAGACCCCATTCCGTTGTTACCTGTCTACACAGAGGTGCCACCTTTCCGGGATCTCAACATCTTTCTCCAGCTCCTCACACCCAAGGAGAGTTTTCCAACTCTGATCTGCATGAACTCCTGAAAGGGTAAACTGCTCCCTGTGGGCACCGACCCTCCTTCCCTGCCTTTTCTTCACCCAGGGAAGCTCAGGTAGATGGGGTGAGAACAAGAACAGCTGGGAGTTAGGATAGATTGGGAGCAGGTCTCACAGGAAGTGGATGACGAGTCTGTGACCTTGAATGAAAGGCAGGGAAGTGGAGTGAATTGGTGGGGATTCAGGGAATTGGACGTTAGGGAACTGCCCGAAATCTGACTGTGTCTCTCTGTCCTACAGCTCCAGCGGCACGCCATCAAATGCCCCAAAACGCCAGAAAGTGGAGGAGCTGGGTCCTCATCCAGGTGAGGCATCTTCTCTTTTTCATCCCGAGTCCCCTGCTACCAAGCCAGGGTCCCATCACGTCATGAGACGAGCAGCTGTGCTGTCCAGAGTGTCGGGAGCTTCCTCCTGCAGCTCCGTGGCTGGGTGTCCTGTACCTGGCTTCTTCTGTATTTGGTCTTTCTCACGGTGGCACCTTGAACCCTCAAGGGCATCCTGCATGACAAGGGCTTTCACCTGCACACTCTGCTCTCTCCACAGGTGCAGAACCAGCTCCGGTACAGCCAGCTCCCCACCACCCTGCACAGCTGCCCCTGGAGCTGCCCCAGGTAAGGTCACACCACCTAGGTGGGCGTGGGTGAGACAGGTCTGCCTGAGCTCCAGGCCCTAGGGGACTTCCAGGAAATCACCGTCCCAAGGGGCGTCAATACAGGTGCAAATTCTGGGTGTCCCTGCGGGGTTTCATTTATGCCTGGGGAAGTTACTGGCAGCTCCCCGCCTTGCTCTCTCCCTGTTTGAGCCACCCTCAGAGGACAATGACTGACCCACGGCTTTTCTCCCCCAGGGCCCACGGCTTCCCCAGAGGAAGGTGATCATCGCGGTCTTGGAACCAGGAATGGTCCTGCACCTGCGCCTGGGGCAGGAGTTCCTGGGGCTGGACCCACAGGGAGCCCTGCGACTCAGCCTCCTCAATGTGCAGCTCCTGGTGGTCCCTGAGCAAGTCTTGATGTCCTTGAAGGATCTCTTGTACCCTGCCCATGCCCGCTGGCTCCTGCTCACTAGTACAGAGACTGTCTGGGAGATTGACATTGAAAATGGATCTGTGAGAGCCCAGAGAGCAGAGAATGTGTGTGTGGCGCCTTCAGTAAAAGAGGGTGAGGCTCCCCAAGGCTTCCTGCCCCTGATGGGACCCCCAGCAAACCTTGTGCATGGAGTCAGCCCTTCTTCCTGGCGTGTCCTCTACCTCAAACCTGACTACAGAGCGGCCGTCCACCAGGGCTCATCCCAAATGCCCAAGCCTAGTCCCTGGAGACAGGCTCTGCCTGAAGAATTCCACTTGGATCTCCATGGCCTGGAGCCCCTGCCCACCTCTGCCCTCAGACCTCTACCTCCCTCACCCGGTCCGGAGCCCAGAATTTGCCACAACTTTCTATGGAGGCCAACGTGCAAGGCCCGAAGACGTCTCTTCTAAGGCTCATGGGCCATGAACCCTCAGGCACCAGACGGGAATCAGAGACGCTCTATTCAGAATGAAGCACACCTGCTTTTTCATGCTGTCTCCCCGCACAGATGTCTCGGCATCTCGGAGGAGAGAGATGCTGCGCAAGCTGGAGGGGTGGAGAAATGCTCCGTCCTCTCACCTGAACCTTTGCTCTGCCTCAGATGCTCTTGATTTGTATCAAAGAGCAACCTTGAGATTGGGGCACAAAATATTTGCAAATCTCATATACGTGCAAGGGCTGCTCATACTCAGAATACACAGAGTTGTCAAAACTCCAATGGAACAAACCAATGATTCTGTTCCAAACGCAGCAAGAGACTTGAGCAGACATTTCCTCAGAGGGGATGTAAAGAACCACTTCCAAAAGCGTTCACTGTCCCTCCCCTGGGGAAATGCACGTCAAATACACCTTCAACAACAACCAAGAAGCTCTCCCAGAAGCCACCGTGACAATCACTCACCATCCCAAGGGCTGCGGAGCATGTGGAGAAGCTGGAACGCTCTGACAGTGCTGCTTGGAATCCAACTGGGACAACCCCCAGGGAGAAAGAGTTTCATTGATTCATAATCAATGCAATAGGCACTTAGCATTGGAACCATCTTTCCCACCCTGAGATAGTTGTTCTAAAGGAATTAGAACTCACGTGGACAAGGCTGAGGGCAGAGGCTTCTAGCACCTGTCCTCACAATCGCCAAAAGATGGAAGGGACTTCAATGTCGTTCCACAGTGTCTAGAAAGAGGAACTGTGACCCATTCTTTCAATGGGATGCAGTTCGGCAATGAATAGGCTGGGATTGTTGTTGGTAAATTCAGTTCTAAGAATGAGTAGTGAAGAACTTGTCGGAACACTTGAAGGTATGTTTGGACTCTTACGCTATGTGAGACTTCTCCTGAGATTGTAACTCTCATGAAATTGACATGCACATCAAGCATGTGTGATCGACGTTCAGTTTCCAACTGAGGTTTGCTGTAAAACACATACTAGATTTTGCATCTGAGAATGAAGGATTGTAGCATGTATCTTATTCATCATTGTGACATCAATTGTATTGGTGTTGATTATATCTGTATTCCTTGGGTTAAATAAAAATGTTAAAATGAGTTTCGTCTATTTGCGTTTCTTTTCTTTAATGTGTTTGCTCAAACATCTCCATTTCTGGGCCGTGCATGGTGGCTCATGCCTGTAATCCGAGCACTTCGGGAGGCTCAGGCGGGTGCGTCCCGAGGGCAGGAGATCGAGACCGTCCTGGCTAACACGGTGAAAGCCCGTCTCTACTAAAAACAAAAATAAATAGCAAAAAATTAGCTGGGCGTGGTGTCGGGCGCCTGTAGTCCCAGCTCTTTGGGAGGCTGAGGCAGGAGAATGGCATGACCCCAGGAGGCAGAGCTTGCAGTGAGCCGAGGTCACTCCACTGCACTCCAGCCTGGGCCACAGTGCGAGGTTCCGTCTCATCAAAAGAAGAACAAAAGTCTCCATTTCTGGCCGGGCACAGTAGCTCCCACCTGTAATCCCAGCACTTTGGGAGGCTGAGGCGGGTGGATCACTTGAGCCCAGGCGCTGGAGACCAGCCTGGGCAGCATGAGGAAACCCCATCTCTAGAAAAAATGCAAAAATTACACAGGTGTGGGATCTCCCCACTCCAGAGGCTGAGGTGGGAGGATGGCTTCAGTGCAGGAGGCAGAGGTTGCAGTGATCTGAGATCGTGCCATTGCACTCCAGCCTGAGTGACAGAGTGAGACCCGGTCTACAAATAATCCTAATAAAAAGTAAAGTAAAATAAAATAAAACTCCATTTCTGCCGCAAACTGTTTTATTTCTACTGGATACAAGGCACAGATGGTAGAGCCCAGAGTAAGTGGACAGAGATGAGCTTTCTCAAGGCAAAAGAGGATCCCCCACTCCACAGATGACAGCACACACACAAACACACAGTCACACTCTCACACAATCACAAGACACATTGAAGTATCCATTTACACCCCCACCACAGGTCATCTTCAGATTTCCCTGAGTGATTCTCAAATGCATGAGTCTGCACTTCTAACGAGTCTTTTAGGAATAGATCCCCAGAAGTGGTCTGTTTGGACAATTAAGGGGGAATCACAATTAGCAACTCTCTCCTAACACCTTGTATATTTGTATATTTCCCTTTACTTCCTTTTCTTTCTTTTCTATTTGGTTATTTCTTTATTATTTGAGACGAAATATCCACTGTACTCGGCATACTTCCCGTTTCTAGGAGTACAAACAAATTATGGACTGCTGGGTAACAATCCCCGAAAGAGTCCCTATAAAAGTCAATTCAATATTTTTTGCTACGGAAGCATTTATAAGACACGTCAAAAAAGAATCATTTCAGCCAGTGGATAAGGAGGCTATAGCAGAAAGTGAGAATCACTCTTACGCCATGTCTACTGGAATGGGTAGGAATGTGGCAGGGCTCTCCTCGCCCACCAGGAAGCACCAAGACTGGCCGATCAAATGGTCAACAAACAGCATTCTTTTTTTTATTTTTTTTATTTTTTGAGATAGAATTTAGCTTTTGTTGCCCAGGCTGGAGTACAATGGCGCGATCTCGGCTCACCGCAACCTCTGCCTCCTAGGTTCAAGTGATTCTCCTACCTCGGCCTCCCGAGTAGCTGGGATTAAAGGCATGTGCCTCTATGAAAGGCTGATTTGTCTTTTGAGTAGAGTCAGGATTTCTCCATGTTGGTCAGGCTGATCTCCACCTCCCGACTACAGGTGATTGACCCGCCTTGGCCAGCCATTGTGCTGGGATTACAGGCATCAGAAACCATTCCCAACCTGAACTGTATTCTTTACTGCTGTATTTATTAATTCACTAACATGCGTATTCTAACATTGCAAACTAGGCCATCCAACACAACTATTCATGAAGACATAGTTAAGGGAAGAATGTACTCCAACTGATTGGGAACATTAACATTGCTTTCCACACTTTTTTTTTCTTTAAGAACACACATTTGTTTATCAGAGTTCTGGAGGCCGGAAGTCCACGATGAGGGTGCCAGCATGATCGGGGTCTGGTGAGGACCCTCCTCCAGGTTGGAGACTGTCATATCCTCCCTGTCTCCCCACATGGAAGGTGCCGGCGAGCTCTCTTCCGTCACTTTCAGAAGGGCACTAATCCAATTTACGAGGGTTCCACTTGCATAATCTCATCATCTCCCAAGGGCCCCACCTCCTGATACCTTCACATTGGAGGTTTGAGGGTTAGAATTTAAGCCTAAAGGAAAAAGCATTTTAGTTTTGAGAGAGAGTCTTGCTCTGTTGCCGAGGCTGAAGTTCAGTGGCACGATCAAGGCTCCCTGTAGCCTTGCCATCCCGGGCGCAAGCGATCCTAACACTTCAGCCTCCTAAGTAGCTGAGACTACAGGCACCTACCACCACACTTGGCTCATTTTTACATTTTTGTAGAGACGAGGGTCTCGCTATGCTGTCCCGGCTTGTCTCGAACTCCTGGGCTCAAGCGAGCCTCCTGCCTCTGCCTCCCAAAGCACTGGGATTACAGGCATGAGCCACCACTCCCAGACCAAGATATTCATACAGGAAATATGAACTCCTATCTCAGATTCCATATCTAATAATGATTGCTGGCAGTAAGGATGCTCACAAGTTACAAGGGTAATGATAATGGAATCGCCACGATCTTGGTGATGCAGCATCTCAAACTCATGCCTTCTTCAATTCTGATCACAGAGATGAAGAGCACATGAAACTCTTACACATTTTCTTTGAAGATTTCGCCTAGAAGTGATACATCTAGTCTCCTTGATTTGAGAATGATTGTTTTTAAAATCGAGGAGATGAGTCCAACACGGTCCTCTGTGTCCCCAGAGTGAGATGAGAACTGTATAAGTGTCTGAGGCAGTTATTGAATTATTCTTCTATTCACCAATGTTTCTTTTACACACAAGAAGGAAGGACGGAGGGAAGAGGGGAAGGGGAAGGGAAGAAGGCAGGCAGGAAGGAAAGAGGGAAGGGAGGGAGGAGGGATGGAAAGAGGGAGGGAGGGAGGGAGTGAGGGGGCAGTGGATGGGGGTAAGATCGAGGGAGGGAGAAAGCAAAAAATGTCTGAAAGAAAGAGAGAAAATATCTCCAAAACCCACAATGAGTCAACAGCAATGAACATTCTCAAGAGAAAGAAGGGTCTCCACCCCAGGAACCGCCACTTCATCCTGACTTCACACACACACACACAAACACGCACACACACACACACACACACACACACGCTTTCATAGGCACATCCACAAATCCAATCAAAGGTTCCTTCGTGTCATCCTGAAATTCTCAGCAGCGTTTGTCAAATGCCCTAAGATTGAACTTCTGAAGCACCTTCTTATTTGGGTAGGAAGAAAGAAGCCAACATGTTTAGGAAACATGGCAGGAATTCAAGCAGAGACGCTCAGAGAAGCTTGTGAATTTCCTTCTGCTTCTTCTCCTTTGACACTTCATTTCATGTACATAACATTCCCCAGGATAGCCACCGTGAAAATTAACATATTTTTATTGCATGAAACTATAAAAGGCACACATGAAAAACTATTTCAGCGATGGATGAATTGGGTATGACAGAAAGTGTCTATCATTATTAGGCAAGACCTAGAGGATGGGAGGGGACAGGAAACAGGTTGGCTGTGAATGGGATTAGGCAGGTTCTGTTGATCGGTCATCTATCGGTTGAGTTACACCCTAGTCCTCCATGAGGGCCCCTCCCGTTGTCATACCAGGAACAGCCAATCACATCAGTTCCTGCTGACAAATCCCCTGGCTCCACCCCCTGCTGACAGTGTACAAGATTCCCCCAAGAGCTCAGTTGTCAGAGCCTCATCCACCTGCCGCTGGCCACAGCCCCGTCGCTACACAACCCAAGCCTTGGGGAGCAGCTTTGGGGCTGACACCACCCTCTCCAAGGAACTAAAGGATTCGGGAGCCAAGAAGAAATCTTTGCAGGAGACAGACAAACACTGGCAGTGGCTGACTTGGAGAACCCTGGAAATTTTCACCATGAAAGGGTCCCGGCGCCCGAGAAGCCCCAGTGATTCCTGCACCGAATCCAAGAGCGACCACGCAGGAGAGAGCGGGTGAGCTTTGCTATGTGCTGGGGACGCCTGCGGGGTGACCTGCCTGTGGGATGTGTGGGTGTGTGTTGGAGAGAGGGGAAGGGAAAAGGGATGCATGAACCTGCCATGAGATTGGATGTTTTGAATTTGGGGCCAGAGGGAAGTGAGGTGCCCGTAAGTCATCACAGGGTGCTGGGAAGGCTTCTACATCCCAACCACACACATATCTCAGGGCAGCCCCACTTTCAATCCACCCAACCAGCTCCACAGGGAATGGGCTCTGTGTTCTGCAAGAAGGGAGATTGTAGGACATGATGTGAGAGTTTCAAGATCTACTAGGAAAAATAAAAGAGTTTCCTCCTTTTTTAATTGTTCATTTTTCTATTTGTCTTATTTACTGATTTATTTTATGGAGACAGCGTCTCACTCCGATGGTCCACACGTGAGTGCAGTGGCGTGATTTTAGCTGACTGTGGGCTCCACCTCTGAGTCGCAGGTGATCCTCCCACCTGAGCCTCCTGAGTAGGTGAGACCACAGGCATGCACCACAATGACCCACTGATGTTTTTTATTTTGAGTGGAGACTAGCTTTCCCCATGTTGCCCAGGCTGCTCTCAAACTCCTGGACTCAAGCAATCCTCCGACCTTGGCCTCCCAAAGTGCTGGGATTACAGGCGCATGCCATCATGCCCGACAAATTCCTTCCTTTTCTCCTGCTGTTATTCGAATCCTAAGACCCCATTCCGTTGTTACCTGTCTACACAGAGGTGCCACCTTTCCGGGATCTCAACATCTTTCTCCAGCTCCTCACACCCAAGGAGAGTTTTCCAACTCTGATCTGCATGAACTCCTGAAAGGGTAAACTGCTCCCTGTGGGCACCGACCCTCCTTCCCTGCCTTTTCTTCACCCAGGGAAGCTCAGGTAGATGGGGTGAGAACAAGAACAGCTGGGAGTTAGGATAGATTGGGAGCAGGTCTCACAGGAAGTGGATGACGAGTCTGTGACCTTGAATGAAAGGCAGGGAAGTGGAGTGAATTGGTGGGGATTCAGGGAATTGGACGTTAGGGAACTGCCCGAAATCTGACTGTGTCTCTCTGTCCTACAGCTCCAGCGGCACGCCATCAAATGCCCCAAAACGCCAGAAAGTGGAGGAGCTGGGTCCTCATCCAGGTGAGGCATCTTCTCTTTTTCATCCCGAGTCCCCTGCTACCAAGCCAGGGTCCCATCACGTCATGAGACGAGCAGCTGTGCTGTCCAGAGTGTCGGGAGCTTCCTCCTGCAGCTCCGTGGCTGGGTGTCCTGTACCTGGCTTCTTCTGTATTTGGTCTTTCTCACGGTGGCACCTTGAACCCTCAAGGGCATCCTGCATGACAAGGGCTTTCACCTGCACACTCTGCTCTCTCCACAGGTGCAGAACCAGCTCCGGTACAGCCAGCTCCCCACCACCCTGCACAGCTGCCCCTGGAGCTGCCCCAGGTAAGGTCACACCACCTAGGTGGGCGTGGGTGAGACAGGTCTGCCTGAGCTCCAGGCCCTAGGGGACTTCCAGGAAATCACCGTCCCAAGGGGCGTCAATACAGGTGCAAATTCTGGGTGTCCCTGCGGGGTTTCATTTATGCCTGGGGAAGTTACTGGCAGCTCCCCGCCTTGCTCTCTCCCTGTTTGAGCCACCCTCAGAGGACAATGACTGACCCACGGCTTTTCTCCCCCAGGGCCCACGGCTTCCCCAGAGGAAGGTGATCATCGCGGTCTTGGAACCAGGAATGGTCCTGCACCTGCGCCTGGGGCAGGAGTTCCTGGGGCTGGACCCACAGGGAGCCCTGCGACTCAGCCTCCTCAATGTGCAGCTCCTGGTGGTCCCTGAGCAAGTCTTGATGTCCTTGAAGGATCTCTTGTACCCTGCCCATGCCCGCTGGCTCCTGCTCACTAGTACAGAGACTGTCTGGGAGATTGACATTGAAAATGGATCTGTGAGAGCCCAGAGAGCAGAGAATGTGTGTGTGGCGCCTTCAGTAAAAGAGGGTGAGGCTCCCCAAGGCTTCCTGCCCCTGATGGGACCCCCAGCAAACCTTGTGCATGGAGTCAGCCCTTCTTCCTGGCGTGTCCTCTACCTCAAACCTGACTACAGAGCGGCCGTCCCCCAGGGCTCATCCCAAATGCCCAAGCCTAGTCCCTGGAGACAGGCTCTGCCTGAAGAATTCCACTTGGATCTCCATGGCCTGGAGCCCCTGCCCACCTCTGCCCTCAGACCTCTACCTCCCTCACCCGGTCCGGAGCCCAGAATTTGCCACAACTTTCTATGGAGGCCAACGTGCAAGGCCCGAAGACGTCTCTTCTAAGGCTCATGGGCCATGAACCCTCAGGCACCAGACGGGAATCAGAGACGCTCTATTCAGAATGAAGCACACCTGCTTTTTCATGCTGTCTCCCCGCACAGATGTCTCGGCATCTCGGAGGAGAGAGATGCTGCGCAAGCTGGAGGGGTGGAGAAATGCTCCGTCCTCTCACCTGAACCTTTGCTCTGCCTCAGATGCTCTTGATTTGTGTCAAAGAGCAACCTTGAGATTGGGGCACAAAATATTTGCAAATCTCATATACGTGCAAGGGCTGCTCATACTCAGAATACACAGAGTTGTCAAAACTCCAATGGAACAAACCAATGATTCTGTTCCAAACGCAGCAAGAGACTTGAGCAGACATTTCCTCAGAGGGGATGTAAAGAACCACTTCCAAAAGCGTTCACTGTCCCTCCCCTGGGGAAATGCACGTCAAATACACCTTCAACAACAACCAAGAAGCTCTCCCAGAAGCCACCGTGACAATCACTCACCATCCCAAGGGCTGCGGAGCATGTGGAGAAGCTGGAACGCTCTGACAGTGCTGCTTGGAATCCAACTGGGACAACCCCCAGGGAGAAAGAGTTTCATTGATTCATAATCAATGCAATAGGCACTTAGCATTGGAACCATCTTTCCCACCCTGAGATAGTTGTTCTGAAGGAATTAGAACTCACGTGGACAAGGCTGAGGGCAGAGGCTTCTAGCACCTGTCCTCACAATCGCCAAAAGATGGAAGGGACTTCAATGTCGTTCCACAGTGTCTAGAAAGAGGAACTGTGACCCATTCTTTCAATGGGATGCAGTTCAGCAATGACTAGGCTGGGATTGTTGTTGGTAAATTCAGTTCTAAGAATGAGTAGTGAAGAACTTGTCGGAACACTTGAAGGTATGTTTGGACTCTTACGCTATGTGAGACTTCTCCTGAGATTGTAACTCTCATGAAATTGACATGCACATCAAGCATGTGTGATCGACGTTCAGTTTCCAACTGAGGTTTGCTGTAAAACACATACTAGATTTTGCATCTGAGAATGAAGGATTGTAGCATGTATCTTATTCATCATTGTGACATCAATTGTATTGGTGTTGATTATATCTGTATTCCTTGGGTTAAATAAAAATGTTAAAATGAGTTTCGTCTATTTGCGTTTCTTTTCTTTAATGTGTTTGCTCAAACATCTCCATTTCTGGGCCGTGCATGGTGGCTCATGCCTGTAATCCGAGCACTTCGGGAGGCTCAGGCGGGTGCGTCCCGAGGGCAGGAGATCGAGACCGTCCTGGCTAACACGGTGAAAGCCCGTCTCTACTAAAAACAAAAATAAATAGCAAAAAATTAGCTGGGCGTGGTGTCGGGCGCCTGTAGTCCCAGCTCTTTGGGAGGCTGAGGCAGGAGAATGGCATGACCCCAGGAGGCAGAGCTTGCAGTGAGCCGAGGTCACTCCACTGCACTCCAGCCTGGGCCACAGTGCGAGGTTCCGTCTCATCAAAAGAAGAACAAAAATCTCCATTTCTGGCCGGGCACAGTAGCTCCCACCTGTAATCCCAGCACTTTGGGAGGCTGAGGCGGGTGGATCACTTGAGCCCAGGCGCTGGAGACCAGCCTGGGCAGCATGAGGAAACCCCATCTCTGGAAAAAATGCAAAAATTACACAGGTGTGGGATCTCCCCACTCCAGAGGCTGAGGTGGGAGGATGGCTTCAGTGCAGGAGGCAGAGGTTGCAGTGATCTGAGATCGTGCCATTGCACTCCAGCCTGAGTGACAGAGTGAGACCCGGTCTACAAATAATCCTAATAAAAAGTAAAGTAAAATAAAATAAAACTCCATTTCTGCCGCAAACTGTTTTATTTCTACTGGATACAAGGCACAGATGGTAGAGCCCAGAGTAAGTGGACAGAGATGAGCTTTCTCAAGGCAAAAGAGGATCCCCCACTCCACAGATGACAGCACACACACAAACACACAGTCACACTCTCACACAATCACAAGACACATTGAAGTATCCATTTACACCCCCACCACAGGTCATCTTCAGATTTCCCTGAGTGATTCTCAAATGCATGAGTCTGCACTTCTAACGAGTCTTTTAGGAATAGATCCCCAGAAGTGGTCTGTTTGGACAATTAAGGGGGAATCACAATTAGCAACTCTCTCCTAACACCTTGTATATTTGTATATTTCCCTTTACTTCCTTTTCTTTCTTTTCTATTTGGTTATTTCTTTATTATTTGAGACGAAATATCCACTGTACTCGGCATACTTCCCGTTTCTAGGAGTACAAACAAATTATGGACTGCTGGGTAACAATCCCCGAAAGAGTCCCTATAAAAGTCAATTCAATATTTTTTGCTACGGAAGCATTTATAAGACACGTCAAAAAAGAATCATTTCAGCCAGTGGATAAGGAGGCTATAGCAGAAAGTGAGAATCACTCTTACGCCATGTCTACTGGAATGGGTAGGAATGTGGCAGGGCTCTCCTCGCCCACCAGGAAGCACCAAGACTGGCCGATCAAATGGTCAACAAACAGCATTCTTTTTTTTTATTTTTTTAATTTTTTGAGATAGAATTTAGCTTTTGTTGCCCAGGCTGGAGTACAATGGCGCGATCTCGGCTCACCGCAACCTCTGCCTCCTAGGTTCAAGTGATTCTCCTACCTCGGCCTCCCGAGTAGCTGGGATTAAAGGCATGTGCCTCTATGAAAGGCTGATTTGTCTTTTGAGTAGAGTCAGGATTTCTCCATGTTGGTCAGGCTGATCTCCACCTCCCGACTACAGGTGATTGACCCGCCTTGGCCAGCCATTGTGCTGGGATTACAGGCATCAGAAACCATTCCCAACCTGAACTGTATTCTTTACTGCTGTATTTATTAATTCACTAACATGCGTATTCTAACATTGCAAACTAGGCCATCCAACACAACTATTCATGAAGACATAGTTAAGGGAAGAATGTACTCCAACTGATTGGGAACATTAACATTGCTTTCCACACTTTTTTTTTCTTTAAGAACACACATTTGTTTATCAGAGTTCTGGAGGCCGGAAGTCCACGATGAGGGTGCCAGCATGATCGGGGTCTGGTGAGGACCCTCCTCCAGGTTGGAGACTGTCATATCCTCCCTGTCTCCCCACATGGAAGGTGCCGGCGAGCTCTCTTCCGTCACTTTCAGAAGGGCACTAATCCAATTTACGAGGGTTCCACTTGCATAATCTCATCATCTCCCAAGGGCCCCACCTCCTGATACCTTCACATTGGAGGTTTGAGGGTTAGAATTTAAGCCTAAAGGAAAAAGCATTTTAGTTTTGAGAGAGAGTCTTGCTCTGTTGCCGAGGCTGAAGTTCAGTGGCACGATCAAGGCTCCCTGTAGCCTTGCCATCCCGGGCGCAAGCGATCCTAACACTTCAGCCTCCTAAGTAGCTGAGACTACAGGCACCTACCACCACACTTGGCTCATTTTTACATTTTTGTAGAGACGAGGGTCTCGCTATGCTGTCCCGGCTTGTCTCGAACTCCTGGGCTCAAGCGAGCCTCCTGCCTCTGCCTCCCAAAGCACTGGGATTACAGGCATGAGCCACCACTCCCAGACCAAGATATTCATACAGGAAATATGAACTCCTATCTCAGATTCCATATCTAATAATGATTGCTGGCAGTAAGGATGCTCACAAGTTACAAGGGTAATGATAATGGAATCGCCACGATCTTGGTGATGCAGCATCTCAAACTCATGCCTTCTTCAATTCTGATCACAGAGATGAAGAGCACATGAAACTCTTACACATTTTCTTTCAAGATTTCGCCTAGAAGTGATACATCTAGTCTCCTTGATTTGAGAATGATTGTTTTTAAAATCGAGGAGATGAGTCCAACACGGTCCTCTGTGTCCCCAGAGTGAGATGAGAACTGTATAAGTGTCTGAGGCAGTTATTGAATTATTCTTCTATTCACCAATGTTTCTTTTACACACAAGAAGGAAGGACGGAGGGAAGAGGGGAAGGGGAAGGGAAGAAGGCAGGCAGGAAGGAAAGAGGGAAGGGAGGGAGGAGGGATGGAAAGAGGGAGGGAGGGAGGGAGTGAGGGGGCAGTGGATGGGGGTAAGATCGAGGGAGGGAGAAAGCAAAAAATGTCTGAAAGAAAGAGAGAAAATATCTCCAAAACCCACAATGAGTCAACAGCAATGAACATTCTCAAGAGAAAGAAGGGTCTCCACCCCAGGAACCGCCACTTCATCCTGACTTCACACACACACACACAAACACGCACACACACACACACACACACACACACACACGCTTTCATAGGCACATCCACAAATCCAATCAAAGGTTCCTTCGTGTCATCCTGAAATTCTCAGCAGCGTTTGTCAAATGCCCTAAGATTGAACTTCTGAAGCACCTTCTTATTTGGGTAGGAAGAAAGAAGCCAACATGTTTAGGAAACATGGCAGGAATTCAAGCAGAGACGCTCAGAGAAGCTTGTGAATTTCCTTCTGCTTCTGCTCCTTTGACACTTCATTTCATGTACATAACATTCCCCAGGATAGCCACCGTGAAAATTAACATATTTTTATTGCATGAAAATATAAAAGGCACACATGAAAAACTATTTCAGCGATGGATGAATTGGGTATGACAGAAAGTGTCTATCATTATTAGGCAAGACCTAGAGGATGGGAGGGGACAGGAAACAGGTTGGCTGTTAATGGGATTAGGCAGGTTCTGTTGATCGGTCATCTATCGGTTGAGTTACACCCTAGTCCTCCATGAGGGCCCCTCCCGTTGTCATACCAGGAACAGCCAATCACATCAGTTCCTGCTGACAAATCCCCTGGCTCCACCCCCTGCTGACAGTGTACAAGATTCCCCCAAGAGCTCAGTTGTCAGAGCCTCATCCACCTGCCGCTGGCCACAGCCCCGTCGCTACACAACCCAAGCCTTGGGGAGCAGCTTTGGGGCTGACACCACTCTCTCCAAGGAACTAAAGGATTCGGGAGCCAAGAAGAAATCTTTGCAGGAGACAGACAAACACTGGCAGTGGCTGACTTGGAGAACCCTGGAAATTTTCACCATGAAAGGGTCCCGGCGCCCGAGAAGCCCCAGTGATTCCTGCACCGAATCCAAGAGCGACCACGCAGGAGAGAGCGGGTGAGCTTTGCTATGTGCTGGGGACGCCTGCGGGGTGACCTGCCTGTGGGATGTGTGGGTGTGTGTTGGAGAGAGGGGAAGGGAAGAGGGATGCATGAACCTGCCATGAGATTGGATGTTTTGAATTTGGGGCCAGAGGGAAGTGAGGTGCCCGTAAGTCATCACAGGGTGCTGGGAAGGCTTCTACATCCCAACCACACTCATATCTCAGGGCAGCCCCACTTTCAATCCACCCAACCAGCTCCACAGGGAATGGGCTCTGTGTGCTGCAAGAAGGGAGATTGTAGGACATGATGTGAGAGTTTCAAGATCTACTAGGAAAAATAAAAGAGTTTCCTCCTTTTTTAATTGTTCATTTTTCTATTTGTCTTATTTACTGATTTATTTTATGGAGACAGCGTCTCACTCCGATGGTCCACACGTGAGTGCAGTGGCGTGATTTTAGCTGACTGTGGGCTCCACCTCTGAGTCGCAGGTGATCCTCCCACCTGAGCCTCCTGAGTAGGTGAGACCACAGGCATGCACCACAATGACCCACTGATGTTTTTTATTTTGAGTGGAGACTAGCTTTCCCCATGTTGCCCAGGCTGCTCTCAAACTCCTGGACTCAAGCAATCCTCCGACCTTGGCCTCCCAAAGTGCTGGGATTACAGGCGCATGCCATCATGCCCGACAAATTCCTTCCTTTTCTCCTGCTGTTATTCGAATCCTAAGACCCCATTCCGTTGTTACCTGTCTACACAGAGGTGCCACCTTTCCGGGATCTCAACATCTTTCTCCAGCTCCTCACACCCAAGGAGAGTTTTCCAACTCTGATCTGCATGAACTCCTGAAAGGGTAAACTGCTCCCTGTGGGCACCGACCCTCCTTCCCTGCCTTTTCTTCACCCAGGGAAGCTCAGGTAGATGGGGTGAGAACAAGAACAGCTGGGAGTTAGGATAGATTGGGAGCAGGTCTCACAGGAAGTGGATGACGAGTCTGTGACCTTGAATGAAAGGCAGGGAAGTGGAGTGAATTGGTGGGGATTCAGGGAATTGGACGTTAGGGAACTGCCCGAAATCTGACTGTGTCTCTCTGTCCTACAGCTCCAGCGGCACGCCATCAAATGCCCCAAAACGCCAGAAAGTGGAGGAGCTGGGTCCTCATCCAGGTGAGGCATCTTCTCTTTTTCATCCCGAGTCCCCTGCTACCAAGCCAGGGTCCCATCACGTCATGAGACGAGCAGCTGTGCTGTCCAGAGTGTCGGGAGCTTCCTCCTGCAGCTCCGTGGCTGGGTGTCCTGTACCTGGCTTCTTCTGTATTTGGTCTTTCTCACGGTGGCACCTTGAACCCTCAAGGGCATCCTGCATGACAAGGGCTTTCACCTGCACACTCTGCTCTCTCCACAGGTGCAGAACCAGCTCCGGTACAGCCAGCTCCCCACCACCCTGCACAGCTGCCCCTGGAGCTGCCCCAGGTAAGGTCACACCACCTAGGTGGGCGTGGGTGAGACAGGTCTGCCTGAGCTCCAGGCCCTAGGGGACTTCCAGGAAATCACCGTCCCAAGGGGCGTCAATACAGGTGCAAATTCTGGGTGTCCCTGCGGGGTTTCATTTATGCCTGGGGAAGTTACTGGCAGCTCCCCGCCTTGCTCTCTCCCTGTTTGAGCCACCCTCAGAGGACAATGACTGACCCACGGCTTTTCTCCCCCAGGGCCCACGGCTTCCCCAGAGGAAGGTGATCATCGCGGTCTTGGAACCAGGAATGGTCCTGCACCTGCGCCTGGGGCAGGAGTTCCTGGGGCTGGACCCACAGGGAGCCCTGCGACTCAGCCTCCTCAATGTGCAGCTCCTGGTGGTCCCTGAGCAAGTCTTGATGTCCTTGAAGGATCTCTTGTACCCTGCCCATGCCCGCTGGCTCCTGCTCACTAGTACAGAGACTGTCTGGGAGATTGACATTGAAAATGGATCTGTGAGAGCCCAGAGAGCAGAGAATGTGTGTGTGGCGCCTTCAGTAAAAGAGGGTGAGGCTCCCCAAGGCTTCCTGCCCCTGATGGGACCCCCAGCAAACCTTGTGCATGGAGTCAGCCCTTCTTCCTGGCGTGTCCTCTACCTCAAACCTGACTACAGAGCGGCCGTCCACCAGGGCTCATCCCAAATGCCCAAGCCTAGTCCCTGGAGACAGGCTCTGCCTGAAGAATTCCACTTGGATCTCCATGGCCTGGAGCCCCTGCCCACCTCTGCCCTCAGACCTCTACCTCCCTCACCCGGTCCGGAGCCCAGAATTTGCCACAACTTTCTATGGAGGCCAACGTGCAAGGCCCGAAGACGTCTCTTCTAAGGCTCATGGGCCATGAACCCTCAGGCACCAGACGGGAATCAGAGACGCTCTATTCAGAATGAAGCACACCTGCTTTTTCATGCTGTCTCCCCGCACAGATGTCTCGGCATCTCGGAGGAGAGAGATGCTGCGCAAGCTGGAGGGGTGGAGAAATGCTCCGTCCTCTCACCTGAACCTTTGCTCTGCCTCAGATGCTCTTGATTTGTATCAAAGAGCAACCTTGAGATTGGGGCACAAAATATTTGCAAATCTCATATACGTGCAAGGGCTGCTCATACTCAGAATACACAGAGTTGTCAAAACTCCAATGGAACAAACCAATGATTCTGTTCCAAACGCAGCAAGAGACTTGAGCAGACATTTCCTCAGAGGGGATGTAAAGAACCACTTCCAAAAGCGTTCACTGTCCCTCCCCTGGGGAAATGCACGTCAAATACACCTTCAACAACAACCAAGAAGCTCTCCCAGAAGCCACCGTGACAATCACTCACCATCCCAAGGGCTGCGGAGCATGTGGAGAAGCTGGAACGCTCTGACAGTGCTGCTTGGAATCCAACTGGGACAACCCCCAGGGAGAAAGAGTTTCATTGATTCATAATCAATGCAATAGGCACTTAGCATTGGAACCATCTTTCCCACCCTGAGATAGTTGTTCTAAAGGAATTAGAACTCACGTGGACAAGGCTGAGGGCAGAGGCTTCTAGCACCTGTCCTCACAATCGCCAAAAGATGGAAGGGACTTCAATGTCGTTCCACAGTGTCTAGAAAGAGGAACTGTGACCCATTCTTTCAATGGGATGCAGTTCGGCAATGAATAGGCTGGGATTGTTGTTGGTAAATTCAGTTCTAAGAATGAGTAGTGAAGAACTTGTCGGAACACTTGAAGGTATGTTTGGACTCTTACGCTATGTGAGACTTCTCCTGAGATTGTAACTCTCATGAAATTGACATGCACATCAAGCCTGTGTGATCGACGTTCAGTTTCCAACTGAGGTTTGCTGTAAAACACATACTAGATTTTGCATCTGAGAATGAAGGATTGTAGCATGTATCTTATTCATCATTGTGACATCAATTGTATTGGTGTTGATTATATCTGTATTCCTTGGGTTAAATAAAAATGTTAAAATGAGTTTCGTCTATTTGCGTTTCTTTTCTTTAATGTGTTTGCTCAAACGTCTCCATTTCTGGGCCGTGCATGGTGGCTCATGCCTGTAATCCGAGCACTTCGGGAGGCTCAGGCGGGTGCGTCCCGAGGGCAGGAGATCGAGACCGTCCTGGCTAACACGGTGAAAGCCCGTCTCTACTAAAAACAAAAATAAATAGCAAAAAATTAGCTGGGCGTGGTGTCGGGCGCCTGTAGTCCCAGCTCTTTGGGAGGCTGAGGCAGGAGAATGGCATGACCCCAGGAGGCAGAGCTTGCAGTGAGCCGAGGTCACTCCACTGCACTCCAGCCTGGGCCACAGTGCGAGGTTCCGTCTCATCAAAAGAAGAACAAAAATCTCCATTTCTGGCCGGGCACAGTAGCTCCCACCTGTAATCCCAGCACTTTGGGAGGCTGAGGCGGGTGGATCACTTGAGCCCAGGCGCTGGAGACCAGCCTGGGCAGCATGAGGAAACCCCATCTCTGGAAAAAAATGCAAAAATTACACAGGTGTGGGATCTCCCCACTCCAGAGGCTGAGGTGGGAGGATGGCTTCAGTGCAGGAGGCAGAGGTTGCAGTGATCTGAGATCGTGCCATTGCACTCCAGCCTGAGTGACAGAGTGAGACCCGGTCTACAAATAATCCTAATAAAAAGTAAAGTAAAATAAAATAAAACTCCATTTCTGCCGCAAACTGTTTTATTTCTACTGGATACAAGGCACAGATGGTAGAGCCCAGAGTAAGTGGACAGAGATGAGCTTTCTCAAGGCAAAAGAGGATCCCCCACTCCACAGATGACAGCACACACACAAACACACAGTCACACTCTCACACAATCACAAGACACATTGAAGTATCCATTTACACCCCCACCACAGGTCATCTTCAGATTTCCCTGAGTGATTCTCAAATGCATGAGTCTGCACTTCTAACGAGTCTTTTAGGAATAGATCCCCAGAAGTGGTCTGTTTGGACAATTAAGGGGGAATCACAATTAGCAACTCTCTCCTAACACCTTGTATATTTGTATATTTCCCTTTACTTCCTTTTCTTTCTTTTCTATTTGGTTATTTCTTTATTATTTGAGACGAAATATCCACTGTACTCGGCATACTTCCCGTTTCTAGGAGTACAAACAAATTATGGACTGCTGGGTAACAATCCCCGAAAGAGTCCCTATAAAAGTCAATTCAATATTTTTTGCTACGGAAGCATTTATAAGACACGTCAAAAAAGAATCATTTCAGCCAGTGGATAAGGAGGCTATAGCAGAAAGTGAGAATCACTCTTACGCCATGTCTACTGGAATGGGTAGGAATGTGGCAGGGCTCTCCTCGCCCACCAGGAAGCACCAAGACTGGCCGATCAAATGGTCAACAAACAGCATTCTTTTTTTTATTTTTTTAATTTTTTGAGATAGAATTTAGCTTTTGTTGCCCAGGCTGGAGTACAATGGCGCGATCTCGGCTCACCGCAACCTCTGCCTCCTAGGTTCAAGTGATTCTCCTACCTCGGCCTCCCGAGTAGCTGGGATTAAAGGCATGTGCCTCTATGAAAGGCTGATTTGTATTTTCAGTAGAGTCAGGATTTCTCCATGTTGGTCAGGCTGATCTCCACCTCCCGACTACAGGTGATTGACCCGCCTTGGCCAGCCATTGTGCTGGGATTACAGGCATCAGAAACCATTCCCAACCTGAACTGTATTCTTTACTGCTGTATTTATTAATTCACTAACATGCGTATTCTAACATTGCAAACTAGGCCATCCAACACAACTATTCATGAAGACATAGTTAAGGGAAGAATGTACTCCAACTGATTGGGAACATTAACATTGCTTTCCACACTTTTTTTTTCTTTAAGAACACACATTTGTTTATCAGAGTTCTGGAGGCCGGAAGTCCACGATGAGGGTGCCAGCATGATCGGGGTCTGGTGAGGACCCTCCTCCAGGTTGGAGACTGTCATATCCTCCCTGTCTCCCCACATGGAAGGTGCCGGCGAGCTCTCTTCCGTCACTTTCAGAAGGGCACTAATCCAATTTACGAGGGTTCCACTTGCATAATCTCATCATCTCCCAAGGGCCCCACCTCCTGATACCTTCACATTGGAGGTTTGAGGGTTAGAATTTAAGCCTAAAGGAAAAAGCATTTTATTTTTGAGAGAGAGTCTTGCTCTGTTGCCGAGGCTGAAGTTCAGTGGCACGATCAAGGCTCCCTGTAGCCTTGCCATCCCGGGCGCAAGCGATCCTAACACTTCAGCCTCCTAAGTAGCTGAGACTACAGGCACCTACCACCACACTTGGCTCATTTTTACATTTTTGTAGAGACGAGGGTCTCGCTATGCTGTCCCGGCTTGTCTCGAACTCCTGGGCTCAAGCGAGCCTCCTGCCTCTGCCTCCCAAAGCACTGGGATTACAGGCATGAGCCACCACTCCCAGACCAAGATATTCATACAGGAAATATGAACTCCTATCTCAGATTCCATATCTAATAATGATTGCTGGCAGTAAGGATGCTCACAAGTTACAAGGGTAATGATAATGGAATCGCCACGATCTTGGTGATGCAGCATCTCAAACTCATGCCTTCTTCAATTCTGATCACAGAGATGAAGAGCACATGAAACTCTTACACATTTTCTTTCAAGATTTCGCCTAGAAGTGATACATCTAGTCTCCTTGATTTGAGAATGATTGTTTTTAAAATCGAGGAGATGAGTCCAACACGGTCCTCTGTGTCCCCAGAGTGAGATGAGAACTGTATAAGTGTCTGAGGCAGTTATTGAATTATTCTTCTATTCACCAATGTTTCTTTTACACACAAGAAGGAAGGACGGAGGGAAGAGGGGAAGGGGAAGGGAAGAAGGCAGGCAGGAAGGAAAGAGGGAAGGGAGGGAGGAGGGATGGAAAGAGGGAGGGAGGGAGGGAGTGAGGGGGCAGTGGATGGGGGTAAGATCGAGGGAGGGAGAAAGCAAAAAATGTCTGAAAGAAAGAAAGAAAGAGAGAAAATATCTCCAAAACCCACAATGAGTCAACAGCAATGAACATTCTCAAGAGAAAGAAGGGTCTCCACCCCAGGAACCGCCACTTCATCCTGACTTCACACACACACACACACAAACACGCACACACACACACACACACACACACACGCTTTCATAGGCACATCCACAAATCCAATCAAAGGTTCCTTCGTGTCATCCTGAAATTCTCAGCAGCGTTTGTCAAATGCCCTAAGATTGAACTTCTGAAGCACCTTCTTATTTGGGTAGGAAGAAAGAAGCCAACATGTTTAGGAAACATGGCAGGAATTCAAGCAGAGACGCTCAGAGAAGCTTGTGAATTTCCTTCTGCTTCTGCTCCTTTGACACTTCATTTCATGTACATAACATTCCCCAGGATAGCCACCGTGAAAATTAACATATTTTTATTGCATGAAAATATAAAAGGCACACATGAAAAACTATTTCAGCGATGGATGAATTGGGTATGACAGAAAGTGTCTATCATTATTAGGCAAGACCTAGAGGATGGGAGGGGACAGGAAACAGGTTGGCTGTTAATGGGATTAGGCAGGTTCTGTTGATCGGTCATCTATCGGTTGAGTTACACCCTAGTCCTCCATGAGGGCCCCTCCCGTTGTCATACCAGGAACAGCCAATCACATCAGTTCCTGCTGACAAATCCCCTGGCTCCACCCCCTGCTGACAGTGTACAAGATTCCCCCAAGAGCTCAGTTGTCAGAGCCTCATCCACCTGCCGCTGGCCACAGCCCCGTCGCTACACAACCCAAGCCTTGGGGAGCAGCTTTGGGGCTGACACCACTCTCTCCAAGGAACTAAAGGATTCGGGAGCCAAGAAGAAATCTTTGCAGGAGACAGACAAACACTGGCAGTGGCTGACTTGGAGAACCCTGGAAATTTTCACCATGAAAGGGTCCCGGCGCCCAAGAAGCCCCAGTGATTCCTGCACCGAATCCAAGAGCGACCACGCAGGAGAGAGCGGGTGAGCTTTGCTATGTGCTGGGGACGCCTGCGGGGTGACCTGCCTGTGGGATGTGTGGGTGTGTGTTGGAGAGAGGGGAAGGGAAAAGGGATGCATGAACCTGCCATGAGATTGGATGTTTTGAATTTGGGGCCAGAGGGAAGTGAGGTGCCCGTAAGTCATCACAGGGTGCTGGGAAGGCTTCTACATCCCAACCACACACATATCTCAGGGCAGCCCCACTTTCAATCCACCCAACCAGCTCCACAGGGAATGGGCTCTGTGTGCTGCAAGAAGGGAGATTGTAGGACATGATGTGAGAGTTTCAAGATCTACTAGGAAAAATAAAAGAGTTTCCTCCTTTTTTAATTGTTCATTTTTCTATTTGTCTTATTTACTGATTTATTTTATGGAGACAGCGTCTCACTCCGATGGTCCACACGTGAGTGCAGTGGCGTGATTTTATCTGACTGTGGGCTCCACCTCTGAGTCGCAGGTGATCCTCCCACCTGAGCCTCCTGAGTAGGTGAGACCACAGGCATGCACCACAATGACCCACTGATGTTTTTTATTTTGAGTGGAGACTAGCTTTCCCCATGTTGCCCAGGCTGCTCTCAAACTCCTGGACTCAAGCAATCCTCCGACCTTGGCCTCCCAAAGTGCTGGGATTACAGGCGCATGCCATCATGCCCGACAAATTCCTTCCTTTTCTCCTGCTGTTATTCGAATCCTAAGACCCCATTCCGTTGTTACCGGTCTACACAGAGGTGCCACCTTTCCGGGATCTCAACATCTTTCTCCAGCTCCTCACACCCAAGGAGAGTTTTCCAACTCTGATCTGCATGAACTCCTGAAAGGGTAAACTGCTCCCTGTGGGCACCGACCCTCCTTCCCTGCCTTTTCTTCACCCAGGGAAGCTCAGGTAGATGGGGTGAGAACAAGAACAGCTGGGAGTTAGGATAGATTGGGAGCAGGTCTCACAGGAAGTGGATGACGAGTCTGTGACCTTGAATGAAAGGCAGGGAAGTGGAGTGAATTGGTGGGGATTCAGGGAATTGGACGTTAGGGAACTGCCCGAAATCTGACTGTGTCTCTCTGTCCTACAGCTCCAGCGGCACGCCATCAAATGCCCCAAAACGCCAGAAAGTGGAGGAGCTGGGTCCTCATCCAGGTGAGGCATCTTCTCTTTTTCATCCCGAGTCCCCTGCTACCAAGCCAGGGTCCCATCACGTCATGAGACGAGCAGCTGTGCTGTCCAGAGTGTCGGGAGCTTCCTCCTGCAGCTCCGTGGCTGGGTGTCCTGTACCTGGCTTCTTCTGTATTTGGTCTTTCTCACGGTGGCACCTTGAACCCTCAAGGGCATCCTGCATGACAAGGGCTTTCACCTGCACACTCTGCTCTCTCCACAGGTGCAGAACCAGCTCCGGTACAGCCAGCTCCCCACCACCCTGCACAGCTGCCCCTGGAGCTGCCCCAGGTAAGGTCACACCACCTAGGTGGGCGTGGGTGAGACAGGTCTGCCTGAGCTCCAGGCCCTAGGGGACTTCCAGGAAATCACCGTCCCAAGGGGCGTCAATACAGGTGCAAATTCTGGGTGTCCCTGCGGGGTTTCATTTATGCCTGGGGAAGTTACTGGCAGCTCCCCGCCTTGCTCTCTCCCTGTTTGAGCCACCCTCAGAGGACAATGACTGACCCACGGCTTTTCTCCCCCAGGGCCCACGGCTTCCCCAGAGGAAGGTGATCATCGCGGTCTTGGAACCAGGAATGGTCCTGCACCTGCGCCTGGGGCAGGAGTTCCTGGGGCTGGACCCACAGGGAGCCCTGCGACTCAGCCTCCTCAATGTGCAGCTCCTGGTGGTCCCTGAGCAAGTCTTGATGTCCTTGAAGGATCTCTTGTACCCTGCCCATGCCCGCTGGCTCCTGCTCACTAGTACAGAGACTGTCTGGGAGATTGACATTGAAAATGGATCTGTGAGAGCCCAGAGAGCAGAGAATGTGTGTGTGGCGCCTTCAGTAAAAGAGGGTGAGGCTCCCCAAGGCTTCCTGCCCCTGATGGGACCCCCAGCAAACCTTGTGCATGGAGTCAGCCCTTCTTCCTGGCGTGTCCTCTACCTCAAACCTGACTACAGAGCGGCCGTCCCCCAGGGCTCATCCCAAATGCCCAAGCCTAGTCCCTGGAGACAGGCTCTGCCTGAAGAATTCCACTTGGATCTCCATGGCCTGGAGCCCCTGCCCACCTCTGCCCTCAGACCTCTACCTCCCTCACCCGGTCCGGAGCCCAGAATTTGCCACAACTTTCTATGGAGGCCAACGTGCAAGGCCCGAAGACGTCTCTTCTAAGGCTCATGGGCCATGAACCCTCAGGCACCAGACGGGAATCAGAGACGCTCTATTCAGAATGAAGCACACCTGCTTTTTCATGCTGTCTCCCCGCACAGATGTCTCGGCATCTCGGAGGAGAGAGATGCTGCGCAAGCTGGAGGGGTGGAGAAATGCTCCGTCCTCTCACCTGAACCTTTGCTCTGCCTCAGATGCTCTTGATTTGTATCAAAGAGCAACCTTGAGATTGGGGCACAAAATATTTGCTAATCTCATATACGTGCAAGGGCTGCTCATACTCAGAATACACAGAGTTGTCAAAACTCCAATGGAACAAACCAATGATTCTGTTCCAAACGCAGCAAGAGACTTGAGCAGACATTTCCTCAGAGGGGATGTAAAGAACCACTTCCAAAAGCGTTCACTGTCCCTCCCCTGGGGAAATGCACGTCAAATACACCTTCAACAACAACCAAGAAGCTCTCCCAGAAGCCACCGTGACAATCACTCACCATCCCAAGGGCTGCGGAGCATGTGGAGAAGCTGGAACGCTCTGACAGTGCTGCTTGGAATCCAACTGGGACAACCCCCAGGGAGAAAGAGTTTCATTGATTCATAATCAATGCAATAGGCACTTAGCATTGGAACCATCTTTCCCACCCTGAGATAGTTGTTCTAAAGGAATTAGAACTCACGTGGACAAGGCTGAGGGCAGAGGCTTCTAGCACCTGTCCTCACAATCGCCAAAAGATGGAAGGGACTTCAATGTCGTTCCACAGTGTCTAGAAAGAGGAACTGTGACCCATTCTTTCAATGGGATGCAGTTCGGCAATGACTAGGCTGGGATTGTTGTTGGTAAATTCAGTTCTAAGAATGAGTAGTGAAGAACTTGTCGGAACACTTGAAGGTATGTTTGGACTCTTACGCTATGTGAGACTTCTCCTGAGATTGTAACTCTCATGAAATTGACATGCACATCAAGCCTGTGTGATCGACGTTCAGTTTCCAACTGAGGTTTGCTGTAAAACACATACTAGATTTTGCATCTGAGAATGAAGGATTGTAGCATGTATCTTATTCATCATTGTGACATCAATTGTATTGGTGTTGATTATATCTGTATTCCTTGGGTTAAATAAAAATGTTAAAATGAGTTTCGTCTATTTGCGTTTCTTTTCTTTAATGTGTTTGCTCAAACGTCTCCATTTCTGGGCCGTGCATGGTGGCTCATGCCTGTAATCCGAGCACTTCGGGAGGCTCAGGCGGGTGCGTCCCGAGGGCAGGAGATCGAGACCGTCCTGGCTAACACGGTGAAAGCCCGTCTCTACTAAAAACAAAAATAAATAGCAAAAAATTAGCTGGGCGTGGTGTCGGGCGCCTGTAGTCCCAGCTCTTTGGGAGGCTGAGGCAGGAGAATGGCATGACCCCAGGAGGCAGAGCTTGCAGTGAGCCGAGGTCACTCCACTGCACTCCAGCCTGGGCCACAGTGCGAGGTTCCGTCTCATCAAAAGAAGAACAAAAATCTCCATTTCTGGCCGGGCACAGTAGCTCCCACCTGTAATCCCAGCACTTTGGGAGGCTGAGGCGGGTGGATCACTTGAGCCCAGGCGCTGGAGACCAGCCTGGGCAGCATGAGGAAACCCCATCTCTGGAAAAAAATGCAAAAATTACACAGGTGTGGGATCTCCCCACTCCAGAGGCTGAGGTGGGAGGATGGCTTCAGTGCAGGAGGCAGAGGTTGCAGTGATCTGAGATCGTGCCATTGCACTCCAGCCTGAGTGACAGAGTGAGACCCGGTCTACAAATAATCCTAATAAAAAGTAAAGTAAAATAAAATAAAACTCCATTTCTGCCGCAAACTGTTTTATTTCTACTGGATACAAGGCACAGATGGTAGAGCCCAGAGTAAGTGGACAGAGATGAGCTTTCTCAAGGCAAAAGAGGATCCCCCACTCCACAGATGACAGCACACACACAAACACACAGTCACACTCTCACACAATCACAAGACACATTGAAGTATCCATTTACACCCCCACCACAGGTCATCTTCAGATTTCCCTGAGTGATTCTCAAATGCATGAGTCTGCACTTCTAACGAGTCTTTTAGGAATAGATCCCCAGAAGTGGTCTGTTTGGACAATTAAGGGGGAATCACAATTAGCAACTCTCTCCTAACACCTTGTATATTTGTATATTTCCCTTTACTTCCTTTTCTTTCTTTTCTATTTGGTTATTTCTTTATTATTTGAGACGAAATATCCACTGTACTCGGCATACTTCCCGTTTCTAGGAGTACAAACAAATTATGGACTGCTGGGTAACAATCCCCGAAAGAGTCCCTATAAAAGTCAATTCAATATTTTTTGCTACGGAAGCATTTATAAGACACGTCAAAAAAGAATCATTTCAGCCAGTGGATAAGGAGGCTATAGCAGAAAGTGAGAATCACTCTTACGCCATGTCTACTGGAATGGGTAGGAATGTGGCAGGGCTCTCCTCGCCCACCAGGAAGCACCAAGACTGGCCGATCAAATGGTCAACAAACAGCATTCTTTTTTTTTATTTTTTTAATTTTTTGAGATAGAATTTAGCTTTTGTTGCCCAGGCTGGAGTACAATGGCGCGATCTCGGCTCACCGCAACCTCTGCCTCCTAGGTTCAAGTGATTCTCCTACCTCGGCCTCCCGAGTAGCTGGGATTAAAGGCATGTGCCTCTATGAAAGGCTGATTTGTATTTTCAGTAGAGTCAGGATTTCTCCATGTTGGTCAGGCTGATCTCCACCTCCCGACTACAGGTGATTGACCCGCCTTGGCCAGCCATTGTGCTGGGATTACAGGCATCAGAAACCATTCCCAACCTGAACTGTATTCTTTACTGCTGTATTTATTAATTCACTAACATGCGTATTCTAACATTGCAAACTAGGCCATCCAACACAACTATTCATGAAGACATAGTTAAGGGAAGAATGTACTCCAACTGATTGGGAACATTAACATTGCTTTCCACACTTTTTTTTTCTTTAAGAACACACATTTGTTTATCAGAGTTCTGGAGGCCGGAAGTCCACGATGAGGGTGCCAGCATGATCGGGGTCTGGTGAGGACCCTCCTCCAGGTTGGAGACTGTCATATCCTCCCTGTCTCCCCACATGGAAGGTGCCGGCGAGCTCTCTTCCGTCACTTTCAGAAGGGCACTAATCCAATTTACGAGGGTTCCACTTGCATAATCTCATCATCTCCCAAGGGCCCCACCTCCTGATACCTTCACATTGGAGGTTTGAGGGTTAGAATTTAAGCCTAAAGGAAAAAGCATTTTAGTTTTGAGAGAGAGTCTTGCTCTGTTGCCGAGGCTGAAGTTCAGTGGCACGATCAAGGCTCCCTGTAGCCTTGCCATCCCGGGCGCAAGCGATCCTAACACTTCAGCCTCCTAAGTAGCTGAGACTACAGGCACCTACCACCACACTTGGCTCATTTTTACATTTTTGTAGAGACGAGGGTCTCGCTATGCTGTCCCGGCTTGTCTCGAACTCCTGGGCTCAAGCGAGCCTCCTGCCTCTGCCTCCCAAAGCACTGGGATTACAGGCATGAGCCACCACTCCCAGACCAAGATATTCATACAGGAAATATGAACTCCTATCTCAGATTCCATATCTAATAATGATTGCTGGCAGTAAGGATGCTCACAAGTTACAAGGGTAATGATAATGGAATCGCCACGATCTTGGTGATGCAGCATCTCAAACTCATGCCTTCTTCAATTCTGATCACAGAGATGAAGAGCACATGAAACTCTTACACATTTTCTTTCAAGATTTCGCCTAGAAGTGATACATCTAGTCTCCTTGATTTGAGAATGATTGTTTTTAAAATCGAGGAGATGAGTCCAACACGGTCCTCTGTGTCCCCAGAGTGAGATGAGAACTGTATAAGTGTCTGAGGCAGTTATTGAATTATTCTTCTATTCACCAATGTTTCTTTTACACACAAGAAGGAAGGACGGAGGGAAGAGGGGAAGGGGAAGGGAAGAAGGCAGGCAGGAAGGAAAGAGGGAAGGGAGGGAGGAGGGATGGAAAGAGGGAGGTAGGGAGGGAGTGAGGGGGCGGTGGATGGGGGTAAGATCGAGGGAGGGAGAAAGCAAAAAATGTCTGAAAGAAAGAAAGAAAGAGAGAAAATATCTCCAAAACCCACAATGAGTCAACAGCAATGAACATTCTCAAGAGAAAGAAGGGTCTCCACCCCAGGAACCGCCACTTCATCCTGACTTCACACACACACACACACAAACACGCACACACACACACACACACACACACACGCTTTCATAGGCACATCCACAAATCCAATCAAAGGTTCCTTCGTGTCATCCTGAAATTCTCAGCAGCGTTTGTCAAATGCCCTAAGATTGAACTTCTGAAGCACCTTCTTATTTGGGTAGGAAGAAAGAAGCCAACATGTTTAGGAAACATGGCAGGAATTCAAGCAGAGACGCTCAGAGAAGCTTGTGAATTTCCTTCTGCTTCTGCTCCTTTGACACTTCATTTCATGTACATAACATTCCCCAGGATAGCCACCGTGAAAATTAACATATTTTTATTGCATGAAAATATAAAAGGCACACATGAAAAACTATTTCAGCGATGGATGAATTGGGTATGACAGAAAGTGTCTATCATTATTAGGCAAGACCTAGAGGATGGGAGGGGACAGGAAACAGGTTGGCTGTTAATGGGATTAGGCAGGTTCTGTTGATCGGTCATCTATCGGTTGAGTTACACCCTAGTCCTCCATGAGGGCCCCTCCCGTTGTCATACCAGGAACAGCCAATCACATCAGTTCCTGCTGACAAATCCCCTGGCTCCACCCCCTGCTGACAGTGTACAAGATTCCCCCAAGAGCTCAGTTGTCAGAGCCTCATCCACCTGCCGCTGGCCACAGCCCCGTCGCTACACAACCCAAGCCTTGGGGAGCAGCTTTGGGGCTGACACCACTCTCTCCAAGGAACTAAAGGATTCGGGAGCCAAGAAGAAATCTTTGCAGGAGACAGACAAACACTGGCAGTGGCTGACTTGGAGAACCCTGGAAATTTTCACCATGAAAGGGTCCCGGCGCCCAAGAAGCCCCAGTGATTCCTGCACCGAATCCAAGAGCGACCACGCAGGAGAGAGCGGGTGAGCTTTGCTATGTGCTGGGGACGCCTGCGGGGTGACCTGCCTGTGGGATGTGTGGGTGTGTGTTGGAGAGAGGGGAAGGGAAAAGGGATGCATGAACCTGCCATGAGATTGGATGTTTTGAATTTGGGGCCAGAGGGAAGTGAGGTGCCCGTAAGTCATCACAGGGTGCTGGGAAGGCTTCTACATCCCAACCACACACATATCTCAGGGCAGCCCCACTTTCAATCCACCCAACCAGCTCCACAGGGAATGGGCTCTGTGTGCTGCAAGAAGGGAGATTGTAGGACATGATGTGAGAGTTTCAAGATCTACTAGGAAAAATAAAAGAGTTTCCTCCTTTTTTAATTGTTCATTTTTCTATTTGTCTTATTTACTGATTTATTTTATGGAGACAGCGTCTCACTCCGATGGTCCACACGTGAGTGCAGTGGCGTGATTTTAGCTGACTGTGGGCTCCACCTCTGAGTCGCAGGTGATCCTCCCACCTGAGCCTCCTGAGTAGGTGAGACCACAGGCATGCACCACAATGACCCACTGATGTTTTTTATTTTGAGTGGAGACTAGCTTTCCCCATGTTGCCCAGGCTGCTCTCAAACTCCTGGACTCAAGCAATCCTCCGACCTTGGCCTCCCAAAGTGCTGGGATTACAGGCGCATGCCATCATGCCCGACAAATTCCTTCCTTTTCTCCTGCTGTTATTCGAATCCTAAGACCCCATTCCGTTGTTACCTGTCTACACAGAGGTGCCACCTTTCCGGGATCTCAACATCTTTCTCCAGCTCCTCACACCCAAGGAGAGTTTTCCAACTCTGATCTGCATGAACTCCTGAAAGGGTAAACTGCTCCCTGTGGGCACCGACCCTCCTTCCCTGCCTTTTCTTCACCCAGGGAAGCTCAGGTAGATGGGGTGAGAACAAGAACAGCTGGGAGTTAGGATAGATTGGGAGCAGGTCTCACAGGAAGTGGATGACGAGTCTGTGACCTTGAATGAAAGGCAGGGAAGTGGAGTGAATTGGTGGGGATTCAGGGAATTGGACGTTAGGGAACTGCCCGAAATCTGACTGTGTCTCTCTGTCCTACAGCTCCAGCGGCACGCCATCAAATGCCCCAAAACGCCAGAAAGTGGAGGAGCTGGGTCCTCATCCAGGTGAGGCATCTTCTCTTTTTCATCCCGAGTCCCCTGCTACCAAGCCAGGGTCCCATCACGTCATGAGACGAGCAGCTGTGCTGTCCAGAGTGTCGGGAGCTTCCTCCTGCAGCTCCGTGGCTGGGTGTCCTGTACCTGGCTTCTTCTGTATTTGGTCTTTCTCACGGTGGCACCTTGAACCCTCAAGGGCATCCTGCATGACAAGGGCTTTCACCTGCACACTCTGCTCTCTCCACAGGTGCAGAACCAGCTCCGGTACAGCCAGCTCCCCACCACCCTGCACAGCTGCCCCTGGAGCTGCCCCAGGTAAGGTCACACCACCTAGGTGGGCGTGGGTGAGACAGGTCTGCCTGAGCTCCAGGCCCTAGGGGACTTCCAGGAAATCACCGTCCCAAGGGGCGTCAATACAGGTGCAAATTCTGGGTGTCCCTGCGGGGTTTCATTTATGCCTGGGGAAGTTACTGGCAGCTCCCCGCCTTGCTCTCTCCCTGTTTGAGCCACCCTCAGAGGACAATGACTGACCCATGGCTTTTCTCCCCCAGGGCCCACGACTTCCCCAGAGGAAGGTGATCATCGCGGTCTTGGAACCAGGAATGGTCCTGCACCTGCGCCTGGGGCAGGAGTTCCTGGGGCTGGACCCACAGGGAGCCCTGCGACTCAGCCTCCTCAATGTGCAGCTCCTGGTGGTCCCTGAGCAAGTCTTGATGTCCTTGAAGGATCTCTTGTACCCTGCCCATGCCCGCTGGCTCCTGCTCACTAGTACAGAGACTGTCTGGGAGATTGACATTGAAAATGGATCTGTGAGAGCCCAGAGAGCAGAGAATGTGTGTGTGGCGCCTTCAGTAAAAGAGGGTGAGGCTCCCCAAGGCTTCCTGCCCCTGATGGGACCCCCAGCAAACCTTGTGCATGGAGTCAGCCCTTCTTCCTGGCGTGTCCTCTACCTCAAACCTGACTACAGAGCGGCCGTCCCCCAGGGCTCATCCCAAATGCCCAAGCCTAGTCCCTGGAGACAGGCTCTGCCTGAAGAATTCCACTTGGATCTCCATGGCCTGGAGCCCCTGCCCACCTCTGCCCTCAGACCTCTACCTCCCTCACCCGGTCCGGAGCCCAGAATTTGCCACAACTTTCTATGGAGGCCAACGTGCAAGGCCCGAAGACGTCTCTTCTAAGGCTCATGGGCCATGAACCCTCAGGCACCAGACGGGAATCAGAGACGCTCTATTCAGAATGAAGCACACCTGCTTTTTCATGCTGTCTCCCCGCACAGATGTCTCGGCATCTCGGAGGAGAGAGATGCTGCGCAAGCTGGAGGGGTGGAGAAATGCTCCGTCCTCTCACCTGAACCTTTGCTCTGCCTCAGATGCTCTTGATTTGTATCAAAGAGCAACCTTGAGATTGGGGCACAAAATATTTGCAAATCTCATATACGTGCAAGGGCTGCTCATACTCAGAATACACAGAGTTGTCAAAACTCCAATGGAACAAACCAATGATTCTGTTCCAAACGCAGCAAGAGACTTGAGCAGACATTTCCTCAGAGGGGATGTAAAGAACCACTTCCAAAAGCGTTCACTGTCCCTCCCCTGGGGAAATGCACGTCAAATACACCTTCAACAACAACCAAGAAGCTCTCCCAGAAGCCACCGTGACAATCACTCACCATCCCAAGGGCTGCGGAGCATGTGGAGAAGCTGGAACGCTCTGACAGTGCTGCTTGGAATCCAACTGGGACAACCCCCAGGGAGAAAGAGTTTCATTGATTCATAATCAATGCAATAGGCACTTAGCATTGGAACCATCTTTCCCACCCTGAGATAGTTGTTCTAAAGGAATTAGAACTCACGTGGACAAGGCTGAGGGCAGAGGCTTCTAGCACCTGTCCTCACAATCGCCAAAAGATGGAAGGGACTTCAATGTCGTTCCACAGTGTCTAGAAAGAGGAACTGTGACCCATTCTTTCAATGGGATGCAGTTCGGCAATGACTAGGCTGGGATTGTTGTTGGTAAATTCAGTTCTAAGAATGAGTAGTGAAGAACTTGTCGGAACACTTGAAGGTATGTTTGGACTCTTACGCTATGTGAGACTTCTCCTGAGATTGTAACTCTCATGAAATTGACATGCACATCAAGCCTGTGTGATCGACGTTCAGTTTCCAACTGAGGTTTGCTGTAAAACACATACTAGATTTTGCATCTGAGAATGAAGGATTGTAGCATGTATCTTATTCATCATTGTGACATCAATTGTATTGGTGTTGATTATATCTGTATTCCTTGGGTTAAATAAAAATGTTAAAATGAGTTTCGTCTATTTGCGTTTCTTTTCTTTAATGTGTTTGCTCAAACGTCTCCATTTCTGGGCCGTGCATGGTGGCTCATGCCTGTAATCCGAGCACTTCGGGAGGCTCAGGCGGGTGCGTCCCGAGGGCAGGAGATCGAGACCGTCGTGGCTAACACGGTGAAAGCCCGTCTCTACTAAAAACAAAAATAAATAGCAAAAAATTAGCTGGGCGTGGTGTCGGGCGCCTGTAGTCCCAGCTCTTTGGGAGGCTGAGGCAGGAGAATGGCATGACCCCAGGAGGCAGAGCTTGCAGTGAGCCGAGGTCACTCCACTGCACTCCAGCCTGGGCCACAGTGCGAGGTTCCGTCTCATCAAAAGAAGAACAAAAATCTCCATTTCTGGCCGGGCACAGTAGCTCCCACCTGTAATCCCAGCACTTTGGGAGGCTGAGGCGGGTGGATCACTTGAGCCCAGGCGCTGGAGACCAGCCTGGGCAGCATGAGGAAACCCCATCTCTGGAAAAAAATGCAAAAATTACACAGGTGTGGGATCTCCCCACTCCAGAGGCTGAGGTGGGAGGATGGCTTCAGTGCAGGAGGCAGAGGTTGCAGTGATCTGAGATCGTGCCATTGCACTCCAGCCTGAGTGACAGAGTGAGACCCGGTCTACAAATAATCCTAATAAAAAGTAAAGTAAAATAAAATAAAACTCCATTTCTGCCGCAAACTGTTTTATTTCTACTGGATACAAGGCACAGATGGTAGAGCCCAGAGTAAGTGGACAGAGATGAGCTTTCTCAAGGCAAAAGAGGATCCCCCACTCCACAGATGACAGCACACACACAAACACACAGTCACACTCTCACACAATCACAAGACACATTGAAGTATCCATTTACACCCCCACCACAGGTCATCTTCAGATTTCCCTGAGTGATTCTCAAATGCATGAGTCTGCACTTCTAACGAGTCTTTTAGGAATAGATCCCCAGAAGTGGTCTGTTTGGACAATTAAGGGGGAATCACAATTAGCAACTCTCTCCTAACACCTTGTATATTTGTATATTTCCCTTTACTTCCTTTTCTTTCTTTTCTATTTGGTTATTTCTTTATTATTTGAGACGAAATATCCACTGTACTCGGCATACTTCCCGTTTCTAGGAGTACAAACAAATTATGGACTGCTGGGTAACAATCCCCGAAAGAGTCCCTATAAAAGTCAATTCAATATTTTTTGCTACGGAAGCATTTATAAGACACGTCAAAAAAGAATCATTTCAGCCAGTGGATAAGGAGGCTATAGCAGAAAGTGAGAATCACTCTTACGCCATGTCTACTGGAATGGGTAGGAATGTGGCAGGGCTCTCCTCGCCCACCAGGAAGCACCAAGACTGGCCGATCAAATGGTCAACAAACAGCATTCTTTTTTTTTATTTTTTTAATTTTTTGAGATAGAATTTAGCTTTTGTTGCCCAGGCTGGAGTACAATGGCGCGATCTCGGCTCACCGCAACCTCTGCCTCCTAGGTTCAAGTGATTCTCCTACCTCGGCCTCCCGAGTAGCTGGGATTAAAGGCATGTGCCTCTATGAAAGGCTGATTTGTCTTTTGAGTAGAGTCAGGATTTCTCCATGTTGGTCAGGCTGATCTCCACCTCCCGACTACAGGTGATTGACCCGCCTTGGCCAGCCATTGTGCTGGGATTACAGGCATCAGAAACCATTCCCAACCGGAACTGTATTCTTTACTGCTGTATTTATTAATTCACTAACATGCGTATTCTAACATTGCAAACTAGGCCATCCAACACAACTATTCATGAAGACATAGTTAAGGGAAGAATGTACTCCAACTGATTGGGAACATTAACATTGCTTTCCACACTTTTTTTTTCTTTAAGAACACACATTTGTTTATCAGAGTTCTGGAGGCCGGAAGTCCACGATGAGGGTGCCAGCATGATCGGGGTCTGGTGAGGACCCTCCTCCAGGTTGGAGACTGTCATATCCTCCCTGTCTCCCCACATGGAAGGTGCCGGCGAGCTCTCTTCCGTCACTTTCAGAAGGGCACTAATCCAATTTACGAGGGTTCCACTTGCATAATCTCATCATCTCCCAAGGGCCCCACCTCCTGATACCTTCACATTGGAGGTTTGAGGGTTAGAATTTAAGCCTAAAGGAAAAAGCATTTTAGTTTTGAGAGAGAGTCTTGCTCTGTTGCCGAGGCTGAAGTTCAGTGGCACGATCAAGGCTCCCTGTAGCCTTGCCATCCCGGGCGCAAGCGATCCTAACACTTCAGCCTCCTAAGTAGCTGAGACTACAGGCACCTACCACCACACTTGGCTCATTTTTACATTTTTGTAGAGACGAGGGTCTCGCTATGCTGTCCCGGCTTGTCTCGAACTCCTGGGCTCAAGCGAGCCTCCTGCCTCTGCCTCCCAAAGCACTGGGATTACAGGCATGAGCCACCACTCCCAGACCAAGATATTCATACAGGAAATATGAACTCCTATCTCAGATTCCATATCTAATAATGATTGCTGGCAGTAAGGATGCTCACAAGTTACAAGGGTAATGATAATGGAATCGCCACGATCTTGGTGATGCAGCATCTCAAACTCATGCCTTCTTCAATTCTGATCACAGAGATGAAGAGCACATGAAACTCTTACACATTTTCTTTCAAGATTTCGCCTAGAAGTGATACATCTAGTCTCCTTGATTTGAGAATGATTGTTTTTAAAATCGAGGAGATGAGTCCAACACGGTCCTCTGTGTCCCCAGAGTGAGATGAGAACTGTATAAGTGTCTGAGGCAGTTATTGAATTATTCTTCTATTCACCAATGTTTCTTTTACACACAAGAAGGAAGGACGGAGGGAAGAGGGGAAGGGGAAGGGAAGAAGGCAGGCAGGAAGGAAAGAGGGAAGGGAGGGAGGAGGGATGGAAAGAGGGAGGTAGGGAGGGAGTGAGGGGGCGGTGGATGGGGGTAAGATCGAGGGAGGGAGAAAGCAAAAAATGTCTGAAAGAAAGAAAGAAAGAGAGAAAATATCTCCAAAACCCACAATGAGTCAACAGCAATGAACATTCTCAAGAGAAAGAAGGGTCTCCACCCCAGGAACCGCCACTTCATCCTGACTTCACACACACACACACACAAACACGCACACACACACACACACACACACACACACACGCTTTCATAGGCACATCCACAAATCCAATCAAAGGTTCCTTCGTGTCATCCTGAAATTCTCAGCAGCGTTTGTCAAATGCCCTAAGATTGAACTTCTGAAGCACCTTCTTATTTGGGTAGGAAGAAAGAAGCCAACATGTTTAGGAAACATGGCAGGAATTCAAGCAGAGACGCTCAGAGAAGCTTGTGAATTTCCTTCTGCTTCTGCTCCTTTGACACTTCATTTCATGTACATAACATTCCCCAGGATAGCCACCGTGAAAATTAACATATTTTTATTGCATGAAAATATAAAAGGCACACATGAAAAACTATTTCAGCGATGGATGAATTGGGTATGACAGAAAGTGTCTATCATTATTAGGCAAGACCTAGAGGATGGGAGGGGACAGGAAACAGGTTGGCTGTGAATGGGATTAGGCAGGTTCTGTTGATCGGTCATCTATCGGTTGAGTTACACCCTAGTCCTCCATGAGGGCCCCTCCCGTTGTCATACCAGGAACAGCCAATCACATCAGTTCCTGCTGACAAATCCCCTGGCTCCACCCCCTGCTGACAGTGTACAAGATTCCCCCAAGAGCTCAGTTGTCAGAGCCTCATCCACCTGCCGCTGGCCACAGCCCCGTCGCTACACAACCCAAGCCTTGGGGAGCAGCTTTGGGGCTGACACCACTCTCTCCAAGGAACTAAAGGATTCGGGAGCCAAGAAGAAATCTTTGCAGGAGACAGACAAACACTGGCAGTGGCTGACTTGGAGAACCCTGGAAATTTTCACCATGAAAGGGTCCCGGCGCCCAAGAAGCCCCAGTGATTCCTGCACCGAATCCAAGAGCGACCACGCAGGAGAGAGCGGGTGAGCTTTGCTATGTGCTGGGGACGCCTGCGGGGTGACCTGCCTGTGGGATGTGTGGGTGTGTGTTGGAGAGAGGGGAAGGGAAAAGGGATGCATGAACCTGCCATGAGATTGGATGTTTTGAATTTGGGGCCAGAGGGAAGTGAGGTGCCCGTAAGTCATCACAGGGTGCTGGGAAGGCTTCTACATCCCAACCACACACATATCTCAGGGCAGCCCCACTTTCAATCCACCCAACCAGCTCCACAGGGAATGGGCTCTGTGTGCTGCAAGAAGGGAGATTGTAGGACATGATGTGAGAGTTTCAAGATCTACTAGGAAAAATAAAAGAGTTTCCTCCTTTTTTAATTGTTCATTTTTCTATTTGTCTTATTTACTGATTTATTTTATGGAGACAGCGTCTCACTCCGATGGTCCACACGTGAGTGCAGTGGCGTGATTTTAGCTGACTGTGGGCTCCACCTCTGAGTCGCAGGTGATCCTCCCACCTGAGCCTCCTGAGTAGGTGAGACCACAGGCATGCACCACAATGACCCACTGATGTTTTTTATTTTGAGTGGAGACTAGCTTTCCCCATGTTGCCCAGGCTGCTCTCAAACTCCTGGACTCAAGCAATCCTCCGACCTTGGCCTCCCAAAGTGCTGGGATTACAGGCGCATGCCATCATGCCCGACAAATTCCTTCCTTTTCTCCTGCTGTTATTCGAATCCTAAGACCCCATTCCGTTGTTACCTGTCTACACAGAGGTGCCACCTTTCCGGGATCTCAACATCTTTCTCCAGCTCCTCACACCCAAGGAGAGTTTTCCAACTCTGATCTGCATGAACTCCTGAAAGGGTAAACTGCTCCCTGTGGGCACCGACCCTCCTTCCCTGCCTTTTCTTCACCCAGGGAAGCTCAGGTAGATGGGGTGAGAACAAGAACAGCTGGGAGTTAGGATAGATTGGGAGCAGGTCTCACAGGAAGTGGATGACAAGTCTGTGACCTTGAATGAAAGGCAGGGAAGTGGAGTGAATTGGTGGGGATTCAGGGAATTGGACGTTAGGGAACTGCCCGAAATCTGACTGTGTCTCTCTGTCCTACAGCTCCAGCGGCACGCCATCAAATGCCCCAAAACGCCAGAAAGTGGAGGAGCTGGGTCCTCATCCAGGTGAGGCATCTTCTCTTTTTCATCCCGAGTCCCCTGCTACCAAGCCAGGGTCCCATCACGTCATGAGACGAGCAGCTGTGCTGTCCAGAGTGTCGGGAGCTTCCTCCTGCAGCTCCGTGGCTGGGTGTCCTGTACCTGGCTTCTTCTGTATTTGGTCTTTCTCACGGTGGCACCTTGAACCCTCAAGGGCATCCTGCATGACAAGGGCTTTCACCTGCACACTCTGCTCTCTCCACAGGTGCAGAACCAGCTCCGGTACAGCCAGCTCCCCACCACCCTGCACAGCTGCCCCTGGAGCTGCCCCAGGTAAGGTCACACCACCTAGGTGGGCGTGGGTGAGACAGGTCTGCCTGAGCTCCAGGCCCTAGGGGACTTCCAGGAAATCACCGTCCCAAGGGGCGTCAATACAGGTGCAAATTCTGGGTGTCCCTGCGGGGTTTCATTTATGCCTGGGGAAGTTACTGGCAGCTCCCCGCCTTGCTCTCTCCCTGTTTGAGCCACCCTCAGAGGACAATGACTGACCCACGGCTTTTCTCCCCCAGGGCCCACGGCTTCCCCAGAGGAAGGTGATCATCGCGGTCTTGGAACCAGGAATGGTCCTGCACCTGCGCCTGGGGCAGGAGTTCCTGGGGCTGGACCCACAGGGAGCCCTGCGACTCAGCCTCCTCAATGTGCAGCTCCTGGTGGTCCCTGAGCAAGTCTTGATGTCCTTGAAGGATCTCTTGTACCCTGCCCATGCCCGCTGGCTCCTGCTCACTAGTACAGAGACTGTCTGGGAGATTGACATTGAAAATGGATCTGTGAGAGCCCAGAGAGCAGAGAATGTGTGTGTGGCGCCTTCAGTAAAAGAGGGTGAGGCTCCCCAAGGCTTCCTGCCCCTGATGGGACCCCCAGCAAACCTTGTGCATGGAGTCAGCCCTTCTTCCTGGCGTGTCCTCTACCTCAAACCTGACTACAGAGCGGCCGTCCACCAGGGCTCATCCCAAATGCCCAAGCCTAGTCCCTGGAGACAGGCTCTGCCTGAAGAATTCCACTTGGATCTCCATGGCCTGGAGCCCCTGCCCACCTCTGCCCTCAGACCTCTACCTCCCTCACCCGGTCCGGAGCCCAGAATTTGCCACAACTTTCTATGGAGGCCAACGTGCAAGGCCCGAAGACGTCTCTTCTAAGGCTCATGGGCCATGAACCCTCAGGCACCAGACGGGAATCAGAGACGCTCTATTCAGAATGAAGCACACCTGCTTTTTCATGCTGTCTCCCCGCACAGATGTCTCGGCATCTCGGAGGAGAGAGATGCTGCGCAAGCTGGAGGGGTGGAGAAATGCTCCGTCCTCTCACCTGAACCTTTGCTCTGCCTCAGATGCTCTTGATTTGTATCAAAGAGCAACCTTGAGATTGGGGCACAAAATATTTGCAAATCTCATATACGTGCAAGGGCTGCTCATACTCAGAATACACAGAGTTGTCAAAACTCCAATGGAACAAACCAATGATTCTGTTCCAAACGCAGCAAGAGACTTGAGCAGACATTTCCTCAGAGGGGATGTAAAGAACCACTTCCAAAAGCGTTCACTGTCCCTCCCCTGGGGAAATGCACGTCAAATACACCTTCAACAACAACCAAGAAGCTCTCCCAGAAGCCACCGTGACAATCACTCACCATCCCAAGGGCTGCGGAGCATGTGGAGAAGCTGGAACGCTCTGACAGTGCTGCTTGGAATCCAACTGGGACAACCCCCAGGGAGAAAGAGTTTCATTGATTCATAATCAATGCAATAGGCACTTAGCATTGGAACCATCTTTCCCACCCTGAGATAGTTGTTCTAAAGGAATTAGAACTCACGTGGACAAGGCTGAGGGCAGAGGCTTCTAGCACCTGTCCTCACAATCGCCAAAAGATGGAAGGGACTTCAATGTCGTTCCACAGTGTCTAGAAAGAGGAACTGTGACCCATTCTTTCAATGGGATGCAGTTCGGCAATGACTAGGCTGGGATTGTTGTTGGTAAATTCAGTTCTAAGAATGAGTAGTGAAGAACTTGTCGGAACACTTGAAGGTATGTTTGGACTCTTACGCTATGTGAGACTTCTCCTGAGATTGTAACTCTCATGAAATTGACATGCACATCAAGCCTGTGTGATCGACGTTCAGTTTCCAACTGAGGTTTGCTGTAAAACACATACTAGATTTTGCATCTGAGAATGAAGGATTGTAGCATGTATCTTATTCATCATTGTGACATCAATTGTATTGGTGTTGATTATATCTGTATTCCTTGGGTTAAATAAAAATGTTAAAATGAGTTTCGTCTATTTGCGTTTCTTTTCTTTAATGTGTTTGCTCAAACGTCTCCATTTCTGGGCCGTGCATGGTGGCTCATGCCTGTAATCCGAGCACTTCGGGAGGCTCAGGCGGGTGCGTCCCGAGGGCAGGAGATCGAGACCGTCGTGGCTAACACGGTGAAAGCCCGTCTCTACTAAAAACAAAAATAAATAGCAAAAAATTAGCTGGGCGTGGTGTCGGGCGCCTGTAGTCCCAGCTCTTTGGGAGGCTGAGGCAGGAGAATGGCATGACCCCAGGAGGCAGAGCTTGCAGTGAGCCGAGGTCACTCCACTGCACTCCAGCCTGGGCCACAGTGCGAGGTTCCGTCTCATCAAAAGAAGAACAAAAGTCTCCATTTCTGGCCGGGCACAGTAGCTCCCACCTGTAATCCCAGCACTTTGGGAGGCTGAGGCGGGTGGATCACTTGAGCCCAGGCGCTGGAGACCAGCCTGGGCAGCATGAGGAAACCCCATCTCTGGAAAAAATGCAAAAATTACACAGGTGTGGGATCTCCCCACTCCAGAGGCTGAGGTGGGAGGATGGCTTCAGTGCAGGAGGCAGAGGTTGCAGTGATCTGAGATCGTGCCATTGCACTCCAGCCTGAGTGACAGAGTGAGACCCGGTCTACAAATAATCCTAATAAAAAGTAAAGTAAAATAAAATAAAACTCCATTTCTGCCGCAAACTGTTTTATTTCTACTGGATACAAGGCACAGATGGTAGAGCCCAGAGTAAGTGGACAGAGATGAGCTTTCTCAAGGCAAAAGAGGATCCCCCACTCCACAGATGACAGCACACACACAAACACACAGTCACACTCTCACACAATCACAAGACACATTGAAGTATCCATTTACACCCCCACCACAGGTCATCTTCAGATTTCCCTGAGTGATTCTCAAATGCATGAGTCTGCACTTCTAACGAGTCTTTTAGGAATAGATCCCCAGAAGTGGTCTGTTTGGACAATTAAGGGGGAATCACAATTAGCAACTCTCTCCTAACACCTTGTATATTTGTATATTTCCCTTTACTTCCTTTTCTTTCTTTTCTATTTGGTTATTTCTTTATTATTTGAGACGAAATATCCACTGTACTCGGCATACTTCCCGTTTCTAGGAGTACAAACAAATTATGGACTGCTGGGTAACAATCCCCGAAAGAGTCCCTATAAAAGTCAATTCAATATTTTTTGCTACGGAAGCATTTATAAGACACGTCAAAAAAGAATCATTTCAGCCAGTGGATAAGGAGGCTATAGCAGAAAGTGAGAATCACTCTTACGCCATGTCTACTGGAATGGGTAGGAATGTGGCAGGGCTCTCCTCGCCCACCAGGAAGCACCAAGACTGGCCGATCAAATGGTCAACAAACAGCATTCTTTTTTTTTTATTTTTTTAATTTTTTGAGATAGAATTTAGCTTTTGTTGCCCAGGCTGGAGTACAATGGCGCGATCTCGGCTCACCGCAACCTCTGCCTCCTAGGTTCAAGTGATTCTCCTACCTCGGCCTCCCGAGTAGCTGGGATTAAAGGCATGTGCCTCTATGAAAGGCTGATTTGTATTTTCAGTAGAGTCAGGATTTCTCCATGTTGGTCAGGCTGATCTCCACCTCCCGAGTACAGGTGATTGACCTGCCTTGGCCAGCCATTGTGCTGGGATTACAGGCATCAGAAACCATTCCCAACCTGAACTGTATTCTTTACTGCTGTATTTATTAATTCACTAACATGCGTATTCTAACATTGCAAACTAGGCCATCCAACACAACTATTCATGAAGACATAGTTAAGGGAAGAATGTACTCCAACTGATTGGGAACATTAACATTGCTTTCCACACTTTTTTTTTCTTTAAGAACACACATTTGTTTATCAGAGTTCTGGAGGCCGGAAGTCCACGATGAGGGTGCCAGCATGATCGGGGTCTGGTGAGGACCCTCCTCCAGGTTGGAGACTGTCATATCCTCCCTGTCTCCCCACATGGAAGGTGCCGGCGAGCTCTCTTCCGTCACTTTCAGAAGGGCACTAATCCAATTTACGAGGGTTCCACTTGCATAATCTCATCATCTCCCAAGGGCCCCACCTCCTGATACCTTCACATTGGAGGTTTGAGGGTTAGAATTTAAGCCTAAAGGAAAAAGCATTTTAGTTTTGAGAGAGAGTCTTGCTCTGTTGCCGAGGCTGAAGTTCAGTGGCACGATCAAGGCTCCCTGTAGCCTTGCCATCCCGGGCGCAAGCGATCCTAACACTTCAGCCTCCTAAGTAGCTGAGACTACAGGCACCTACCACCACACTTGGCTCATTTTTACATTTTTGTAGAGACGAGGGTCTCGCTATGCTGTCCCGGCTTGTCTCGAACTCCTGGGCTCAAGCGAGCCTCCTGCCTCTGCCTCCCAAAGCACTGGGATTACAGGCATGAGCCACCACTCCCAGACCAAGATATTCATACAGGAAATATGAACTCCTATCTCAGATTCCATATCTAATAATGATTGCTGGCAGTAAGGATGCTCACAAGTTACAAGGGTAATGATAATGGAATCGCCACGATCTTGGTGATGCAGCATCTCAAACTCATGCCTTCTTCAATTCTGATCACAGAGATGAAGAGCACATGAAACTCTTACACATTTTCTTTCAAGATTTCGCCTAGAAGTGATACATCTAGTCTCCTTGATTTGAGAATGATTGTTTTTAAAATCGAGGAGATGAGTCCAACACGGTCCTCTGTGTCCCCAGAGTGAGATGAGAACTGTATAAGTGTCTGAGGCAGTTATTGAATTATTCTTCTATTCACCAATGTTTCTTTTACACACAAGAAGGAAGGACGGAGGGAAGAGGGGAAGGGGAAGGGAAGAAGGCAGGCAGGAAGGAAAGAGGGAAGGGAGGGAGGAGGGATGGAAAGAGGGAGGTAGGGAGGGAGTGAGGGGGCGGTGGATGGGGGTAAGATCGAGGGAGGGAGAAAGCAAAAAATGTCTGAAAGAAAGAAAGAAAGAGAGAAAATATCTCCAAAACCCACAATGAGTCAACAGCAATGAACATTCTCAAGAGAAAGAAGGGTCTCCACCCCAGGAACCGCCACTTCATCCTGACTTCACACACACACACACAAACACGCACACACACACACACACACACACACGCTTTCATAGGCACATCCACAAATCCAATCAAAGGTTCCTTCGTGTCATCCTGAAATTCTCAGCAGCGTTTGTCAAATGCCCTAAGATTGAACTTCTGAAGCACCTTCTTATTTGGGTAGGAAGAAAGAAGCCAACATGTTTAGGAAACATGGCAGGAATTCAAGCAGAGACGCTCAGAGAAGCTTGTGAATTTCCTTCTGCTTCTGCTCCTTTGACACTTCATTTCATGTACATAACATTCCCCAGGATAGCCACCGTGAAAATTAACATATTTTTATTGCATGAAAATATAAAAGGCACACATGAAAAACTATTTCAGCGATGGATGAATTGGGTATGACAGAAAGTGTCTATCATTATTAGGCAAGACCTAGAGGATGGGAGGGGACAGGAAACAGGTTGGCTGTGAATGGGATTAGGCAGGTTCTGTTGATCGGTCATCTATCGGTTGAGTTACACCCTAGTCCTCCATGAGGGCCCCTCCCGTTGTCATACCAGGAACAGCCAATCACATCAGTTCCTGCTGACAAATCCCCTGGCTCCACCCCCTGCTGACAGTGTACAAGATTCCCCCAAGAGCTCAGTTGTCAGAGCCTCATCCACCTGCCGCTGGCCACAGCCCCGTCGCTACACAACCCAAGCCTTGGGGAGCAGCTTTGGGGCTGACACCACTCTCTCCAAGGAACTAAAGGATTCGGGAGCCAAGAAGAAATCTTTGCAGGAGACAGACAAACACTGGCAGTGGCTGACTTGGAGAACCCTGGAAATTTTCACCATGAAAGGGTCCCGGCGCCCAAGAAGCCCCAGTGATTCCTGCACCGAATCCAAGAGCGACCACGCAGGAGAGAGCGGGTGAGCTTTGCTATGTGCTGGGGACGCCTGCGGGGTGACCTGCCTGTGGGATGTGTGGGTGTGTGTTGGAGAGAGGGGAAGGGAAAAGGGATGCATGAACCTGCCATGAGATTGGATGTTTTGAATTTGGGGCCAGAGGGAAGTGAGGTGCCCGTAAGTCATCACAGGGTGCTGGGAAGGCTTCTACATCCCAACCACACACATATCTCAGGGCAGCCCCACTTTCAATCCACCCAACCAGCTCCACAGGGAATGGGCTCTGTGTGCTGCAAGAAGGGAGATTGTAGGACATGATGTGAGAGTTTCAAGATCTACTAGGAAAAATAAAAGAGTTTCCTCCTTTTTTAATTGTTCATTTTTCTATTTGTCTTATTTACTGATTTATTTTATGGAGACAGCGTCTCACTCCGATGGTCCACACGTGAGTGCAGTGGCGTGATTTTAGCTGACTGTGGGCTCCACCTCTGAGTCGCAGGTGATCCTCCCACCTGAGCCTCCTGAGTAGGTGAGACCACAGGCATGCACCACAATGACCCACTGATGTTTTTTATTTTGAGTGGAGACTAGCTTTCCCCATGTTGCCCAGGCTGCTCTCAAACTCCTGGACTCAAGCAATCCTCCGACCTTGGCCTCCCAAAGTGCTGGGATTACAGGCGCATGCCATCATGCCCGACAAATTCCTTCCTTTTCTCCTGCTGTTATTCGAATCCTAAGACCCCATTCCGTTGTTACCTGTCTACACAGAGGTGCCACCTTTCCGGGATCTCAACATCTTTCTCCAGCTCCTCACACCCAAGGAGAGTTTTCCAACTCTGATCTGCATGAACTCCTGAAAGGGTAAACTGCTCCCTGTGGGCACCGACCCTCCTTCCCTGCCTTTTCTTCACCCAGGGAAGCTCAGGTAGATGGGGTGAGAACAAGAACAGCTGGGAGTTAGGATAGATTGGGAGCAGGTCTCACAGGAAGTGGATGACGAGTCTGTGACCTTGAATGAAAGGCAGGGAAGTGGAGTGAATTGGTGGGGATTCAGGGAATTGGACGTTAGGGAACTGCCCGAAATCTGACTGTGTCTCTCTGTCCTACAGCTCCAGCGGCACGCCATCAAATGCCCCAAAACGCCAGAAAGTGGAGGAGCTGGGTCCTCATCCAGGTGAGGCATCTTCTCTTTTTCATCCCGAGTCCCCTGCTACCAAGCCAGGGTCCCATCACGTCATGAGACGAGCAGCTGTGCTGTCCAGAGTGTCGGGAGCTTCCTCCTGCAGCTCCGTGGCTGGGTGTCCTGTACCTGGCTTCTTCTGTATTTGGTCTTTCTCACGGTGGCACCTTGAACCCTCAAGGGCATCCTGCATGACAAGGGCTTTCACCTGCACACTCTGCTCTCTCCACAGGTGCAGAACCAGCTCCGGTACAGCCAGCTCCCCACCACCCTGCACAGCTGCCCCTGGAGCTGCCCCAGGTAAGGTCACACCACCTAGGTGGGCGTGGGTGAGACAGGTCTGCCTGAGCTCCAGGCCCTAGGGGACTTCCAGGAAATCACCGTCCCAAGGGGCGTCAATACAGGTGCAAATTCTGGGTGTCCCTGCGGGGTTTCATTTATGCCTGGGGAAGTTACTGGCAGCTCCCCGCCTTGCTCTCTCCCTGTTTGAGCCACCCTCAGAGGACAATGACCCACGGCTTTTCTCCCCCAGGGCCCACGGCTTCCCCAGAGGAAGGTGATCATCGCGGTCTTGGAACCAGGAATGGTCCTGCACCTGCGCCTGGGGCAGGAGTTCCTGGGGCTGGACCCACAGGGAGCCCTGCGACTCAGCCTCCTCAATGTGCAGCTCCTGGTGGTCCCTGAGCAAGTCTTGATGTCCTTGAAGGATCTCTTGTACCCTGCCCATGCCCGCTGGCTCCTGCTCACTAGTACAGAGACTGTCTGGGAGATTGACATTGAAAATGGATCTGTGAGAGCCCAGAGAGCAGAGAATGTGTGTGTGGCGCCTTCAGTAAAAGAGGGTGAGGCTCCCCAAGGCTTCCTGCCCCTGATGGGACCCCCAGCAAACCTTGTGCATGGAGTCAGCCCTTCTTCCTGGCGTGTCCTCTACCTCAAACCTGACTACAGAGCGGCCGTCCCCCAGGGCTCATCCCAAATGCCCAAGCCTAGTCCCTGGAGACAGGCTCTGCCTGAAGAATTCCACTTGGATCTCCATGGCCTGGAGCCCCTGCCCACCTCTGCCCTCAGACCTCTACCTCCCTCACCCGGTCCGGAGCCCAGAATTTGCCACAACTTTCTATGGAGGCCAACGTGCAAGGCCCGAAGACGTCTCTTCTAAGGCTCATGGGCCATGAACCCTCAGGCACCAGACGGGAATCAGAGACGCTCTATTCAGAATGAAGCACACCTGCTTTTTCATGCTGTCTCCCCGCACAGATGTCTCGGCATCTCGGAGGAGAGAGATGCTGCGCAAGCTGGAGGGGTGGAGAAATGCTCCGTCCTCTCACCTGAACCTTTGCTCTGCCTCAGATGCTCTTGATTTGTGTCAAAGAGCAACCTTGAGATTGGGGCACAAAATATTTGCAAATCTCATATACGTGCAAGGGCTGCTCATACTCAGAATACACAGAGTTGTCAAAACTCCAATGGAACAAACCAATGATTCTGTTCCAAACGCAGCAAGAGACTTGAGCAGACATTTCCTCAGAGGGGATGTAAAGAACCACTTCCAAAAGCGTTCACTGTCCCTCCCCTGGGGAAATGCACGTCAAATACACCTTCAACAACAACCAAGAAGCTCTCCCAGAAGCCACCGTGACAATCACTCACCATCCCAAGGGCTGCGGAGCATGTGGAGAAGCTGGAACGCTCTGACAGTGCTGCTTGGAATCCAACTGGGACAACCCCCAGGGAGAAAGAGTTTCATTGATTCATAATCAATGCAATAGGCACTTAGCATTGGAACCATCTTTCCCACCCTGAGATAGTTGTTCTAAAGGAATTAGAACTCACGTGGACAAGGCTGAGGGCAGAGGCTTCTAGCACCTGTCCTCACAATCGCCAAAAGATGGAAGGGACTTCAATGTCGTTCCACAGTGTCTAGAAAGAGGAACTGTGACCCATTCTTTCAATGGGATGCAGTTCGGCAATGACTAGGCTGGGATTGTTGTTGGTAAATTCAGTTCTAAGAATGAGTAGTGAAGAACTTGTCGGAACACTTGAAGGTATGTTTGGACTCTTACGCTATGTGAGACTTCTCCTGAGATTGTAACTCTCATGAAATTGACATGCACATCAAGCCTGTGTGATCGACGTTCAGTTTCCAACTGAGGTTTGCTGTAAAACACATACTAGATTTTGCATCTGAGAATGAAGGATTGTAGCATGTATCTTATTCATCATTGTGACATCAATTGTATTGGTGTTGATTATATCTGTATTCCTTGGGTTAAATAAAAATGTTAAAATGAGTTTCGTCTATTTGCGTTTCTTTTCTTTAATGTGTTTGCTCAAACGTCTCCATTTCTGGGCCGTGCATGGTGGCTCATGCCTGTAATCCGAGCACTTCGGGAGGCTCAGGCGGGTGCGTCCCGAGGGCAGGAGATCGAGACCGTCGTGGCTAACACGGTGAAAGCCCGTCTCTACTAAAAACAAAAATAAATAGCAAAAAATTAGCTGGGCGTGGTGTCGGGCGCCTGTAGCCCCAGCTCTTTGGGAGGCTGAGGCAGGAGAATGGCATGACCCCAGGAGGCAGAGCTTGCAGTGAGCCGAGGTCACTCCACTGCACTCCAGCCTGGGCCACAGTGCGAGGTTCCGTCTCATCAAAAGAAGAACAAAAGTCTCCATTTCTGGCCGGGCACAGTAGCTCCCACCTGTAATCCCAGCACTTTGGGAGGCTGAGGCGGGTGGATCACTTGAGCCCAGGCGCTGGAGACCAGCCTGGGCAGCATGAGGAAACCCCATCTCTGGAAAAAATGCAAAAATTACACAGGTGTGGGATCTCCCCACTCCAGAGGCTGAGGTGGGAGGATGGCTTCAGTGCAGGAGGCAGAGGTTGCAGTGATCTGAGATCGTGCCATTGCACTCCAGCCTGAGTGACAGAGTGAGACCCGGTCTACAAATAATCCTAATAAAAAGTAAAGTAAAATAAAATAAAACTCCATTTCTGCCGCAAACTGTTTTATTTCTACTGGATACAAGGCACAGATGGTAGAGCCCAGAGTAAGTGGACAGAGATGAGCTTTCTCAAGGCAAAAGAGGATCCCCCACTCCACAGATGACAGCACACACACAAACACACAGTCACACTCTCACACAATCACAAGACACATTGAAGTATCCATTTACACCCCCACCACAGGTCATCTTCAGATTTCCCTGAGTGATTCTCAAATGCATGAGTCTGCACTTCTAACGAGTCTTTTAGGAATAGATCCCCAGAAGTGGTCTGTTTGGACAATTAAGGGGGAATCACAATTAGCAACTCTCTCCTAACACCTTGTATATTTGTATATTTCCCTTTACTTCCTTTTCTTTCTTTTCTATTTGGTTATTTCTTTATTATTTGAGACGAAATATCCACTGTACTCGGCATACTTCCCGTTTCTAGGAGTACAAACAAATTATGGACTGCTGGGTAACAATCCCCGAAAGAGTCCCTATAAAAGTCAATTCAATATTTTTTGCTACGGAAGCATTTATAAGACACGTCAAAAAAGAATCATTTCAGCCAGTGGATAAGGAGGCTATAGCAGAAAGTGAGAATCACTCTTACGCCATGTCTACTGGAATGGGTAGGAATGTGGCAGGGCTCTCCTCGCCCACCAGGAAGCACCAAGACTGGCCGATCAAATGGTCAACAAACAGCATTCTTTTTTTTTATTTTTTTAATTTTTTGAGATAGAATTTAGCTTTTGTTGCCCAGGCTGGAGTACAATGGCGCGATCTCGGCTCACCGCAACCTCTGCCTCCTAGGTTCAAGTGATTCTCCTACCTCGGCCTCCCGAGTAGCTGGGATTAAAGGCATGTGCCTCTATGAAAGGCTGATTTGTATTTTCAGTAGAGTCAGGATTTCTCCATGTTGGTCAGGCTGATCTCCACCTCCCGACTACAGGTGATTGACCCGCCTTGGCCAGCCATTGTGCTGGGATTACAGGCATCAGAAACCATTCCCAACCTGAACTGTATTCTTTACTGCTGTATTTATTAATTCACTAACATGCGTATTCTAACATTGCAAACTAGGCCATCCAACACAACTATTCATGAAGACATAGTTAAGGGAAGAATGTACTCCAACTGATTGGGAACATTAACATTGCTTTCCACACTTTTTTTTTCTTTAAGAACACACATTTGTTTATCAGAGTTCTGGAGGCCGGAAGTCCACGATGAGGGTGCCAGCATGATCGGGGTCTGGTGAGGACCCTCCTCCAGGTTGGAGACTGTCATATCCTCCCTGTCTCCCCACATGGAAGGTGCCGGCGAGCTCTCTTCCGTCACTTTCAGAAGGGCACTAATCCAATTTACGAGGGTTCCACTTGCATAATCTCATCATCTCCCAAGGGCCCCACCTCCTGATACCTTCACATTGGAGGTTTGAGGGTTAGAATTTAAGCCTAAAGGAAAAAGCATTTTATTTTTGAGAGAGAGTCTTGCTCTGTTGCCGAGGCTGAAGTTCAGTGGCACGATCAAGGCTCCCTGTAGCCTTGCCATCCCGGGCGCAAGCGATCCTAACACTTCAGCCTCCTAAGTAGCTGAGACTACAGGCACCTACCACCACACTTGGCTCATTTTTACATTTTTGTAGAGACGAGGGTCTCGCTATGCTGTCCCGGCTTGTCTCGAACTCCTGGGCTCAAGCGAGCCTCCTGCCTCTGCCTCCCAAAGCACTGGGATTACAGGCATGAGCCACCACTCCCAGACCAAGATATTCATACAGGAAATATGAACTCCTATCTCAGATTCCATATCTAATAATGATTGCTGGCAGTAAGGATGCTCACAAGTTACAAGGGTAATGATAATGGAATCGCCACGATCTTGGTGATGCAGCATCTCAAACTCATGCCTTCTTCAATTCTGATCACAGAGATGAAGAGCACATGAAACTCTTACACATTTTCTTTCAAGATTTCGCCTAGAAGTGATACATCTAGTCTCCTTGATTTGAGAATGATTGTTTTTAAAATCGAGGAGATGAGTCCAACACGGTCCTCTGTGTCCCCAGAGTGAGATGAGAACTGTATAAGTGTCTGAGGCAGTTATTGAATTATTCTTCTATTCACCAATGTTTCTTTTACACACAAGAAGGAAGGACGGAGGGAAGAGGGGAAGGGGAAGGGAAGAAGGCAGGCAGGAAGGAAAGAGGGAAGGGAGGGAGGAGGGATGGAAAGAGGGAGGTAGGGAGGGAGTGAGGGGGCGGTGGATGGGGGTAAGATCGAGGGAGGGAGAAAGCAAAAAATGTCTGAAAGAAAGAAAGAAAGAGAGAAAATATCTCCAAAACCCACAATGAGTCAACAGCAATGAACATTCTCAAGAGAAAGAAGGGTCTCCACCCCAGGAACCGCCACTTCATCCTGACTTCACACACACACACACACAAACACGCACACACACACACACACACACACGCTTTCATAGGCACATCCACAAATCCAATCAAAGGTTCCTTCGTGTCATCCTGAAATTCTCAGCAGCGTTTGTCAAATGCCCTAAGATTGAACTTCTGAAGCACCTTCTTATTTGGGTAGGAAGAAAGAAGCCAACATGTTTAGGAAACATGGCAGGAATTCAAGCAGAGACGCTCAGAGAAGCTTGTGAATTTCCTTCTGCTTCTGCTCCTTTGACACTTCATTTCATGTACATAACATTCCCCAGGATAGCCACCGTGAAAATTAACATATTTTTATTGCATGAAAATATAAAAGGCACACATGAAAAACTATTTCAGCGATGGATGAATTGGGTATGACAGAAAGTGTCTATCATTATTAGGCAAGACCTAGAGGATGGGAGGGGACAGGAAACAGGTTGGCTGTTAATGGGATTAGGCAGGTTCTGTTGATCGGTCATCTATCGGTTGAGTTACACCCTAGTCCTCCATGAGGGCCCCTCCCGTTGTCATACCAGGAACAGCCAATCACATCAGTTCCTGCTGACAAATCCCCTGGCTCCACCCCCTGCTGACAGTGTACAAGATTCCCCCAAGAGCTCAGTTGTCAGAGCCTCATCCACCTGCCGCTGGCCACAGCCCCGTCGCTACACAACCCAAGCCTTGGGGAGCAGCTTTGGGGCTGACACCACTCTCTCCAAGGAACTAAAGGATTCGGGAGCCAAGAAGAAATCTTTGCAGGAGACAGACAAACACTGGCAGTGGCTGACTTGGAGAACCCTGGAAATTTTCACCATGAAAGGGTCCCGGCGCCCAAGAAGCCCCAGTGATTCCTGCACCGAATCCAAGAGCGACCACGCAGGAGAGAGCGGGTGAGCTTTGCTATGTGCTGGGGACGCCTGCGGGGTGACCTGCCTGTGGGATGTGTGGGTGTGTGTTGGAGAGAGGGGAAGGGAAAAGGGATGCATGAACCTGCCATGAGATTGGATGTTTTGAATTTGGGGCCAGAGGGAAGTGAGGTGCCCGTAAGTCATCACAGGGTGCTGGGAAGGCTTCTACATCCCAACCACACACATATCTCAGGGCAGCCCCACTTTCAATCCACCCAACCAGCTCCACAGGGAATGGGCTCTGTGTGCTGCAAGAAGGGAGATTGTAGGACATGATGTGAGAGTTTCAAGATCTACTAGGAAAAATAAAAGAGTTTCCTCCTTTTTTAATTGTTCATTTTTCTATTTGTCTTATTTACTGATTTATTTTATGGAGACAGCGTCTCACTCCGATGGTCCACACGTGAGTGCAGTGGCGTGATTTTAGCTGACTGTGGGCTCCACCTCTGAGTCGCAGGTGATCCTCCCACCTGAGCCTCCTGAGTAGGTGAGACCACAGGCATGCACCACAATGACCCACTGATGTTTTTTATTTTGAGTGGAGACTAGCTTTCCCCATGTTGCCCAGGCTGCTCTCAAACTCCTGGACTCAAGCAATCCTCCGACCTTGGCCTCCCAAAGTGCTGGGATTACAGGCGCATGCCATCATGCCCGACAAATTCCTTCCTTTTCTCCTGCTGTTATTCGAATCCTAAGACCCCATTCCGTTGTTACCTGTCTACACAGAGGTGCCACCTTTCCGGGATCTCAACATCTTTCTCCAGCTCCTCACACCCAAGGAGTTTTCCAACTCTGATCTGCATGAACTCCTGAAAGGGTAAACTGCTCCCTGTGGGCACCGACCCTCCTTCCCTGCCTTTTCTTCACCCAGGGAAGCTCAGGTAGATGGGGTGAGAACAAGAACAGCTGGGAGTTAGGATAGATTGGGAGCAGGTCTCACAGGAAGTGGATGACGAGTCTGTGACCTTGAATGAAAGGCAGGGAAGTGGAGTGAATTGGTGGGGATTCAGGGAATTGGACGTTAGGGAACTGCCCGAAATCTGACTGTGTCTCTCTGTCCTACAGCTCCAGCGGCACGCCATCAAATGCCCCAAAACGCCAGAAAGTGGAGGAGCTGGGTCCTCATCCAGGTGAGGCATCTTCTCTTTTTCATCCCGAGTCCCCTGCTACCAAGCCAGGGTCCCATCACGTCATGAGACGAGCAGCTGTGCTGTCCAGAGTGTCGGGAGCTTCCTCCTGAAGCTCCGTGGCTGGGTGTCCTGTACCTGGCTTCTTCTGTATTTGGTCTTTCTCACGGTGGCACCTTGAACCCTCAAGGGCATCCTGCATGACAAGGGCTTTCACCTGCACACTCTGCTCTCTCCACAGGTGCAGAACCAGCTCCGGTACAGCCAGCTCCCCACCACCCTGCACAGCTGCCCCTGGAGCTGCCCCAGGTAAGGTCACACCACCTAGGTGGGCGTGGGTGAGACAGGTCTGCCTGAGCTCCAGGCCCTAGGGGACTTCCAGGAAATCACCGTCCCAAGGGGCGTCAATACAGGTGCAAATTCTGGGTGTCCCTGCGGGGTTTCATTTATGCCTGGGGAAGTTACTGGCAGCTCCCCGCCTTGCTCTCTCCCTGTTTGAGCCACCCTCAGAGGACAATGACTGACCCACGGCTTTTCTCCCCCAGGGCCCACGGCTTCCCCAGAGGAAGGTGATCATCGCGGTCTTGGAACCAGGAATGGTCCTGCACCTGCGCCTGGGGCAGGAGTTCCTGGGGCTGGACCCACAGGGAGCCCTGCGACTCAGCCTCCTCAATGTGCAGCTCCTGGTGGTCCCTGAGCAAGTCTTGATGTCCTTGAAGGATCTCTTGTACCCTGCCCATGCCCGCTGGCTCCTGCTCACTAGTACAGAGACTGTCTGGGAGATTGACATTGAAAATGGATCTGTGAGAGCCCAGAGAGCAGAGAATGTGTGTGTGGCGCCTTCAGTAAAAGAGGGTGAGGCTCCCCAAGGCTTCCTGCCCCTGATGGGACCCCCAGCAAACCTTGTGCATGGAGTCAGCCCTTCTTCCTGGCGTGTCCTCTACCTCAAACCTGACTACAGAGCGGCCGTCCCCCAGGGCTCATCCCAAATGCCCAAGCCTAGTCCCTGGAGACAGGCTCTGCCTGAAGAATTCCACTTGGATCTCCATGGCCTGGAGCCCCTGCCCACCTCTGCCCTCAGACCTCTACCTCCCTCACCCGGTCCGGAGCCCAGAATTTGCCACAACTTTCTATGGAGGCCAACGTGCAAGGCCCGAAGACGTCTCTTCTAAGGCTCATGGGCCATGAACCCTCAGGCACCAGACGGGAATCAGAGACGCTCTATTCAGAATGAAGCACACCTGCTTTTTCATGCTGTCTCCCCGCACAGATGTCTCGGCATCTCGGAGGAGAGAGATGCTGCGCAAGCTGGAGGGGTGGAGAAATGCTCCGTCCTCTCACCTGAACCTTTGCTCTGCCTCAGATGCTCTTGATTTGTATCAAAGAGCAACCTTGAGATTGGGGCACAAAATATTTGCAAATCTCATATACGTGCAAGGGCTGCTCATACTCAGAATACACAGAGTTGTCAAAACTCCAATGGAACAAACCAATGATTCTGTTCCAAACGCAGCAAGAGACTTGAGCAGACATTTCCTCAGAGGGGATGTAAAGAACCACTTCCAAAAGCGTTCACTGTCCCTCCCCTGGGGAAATGCACGTCAAATACACCTTCAACAACAACCAAGAAGCTCTCCCAGAAGCCACCGTGACAATCACTCACCATCCCAAGGGCTGCGGAGCATGTGGAGAAGCTGGAACGCTCTGACAGTGCTGCTTGGAATCCAACTGGGACAACCCCCAGGGAGAAAGAGTTTCATTGATTCATAATCAATGCAATAGGCACTTAGCATTGGAACCATCTTTCCCACCCTGAGATAGTTGTTCTAAAGGAATTAGAACTCACGTGGACAAGGCTGAGGGCAGAGGCTTCTAGCACCTGTCCTCACAATCGCCAAAAGATGGAAGGGACTTCAATGTCGTTCCACAGTGTCTAGAAAGAGGAACTGTGACCCATTCTTTCAATGGGATGCAGTTCGGCAATGACTAGGCTGGGATTGTTGTTGGTAAATTCAGTTCTAAGAATGAGTAGTGAAGAACTTGTCGGAACACTTGAAGGTATGTTTGGACTCTTACGCTATGTGAGACTTCTCCTGAGATTGTAACTCTCATGAAATTGACATGCACATCAAGCCTGTGTGATCGACGTTCAGTTTCCAACTGAGGTTTGCTGTAAAACACATACTAGATTTTGCATCTGAGAATGAAGGATTGTAGCATGTATCTTATTCATCATTGTGACATCAATTGTATTGGTGTTGATTATATCTGTATTCCTTGGGTTAAATAAAAATGTTAAAATGAGTTTCGTCTATTTGCGTTTCTTTTCTTTAATGTGTTTGCTCAAACGTCTCCATTTCTGGGCCGTGCATGGTGGCTCATGCCTGTAATCCGAGCACTTCGGGAGGCTCAGGCGGGTGCGTCCCGAGGGCAGGAGATCGAGACCGTCGTGGCTAACACGGTGAAAGCCCGTCTCTACTAAAAACAAAAATAAATAGCAAAAAATTAGCTGGGCGTGGTGTCGGGCGCCTGTAGCCCCAGCTCTTTGGGAGGCTGAGGCAGGAGAATGGCATGACCCCAGGAGGCAGAGCTTGCAGTGAGCCGAGGTCACTCCACTGCACTCCAGCCTGGGCCACAGTGCGAGGTTCCGTCTCATCAAAAGAAGAACAAAAGTCTCCATTTCTGGCCGGGCACAGTAGCTCCCACCTGTAATCCCAGCACTTTGGGAGGCTGAGGCGGGTGGATCACTTGAGCCCAGGCGCTGGAGACCAGCCTGGGCAGCATGAGGAAACCCCATCTCTGGAAAAAATGCAAAAATTACACAGGTGTGGGATCTCCCCACTCCAGAGGCTGAGGTGGGAGGATGGCTTCAGTGCAGGAGGCAGAGGTTGCAGTGATCTGAGATCGTGCCATTGCACTCCAGCCTGAGTGACAGAGTGAGACCCGGTCTACAAATAATCCTAATAAAAAGTAAAGTAAAATAAAATAAAACTCCATTTCTGCCGCAAACTGTTTTATTTCTACTGGATACAAGGCACAGATGGTAGAGCCCAGAGTAAGTGGACAGAGATGAGCTTTCTCAAGGCAAAAGAGGATCCCCCACTCCACAGATGACAGCACACACACAAACACACAGTCACACTCTCACACAATCACAAGACACATTGAAGTATCCATTTACACCCCCACCACAGGTCATCTTCAGATTTCCCTGAGTGATTCTCAAATGCATGAGTCTGCACTTCTAACGAGTCTTTTAGGAATAGATCCCCAGAAGTGGTCTGTTTGGACAATTAAGGGGGAATCACAATTAGCAACTCTCTCCTAACACCTTGTATATTTGTATATTTCCCTTTACTTCCTTTTCTTTCTTTTCTATTTGGTTATTTCTTTATTATTTGAGACGAAATATCCACTGTACTCGGCATACTTCCCGTTTCTAGGAGTACAAACAAATTATGGACTGCTGGGTAACAATCCCCGAAAGAGTCCCTATAAAAGTCAATTCAATATTTTTTGCTACGGAAGCATTTATAAGACACGTCAAAAAAGAATCATTTCAGCCAGTGGATAAGGAGGCTATAGCAGAAAGTGAGAATCACTCTTACGCCATGTCTACTGGAATGGGTAGGAATGTGGCAGGGCTCTCCTCGCCCACCAGGAAGCACCAAGACTGGCCGATCAAATGGTCAACAAACAGCATTCTTTTTTTTTATTTTTTTAATTTTTTGAGATAGAATTTAGCTTTTGTTGCCCAGGCTGGAGTACAATGGCGCGATCTCGGCTCACCGCAACCTCTGCCTCCTAGGTTCAAGTGATTCTCCTACCTCGGCCTCCCGAGTAGCTGGGATTAAAGGCATGTGCCTCTATGAAAGGCTGATTTGTATTTTCAGTAGAGTCAGGATTTCTCCATGTTGGTCAGGCTGATCTCCACCTCCCGACTACAGGTGATTGACCCGCCTTGGCCAGCCATTGTGCTGGGATTACAGGCATCAGAAACCATTCCCAACCTGAACTGTATTCTTTACTGCTGTATTTATTAATTCACTAACATGCGTATTCTAACATTGCAAACTAGGCCATCCAACACAACTATTCATGAAGACATAGTTAAGGGAAGAATGTACTCCAACTGATTGGGAACATTAACATTGCTTTCCACACTTTTTTTTTCTTTAAGAACACACATTTGTTTATCAGAGTTCTGGAGGCCGGAAGTCCACGATGAGGGTGCCAGCATGATCGGGGTCTGGTGAGGACCCTCCTCCAGGTTGGAGACTGTCATATCCTCCCTGTCTCCCCACATGGAAGGTGCCGGCGAGCTCTCTTCCGTCACTTTCAGAAGGGCACTAATCCAATTTACGAGGGTTCCACTTGCATAATCTCATCATCTCCCAAGGGCCCCACCTCCTGATACCTTCACATTGGAGGTTTGAGGGTTAGAATTTAAGCCTAAAGGAAAAAGCATTTTATTTTTGAGAGAGAGTCTTGCTCTGTTGCCGAGGCTGAAGTTCAGTGGCACGATCAAGGCTCCCTGTAGCCTTGCCATCCCGGGCGCAAGCGATCCTAACACTTCAGCCTCCTAAGTAGCTGAGACTACAGGCACCTACCACCACACTTGGCTCATTTTTACATTTTTGTAGAGACGAGGGTCTCGCTATGCTGTCCCGGCTTGTCTCGAACTCCTGGGCTCAAGCGAGCCTCCTGCCTCTGCCTCCCAAAGCACTGGGATTACAGGCATGAGCCACCACTCCCAGACCAAGATATTCATACAGGAAATATGAACTCCTATCTCAGATTCCATATCTAATAATGATTGCTGGCAGTAAGGATGCTCACAAGTTACAAGGGTAATGATAATGGAATCGCCACGATCTTGGTGATGCAGCATCTCAAACTCATGCCTTCTTCAATTCTGATCACAGAGATGAAGAGCACATGAAACTCTTACACATTTTCTTTCAAGATTTCGCCTAGAAGTGATACATCTAGTCTCCTTGATTTGAGAATGATTGTTTTTAAAATCGAGGAGATGAGTCCAACACGGTCCTCTGTGTCCCCAGAGTGAGATGAGAACTGTATAAGTGTCTGAGGCAGTTATTGAATTATTCTTCTATTCACCAATGTTTCTTTTACACACAAGAAGGAAGGACGGAGGGAAGAGGGGAAGGGGAAGGGAAGAAGGCAGGCAGGAAGGAAAGAGGGAAGGGAGGGAGGAGGGATGGAAAGAGGGAGGTAGGGAGGGAGTGAGGGGGCGGTGGATGGGGGTAAGATCGAGGGAGGGAGAAAGCAAAAAATGTCTGAAAGAAAGAAAGAAAGAGAGAAAATATCTCCAAAACCCACAATGAGTCAACAGCAATGAACATTCTCAAGAGAAAGAAGGGTCTCCACCCCAGGAACCGCCACTTCATCCTGACTTCACACACACACACACACAAACACGCACACACACACACACACACACACGCTTTCATAGGCACATCCACAAATCCAATCAAAGGTTCCTTCGTGTCATCCTGAAATTCTCAGCAGCGTTTGTCAAATGCCCTAAGATTGAACTTCTGAAGCACCTTCTTATTTGGGTAGGAAGAAAGAAGCCAACATGTTTAGGAAACATGGCAGGAATTCAAGCAGAGACGCTCAGAGAAGCTTGTGAATTTCCTTCTGCTTCTGCTCCTTTGACACTTCATTTCATGTACATAACATTCCCCAGGATAGCCACCGTGAAAATTAACATATTTTTATTGCATGAAAATATAAAAGGCACACATGAAAAACTATTTCAGCGATGGATGAATTGGGTATGACAGAAAGTGTCTATCATTATTAGGCAAGACCTAGAGGATGGGAGGGGACAGGAAACAGGTTGGCTGTGAATGGGATTAGGCAGGTTCTGTTGATCGGTCATCTATCGGTTGAGTTACACCCTAGTCCTCCATGAGGGCCCCTCCCGTTGTCATACCAGGAACAGCCAATCACATCAGTTCCTGCTGACAAATCCCCTGGCTCCACCCCCTGCTGACAGTGTACAAGATTCCCCCAAGAGCTCAGTTGTCAGAGCCTCATCCACCTGCCGCTGGCCACAGCCCCGTCGCTACACAACCCAAGCCTTGGGGAGCAGCTTTGGGGCTGACACCACTCTCTCCAAGGAACTAAAGGATTCGGGAGCCAAGAAGAAATCTTTGCAGGAGACAGACAAACACTGGCAGTGGCTGACTTGGAGAACCCTGGAAATTTTCACCATGAAAGGGTCCCGGCGCCCAAGAAGCCCCAGTGATTCCTGCACCGAATCCAAGAGCGACCACGCAGGAGAGAGCGGGTGAGCTTTGCTATGTGCTGGGGACGCCTGCGGGGTGACCTGCCTGTGGGATGTGTGGGTGTGTGTTGGAGAGAGGGGAAGGGAAAAGGGATGCATGAACCTGCCATGAGATTGGATGTTTTGAATTTGGGGCCAGAGGGAAGTGAGGTGCCCGTAAGTCATCACAGGGTGCTGGGAAGGCTTCTACATCCCAACCACACACATATCTCAGGGCAGCCCCACTTTCAATCCACCCAACCAGCTCCACAGGGAATGGGCTCTGTGTGCTGCAAGAAGGGAGATTGTAGGACATGATGTGAGAGTTTCAAGATCTACTAGGAAAAATAAAAGAGTTTCCTCCTTTTTTAATTGTTCATTTTTCTATTTGTCTTATTTACTGATTTATTTTATGGAGACAGCGTCTCACTCCGATGGTCCACACGTGAGTGCAGTGGCGTGATTTTAGCTGACTGTGGGCTCCACCTCTGAGTCGCAGGTGATCCTCCCACCTGAGCCTCCTGAGTAGGTGAGACCACAGGCATGCACCACAATGACCCACTGATGTTTTTTATTTTGAGTGGAGACTAGCTTTCCCCATGTTGCCCAGGCTGCTCTCAAACTCCTGGACTCAAGCAATCCTCCGACCTTGGCCTCCCAAAGTGCTGGGATTACAGGCGCATGCCATCATGCCCGACAAATTCCTTCCTTTTCTCCTGCTGTTATTCGAATCCTAAGACCCCATTCCGTTGTTACCTGTCTACACAGAGGTGCCACCTTTCCGGGATCTCAACATCTTTCTCCAGCTCCTCACACCCAAGGAGAGTTTTCCAACTCTGATCTGCATGAACTCCTGAAAGGGTAAACTGCTCCCTGTGGGCACCGACCCTCCTTCCCTGCCTTTTCTTCACCCAGGGAAGCTCAGGTAGATGGGGTGAGAACAAGAACAGCTGGGAGTTAGGATAGATTGGGAGCAGGTCTCACAGGAAGTGGATGACGAGTCTGTGACCTTGAATGAAAGGCAGGGAAGTGGAGTGAATTGGTGGGGATTCAGGGAATTGGACGTTAGGGAACTGCCCGAAATCTGACTGTGTCTCTCTGTCCTACAGCTCCAGCGGCACGCCATCAAATGCCCCAAAACGCCAGAAAGTGGAGGAGCTGGGTCCTCATCCAGGTGAGGCATCTTCTCTTTTTCATCCCGAGTCCCCTGCTACCAAGCCAGGGTCCCATCACGTCATGAGACGAGCAGCTGTGCTGTCCAGAGTGTCGGGAGCTTCCTCCTGAAGCTCCGTGGCTGGGTGTCCTGTACCTGGCTTCTTCTGTATTTGGTCTTTCTCACGGTGGCACCTTGAACCCTCAAGGGCATCCTGCATGACAAGGGCTTTCACCTGCACACTCTGCTCTCTCCACAGGTGCAGAACCAGCTCCGGTACAGCCAGCTCCCCACCACCCTGCACAGCTGCCCCTGGAGCTTCCCCAGGTAAGGTCACACCACCTAGGTGGGCGTGGGTGAGACAGGTCTGCCTGAGCTCCAGGCCCTAGGGGACTTCCAGGAAATCACCGTCCCAAGGGGCGTCAATACAGGTGCAAATTCTGGGTGTCCCTGCGGGGTTTCATTTATGCCTGGGGAAGTTACTGGCAGCTCCCCGCCTTGCTCTCTCCCTGTTTGAGCCACCCTCAGAGGACAATGACTGACCCACGGCTTTTCTCCCCCAGGGCCCACGGCTTCCCCAGAGGAAGGTGATCATCGCGGTCTTGGAACCAGGAATGGTCCTGCACCTGCGCCTGGGGCAGGAGTTCCTGGGGCTGGACCCACAGGGAGCCCTGCGACTCAGCCTCCTCAATGTGCAGCTCCTGGTGGTCCCTGAGCAAGTCTTGATGTCCTTGAAGGATCTCTTGTACCCTGCCCATGCCCGCTGGCTCCTGCTCACTAGTACAGAGACTGTCTGGGAGATTGACATTGAAAATGGATCTGTGAGAGCCCAGAGAGCAGAGAATGTGTGTGTGGCGCCTTCAGTAAAAGAGGGTGAGGCTCCCCAAGGCTTCCTGCCCCTGATGGGACCCCCAGCAAACCTTGTGCATGGAGTCAGCCCTTCTTCCTGGCGTGTCCTCTACCTCAAACCTGACTACAGAGCGGCCGTCCCCCAGGGCTCATCCCAAATGCCCAAGCCTAGTCCCTGGAGACAGGCTCTGCCTGAAGAATTCCACTTGGATCTCCATGGCCTGGAGCCCCTGCCCACCTCTGCCCTCAGACCTCTACCTCCCTCACCCGGTCCGGAGCCCAGAATTTGCCACAACTTTCTATGGAGGCCAACGTGCAAGGCCCGAAGACGTCTCTTCTAAGGCTCATGGGCCATGAACCCTCAGGCAACAGACGGGAATCAGAGACGCTCTATTCAGAATGAAGCACACCTGCTTTTTCATGCTGTCTCCCCGCACAGATGTCTCGGCATCTCGGAGGAGAGAGATGCTGCGCAAGCTGGAGGGGTGGAGAAATGCTCCGTCCTCTCACCTGAACCTTTGCTCTGCCTCAGATGCTCTTGATTTGTATCAAAGAGCAACCTTGAGATTGGGGCACAAAATATTTGCAAATCTCATATACGTGCAAGGGCTGCTCATACTCAGAATACACAGAGTTGTCAAAACTCCAATGGAACAAACCAATGATTCTGTTCCAAACGCAGCAAGAGACTTGAGCAGACATTTCCTCAGAGGGGATGTAAAGAACCACTTCCAAAAGCGTTCACTGTCCCTCCCCTGGGGAAATGCACGTCAAATACACCTTCAACAACAACCAAGAAGCTCTCCCAGAAGCCACCGTGACAATCACTCACCATCCCAAGGGCTGCGGAGCATGTGGAGAAGCTGGAACGCTCTGACAGTGCTGCTTGGAATCCAACTGGGACAACCCCCAGGGAGAAAGAGTTTCATTGATTCATAATCAATGCAATAGGCACTTAGCATTGGAACCATCTTTCCCACCCTGAGATAGTTGTTCTAAAGGAATTAGAACTCACGTGGACAAGGCTGAGGGCAGAGGCTTCTAGCACCTGTCCTCACAATCGCCAAAAGATGGAAGGGACTTCAATGTCGTTCCACAGTGTCTAGAAAGAGGAACTGTGACCCATTCTTTCAATGGGATGCAGTTCGGCAATGACTAGGCTGGGATTGTTGTTGGTAAATTCAGTTCTAAGAATGAGTAGTGAAGAACTTGTCGGAACACTTGAAGGTATGTTTGGACTCTTACGCTATGTGAGACTTCTCCTGAGATTGTAACTCTCATGAAATTGACATGCACATCAAGCCTGTGTGATCGACGTTCAGTTTCCAACTGAGGTTTGCTGTAAAACACATACTAGATTTTGCATCTGAGAATGAAGGATTGTAGCATGTATCTTATTCATCATTGTGACATCAATTGTATTGGTGTTGATTATATCTGTATTCCTTGGGTTAAATAAAAATGTTAAAATGAGTTTCGTCTATTTGCGTTTCTTTTCTTTAATGTGTTTGCTCAAACGTCTCCATTTCTGGGCCGTGCATGGTGGCTCATGCCTGTAATCCGAGCACTTCGGGAGGCTCAGGCGGGTGCGTCCCGAGGGCAGGAGATCGAGACCGTCGTGGCTAACACGGTGAAAGCCCGTCTCTACTAAAAACAAAAATAAATAGCAAAAAATTAGCTGGGCGTGGTGTCGGGCGCCTGTAGTCCCAGCTCTTTGGGAGGCTGAGGCAGGAGAATGGCATGACCCCAGGAGGCAGAGCTTGCAGTGAGCCGAGGTCACTCCACTGCACTCCAGCCTGGGCCACAGTGCGAGGTTCCGTCTCATCAAAAGAAGAACAAAAGTCTCCATTTCTGGCCGGGCACAGTAGCTCCCACCTGTAATCCCAGCACTTTGGGAGGCTGAGGCGGGTGGATCACTTGAGCCCAGGCGCTGGAGACCAGCCTGGGCAGCATGAGGAAACCCCATCTCTGGAAAAAATGCAAAAATTACACAGGTGTGGGATCTCCCCACTCCAGAGGCTGAGGTGGGAGGATGGCTTCAGTGCAGGAGGCAGAGGTTGCAGTGATCTGAGATCGTGCCATTGCACTCCAGCCTGAGTGACAGAGTGAGACCCGGTCTACAAATAATCCTAATAAAAAGTAAAGTAAAATAAAATAAAACTCCATTTCTGCCGCAAACTGTTTTATTTCTACTGGATACAAGGCACAGATGGTAGAGCCCAGAGTAAGTGGACAGAGATGAGCTTTCTCAAGGCAAAAGAGGATCCCCCACTCCACAGATGACAGCACACACACAAACACACAGTCACACTCTCACACAATCACAAGACACATTGAAGTATCCATTTACACCCCCACCACAGGTCATCTTCAGATTTCCCTGAGTGATTCTCAAATGCATGAGTCTGCACTTCTAACGAGTCTTTTAGGAATAGATCCCCAGAAGTGGTCTGTTTGGACAATTAAGGGGGAATCACAATTAGCAACTCTCTCCTAACACCTTGTATATTTGTATATTTCCCTTTACTTCCTTTTCTTTCTTTTCTATTTGGTTATTTCTTTATTATTTGAGACGAAATATCCACTGTACTCGGCATACTTCCCGTTTCTAGGAGTACAAACAAATTATGGACTGCTGGGTAACAATCCCCGAAAGAGTCCCTATAAAAGTCAATTCAATATTTTTTGCTACGGAAGCATTTATAAGACACGTCAAAAAAGAATCATTTCAGCCAGTGGATAAGGAGGCTATAGCAGAAAGTGAGAATCACTCTTACGCCATGTCTACTGGAATGGGTAGGAATGTGGCAGGGCTCTCCTCGCCCACCAGGAAGCACCAAGACTGGCCGATCAAATGGTCAACAAACAGCATTCTTTTTTTTATTTTTTTAATTTTTTGAGATAGAATTTAGCTTTTGTTGCCCAGGCTGGAGTACAATGGCGCGATCTCGGCTCACCGCAACCTCTGCCTCCTAGGTTCAAGTGATTCTCCTACCTCGGCCTCCCGAGTAGCTGGGATTAAAGGCATGTGCCTCTATGAAAGGCTGATTTGTATTTTCAGTAGAGTCAGGATTTCTCCATGTTGGTCAGGCTGATCTCCACCTCCCGACTACAGGTGATTGACCCGCCTTGGCCAGCCATTGTGCTGGGATTACAGGCATCAGAAACCATTCCCAACCTGAACTGTATTCTTTACTGCTGTATTTATTAATTCACTAACATGCGTATTCTAACATTGCAAACTAGGCCATCCAACACAACTATTCATGAAGACATAGTTAAGGGAAGAATGTACTCCAACTGATTGGGAACATTAACATTGCTTTCCACACTTTTTTTTTCTTTAAGAACACACATTTGTTTATCAGAGTTCTGGAGGCCGGAAGTCCACGATGAGGGTGCCAGCATGATCGGGGTCTGGTGAGGACCCTCCTCCAGGTTGGAGACTGTCATATCCTCCCTGTCTCCCCACATGGAAGGTGCCGGCGAGCTCTCTTCCGTCACTTTCAGAAGGGCACTAATCCAATTTACGAGGGTTCCACTTGCATAATCTCATCATCTCCCAAGGGCCCCACCTCCTGATACCTTCACATTGGAGGTTTGAGGGTTAGAATTTAAGCCTAAAGGAAAAAGCATTTTATTTTTGAGAGAGAGTCTTGCTCTGTTGCCGAGGCTGAAGTTCAGTGGCACGATCAAGGCTCCCTGTAGCCTTGCCATCCCGGGCGCAAGCGATCCTAACACTTCAGCCTCCTAAGTAGCTGAGACTACAGGCACCTACCACCACACTTGGCTCATTTTTACATTTTTGTAGAGACGAGGGTCTCGCTATGCTGTCCCGGCTTGTCTCGAACTCCTGGGCTCAAGCGAGCCTCCTGCCTCTGCCTCCCAAAGCACTGGGATTACAGGCATGAGCCACCACTCCCAGACCAAGATATTCATACAGGAAATATGAACTCCTATCTCAGATTCCATATCTAATAATGATTGCTGGCAGTAAGGATGCTCACAAGTTACAAGGGTAATGATAATGGAATCGCCACGATCTTGGTGATGCAGCATCTCAAACTCATGCCTTCTTCAATTCTGATCACAGAGATGAAGAGCACATGAAACTCTTACACATTTTCTTTCAAGATTTCGCCTAGAAGTGATACATCTAGTCTCCTTGATTTGAGAATGATTGTTTTTAAAATCGAGGAGATGAGTCCAACACGGTCCTCTGTGTCCCCAGAGTGAGATGAGAACTGTATAAGTGTCTGAGGCAGTTATTGAATTATTCTTCTATTCACCAATGTTTCTTTTACACACAAGAAGGAAGGACGGAGGGAAGAGGGGAAGGGGAAGGGAAGAAGGCAGGCAGGAAGGAAAGAGGGAAGGGAGGGAGGAGGGATGGAAAGAGGGAGGTAGGGAGGGAGTGAGGGGGCGGTGGATGGGGGTAAGATCGAGGGAGGGAGAAAGCAAAAAATGTCTGAAAGAAAGAAAGAAAGAGAGAAAATATCTCCAAAACCCACAATGAGTCAACAGCAATGAACATTCTCAAGAGAAAGAAGGGTCTCCACCCCAGGAACCGCCACTTCATCCTGACTTCACACACACACACACACAAACACGCACACACACACACACACACACACGCTTTCATAGGCACATCCACAAATCCAATCAAAGGTTCCTTCGTGTCATCCTGAAATTCTCAGCAGCGTTTGTCAAATGCCCTAAGATTGAACTTCTGAAGCACCTTCTTATTTGGGTAGGAAGAAAGAAGCCAACATGTTTAGGAAACATGGCAGGAATTCAAGCAGAGACGCTCAGAGAAGCTTGTGAATTTCCTTCTGCTTCTGCTCCTTTGACACTTCATTTCATGTACATAACATTCCCCAGGATAGCCACCGTGAAAATTAACATATTTTTATTGCATGAAAATATAAAAGGCACACATGAAAAACTATTTCAGCGATGGATGAATTGGGTATGACAGAAAGTGTCTATCATTATTAGGCAAGACCTAGAGGATGGGAGGGGACAGGAAACAGGTTGGCTGTTAATGGGATTAGGCAGGTTCTGTTGATCGGTCATCTATCGGTTGAGTTACACCCTAGTCCTCCATGAGGGCCCCTCCCGTTGTCATACCAGGAACAGCCAATCACATCAGTTCCTGCTGACAAATCCCCTGGCTCCACCCCCTGCTGACAGTGTACAAGATTCCCCCAAGAGCTCAGTTGTCAGAGCCTCATCCACCTGCCGCTGGCCACAGCCCCGTCGCTACACAACCCAAGCCTTGGGGAGCAGCTTTGGGGCTGACACCACTCTCTCCAAGGAACTAAAGGATTCGGGAGCCAAGAAGAAATCTTTGCAGGAGACAGACAAACACTGGCAGTGGCTGACTTGGAGAACCCTGGAAATTTTCACCATGAAAGGGTCCCGGCGCCCAAGAAGCCCCAGTGATTCCTGCACCGAATCCAAGAGCGACCACGCAGGAGAGAGCGGGTGAGCTTTGCTATGTGCTGGGGACGCCTGCGGGGTGACCTGCCTGTGGGATGTGTGGGTGTGTGTTGGAGAGAGGGGAAGGGAAAAGGGATGCATGAACCTGCCATGAGATTGGATGTTTTGAATTTGGGGCCAGAGGGAAGTGAGGTGCCCGTAAGTCATCACAGGGTGCTGGGAAGGCTTCTACATCCCAACCACACACATATCTCAGGGCAGCCCCACTTTCAATCCACCCAACCAGCTCCACAGGGAATGGGCTCTGTGTGCTGCAAGAAGGGAGATTGTAGGACATGATGTGAGAGTTTCAAGATCTACTAGGAAAAATAAAAGAGTTTCCTCCTTTTTTAATTGTTCATTTTTCTATTTGTCTTATTTACTGATTTATTTTATGGAGACAGCGTCTCACTCCGATGGTCCACACGTGAGTGCAGTGGCGTGATTTTAGCTGACTGTGGGCTCCACCTCTGAGTCGCAGGTGATCCTCCCACCTGAGCCTCCTGAGTAGGTGAGACCACAGGCATGCACCACAATGACCCACTGATGTTTTTTATTTTGAGTGGAGACTAGCTTTCCCCATGTTGCCCAGGCTGCTCTCAAACTCCTGGACTCAAGCAATCCTCCGACCTTGGCCTCCCAAAGTGCTGGGATTACAGGCGCATGCCATCATGCCCGACAAATTCCTTCCTTTTCTCCTGCTGTTATTCGAATCCTAAGACCCCATTCCGTTGTTACCTGTCTACACAGAGGTGCCACCTTTCCGGGATCTCAACATCTTTCTCCAGCTCCTCACACCCAAGGAGAGTTTTCCAACTCTGATCTGCATGAACTCCTGAAAGGGTAAACTGCTCCCTGTGGGCACCGACCCTCCTTCCCTGCCTTTTCTTCACCCAGGGAAGCTCAGGTAGATGGGGTGAGAACAAGAACAGCTGGGAGTTAGGATAGATTGGGAGCAGGTCTCACAGGAAGTGGATGACGAGTCTGTGACCTTGAATGAAAGGCAGGGAAGTGGAGTGAATTGGTGGGGATTCAGGGAATTGGACGTTAGGGAACTGCCCGAAATCTGACTGTGTCTCTCTGTCCTACAGCTCCAGCGGCACGCCATCAAATGCCCCAAAACGCCAGAAAGTGGAGGAGCTGGGTCCTCATCCAGGTGAGGCATCTTCTCTTTTTCATCCCGAGTCCCCTGCTACCAAGCCAGGGTCCCATCACGTCATGAGACGAGCAGCTGTGCTGTCCAGAGTGTCGGGAGCTTCCTCCTGCAGCTCCGTGGCTGGGTGTCCTGTACCTGGCTTCTTCTGTATTTGGTCTTTCTCACGGTGGCACCTTGAACCCTCAAGGGCATCCTGCATGACAAGGGCTTTCACCTGCACACTCTGCTCTCTCCACAGGTGCAGAACCAGCTCCGGTACAGCCAGCTCCCCACCACCCTGCACAGCTGCCCCTGGAGCTGCCCCAGGTAAGGTCACACCACCTAGGTGGGCGTGGGTGAGACAGGTCTGCCTGAGCTCCAGGCCCTAGGGGACTTCCAGGAAATCACCGTCCCAAGGGGCGTCAATACAGGTGCAAATTCTGGGTGTCCCTGCGGGGTTTCATTTATGCCTGGGGAAGTTACTGGCAGCTCCCCGCCTTGCTCTCTCCCTGTTTGAGCCACCCTCAGAGGACAATGACTGACCCACGGCTTTTCTCCCCCAGGGCCCACGGCTTCCCCAGAGGAAGGTGATCATCGCGGTCTTGGAACCAGGAATGGTCCTGCACCTGCGCCTGGGGCAGGAGTTCCTGGGGCTGGACCCACAGGGAGCCCTGCGACTCAGCCTCCTCAATGTGCAGCTCCTGGTGGTCCCTGAGCAAGTCTTGATGTCCTTGAAGGATCTCTTGTACCCTGCCCATGCCCGCTGGCTCCTGCTCACTAGTACAGAGACTGTCTGGGAGATTGACATTGAAAATGGATCTGTGAGAGCCCAGAGAGCAGAGAATGTGTGTGTGGCGCCTTCAGTAAAAGAGGGTGAGGCTCCCCAAGGCTTCCTGCCCCTGATGGGACCCCCAGCAAACCTTGTGCATGGAGTCAGCCCTTCTTCCTGGCGTGTCCTCTACCTCAAACCTGACTACAGAGCGGCCGTCCCCCAGGGCTCATCCCAAATGCCCAAGCCTAGTCCCTGGAGACAGGCTCTGCCTGAAGAATTCCACTTGGATCTCCATGGCCTGGAGCCCCTGCCCACCTCTGCCCTCAGACCTCTACCTCCCTCACCCGGTCCGGAGCCCAGAATTTGCCACAACTTTCTATGGAGGCCAACGTGCAAGGCCCGAAGACGTCTCTTCTAAGGCTCATGGGCCATGAACCCTCAGGCACCAGACGGGAATCAGAGACGCTCTATTCAGAATGAAGCACACCTGCTTTTTCATGCTGTCTCCCCGCACAGATGTCTCGGCATCTCGGAGGAGAGAGATGCTGCGCAAGCTGGAGGGGTGGAGAAATGCTCCGTCCTCTCACCTGAACCTTTGCTCTGCCTCAGATGCTCTTGATTTGTATCAAAGAGCAACCTTGAGATTGGGGCACAAAATATTTGCAAATCTCATATACGTGCAAGGGCTGCTCATACTCAGAATACACAGAGTTGTCAAAACTCCAATGGAACAAACCAATGATTCTGTTCCAAACGCAGCAAGAGACTTGAGCAGACATTTCCTCAGAGGGGATGTAAAGAACCACTTCCAAAAGCGTTCACTGTCCCTCCCCTGGGGAAATGCACGTCAAATACACCTTCAACAACAACCAAGAAGCTCTCCCAGAAGCCACCGTGACAATCACTCACCATCCCAAGGGCTGCGGAGCATGTGGAGAAGCTGGAACGCTCTGACAGTGCTGCTTGGAATCCAACTGGGACAACCCCCAGGGAGAAAGAGTTTCATTGATTCATAATCAATGCAATAGGCACTTAGCATTGGAACCATCTTTCCCACCCTGAGATAGTTGTTCTAAAGGAATTAGAACTCACGTGGACAAGGCTGAGGGCAGAGGCTTCTAGCACCTGTCCTCACAATCGCCAAAAGATGGAAGGGACTTCAATGTCGTTCCACAGTGTCTAGAAAGAGGAACTGTGACCCATTCTTTCAATGGGATGCAGTTCGGCAATGACTAGGCTGGGATTGTTGTTGGTAAATTCAGTTCTAAGAATGAGTAGTGAAGAACTTGTCGGAACACTTGAAGGTATGTTTGGACTCTTACGCTATGTGAGACTTCTCCTGAGATTGTAACTCTCATGAAATTGACATGCACATCAAGCCTGTGTGATCGACGTTCAGTTTCCAACTGAGGTTTGCTGTAAAACACATACTAGATTTTGCATCTGAGAATGAAGGATTGTAGCATGTATCTTATTCATCATTGTGACATCAATTGTATTGGTGTTGATTATATCTGTATTCCTTGGGTTAAATAAAAATGTTAAAATGAGTTTCGTCTATTTGCGTTTCTTTTCTTTAATGTGTTTGCTCAAACGTCTCCATTTCTGGGCCGTGCATGGTGGCTCATGCCTGTAATCCGAGCACTTCGGGAGGCTCAGGCGGGTGCGTCCCGAGGGCAGGAGATCGAGACCGTCGTGGCTAACACGGTGAAAGCCCGTCTCTACTAAAAACAAAAATAAATAGCAAAAAATTAGCTGGGCGTGGTGTCGGGCGCCTGTAGTCCCAGCTCTTTGGGAGGCTGAGGCAGGAGAATGGCATGACCCCAGGAGGCAGAGCTTGCAGTGAGCCGAGGTCACTCCACTGCACTCCAGCCTGGGCCACAGTGCGAGGTTCCGTCTCATCAAAAGAAGAACAAAAGTCTCCATTTCTGGCCGGGCACAGTAGCTCCCACCTGTAATCCCAGCACTTTGGGAGGCTGAGGCGGGTGGATCACTTGAGCCCAGGCGCTGGAGACCAGCCTGGGCAGCATGAGGAAACCCCATCTCTGGAAAAAATGCAAAAATTACACAGGTGTGGGATCTCCCCACTCCAGAGGCTGAGGTGGGAGGATGGCTTCAGTGCAGGAGGCAGAGGTTGCAGTGATCTGAGATCGTGCCATTGCACTCCAGCCTGAGTGACAGAGTGAGACCCGGTCTACAAATAATCCTAATAAAAAGTAAAGTAAAATAAAATAAAACTCCATTTCTGCCGCAAACTGTTTTATTTCTACTGGATACAAGGCACAGATGGTAGAGCCCAGAGTAAGTGGACAGAGATGAGCTTTCTCAAGGCAAAAGAGGATCCCCCACTCCACAGATGACAGCACACACACAAACACACAGTCACACTCTCACACAATCACAAGACACATTGAAGTATCCATTTACACCCCCACCACAGGTCATCTTCAGATTTCCCTGAGTGATTCTCAAATGCATGAGTCTGCACTTCTAACGAGTCTTTTAGGAATAGATCCCCAGAAGTGGTCTGTTTGGACAATTAAGGGGGAATCACAATTAGCAACTCTCTCCTAACACCTTGTATATTTGTATATTTCCCTTTACTTCCTTTTCTTTCTTTTCTATTTGGTTATTTCTTTATTATTTGAGACGAAATATCCACTGTACTCGGCATACTTCCCGTTTCTAGGAGTACAAACAAATTATGGACTGCTGGGTAACAATCCCCGAAAGAGTCCCTATAAAAGTCAATTCAATATTTTTTGCTACGGAAGCATTTATAAGACACGTCAAAAAAGAATCATTTCAGCCAGTGGATAAGGAGGCTATAGCAGAAAGTGAGAATCACTCTTACGCCATGTCTACTGGAATGGGTAGGAATGTGGCAGGGCTCTCCTCGCCCACCAGGAAGCACCAAGACTGGCCGATCAAATGGTCAACAAACAGCATTCTTTTTTTTATTTTTTTAATTTTTTGAGATAGAATTTAGCTTTTGTTGCCCAGGCTGGAGTACAATGGCGCGATCTCGGCTCACCGTAACCTCTGCCTCCTAGGTTCAAGTGATTCTCCTACCTCGGCCTCCCGAGTAGCTGGGATTAAAGGCATGTGCCTCTATGAAAGGCTGATTTGTCTTTTGAGTAGAGTCAGGATTTCTCCATGTTGGTCAGGCTGATCTCCACCTCCCGACTACAGGTGATTGACCCGCCTTGGCCAGCCATTGTGCTGGGATTACAGGCATCAGAAACCATTCCCAACCTGAACTGTATTCTTTACTGCTGTATTTATTAATTCACTAACATGCGTATTCTAACATTGCAAACTAGGCCATCCAACACAACTATTCATGAAGACATAGTTAAGGGAAGAATGTACTCCAACTGATTGGGAACATTAACATTGCTTTCCACACTTTTTTTTTCTTTAAGAACACACATTTGTTTATCAGAGTTCTGGAGGCCGGAAGTCCACGATGAGGGTGCCAGCATGATCGGGGTCTGGTGAGGACCCTCCTCCAGGTTGGAGACTGTCATATCCTCCCTGTCTCCCCACATGGAAGGTGCCGGCGAGCTCTCTTCCGTCACTTTCAGAAGGGCACTAATCCAATTTACGAGGGTTCCACTTGCATAATCTCATCATCTCCCAAGGGCCCCACCTCCTGATACCTTCACATTGGAGGTTTGAGGGTTAGAATTTAAGCCTAAAGGAAAAAGCATTTTAGTTTTGAGAGAGAGTCTTGCTCTGTTGCCGAGGCTGAAGTTCAGTGGCACGATCAAGGCTCCCTGTAGCCTTGCCATCCCGGGCGCAAGCGATCCTAACACTTCAGCCTCCTAAGTAGCTGAGACTACAGGCACCTACCACCACACTTGGCTCATTTTTACATTTTTGTAGAGACGAGGGTCTCGCTATGCTGTCCCGGCTTGTCTCGAACTCCTGGGCTCAAGCGAGCCTCCTGCCTCTGCCTCCCAAAGCACTGGGATTACAGGCATGAGCCACCACTCCCAGACCAAGATATTCATACAGGAAATATGAACTCCTATCTCAGATTCCATATCTAATAATGATTGCTGGCAGTAAGGATGCTCACAAGTTACAAGGGTAATGATAATGGAATCGCCACGATCTTGGTGATGCAGCATCTCAAACTCATGCCTTCTTCAATTCTGATCACAGAGATGAAGAGCACATGAAACTCTTACACATTTTCTTTCAAGATTTCGCCTAGAAGTGATACATCTAGTCTCCTTGATTTGAGAATGATTGTTTTTAAAATCGAGGAGATGAGTCCAACACGGTCCTCTGTGTCCCCAGAGTGAGATGAGAACTGTATAAGTGTCTGAGGCAGTTATTGAATTATTCTTCTATTCACCAATGTTTCTTTTACACACAAGAAGGAAGGACGGAGGGAAGAGGGGAAGGGGAAGGGAAGAAGGCAGGCAGGAAGGAAAGAGGGAAGGGAGGGAGGAGGGATGGAAAGAGGGAGGTAGGGAGGGAGTGAGGGGGCGGTGGATGGGGGTAAGATCGAGGGAGGGAGAAAGCAAAAAATGTCTGAAAGAAAGAAAGAAAGAGAGAAAATATCTCCAAAACCCACAATGAGTCAACAGCAATGAACATTCTCAAGAGAAAGAAGGGTCTCCACCCCAGGAACCGCCACTTCATCCTGACTTCACACACACACACACAAACACGCGCACACACACACACACACACACACACGCTTTCAGAGGCACATCCACAAATCCAATCAAAGGTTCCTTCGTGTCATCCTGAAATTCTCAGCAGCGTTTGTCAAATGCCCTAAGATTGAACTTCTGAAGCACCTTCTTATTTGGGTAGGAAGAAAGAAGCCAACATGTTTAGGAAACATGGCAGGAATTCAAGCAGAGACGCTCAGAGAAGCTTGTGAATTTCCTTCTGCTTCTGCTCCTTTGACACTTCATTTCATGTACATAACATTCCCCAGGATAGCCACCGTGAAAATTAACATATTTTTATTGCATGAAAATATAAAAGGCACACATGAAAAACTATTTCAGCGATGGATGAATTGGGTATGACAGAAAGTGTCTATCATTATTAGGCAAGACCTAGAGGATGGGAGGGGACAGGAAACAGGTTGGCTGTTAATGGGATTAGGCAGGTTCTGTTGATCGGTCATCTATCGGTTGAGTTACACCCTAGTCCTCCATGAGGGCCCCTCCCGTTGTCATACCAGGAACAGCCAATCACATCAGTTCCTGCTGACAAATCCCCTGGCTCCACCCCCTGCTGACAGTGTACAAGATTCCCCCAAGAGCTCAGTTGTCAGAGCCTCATCCACCTGCCGCTGGCCACAGCCCCGTCGCTACACAACCCAAGCCTTGGGGAGCAGCTTTGGGGCTGACACCACTCTCTCCAAGGAACTAAAGGATTCGGGAGCCAAGAAGAAATCTTTGCAGGAGACAGACAAACACTGGCAGTGGCTGACTTGGAGAACCCTGGAAATTTTCACCATGAAAGGGTCCCGGCGCCCAAGAAGCCCCAGTGATTCCTGCACCGAATCCAAGAGCGACCACGCAGGAGAGAGCGGGTGAGCTTTGCTATGTGCTGGGGACGCCTGCGGGGTGACCTGCCTGTGGGATGTGTGGGTGTGTGTTGGAGAGAGGGGAAGGGAAAAGGGATGCATGAACCTGCCATGAGATTGGATGTTTTGAATTTGGGGCCAGAGGGAAGTGAGGTGCCCGTAAGTCATCACAGGGTGCTGGGAAGGCTTCTACATCCCAACCACACACATATCTCAGGGCAGCCCCACTTTCAATCCACCCAACCAGCTCCACAGGGAATGGGCTCTGTGTGCTGCAAGAAGGGAGATTGTAGGACATGATGTGAGAGTTTCAAGATCTACTAGGAAAAATAAAAGAGTTTCCTCCTTTTTTAATTGTTCATTTTTCTATTTGTCTTATTTACTGATTTATTTTATGGAGACAGCGTCTCACTCCGATGGTCCACACGTGAGTGCAGTGGCGTGATTTTAGCTGACTGTGGGCTCCACCTCTGAGTCGCAGGTGATCCTCCCACCTGAGCCTCCTGAGTAGGTGAGACCACAGGCATGCACCACAATGACCCACTGATGTTTTTTATTTTGAGTGGAGACTAGCTTTCCCCATGTTGCCCAGGCTGCTCTCAAACTCCTGGACTCAAGCAATCCTCCGACCTTGGCCTCCCAAAGTGCTGGGATTACAGGCGCATGCCATCATGCCCGACAAATTCCTTCCTTTTCTCCTGCTGTTATTCGAATCCTAAGACCCCATTCCGTTGTTACCTGTCTACACAGAGGTGCCACCTTTCCGGGATCTCAACATCTTTCTCCAGCTCCTCACACCCAAGGAGAGTTTTCCAACTCTGATCTGCATGAACTCCTGAAAGGGTAAACTGCTCCCTGTGGGCACCGACCCTCCTTCCCTGCCTTTTCTTCACCCAGGGAAGCTCAGGTAGATGGGGTGAGAACAAGAACAGCTGGGAGTTAGGATAGATTGGGAGCAGGTCTCACAGGAAGTGGATGACGAGTCTGTGACCTTGAATGAAAGGCAGGGAAGTGGAGTGAATTGGTGGGGATTCAGGGAATTGGACGTTAGGGAACTGCCCGAAATCTGACTGTGTCTCTCTGTCCTACAGCTCCAGCGGCACGCCATCAAATGCCCCAAAACGCCAGAAAGTGGAGGAGCTGGGTCCTCATCCAGGTGAGGCATCTTCTCTTTTTCATCCCGAGTCCCCTGCTACCAAGCCAGGGTCCCATCACGTCATGAGACGAGCAGCTGTGCTGTCCAGAGTGTCGGGAGCTTCCTCCTGCAGCTCCGTGGCTGGGTGTCCTGTACCTGGCTTCTTCTGTATTTGGTCTTTCTCACGGTGGCACCTTGAACCCTCAAGGGCATCCTGCATGACAAGGGCTTTCACCTGCACACTCTGCTCTCTCCACAGGTGCAGAACCAGCTCCGGTACAGCCAGCTCCCCACCACCCTGCACAGCTGCCCCTGGAGCTGCCCCAGGTAAGGTCACACCACCTAGGTGGGCGTGGGTGAGACAGGTCTGCCTGAGCTCCAGGCCCTAGGGGACTTCCAGGAAATCACCGTCCCAAGGGGCGTCAATACAGGTGCAAATTCTGGGTGTCCCTGCGGGGTTTCATTTATGCCTGGGGAAGTTACTGGCAGCTCCCCGCCTTGCTCTCTCCCTGTTTGAGCCACCCTCAGAGGACAATGACTGACCCACGGCTTTTCTCCCCCAGGGCCCACGGCTTCCCCAGAGGAAGGTGATCATCGCGGTCTTGGAACCAGGAATGGTCCTGCACCTGCGCCTGGGGCAGGAGTTCCTGGGGCTGGACCCACAGGGAGCCCTGCGACTCAGCCTCCTCAATGTGCAGCTCCTGGTGGTCCCTGAGCAAGTCTTGATGTCCTTGAAGGATCTCTTGTACCCTGCCCATGCCCGCTGGCTCCTGCTCACTAGTACAGGGACTGTCTGGGAGATTGACATTGAAAATGGATCTGTGAGAGCCCAGAGAGCAGAGAATGTGTGTGTGGCGCCTTCAGTAAAAGAGGGTGAGGCTCCCCAAGGCTTCCTGCCCCTGATGGGACCCCCAGCAAACCTTGTGCATGGAGTCAGCCCTTCTTCCTGGCGTGTCCTCTACCTCAAACCTGACTACAGAGCGGCCGTCCCCCAGGGCTCATCCCAAATGCCCAAGCCTAGTCCCTGGAGACAGGCTCTGCCTGAAGAATTCCACTTGGATCTCCATGGCCTGGAGCCCCTGCCCACCTCTGCCCTCAGGCCTCTACCTCCCTCACCCGGTCCGGAGCCCAGAATTTGCCACAACTTTCTATGGAGGCCAACGTGCAAGGCCCGAAGACGTCTCTTCTAAGGCTCATGGGCCATGAACCCTCAGGCACCAGACGGGAATCAGAGACGCTCTATTCAGAATGAAGCACACCTGCTTTTTCATGCTGTCTCCCCGCACAGATGTCTCGGCATCTCGGAGGAGAGAGATGCTGCGCAAGCTGGAGGGGTGGAGAAATGCTCCGTCCTCTCACCTGAACCTTTGCTCTGCCTCAGATGCTCTTGATTTGTATCAAAGAGCAACCTTGAGATTGGGGCACAAAATATTTGCAAATCTCATATACGTGCAAGGGCTGCTCATACTCAGAATACACAGAGTTGTCAAAACTCCAATGGAACAAACCAATGATTCTGTTCCAAACGCAGCAAGAGACTTGAGCAGACATTTCCTCAGAGGGGATGTAAAGAACCACTTCCAAAAGCGTTCACTGTCCCTCCCCTGGGGAAATGCACGTCAAATACACCTTCAACAACAACCAAGAAGCTCTCCCAGAAGCCACCGTGACAATCACTCACCATCCCAAGGGCTGCGGAGCATGTGGAGAAGCTGGAACGCTCTGACAGTGCTGCTTGGAATCCAACTGGGACAACCCCCAGGGAGAAAGAGTTTCATTGATTCATAATCAATGCAATAGGCACTTAGCATTGGAACCATCTTTCCCACCCTGAGATAGTTGTTCTAAAGGAATTAGAACTCACGTGGACAAGGCTGAGGGCAGAGGCTTCTAGCACCTGTCCTCACAATCGCCAAAAGATGGAAGGGACTTCAATGTCGTTCCACAGTGTCTAGAAAGAGGAACTGTGACCCATTCTTTCAATGGGATGCAGTTCGGCAATGACTAGGCTGGGATTGTTGTTGGTAAATTCAGTTCTAAGAATGAGTAGTGAAGAACTTGTCGGAACACTTGAAGGTATGTTTGGACTCTTACGCTATGTGAGACTTCTCCTGAGATTGTAACTCTCATGAAATTGACATGCACATCAAGCCTGTGTGATCGACGTTCAGTTTCCAACTGAGGTTTGCTGTAAAACACATACTAGATTTTGCATCTGAGAATGAAGGATTGTAGCATGTATCTTATTCATCATTGTGACATCAATTGTATTGGTGTTGATTATATCTGTATTCCTTGGGTTAAATAAAAATGTTAAAATGAGTTTCGTCTATTTGCGTTTCTTTTCTTTAATGTGTTTGCTCAAACGTCTCCATTTCTGGGCCGTGCATGGTGGCTCATGCCTGTAATCCGAGCACTTCGGGAGGCTCAGGCGGGTGCGTCCCGAGGGCAGGAGATCGAGACCGTCGTGGCTAACACGGTGAAAGCCCGTCTCTACTAAAAACAAAAATAAATAGCAAAAAATTAGCTGGGCGTGGTGTCGGGCGCCTGTAGTCCCAGCTCTTTGGGAGGCTGAGGCAGGAGAATGGCATGACCCCAGGAGGCAGAGCTTGCAGTGAGCCGAGGTCACTCCACTGCACTCCAGCCTGGGCCACAGTGCGAGGTTCCGTCTCATCAAAAGAAGAACAAAAGTCTCCATTTCTGGCCGGGCACAGTAGCTCCCACCTGTAATCCCAGCACTTTGGGAGGCTGAGGCGGGTGGATCACTTGAGCCCAGGCGCTGGAGACCAGCCTGGGCAGCATGAGGAAACCCCATCTCTGGAAAAAATGCAAAAATTACACAGGTGTGGGATCTCCCCACTCCAGAGGCTGAGGTGGGAGGATGGCTTCAGTGCAGGAGGCAGAGGTTGCAGTGATCTGAGATCGTGCCATTGCACTCCAGCCTGAGTGACAGAGTGAGACCCGGTCTACAAATAATCCTAATAAAAAGTAAAGTAAAATAAAATAAAACTCCATTTCTGCCGCAAACTGTTTTATTTCTACTGGATACAAGGCACAGATGGTAGAGCCCAGAGTAAGTGGACAGAGATGAGCTTTCTCAAGGCAAAAGAGGATCCCCCACTCCACAGATGACAGCACACACACAAACACACAGTCACACTCTCACACAATCACAAGACACATTGAAGTATCCATTTACACCCCCACCACAGGTCATCTTCAGATTTCCCTGAGTGATTCTCAAATGCATGAGTCTGCACTTCTAACGAGTCTTTTAGGAATAGATCCCCAGAAGTGGTCTGTTTGGACAATTAAGGGGGAATCACAATTAGCAACTCTCTCCTAACACCTTGTATATTTGTATATTTCCCTTTACTTCCTTTTCTTTCTTTTCTATTTGGTTATTTCTTTATTATTTGAGACGAAATATCCACTGTACTCGGCATACTTCCCGTTTCTAGGAGTACAAACAAATTATGGACTGCTGGGTAACAATCCCCGAAAGAGTCCCTATAAAAGTCAATTCAATATTTTTTGCTACGGAAGCATTTATAAGACACGTCAAAAAAGAATCATTTCAGCCAGTGGATAAGGAGGCTATAGCAGAAAGTGAGAATCACTCTTACGCCATGTCTACTGGAATGGGTAGGAATGTGGCAGGGCTCTCCTCGCCCACCAGGAAGCACCAAGACTGGCCGATCAAATGGTCAACAAACAGCATTCTTTTTTTTTATTTTTTTAATTTTTTGAGATAGAATTTAGCTTTTGTTGCCCAGGCTGGAGTACAATGGCGCGATCTCGGCTCACCGCAACCTCTGCCTCCTAGGTTCAAGTGATTCTCCTGCCCCGGCCTCCCGAGTAGCTGGGATTAAAGGCATGTGCCTCTATGAAAGGCTGATTTGTCTTTTCAGTAGAGTCAGGATTTCTCCATGTTGGTCAGGCTGATCTCCACCTCCCGACTACAGGTGATTGACCCGCCTTGGCCAGCCATTGTGCTGGGATTACAGGCATCAGAAACCATTCCCAACCTGAACTGTATTCTTTACTGCTGTATTTATTAATTCACTAACATGCGTATTCTAACATTGCAAACTAGGCCATCCAACACAACTATTCATGAAGACATAGTTAAGGGAAGAATGTACTCCAACTGATTGGGAACATTAACATTGCTTTCCACACTTTTTTTTTCTTTAAGAACACACATTTGTTTATCAGAGTTCTGGAGGCCGGAAGTCCACGATGAGGGTGCCAGCATGATCGGGTTCTGGTGAGGACCCTCCTCCAGGTTGGAGACTGTCATATCCTCCCTGTCTCCCCACATGGAAGGTGCCGGCGAGCTCTCTTCCGTCACTTTCAGAAGGGCACTAATCCAATTTACGAGGGTTCCACTTGCATAATCTCATCATCTCCCAAGGGCCCCACCTCCTGATACCTTCACATTGGAGGTTTGAGGGTTAGAATTTAAGCCTAAAGGAAAAAGCATTTTAGTTTTGAGAGAGAGTCTTGCTCTGTTGCCGAGGCTGAAGTTCAGTGGCACGATCAAGGCTCCCTGTAGCCTTGCCATCCCGGGCGCAAGCGATCCTAACACTTCAGCCTCCTAAGTAGCTGAGACTACAGGCACCTACCACCACACTTGGCTCATTTTTACATTTTTGTAGAGACGAGGGTCTCGCTATGCTGTCCCGGCTTGTCTCGAACTCCTGGGCTCAAGCGAGCCTCCTGCCTCTGCCTCCCAAAGCACTGGGATTACAGGCATGAGCCACCACTCCCAGACCAAGATATTCATACAGGAAATATGAACTCCTATCTCAGATTCCATATCTAATAATGATTGCTGGCAGTAAGGATGCTCACAAGTTACAAGGGTAATGATAATGGAATCGCCACGATCTTGGTGATGCAGCATCTCAAACTCATGCCTTCTTCAATTCTGATCACAGAGATGAAGAGCACATGAAACTCTTACACATTTTCTTTCAAGATTTCGCCTAGAAGTGATACATCTAGTCTCCTTGATTTGAGAATGATTGTTTTTAAAATCGAGGAGATGAGTCCAACACGGTCCTCTGTGTCCCCAGAGTGAGATGAGAACTGTATAAGTGTCTGAGGCAGTTATTGAATTATTCTTCTATTCACCAATGTTTCTTTTACACACAAGAAGGAAGGACGGAGGGAAGAGGGGAAGGGGAAGGGAAGAAGGCAGGCAGGAAGGAAAGAGGGAAGGGAGGGAGGAGGGATGGAAAGAGGGAGGTAGGGAGGGAGTGAGGGGGCGGTGGATGGGGGTAAGATCGAGGGAGGGAGAAAGCAAAAAATGTCTGAAAGAAAGAAAGAAAGAGAGAAAATATCTCCAAAACCCACAATGAGTCAACAGCAATGAACATTCTCAAGAGAAAGAAGGGTCTCCACCCCAGGAACCGCCACTTCATCCTGACTTCACACACACACACACAAACACGCACACACACACACACACACACACATGCTTTCATAGGCACATCCACAAATCCAATCAAAGGTTCCTTCGTGTCATCCTGAAATTCTCAGCAGCGTTTGTCAAATGCCCTAAGATTGAACTTCTGAAGCACCTTCTTATTTGGGTAGGAAGAAAGAAGCCAACATGTTTAGGAAACATGGCAGGAATTCAAGCAGAGACGCTCAGAGAAGCTTGTGAATTTCCTTCTGCTTCTGCTCCTTTGACACTTCATTTCATGTACATAACATTCCCCAGGATAGCCACCGTGAAAATTAACATATTTTTATTGCATGAAAATATAAAAGGCACACATGAAAAACTATTTCAGCGATGGATGAATTGGGTATGACAGAAAGTGTCTATCATTATTAGGCAAGACCTAGAGGATGGGAGGGGACAGGAAACAGGTTGGCTGTTAATGGGATTAGGCAGGTTCTGTTGATCGGTCATCTATCGGTTGAGTTACACCCTAGTCCTCCATGAGGGCCCCTCCCGTTGTCATACCAGGAACAGCCAATCACATCAGTTCCTGCTGACAAATCCCCTGGCTCCACCCCCTGCTGACAGTGTACAAGATTCCCCCAAGAGCTCAGTTGTCAGAGCCTCATCCACCTGCCGCTGGCCACAGCCCCGTCGCTACACAACCCAAGCCTTGGGGAGCAGCTTTGGGGCTGACACCACTCTCTCCAAGGAACTAAAGGATTCGGGAGCCAAGAAGAAATCTTTGCAGGAGACAGACAAACACTGGCAGTGGCTGACTTGGAGAACCCTGGAAATTTTCACCATGAAAGGGTCCCGGCGCCCAAGAAGCCCCAGTGATTCCTGCACCGAATCCAAGAGCGACCACGCAGGAGAGAGCGGGTGAGCTTTGCTATGTGCTGGGGACGCCTGCGGGGTGACCTGCCTGTGGGATGTGTGGGTGTGTGTTGGAGAGAGGGGAAGGGAAAAGGGATGCATGAACCTGCCATGAGATTGGATGTTTTGAATTTGGGGCCAGAGGGAAGTGAGGTGCCCGTAAGTCATCACAGGGTGCTGGGAAGGCTTCTACATCCCAACCACACACATATCTCAGGGCAGCCCCACTTTCAATCCACCCAACCAGCTCCACAGGGAATGGGCTCTGTGTGCTGCAAGAAGGGAGATTGTAGGACATGATGTGAGAGTTTCAAGATCTACTAGGAAAAATAAAAGAGTTTCCTCCTTTTTTAATTGTTCATTTTTCTATTTGTCTTATTTACTGATTTATTTTATGGAGACAGCGTCTCACTCCGATGGTCCACACGTGAGTGCAGTGGCGTGATTTTAGCTGACTGTGGGCTCCACCTCTGAGTCGCAGGTGATCCTCCCACCTGAGCCTCCTGAGTAGGTGAGACCACAGGCATGCACCACAATGACCCACTGATGTTTTTTATTTTGAGTGGAGACTAGCTTTCCCCATGTTGCCCAGGCTGCTCTCAAACTCCTGGACTCAAGCAATCCTCCGACCTTGGCCTCCCAAAGTGCTGGGATTACAGGCGCATGCCATCATGCCCGACAAATTCCTTCCTTTTCTCCTGCTGTTATTCGAATCCTAAGACCCCATTCCGTTGTTACCTGTCTACACAGAGGTGCCACCTTTCCGGGATCTCAACATCTTTCTCCAGCTCCTCACACCCAAGGAGAGTTTTCCAACTCTGATCTGCATGAACTCCTGAAAGGGTAAACTGCTCCCTGTGGGCACCGACCCTCCTTCCCTGCCTTTTCTTCACCCAGGGAAGCTCAGGTAGATGGGGTGAGAACAAGAACAGCTGGGAGTTAGGATAGATTGGGAGCAGGTCTCACAGGAAGTGGATGACGAGTCTGTGACCTTGAATGAAAGGCAGGGAAGTGGAGTGAATTGGTGGGGATTCAGGGAATTGGACGTTAGGGAACTGCCCGAAATCTGACTGTGTCTCTCTGTCCTACAGCTCCAGCGGCACGCCATCAAATGCCCCAAAACGCCAGAAAGTGGAGGAGCTGGGTCCTCATCCAGGTGAGGCATCTTCTCTTTTTCATCCCGAGTCCCCTGCTACCAAGCCAGGGTCCCATCACGTCATGAGACGAGCAGCTGTGCTGTCCAGAGTGTCGGGAGCTTCCTCCTGAAGCTCCGTGGCTGGGTGTCCTGTACCTGGCTTCTTCTGTATTTGGTCTTTCTCACGGTGGCACCTTGAACCCTCAAGGGCATCCTGCATGACAAGGGCTTTCACCTGCACACTCTGCTCTCTCCACAGGTGCAGAACCAGCTCCGGTACAGCCAGCTCCCCACCACCCTGCACAGCTGCCCCTGGAGCTGCCCCAGGTAAGGTCACACCACCTAGGTGGGCGTGGGTGAGACAGGTCTGCCTGAGCTCCAGGCCCTAGGGGACTTCCAGGAAATCACCGTCCCAAGGGGCGTCAATACAGGTGCAAATTCTGGGTGTCCCTGCGGGGTTTCATTTATGCCTGGGGAAGTTACTGGCAGCTCCCCGCCTTGCTCTCTCCCTGTTTGAGCCACCCTCAGAGGACAATGACTGACCCACGGCTTTTCTCCCCCAGGGCCCACGGCTTCCCCAGAGGAAGGTGATCATCGCGGTCTTGGAACCAGGAATGGTCCTGCACCTGCGCCTGGGGCAGGAGTTCCTGGGGCTGGACCCACAGGGAGCCCTGCGACTCAGCCTCCTCAATGTGCAGCTCCTGGTGGTCCCTGAGCAAGTCTTGATGTCCTTGAAGGATCTCTTGTACCCTGCCCATGCCCGCTGGCTCCTGCTCACTAGTACAGAGACTGTCTGGGAGATTGACATTGAAAATGGATCTGTGAGAGCCCAGAGAGCAGAGAATGTGTGTGTGGCGCCTTCAGTAAAAGAGGGTGAGGCTCCCCAAGGCTTCCTGCCCCTGATGGGACCCCCAGCAAACCTTGTGCATGGAGTCAGCCCTTCTTCCTGGCGTGTCCTCTACCTCAAACCTGACTACAGAGCGGCCGTCCCCCAGGGCTCATCCCAAATGCCCAAGCCTAGTCCCTGGAGACAGGCTCTGCCTGAAGAATTCCACTTGGATCTCCATGGCCTGGAGCCCCTGCCCACCTCTGCCCTCAGACCTCTACCTCCCTCACCCGGTCCGGAGCCCAGAATTTGCCACAACTTTCTATGGAGGCCAACGTGCAAGGCCCGAAGACGTCTCTTCTAAGGCTCATGGGCCATGAACCCTCAGGCACCAGACGGGAATCAGAGACGCTCTATTCAGAATGAAGCACACCTGCTTTTTCATGCTGTCTCCCCGCACAGATGTCTCGGCATCTCGGAGGAGAGAGATGCTGCGCAAGCTGGAGGGGTGGAGAAATGCTCCGTCCTCTCACCTGAACCTTTGCTCTGCCTCAGATGCTCTTGATTTGTATCAAAGAGCAACCTTGAGATTGGGGCACAAAATATTTGCAAATCTCATATACGTGCAAGGGCTGCTCATACTCAGAATACACAGAGTTGTCAAAACTCCAATGGAACAAACCAATGATTCTGTTCCAAACGCAGCAAGAGACTTGAGCAGACATTTCCTCAGAGGGGATGTAAAGAACCACTTCCAAAAGCGTTCACTGTCCCTCCCCTGGGGAAATGCACGTCAAATACACCTTCAACAACAACCAAGAAGCTCTCCCAGAAGCCACCGTGACAATCACTCACCATCCCAAGGGCTGCGGAGCATGTGGAGAAGCTGGAACGCTCTGACAGTGCTGCTTGGAATCCAACTGGGACAACCCCCAGGGAGAAAGAGTTTCATTGATTCATAATCAATGCAATAGGCACTTAGCATTGGAACCATCTTTCCCACCCTGAGATAGTTGTTCTAAAGGAATTAGAACTCACGTGGACAAGGCTGAGGGCAGAGGCTTCTAGCACCTGTCCTCACAATCGCCAAAAGATGGAAGGGACTTCAATGTCGTTCCACAGTGTCTAGAAAGAGGAACTGTGACCCATTCTTTCAATGGGATGCAGTTCGGCAATGACTAGGCTGGGATTGTTGTTGGTAAATTCAGTTCTAAGAATGAGTAGTGAAGAACTTGTCGGAACACTTGAAGGTATGTTTGGACTCTTACGCTATGTGAGACTTCTCCTGAGATTGTAACTCTCATGAAATTGACATGCACATCAAGCCTGTGTGATCGACGTTCAGTTTCCAACTGAGGTTTGCTGTAAAACACATACTAGATTTTGCATCTGAGAATGAAGGATTGTAGCATGTATCTTATTCATCATTGTGACATCAATTGTATTGGTGTTGATTATATCTGTATTCCTTGGGTTAAATAAAAATGTTAAAATGAGTTTCGTCTATTTGCGTTTCTTTTCTTTAATGTGTTTGCTCAAACGTCTCCATTTCTGGGCCGTGCATGGTGGCTCATGCCTGTAATCCGAGCACTTCGGGAGGCTCAGGCGGGTGCGTCCCGAGGGCAGGAGATCGAGACCGTCGTGGCTAACACGGTGAAAGCCCGTCTCTACTAAAAACAAAAATAAATAGCAAAAAATTAGCTGGGCGTGGTGTCGGGCGCCTGTAGTCCCAGCTCTTTGGGAGGCTGAGGCAGGAGAATGGCATGACCCCAGGAGGCAGAGCTTGCAGTGAGCCGAGGTCACTCCACTGCACTCCAGCCTGGGCCACAGTGCGAGGTTCTGTCTCATCAAAAGAAGAACAAAAGTCTCCATTTCTGGCCGGGCACAGTAGCTCCCACCTGTAATCCCAGCACTTTGGGAGGCTGAGGCGGGTGGATCACTTGAGCCCAGGCGCTGGAGACCAGCCTGGGCAGCATGAGGAAACCCCATCTCTGGAAAAAATGCAAAAATTACACAGGTGTGGGATCTCCCCACTCCAGAGGCTGAGGTGGGAGGATGGCTTCAGTGCAGGAGGCAGAGGTTGCAGTGATCTGAGATCGTGCCATTGCACTCCAGCCTGAGTGACAGAGTGAGACCCGGTCTACAAATAATCCTAATAAAAAGTAAAGTAAAATAAAATAAAACTCCATTTCTGCCGCAAACTGTTTTATTTCTACTGGATACAAGGCACAGATGGTAGAGCCCAGAGTAAGTGGACAGAGATGAGCTTTCTCAAGGCAAAAGAGGATCCCCCACTCCACAGATGACAGCACACACACAAACACACAGTCACACTCTCACACAATCACAAGACACATTGAAGTATCCATTTACACCCCCACCACAGGTCATCTTCAGATTTCCCTGAGTGATTCTCAAATGCATGAGTCTGCACTTCTAACGAGTCTTTTAGGAATAGATCCCCAGAAGTGGTCTGTTTGGACAATTAAGGGGGAATCACAATTAGCAACTCTCTCCTAACACCTTGTATATTTGTATATTTCCCTTTACTTCCTTTTCTTTCTTTTCTATTTGGTTATTTCTTTATTATTTGAGACGAAATATCCACTGTACTCGGCATACTTCCCGTTTCTAGGAGTACAAACAAATTATGGACTGCTGGGTAACAATCCCCGAAAGAGTCCCTATAAAAGTCAATTCAATATTTTTTGCTACGGAAGCATTTATAAGACACGTCAAAAAAGAATCATTTCAGCCAGTGGATAAGGAGGCTATAGCAGAAAGTGAGAATCACTCTTACGCCATGTCTACTGGAATGGGTAGGAATGTGGCAGGGCTCTCCTCGCCCACCAGGAAGCACCAAGACTGGCCGATCAAATGGTCAACAAACAGCATTCTTTTTTTTATTTTTTTAATTTTTTGAGATAGAATTTAGCTTTTGTTGCCCAGGCTGGAGTACAATGGCGCGATCTCGGCTCACCGCAACCTCTGCCTCCTAGGTTCAAGTGATTCTCCTACCTCGGCCTCCCGAGTAGCTGGGATTAAAGGCATGTGCCTCTATGAAAGGCTGATTTGTCTTTTGAGTAGAGTCAGGATTTCTCCATGTTGGTCAGGCTGATCTCCACCTCCCGACTACAGGTGATTGACCCGCCTTGGCCAGCCATTGTGCTGGGATTACAGGCATCAGAAACCATTCCCAACCTGAACTGTATTCTTTACTGCTGTATTTATTAATTCACTAACATGCGTATTCTAACATTGCAAACTAGGCCATCCAACACAACTATTCATGAAGACATAGTTAAGGGAAGAATGTACTCCAACTGATTGGGAACATTAACATTGCTTTCCACACTTTTTTTTTCTTTAAGAACACACATTTGTTTATCAGAGTTCTGGAGGCCGGAAGTCCACGATGAGGGTGCCAGCATGATCGGGGTCTGGTGAGGACCCTCCTCCAGGTTGGAGACTGTCATATCCTCCCTGTCTCCCCACATGGAAGGTGCCGGCGAGCTCTCTTCCGTCACTTTCAGAAGGGCACTAATCCAATTTACGAGGGTTCCACTTGCATAATCTCATCATCTCCCAAGGGCCCCACCTCCTGATACCTTCACATTGGAGGTTTGAGGGTTAGAATTTAAGCCTAAAGGAAAAAGCATTTTATTTTTGAGAGAGAGTCTTGCTCTGTTGCCGAGGCTGAAGTTCAGTGGCACGATCAAGGCTCCCTGTAGCCTTGCCATCCCGGGCGCAAGCGATCCTAACACTTCAGCCTCCTAAGTAGCTGAGACTACAGGCACCTACCACCACACTTGGCTCATTTTTACATTTTTGTAGAGACGAGGGTCTCGCTATGCTGTCCCGGCTTGTCTCGAACTCCTGGGCTCAAGCGAGCCTCCTGCCTCTGCCTCCCAAAGCACTGGGATTACAGGCATGAGCCACCACTCCCAGACCAAGATATTCATACAGGAAATATGAACTCCTATCTCAGATTCCATATCTAATAATGATTGCTGGCAGTAAGGATGCTCACAAGTTACAAGGGTAATGATAATGGAATCGCCACGATCTTGGTGATGCAGCATCTCAAACTCATGCCTTCTTCAATTCTGATCACAGAGATGAAGAGCACATGAAACTCTTACACATTTTCTTTCAAGATTTCGCCTAGAAGTGATACATCTAGTCTCCTTGATTTGAGAATGATTGTTTTTAAAATCGAGGAGATGAGTCCAACACGGTCCTCTGTGTCCCCAGAGTGAGATGAGAACTGTATAAGTGTCTGAGGCAGTTATTGAATTATTCTTCTATTCACCAATGTTTCTTTTACACACAAGAAGGAAGGACGGAGGGAAGAGGGGAAGGGGAAGGGAAGAAGGCAGGCAGGAAGGAAAGAGGGAAGGGAGGGAGGAGGGATGGAAAGAGGGAGGTAGGGAGGGAGTGAGGGGGCGGTGGATGGGGGTAAGATCGAGGGAGGGAGAAAGCAAAAAATGTCTGAAAGAAAGAAAGAAAGAGAGAAAATATCTCCAAAACCCACAATGAGTCAACAGCAATGAACATTCTCAAGAGAAAGAAGGGTCTCCACCCCAGGAACCGCCACTTCATCCTGACTTCACACACACACACACAAACACGCGCACACACACACACACACACACGCTTTCATAGGCACATCCACAAATCCAATCAAAGGTTCCTTCGTGTCATCCTGAAATTCTCAGCAGCGTTTGTCAAATGCCCTAAGATTGAACTTCTGAAGCACCTTCTTATTTGGGTAGGAAGAAAGAAGCCAACATGTTTAGGAAACATGGCAGGAATTCAAGCAGAGACGCTCAGAGAAGCTTGTGAATTTCCTTCTGCTTCTGCTCCTTTGACACTTCATTTCATGTACATAACATTCCCCAGGATAGCCACCGTGAAAATTAACATATTTTTATTGCATGAAAATATAAAAGGCACACATGAAAAACTATTTCAGCGATGGATGAATTGGGTATGACAGAAAGTGTCTATCATTATTAGGCAAGACCTAGAGGATGGGAGGGGACAGGAAACAGGTTGGCTGTGAATGGGATTAGGCAGGTTCTGTTGATCGGTCATCTATCGGTTGAGTTACACCCTAGTCCTCCATGAGGGCCCCTCCCGTTGTCATACCAGGAACAGCCAATCACATCAGTTCCTGCTGACAAATCCCCTGGCTCCACCCCCTGCTGACAGTGTACAAGATTCCCCCAAGAGCTCAGTTGTCAGAGCCTCATCCACCTGCCGCTGGCCACAGCCCCGTCGCTACACAACCCAAGCCTTGGGGAGCAGCTTTGGGGCTGACACCACTCTCTCCAAGGAACTAAAGGATTCGGGAGCCAAGAAGAAATCTTTGCAGGAGACAGACAAACACTGGCAGTGGCTGACTTGGAGAACCCTGGAAATTTTCACCATGAAAGGGTCCCGGCGCCCAAGAAGCCCCAGTGATTCCTGCACCGAATCCAAGAGCGACCACGCAGGAGAGAGCGGGTGAGCTTTGCTATGTGCTGGGGACGCCTGCGGGGTGACCTGCCTGTGGGATGTGTGGGTGTGTGTTGGAGAGAGGGGAAGGGAAAAGGGATGCATGAACCTGCCATGAGATTGGATGTTTTGAATTTGGGGCCAGAGGGAAGTGAGGTGCCCGTAAGTCATCACAGGGTGCTGGGAAGGCTTCTACATCCCAACCACACACATATCTCAGGGCAGCCCCACTTTCAATCCACCCAACCAGCTCCACAGGGAATGGGCTCTGTGTGCTGCAAGAAGGGAGATTGTAGGACATGATGTGAGAGTTTCAAGATCTACTAGGAAAAATAAAAGAGTTTCCTCCTTTTTTAATTGTTCATTTTTCTATTTGTCTTATTTACTGATTTATTTTATGGAGACAGCGTCTCACTCCGATGGTCCACACGTGAGTGCAGTGGCGTGATTTTAGCTGACTGTGGGCTCCACCTCTGAGTCGCAGGTGATCCTCCCACCTGAGCCTCCTGAGTAGGTGAGACCACAGGCATGCACCACAATGACCCACTGATGTTTTTTATTTTGAGTGGAGACTAGCTTTCCCCATGTTGCCCAGGCTGCTCTCAAACTCCTGGACTCAAGCAATCCTCCGACCTTGGCCTCCCAAAGTGCTGGGATTACAGGCGCATGCCATCATGCCCGACAAATTCCTTCCTTTTCTCCTGCTGTTATTCGAATCCTAAGACCCCATTCCGTTGTTACCTGTCTACACAGAGGTGCCACCTTTCCGGGATCTCAACATCTTTCTCCAGCTCCTCACACCCAAGGAGAGTTTTCCAACTCTGATCTGCATGAACTCCTGAAAGGGTAAACTGCTCCCTGTGGGCACCGACCCTCCTTCCCTGCCTTTTCTTCACCCAGGGAAGCTCAGGTAGATGGGGTGAGAACAAGAACAGCTGGGAGTTAGGATAGATTGGGAGCAGGTCTCACAGGAAGTGGATGACGAGTCTGTGACCTTGAATGAAAGGCAGGGAAGTGGAGTGAATTGGTGGGGATTCAGGGAATTGGACGTTAGGGAACTGCCCGAAATCTGACTGTGTCTCTCTGTCCTACAGCTCCAGCGGCACGCCATCAAATGCCCCAAAACGCCAGAAAGTGGAGGAGCTGGGTCCTCATCCAGGTGAGGCATCTTCTCTTTTTCATCCCGAGTCCCCTGCTACCAAGCCAGGGTCCCATCACGTCATGAGACGAGCAGCTGTGCTGTCCAGAGTGTCGGGAGCTTCCTCCTGCAGCTCCGTGGCTGGGTGTCCTGTACCTGGCTTCTTCTGTATTTGGTCTTTCTCACGGTGGCACCTTGAACCCTCAAGGGCATCCTGCATGACAAGGGCTTTCACCTGCACACTCTGCTCTCTCCACAGGTGCAGAACCAGCTCCGGTACAGCCAGCTCCCCACCACCCTGCACAGCTGCCCCTGGAGCTGCCCCAGGTAAGGTCACACCACCTAGGTGGGCGTGGGTGAGACAGGTCTGCCTGAGCTCCAGGCCCTAGGGGACTTCCAGGAAATCACCGTCCCAAGGGGCGTCAATACAGGTGCAAATTCTGGGTGTCCCTGCGGGGTTTCATTTATGCCTGGGGAAGTTACTGGCAGCTCCCCGCCTTGCTCTCTCCCTGTTTGAGCCACCCTCAGAGGACAATGACTGACCCACGGCTTTTCTCCCCCAGGGCCCACGGCTTCCCCAGAGGAAGGTGATCATCGCGGTCTTGGAACCAGGAATGGTCCTGCACCTGCGCCTGGGGCAGGAGTTCCTGGGGCTGGACCCACAGGGAGCCCTGCGACTCAGCCTCCTCAATGTGCAGCTCCTGGTGGTCCCTGAGCAAGTCTTGATGTCCTTGAAGGATCTCTTGTACCCTGCCCATGCCCGCTGGCTCCTGCTCACTAGTACAGAGACTGTCTGGGAGATTGACATTGAAAATGGATCTGTGAGAGCCCAGAGAGCAGAGAATGTGTGTGTGGCGCCTTCAGTAAAAGAGGGTGAGGCTCCCCAAGGCTTCCTGCCCCTGATGGGACCCCCAGCAAACCTTGTGCATGGAGTCAGCCCTTCTTCCTGGCGTGTCCTCTACCTCAAACCTGACTACAGAGCGGCCGTCCCCCAGGGCTCATCCCAAATGCCCAAGCCTAGTCCCTGGAGACAGGCTCTGCCTGAAGAATTCCACTTGGATCTCCATGGCCTGGAGCCCCTGCCCACCTCTGCCCTCAGACCTCTACCTCCCTCACCCGGTCCGGAGCCCAGAATTTGCCACAACTTTCTATGGAGGCCAACGTGCAAGGCCCGAAGACGTCTCTTCTAAGGCTCATGGGCCATGAACCCTCAGGCACCAGACGGGAATCAGAGACGCTCTATTCAGAATGAAGCACACCTGCTTTTTCATGCTGTCTCCCCGCACAGATGTCTCGGCATCTCGGAGGAGAGAGATGCTGCGCAAGCTGGAGGGGTGGAGAAATGCTCCGTCCTCTCACCTGAACCTTTGCTCTGCCTCAGATGCTCTTGATTTGTGTCAAAGAGCAACCTTGAGATTGGGGCACAAAATATTTGCAAATCTCATATACGTGCAAGGGCTGCTCATACTCAGAATACACAGAGTTGTCAAAACTCCAATGGAACAAACCAATGATTCTGTTCCAAACGCAGCAAGAGACTTGAGCAGACATTTCCTCAGAGGGGATGTAAAGAACCACTTCCAAAAGCGTTCACTGTCCCTCCCCTGGGGAAATGCACGTCAAATACACCTTCAACAACAACCAAGAAGCTCTCCCAGAAGCCACCGTGACAATCACTCACCATCCCAAGGGCTGCGGAGCATGTGGAGAAGCTGGAACGCTCTGACAGTGCTGCTTGGAATCCAACTGGGACAACCCCCAGGGAGAAAGAGTTTCATTGATTCATAATCAATGCAATAGGCACTTAGCATTGGAACCATCTTTCCCACCCTGAGATAGTTGTTCTAAAGGAATTAGAACTCACGTGGACAAGGCTGAGGGCAGAGGCTTCTAGCACCTGTCCTCACAATCGCCAAAAGATGGAAGGGACTTCAATGTCGTTCCACAGTGTCTAGAAAGAGGAACTGTGACCCATTCTTTCAATGGGATGCAGTTCGGCAATGACTAGGCTGGGATTGTTGTTGGTAAATTCAGTTCTAAGAATGAGTAGTGAAGAACTTGTCGGAACACTTGAAGGTATGTTTGGACTCTTACGCTATGTGAGACTTCTCCTGAGATTGTAACTCTCATGAAATTGACATGCACATCAAGCCTGTGTGATCGACGTTCAGTTTCCAACTGAGGTTTGCTGTAAAACACATACTAGATTTTGCATCTGAGAATGAAGGATTGTAGCATGTATCTTATTCATCATTGTGACATCAATTGTATTGGTGTTGATTATATCTGTATTCCTTGGGTTAAATAAAAATGTTAAAATGAGTTTCGTCTATTTGCGTTTCTTTTCTTTAATGTGTTTGCTCAAACGTCTCCATTTCTGGGCCGTGCATGGTGGCTCATGCCTGTAATCCGAGCACTTCGGGAGGCTCAGGCGGGTGCGTCCCGAGGGCAGGAGATCGAGACCGTCCTGGCTAACACGGTGAAAGCCCGTCTCTACTAAAAACAAAAATAAATAGCAAAAAATTAGCTGGGCGTGGTGTCGGGCGCCCGTAGTCCCAGCTCTTTGGGAGGCTGAGGCAGGAGAATGGCATGACCCCAGGAGGCAGAGCTTGCAGTGAGCCGAGGTCACTCCACTGCACTCCAGCCTGGGCCACAGTGCGAGGTTCCGTCTCATCAAAAGAAGAACAAAAGTCTCCATTTCTGGCCGGGCACAGTAGCTCCCACCTGTAATCCCAGCACTTTGGGAGGCTGAGGCGGGTGGATCACTTGAGCCCAGGCGCTGGAGACCAGCCTGGGCAGCATGAGGAAACCCCATCTCTGGAAAAAATGCAAAAATTACACAGGTGTGGGATCTCCCCACTCCAGAGGCTGAGGTGGGAGGATGGCTTCAGTGCAGGAGGCAGAGGTTGCAGTGATCTGAGATCGTGCCATTGCACTCCAGCCTGAGTGACAGAGTGAGACCCGGTCTACAAATAATCCTAATAAAAAGTAAAGTAAAATAAAATAAAACTCCATTTCTGCCGCAAACTGTTTTATTTCTACTGGATACAAGGCACAGATGGTAGAGCCCAGAGTAAGTGGACAGAGATGAGCTTTCTCAAGGCAAAAGAGGATCCCCCACTCCACAGATGACAGCACACACACAAACACACAGTCACACTCTCACACAATCACAAGACACATTGAAGTATCCATTTACACCCCCACCACAGGTCATCTTCAGATTTCCCTGAGTGATTCTCAAATGCATGAGTCTGCACTTCTAACGAGTCTTTTAGGAATAGATCCCCAGAAGTGGTCTGTTTGGACAATTAAGGGGGAATCACAATTAGCAACTCTCTCCTAACACCTTGTATATTTGTATATTTCCCTTTACTTCCTTTTCTTTCTTTTCTATTTGGTTATTTCTTTATTATTTGAGACGAAATATCCACTGTACTCGGCATACTTCCCGTTTCTAGGAGTACAAACAAATTATGGACTGCTGGGTAACAATCCCCGAAAGAGTCCCTATAAAAGTCAATTCAATATTTTTTGCTACGGAAGCATTTATAAGACACGTCAAAAAAGAATCATTTCAGCCAGTGGATAAGGAGGCTATAGCAGAAAGTGAGAATCACTCTTACGCCATGTCTACTGGAATGGGTAGGAATGTGGCAGGGCTCTCCTCGCCCACCAGGAAGCACCAAGACTGGCCGATCAAATGGTCAACAAACAGCATTCTTTTTTTTTATTTTTTTAATTTTTTGAGATAGAATTTAGCTTTTGTTGCCCAGGCTGGAGTACAATGGCGCGATCTCGGCTCACCGCAACCTCTGCCTCCTAGGTTCAAGTGATTCTCCTGCCTCGGCCTCCCGAGTAGCTGGGATTAAAGGCATGTGCCTCTATGAAAGGCTGATTTGTCTTTTGAGTAGAGTCAGGATTTCTCCATGTTGGTCAGGCTGATCTCCACCTCCCGACTACAGGTGATTGACCCGCCTTGGCCAGCCATTGTGCTGGGATTACAGGCATCAGAAACCATTCCCAACCTGAACTGTATTCTTTACTGCTGTATTTATTAATTCACTAACATGCGTATTCTAACATTGCAAACTAGGCCATCCAACACAACTATTCATGAAGACATAGTTAAGGGAAGAATGTACTCCAACTGATTGGGAACATTAACATTGCTTTCCACACTTTTTTTTTTCTTTAAGAACACACATTTGTTTATCAGAGTTCTGGAGGCCGGAAGTCCACGATGAGGGTGCCAGCATGATCGGGGTCTGGTGAGGACCCTCCTCCAGGTTGGAGACTGTCATATCCTCCCTGTCTCCCCACATGGAAGGTGCCGGCGAGCTCTCTTCCGTCACTTTCAGAAGGGCACTAATCCAATTTACGAGGGTTCCACTTGCATAATCTCATCATCTCCCAAGGGCCCCACCTCCTGATACCTTCACATTGGAGGTTTGAGGGTTAGAATTTAAGCCTAAAGGAAAAAGCATTTTAGTTTTGAGAGAGAGTCTTGCTCTGTTGCCGAGGCTGAAGTTCAGTGGCACGATCAAGGCTCCCTGTAGCCTTGCCATCCCGGGCGCAAGCGATCCTAACACTTCAGCCTCCTAAGTAGCTGAGACTACAGGCACCTACCACCACACTTGGCTCATTTTTACATTTTTGTAGAGACGAGGGTCTCGCTATGCTGTCCCGGCTTGTCTCGAACTCCTGGGCTCAAGCGAGCCTCCTGCCTCTGCCTCCCAAAGCACTGGGATTACAGGCATGAGCCACCACTCCCAGACCAAGATATTCATACAGGAAATATGAACTCCTATCTCAGATTCCATATCTAATAATGATTGCTGGCAGTAAGGATGCTCACAAGTTACAAGGGTAATGATAATGGAATCGCCACGATCTTGGTGATGCAGCATCTCAAACTCATGCCTTCTTCAATTCTGATCACAGAGATGAAGAGCACATGAAACTCTTACACATTTTCTTTCAAGATTTCGCCTAGAAGTGATACATCTAGTCTCCTTGATTTGAGAATGATTGTTTTTAAAATCGAGGAGATGAGTCCAACACGGTCCTCTGTGTCCCCAGAGTGAGATGAGAACTGTATAAGTGTCTGAGGCAGTTATTGAATTATTCTTCTATTCACCAATGTTTCTTTTACACACAAGAAGGAAGGACGGAGGGAAGAGGGGAAGGGGAAGGGAAGAAGGCAGGCAGGAAGGAAAGAGGGAAGGGAGGGAGGAGGGATGGAAAGAGGGAGGTAGGGAGGGAGTGAGGGGGCGGTGGATGGGGGTAAGATCGAGGGAGGGAGAAAGCAAAAAATGTCTGAAAGAAAGAAAGAAAGAGAGAAAATATCTCCAAAACCCACAATGAGTCAACAGCAATGAACATTCTCAAGAGAAAGAAGGGTCTCCACCCCAGGAACCGCCACTTCATCCTGACTTCACACACACACACACAAACACGCACACACACACACACACACACGCTTTCATAGGCACATCCACAAATCCAATCAAAGGTTCCTTCGTGTCATCCTGAAATTCTCAGCAGCGTTTGTCAAATGCCCTAAGATTGAACTTCTGAAGCACCTTCTTATTTGGGTAGGAAGAAAGAAGCCAACATGTTTAGGAAACATGGCAGGAATTCAAGCAGAGACGCTCAGAGAAGCTTGTGAATTTCCTTCTGCTTCTGCTCCTTTGACACTTCATTTCATGTACATAACATTCCCCAGGATAGCCACCGTGAAAATTAACATATTTTTATTGCATGAAAATATAAAAGGCACACATGAAAAACCATTTCAGCGATGGATGAATTGGGTATGACAGAAAGTGTCTATCATTATTAGGCAAGACCTGGAGGATGGGAGGGGACAGGAAACAGGTTGGCTGTTAATGGGATTAGGCAGGTTCTGTTGATCGGTCATCTATCGGTTGAGTTACACCCTAGTCCTCCATGAGGGCCCCTCCCGTTGTCATACCAGGAACAGCCAATCAAATCAGTTCCTGCTGACAAATCCCCTGGCTCCACCCCCTGCTGACAGTGTACAAGATTCCCCCAAGAGCTCAGTTGTCAGAGCCTCATCCACCTGCCGCTGGCCACAGCCCCGTCGCTACACAACCCAAGCCTTGGGGAGCAGCTTTGGGGCTGACACCACTCTCTCCAAGGAACTAAAGGATTCGGGAGCCAAGAAGAAATCTTTGCAGGAGACAGACAAACACTGGCAGTGGCTGACTTGGAGAACCCTGGAAATTTTCACCATGAAAGGTTCCCGGCGCCCAAGAAGCCCCAGTGATTCCTGCACCGAATCCAAGAGCGACCACGCAGGAGAGAGCGGGTGAGCTTTGCTATGTGCTGGGGACGCCTGCGGGGTGACCTGCCTGTGGGATGTGTGGGTGTGTGTTGGAGAGAGGGGAAGGGAAAAGGGATGCATGAACCTGCCATGAGATTGGATGTTTTGAATTTGGGGCCAGAGGGAAGTGAGGTGCCCGTAAGTCATCACAGGGTGCTGGGAAGGCTTCTACATCCCAACCACACACATATCTCAGGGCAGCCCCACTTTCAATCCACCCAACCAGCTCCACAGGGAATGGGCTCTGTGTTCTGCAAGAAGGGAGATTGTAGGACATGATGTGAGAGTTTCAAGATCTACTAGGAAAAATAAAAGAGTTTCCTCCTTTTTTAATTGTTCATTTTTCTATTTGTCTTATTTACTGATTTATTTTATGGAGACAGCGTCTCACTCCGATGGTCCACACGTGAGTGCAGTGGCGTGATTTTAGCTGACTGTGGGCTCCACCTCTGAGTCGCAGGTGATCCTCCCACCTGAGCCTCCTGAGTAGGTGAGACCACAGGCATGCACCACAATGACCCACTGATGTTTTTTATTTTGAGTGGAGACTAGCTTTCCCCATGTTGCCCAGGCTGCTCTCAAACTCCTGGACTCAAGCAATCCTCCGACCTTGGCCTCCCAAAGTGCTGGGATTACAGGCGCATGCCATCATGCCCGACAAATTCCTTCCTTTTCTCCTGCTGTTATTCGAATCCTAAGACCCCATTCCGTTGTTACCTGTCTACACAGAGGTGCCACCTTTCCGGGATCTCAACATCTTTCTCCAGCTCCTCACACCCAAGGAGAGTTTTCCAACTCTGATCTGCATGAACTCCTGAAAGGGTAAACTGCTCCCTGTGGGCACCGACCCTCCTTCCCTGCCTTTTCTTCACCCAGGGAAGCTCAGGTAGATGGGGTGAGAACAAGAACAGCTGGGAGTTAGGATAGATTGGGAGCAGGTCTCACAGGAAGTGGATGACGAGTCTGTGACCTTGAATGAAAGGCAGGGAAGTGGAGTGAATTGGTGGGGATTCAGGGAATTGGACGTTAGGGAACTGCCCGAAATCTGACTGTGTCTCTCTGTCCTACAGCTCCAGCGGCACGCCATCAAATGCCCCAAAACGCCAGAAAGTGGAGGAGCTGGGTCCTCATCCAGGTGAGGCATCTTCTCTTTTTCATCCCGAGTCCCCTGCTACCAAGCCAGGGTCCCATCACGTCATGAGACGAGCAGCTGTGCTGTCCAGAGTGTCGGGAGCTTCCTCCTGCAGCTCCGTGGCTGGGTGTCCTGTACCTGGCTTCTTCTGTATTTGGTCTTTCTCACGGTGGCACCTTGAACCCTCAAGGGCATCCTGCATGACAAGGGCTTTCACCTGCACACTCTGCTCTCTCCACAGGTGCAGAACCAGCTCCGGTACAGCCAGCTCCCCACCACCCTGCACAGCTGCCCCTGGAGCTGCCCCAGGTAAGGTCACACCACCTAGGTGGGCGTGGGTGAGACAGGTCTGCCTGAGCTCCAGGCCCTAGGGGACTTCCAGGAAATCACCGTCCCAAGGGGCGTCAATACAGGTGCAAATTCTGGGTGTCCCTGCGGGGTTTCATTTATGCCTGGGGAAGTTACTGGCAGCTCCCCGCCTTGCTCTCTCCCTGTTTGAGCCACCCTCAGAGGACAATGACTGACCCACGGCTTTTCTCCCCCAGGGCCCACGGCTTCCCCAGAGGAAGGTGATCATCGCGGTCTTGGAACCAGGAATGGTCCTGCACCTGCGCCTGGGGCAGGAGTTCCTGGGGCTGGACCCACAGGGAGCCCTGCGACTCAGCCTCCTCAATGTGCAGCTCCTGGTGGTCCCTGAGCAAGTCTTGATGTCCTTGAAGGATCTCTTGTACCCTGCCCATGCCCGCTGGCTCCTGCTCACTAGTACAGAGACTGTCTGGGAGATTGACATTGAAAATGGATCTGTGAGAGCCCAGAGAGCAGAGAATGTGTGTGTGGCGCCTTCAGTAAAAGAGGGTGAGGCTCCCCAAGGCTTCCTGCCCCTGATGGGACCCCCAGCAAACCTTGTGCATGGAGTCAGCCCTTCTTCCTGGCGTGTCCTCTACCTCAAACCTGACTACAGAGCGGCCGTCCACCAGGGCTCATCCCAAATGCCCAAGCCTAGTCCCTGGAGACAGGCTCTGCCTGAAGAATTCCACTTGGATCTCCATGGCCTGGAGCCCCTGCCCACCTCTGCCCTCAGACCTCTACCTCCCTCACCCGGTCCGGAGCCCAGAATTTGCCACAACTTTCTATGGAGGCCAACGTGCAAGGCCCGAAGACGTCTCTTCTAAGGCTCATGGGCCATGAACCCTCAGGCACCAGACGGGAATCAGAGACGCTCTATTCAGAATGAAGCACACCTGCTTTTTCATGCTGTCTCCCCGCACAGATGTCTCGGCATCTCGGAGGAGAGAGATGCTGCGCAAGCTGGAGGGGTGGAGAAATGCTCCGTCCTCTCACCTGAACCTTTGCTCTGCCTCAGATGCTCTTGATTTGTATCAAAGAGCAACCTTGAGATTGGGGCACAAAATATTTGCAAATCTCATATACGTGCAAGGGCTGCTCATACTCAGAATACACAGAGTTGTCAAAACTCCAATGGAACAAACCAATGATTCTGTTCCAAACGCAGCAAGAGACTTGAGCAGACATTTCCTCAGAGGGGATGTAAAGAACCACTTCCAAAAGCGTTCACTGTCCCTCCCCTGGGGAAATGCACGTCAAATACACCTTCAACAACAACCAAGAAGCTCTCCCAGAAGCCACCGTGACAATCACTCACCATCCCAAGGGCTGCGGAGCATGTGGAGAAGCTGGAACGCTCTGACAGTGCTGCTTGGAATCCAACTGGGACAACCCCCAGGGAGAAAGAGTTTCATTGATTCATAATCAATGCAATAGGCACTTAGCATTGGAACCATCTTTCCCACCCTGAGATAGTTGTTCTAAAGGAATTAGAACTCACGTGGACAAGGCTGAGGGCAGAGGCTTCTAGAGCCTGTCCTCGCAAACGCCAAAAGATGGAAGGGACTTCAATGTCGTTCCACAGTGTCTAGAAAGAGGAACTGTGACCCATTCTTTCAATGGGATGCAGTTCAGCAATGAATAGGCTGGGATTGTTGTTGGTAAACTCAGTTCTAAGAATGAGTAGTGAAGAACTTGTCGGAACACTTGAAGGTATGTTTGGACTCTTACGCTATGTGAGACTTCTCCTGAGATTGTAACTCTCATGAAATTGACATGCACATCAAGCATGTGTGATCGACGTTCAGTTTCCAACTGAGGTTTGCTGTAAAACACATACTAGATTTTGCATCTGAGAATGAAGGATTGTAGCATGTATCTTATTCATCATTGTGACATCAATTGTATTGGTGTTGATTATATCTGTATTCCTTGGGTTAAATAAAAATGTTAAAATGAGTTTCGTCTATTTGCGTTTCTTTTCTTTAATGTGTTTGCTCAAACATCTCCATTTCTGGGCCGTGCATGGTGGCTCATGCCTGTAATCCGAGCACTTCGGGAGGCTCAGGCGGGTGCGTCCCGAGGGCAGGAGATCGAGACCGTCCTGGCTAACACGGTGAAAGCCCGTCTCTACTAAAAACAAAAATAAATAGCAAAAAATTAGCTGGGCGTGGTGTCGGGCGCCCGTAGTCCCAGCTCTTTGGGAGGCTGAGGCAGGAGAATGGCATGACCCCAGGAGGCAGAGCTTGCAGTGAGCCGAGGTCACTCCACTGCACTCCAGCCTGGGCCACAGTGCGAGGTTCCGTCTCATCAAAAGAAGAACAAAAGTCTCCATTTCTGGCCGGGCACAGTAGCTCCCACCTGTAATCCCAGCACTTTGGGAGGCTGAGGCGGGTGGATCACTTGAGCCCAGGCGCTGGAGACCAGCCTGGGCAGCATGAGGAAACCCCATCTCTGGAAAAAATGCAAAAATTACACAGGTGTGGGATCTCCCCACTCCAGAGGCTGAGGTGGGAGGATGGCTTCAGTGCAGGAGGCAGAGGTTGCAGTGATCTGAGATCGTGCCATTGCACTCCAGCCTGAGTGACAGAGTGAGACCCGGTCTACAAATAATCCTAATAAAAAGTAAAGTAAAATAAAATAAAACTCCATTTCTGCCGCAAACTGTTTTATTTCTACTGGATACAAGGCACAGATGGTAGAGCCCAGAGTAAGTGGACAGAGATGAGCTTTCTCAAGGCAAAAGAGGATCCCCCACTCCACAGATGACAGCACACACACAAACACACAGTCACACTCTCACACAATCACAAGACACATTGAAGTATCCATTTACACCCCCACCACAGGTCATCTTCAGATTTCCCTGAGTGATTCTCAAATGCATGAGTCTGCACTTCTAACGAGTCTTTTAGGAATAGATCCCCAGAAGTGGTCTGTTTGGACAATTAAGGGGGAATCACAATTAGCAACTCTCTCCTAACACCTTGTATATTTGTATATTTCCCTTTACTTCCTTTTCTTTCTTTTCTATTTGGTTATTTCTTTATTATTTGAGACGAAATATCCACTGTACTCGGCATACTTCCCGTTTCTAGGAGTACAAACAAATTATGGAATGCTGGGTAACAATCCCCGAAAGAGTCCCTATAAAAGTCAATTCAATATTTTTTGCTATGGAAGCATTTATAAGACACGTTAAAAAAGAATCATTTCAGCCAGTGGATAAGGAGGCTATAGCAGAAAGTGAGAATCACTCTTACGCCATGTCTACTGGAATGGGTAGGAATGGGGCAGGGCTCTCCTCGCCCACCAGGAAGCACCAAGACTGCCCGATCAAATGGTCAACAAACAGCATTCTTTTTTTTTTTTTTTAATTTTTTGAGATAGAATTTAGCTTTTGTTGCCCGGACTGGAGGACAATGGCGTGATCTCGGCTCACCGCAACCTCTGCCTCCTAGGTTCAAGTGATTCTCCTGCCTCAGCCTCCCGAGTAGCTGGGATTAAAGGCATGTGCCTCTATGAAAGGCTGATTTGTATTTTTAGTAGAGTCGGGATTTCTCCATGTTAGTCAGGCCGATCTCCACCTCCCGACTACAGGTGATTGACCCGCCTCGGCCTGCCATTGTGCTGGGATTACAGGCATCAGCCACCATTCCCAACCTGAACCGTATTCTTTCCTGCTGTATTTATTAATTCACTAACATGCGTATTCTAACATTGCGAACTTGGCCATCCAACACAACTATTCATGAAGACATAGTTAAGGGAAGAATGTACTCCAACTGATTGGGAACATTAACATTGTTTTCCATACTTTTTTTTTTTTTAAGAACACACATTTGTTTATCACAGTTCTGGAGGCCGGAAGTCCACGATGAGGGTGCCAGCATGATCGGGGTCTGGTGAGGACCCTCCTCCAGGTTGGAGACTGTCATATCCTCCCTGTCTCCCCACATGGAAGGTGCCGGCGAGCTCTCTTCCGTCACTTTCAGAAGGGCACTAATCCAATTTTCGAGGGTTCCACTTTCATAATCTCATCATCTCCCAAGGGCCCCACCTCCTGATACCTTCACATTGGAGGTTTGAGGGTTAGAATTTAAGCCTAAAGGAAAAAGCATTTTATTTTTGAGAGAGAGTCTTGCTCTGTTGCCGAGGCTGAAGTTCAGTGGCACGATCAAGGCTCCCTGTGGCCTTGCCATCTCGGGCGCAAGCGATCCTAACACTTCAGCCTCCTAAGTAGCTGAGACTACCGGCACCTACCACCACACTTGGCTGATTTTTACATTTTTGTAGAGAGGAGGGCCTCGCTATGCTATCCCGGCTTGTCTCGAACGCCTGGGCTCAAGCGAGCCTCCTGCCTCTGCCTCCCAAAGCACTGGGATTACAGGCATGAGCCACCACTCCCAGACCAAGATATTCATACAGGAAATATGAACTCCTATCTCAGATTCCATATCTAATAATGATTGCTGGCAGTAAGGATGCTCTCAAGTTACAAGGGTAATGATAATGGAATCACCACGATCTTGGTGATGCAGCATCTCAAACTCATGCCTTCTTCAATTCTGATCACAGAGATGAAGAGCACATGAAACTCTTACACATTTTCTTTCAAGATTTCGCCTAGAAGTGATACATCTAGTCTCCTTGATTTGAGAATGATTGTTTTTAAAATCGAGGAGATGAGTCCAACACGGTCCTCTGTGTCCCCAGAGGGAGATGGGAACTGTATAAGTGTCTGAGGCAGTTATTGAATTATTCTTCTATTCACCAATGTTTCTTTTACACACAAGAAGGAAGGACGGAGGGAAGAGGGGAAGGGGAAGGGAAGAAGGCAGGCAGGAAGGAAAGAGGGAAGGGAGGGAGGAGGGATGGAAAGAGGGAGGGAGGGAGTGAGTGAGGGGGCGATGGAGGGGGGTAGGATCGAGGGAGGGAGAAAGCGAACAATGTCTGAAAGAAAGAAAGAAAGAGAGAAAATATCTCCAAAACCCAAAATGAGTCAACAGCAATGAACATTCTCAAGAGAAAGAAGGGTCTCCACCCCAGGAACAGCAACTTCATCCTGGCTTCACACACACACACACAAACACGCACGCACACACACACACACACACACACACGCTTTCATAGGCACATCCACAAATCCAATCAAAGGTTCCTTGGTGTCATCCTGAAATTCTCAGCAGCGTTTGTCAAATGCCCTAAGATTGAACTTCTGAAGCACCTTCTTATTTGGGTAGGAAGAAAGAAGCCAACATGTTTAGGAAACATGGCAGGAATTCAAGCAGAGACGCTCAGAGAAGCTTGTGAATTTCCTTCTGCTTCTGCTCCTTTGACACTTCATTTCATGTACATAACATTCCCCAGGATAGCCACCGTGAAAATTAACATATTTTTATTGCATGAAACTATAAAAGGCACACATGAAAAACTATTTCAGCAATGGATGAATTGGGTGTGACAGAAAGTGTCTATCATTATTAGGCAAGACCTAGAGGATGGGAGGGGACAGGAAACAGGTTGGCTGTTGATGGGATTAGGCAGGTTCTGTTGATCGGTCATCTATCGGTTGAGTTACACCCTAGTCCTCCATGAGGGCCCCTCCCGTTGTCATACCAGGAACAGCCAATCACATCAGTTCCTGCTGACAAATCCCCTGGCTCCACCCCCTGCTGACAGTGTACAAGATTCCCCCAAGAGCTCAGTTGTCAGAGCCTCATCCACCTGCCGCTGGCCACAGCCCCGTCGCTACACAACCCAAGCCTTGGGGAGCAGCTTTGGGGCTGACACCACTCTCTCCAAGGAACTAAAGGATTCGGGAGCCAAGAAGAAATCTTTGCAGGAGACAGACAAACACTGGCAGTGGCTGACTTGGAGAACCCTGGAAATTTTCACCATGAAAGGTTCCCGGCGCCCAAGAAGCCCCAGTGATTCCTGCACCGAATCCAAGAGCGACCACGCAGGAGAGAGCGGGTGAGCTTTGCTATGTGCTGGGGACGCCTGCGGGGTGACCTGCCTGTGGGATGTGTGGGTGTGTGTTGGAGAGAGGGGAAGGGAAAAGGGATGCATGAACCTGCCATGAGATTGGATGTTTTGAATTTGGGGCCAGAGGGAAGTGAGGTGCCCGTAAGTCATCACAGGGTGCTGGGAAGGCTTCTACATCCCAACCACACACATATCTCAGGGCAGCCCCACTTTCAATCCACCCAACCAGCTCCACAGGGAATGGGCTCTGTGTTCTGCAAGAAGGGAGATTGTAGGACATGATGTGAGAGTTTCAAGATCTACTAGGAAAAATAAAAGAGTTTCCTCCTTTTTTAATTGTTCATTTTTCTATTTGTCTTATTTACTGATGTATTTTATGGAGACAGCGTCTCACTCCGATGGTCCACACGTGAGTGCAGTGGCGTGATTTTAGCTGACTGTGGGCTCCACCTCTGAGTCGCAGGTGATCCTCCCACCTGAGCCTCCTGAGTAGGTGAGACCACAGGCATGCACCACAATGACCCACTGATGTTTTTTATTTTGAGTGGAGACTAGCTTTCCCCATGTTGCCCAGGCTGCTCTCAAACTCCTGGACTCAAGCAATCCTCCGACCTTGGCCTCCCAAAGTGCTGGGATTACAGGCGCATGCCATCATGCCCGACAAATTCCTTCCTTTTCTCCTGCTGTTATTCGAATCCTAAGACCCCATTCCGTTGTTACCTGTCTACACAGAGGTGCCACCTTTCCGGGATCTCAACATCTTTCTCCAGCTCCTCACACCCAAGGAGAGTTTTCCAACTCTGATCTGCATGAACTCCTGAAAGGGTAAACTGCTCCCTGTGGGCACCGACCCTCCTTCCCTGCCTTTTCTTCACCCAGGGAAGCTCAGGTAGATGGGGTGAGAACAGGAACAGCTGGGAGTTAGGATAGATTGGGAGCAGGTCTCACAGGAAGTGGATGACGAGTCTGTGACCTTGAATGAAAGGCAGGGAAGTGGAGTGAATTGGTGGGGATTCAGGGAATTGGACGTTAGGGAACTGCCCGAAATCTGACTGTGTCTCTCTGTCCTACAGCTCCAGCGGCACGCCATCAAATGCCCCAAAACGCCAGAAAGTGGAGGAGCTGGGTCCTCATCCAGGTGAGGCATCTTCTCTTTTTCATCCCGAGTCCCCTGCTACCAAGCCAGGGTCCCATCACGTCATGAGACGAGCAGCTGTGCTGTCCAGAGTGTCGGGAGCTTCCTCCTGCAGCTCCGTGGCTGGGTGTCCTGTACCTGGCTTCTTCTGTATTTGGTCTTTCTCACGGTGGCACCTTGAACCCTCAAGGGCATCCTGCATGACAAGGGCTTTCACCTGCACACTCTGCTCTCTCCACAGGTGCAGAACCAGCTCCGGTACAGCCAGCTCCCCACCACCCTGCACAGCTGCCCCTGGAGCTGCCCCAGGTAAGGTCACACCACCTAGGTGGGCGTGGGTGAGACAGGTCTGCCTGAGCTCCAGGCCCTAGGGGACTTCCAGGAAATCACCGTCCCAAGGGGCGTCAATACAGGTGCAAATTCTGGGTGTCCCTGCGGGGTTTCATTTATGCCTGGGGAAGTTACTGGCAGCTCCCCGCCTTGCTCTCTCCCTGTTTGAGCCACCCTCAGAGGACAATGACTGACCCACGGCTTTTCTCCCCCAGGGCCCACGGCTTCCCCAGAGGAAGGTGATCATCGCGGTCTTGGAACCAGGAATGGTCCTGCACCTGCGCCTGGGGCAGGAGTTCCTGGGGCTGGACCCACAGGGAGCCCTGCGACTCAGCCTCCTCAATGTGCAGCTCCTGGTGGTCCCTGAGCAAGTCTTGATGTCCTTGAAGGATCTCTTGTACCCTGCCCATGCCCGCTGGCTCCTGCTCACTAGTACAGAGACTGTCTGGGAGATTGACATTGAAAATGGATCTGTGAGAGCCCAGAGAGCAGAGAATGTGTGTGTGGCGCCTTCAGTAAAAGAGGGTGAGGCTCCCCAAGGCTTCCTGCCCCTGATGGGACCCCCAGCAAACCTTGTGCATGGAGTCAGCCCTTCTTCCTGGCGTGTCCTCTACCTCAAACCTGACTACAGAGCGGCCGTCCACCAGGGCTCATCCCAAATGCCCAAGCCTAGTCCCTGGAGACAGGCTCTGCCTGAAGAATTCCACTTGGATCTCCATGGCCTGGAGCCCCTGCCCACCTCTGCCCTCAGACCTCTACCTCCCTCACCCGGTCCGGAGCCCAGAATTTGCCACAACTTTCTATGGAGGCCAACGTGCAAGGCCCGAAGACGTCTCTTCTAAGGCTCATGGGCCATGAACCCTCAGGCACCAGACGGGAATCAGAGACGCTCTATTCAGAATGAAGCACACCTGCTTTTTCATGCTGTCTCCCCGCACAGATGTCTCGGCATCTCGGAGGAGAGAGATGCTGCGCAAGCTGGAGGGGTGGAGAAATGCTCCGTCCTCTCACCTGAACCTTTGCTCTGCCTCAGATGCTCTTGATTTGTATCAAAGAGCAACCTTGAGATTGGGGCACAAAATATTTGCAAATCTCATATACGTGCAAGGACTGCTCATACTCAGAATACACAGAGTTGTCAAAACTCCAATGGAACAAACCAATGATTCTGTTCCAAACCCAGCAATGGACTTGAGCAGACATTTCCTCAGAGGGGATGTAAAGAACCACTTCCAAAAGCGTTCACTGTCCCTCCCCTGGGGAAATGCACGTCAAATACACCTTCAACAACAACCAAGAAGCTCTCCCAGAAGCCACTGTGACAATCACTCACCATCCCAAGGGCTGCGGAGCATGTGGAGAAGCTGGAACGCTCTGACAGTGCTGCTTGGAATCCAACTGGGACAACCCCCAGGGAGAAAGAGTTTCATTGATTCATAATCAATGCAATAGGCACTTAGCATTGGAACCATCTTTCCCACCCTGAGATAGTTGTTCTAAAGGAATTAGAACTCACGTGGACAAGGCTGAGGGCAGAGGCTTCTAGCACCTGTCCTCACAATCGCCAAAAGATGGAAGGGACTTCAATGTCGTTCCACAGTGTCTAGAAAGAGGAACTGTGACCCATTCTTTCAATGGGATGCAGTTCAGCAATGACTAGGCTGGGATTGTTGTTGGTAAATTCAGTTCTAAGAATGAGTAGTGAAGAACTTGTCGGAACACTTGAAGGTATGTTTGGACTCTTACGCTATGTGAGACTTCTCCTGAGATTGTAACTCTCATGAAATTGACATGCACATCAAGCATGTGTGATCGACGTTCAGTTTCCAACTGAGGTTTGCTGTAAAACACATACTAGATTTTGCATCTGAGAATGAAGGATTGTAGCATGTATCTTATTCATCATTTTGACATGAATTGTATTGGTGTTGATTATATCTGTATTCCTTGGGTTAAATAAAAATGTTAAAATGAGTTTCGTCTATTTGCGTTTCTTTTCTTTAATGTGTTTGCTCAAACATCTCCATTTCTGGGCCGTGCATGGTGGCTCATGCCTGTAATCCGAGCACTTCGGGAGGCTCAGGCGGGTGCGTCCCGAGGGCAGGAGATCGAGACCGTCCTGGCTAACACGGTGAAAGCCCGTCTCTACTAAAAACAAAAATAAATAGCAAAAAATTAGCTGGGCGTGGTGTCGGGCGCCTGTAGTCCCAGCTCTTTGGGAGGCTGAGGCAGGAGAATGGCATGACCCCAGGAGGCAGAGCTTGCAGTGAGCCGAGGTCACTCCACTGCACTCCAGCCTGGGCCACAGTGCGAGGTTCCGTCTCATCAAAAGAAGAACAAACATCTCCATTTCTGGCTGGGCACAGCAGCTCCCACCTGTAATCCCAGCACTTTGGGAGGCTGAGGCGGGTGGATCACTTGAGCCCAGGCGCTGGAGACCAGCCTGGGCAGCATGAGGAAACCCCATCTCTAGAAAAAATGCAAAAATTACACAGGTGTGGGATCTCCCCACTCCAGTGGCTGAGGTGGGAGGATGGCTTCAGTGCAGGAGGCAGAGGTTGCAGTGATCTGAGATCGTGCCATTGCACTCCAGCCTGAGTGACAGAGTGAGACCCGGTCTACAAATAATCCTAATAAAAAGTAAAGTAAAATAAAATAAAACTCCATTTCTGCCGCAAACTGTTTTATTTCTACTGGATACAAGGCACAGATGGTAGAGCCCAGAGTAAGTGGACAGAGATGAGCTTTCTCAAGGCAAAAGAGGATCCCCCACTCCACAGATGACAGCACACACACAAACACACAGTCACACTCTCACACAATCACAAGACACATTGAAGTATCCATTTACACCCCCACCACAGGTCATCTTCAGATTTCCCTGAGTGATTCTCAAATGCATGAGTCTGCACTTCTAACGAGTCTTTTAGGAATAGATCCCCAGAAGTGGTCTGTTTGGACAATTAAGGGGGAATCACAATTAGCAACTCTCTCCTAACACCTTGTATATTTGTATATTTCCCTTTACTTCCTTTTCTTTCTTTTCTATTTGGTTATTTCTTTATTATTTGAGACGAAATATCCACTGTACTCGGCATACTTCCCGTTTCTAGGAGTACAAACAAATTATGGAATGCTGGGTAACAATCCCCGAAAGAGTCCCTATAAAAGTCAATTCAATATTTTTTGCTATGGAAGCATTTATAAGACACGTTAAAAAAGAATCATTTCAGCCAGTGGATAAGGAGGCTATAGCAGAAAGTGAGAATCACTCTTACGCCATGTCTACTGGAATGGGTAGGAATGGGGCAGGGCTCTCCTCGCCCACCAGGAAGCACCAAGACTGCCCGATCAAATGGTCAACAAACAGCATTCTTTTTTTTTTTTTTTAATTTTTTGAGATAGAATTTAGCTTTTGTTGCCCGGACTGGAGGACAATGGCGTGATCTCGGCTCACCGCAACCTCTGCCTCCTAGGTTCAAGTGATTCTCCTGCCTCAGCCTCCCGAGTAGCTGGGATTAAAGGCATGTGCCTCTATGAAAGGCTGATTTGTATTTTTAGTAGAGTCGGGATTTCTCCATGTTAGTCAGGCCGATCTCCACCTCCCGACTACAGGTGATTGACCCGCCTCGGCCTGCCATTGTGCTGGGATTACAGGCATCAGCCACCATTCCCAACCTGAACCGTATTCTTTCCTGCTGTATTTATTAATTCACTAACATGCGTATTCTAACATTGCGAACTTGGCCATCCAACACAACTATTCATGAAGACATAGTTAAGGGAAGAATGTACTCCAACTGATTGGGAACATTAACATTGTTTTCCATACTTTTTTTTTTTTTAAGAACACACATTTGTTTATCACAGTTCTGGAGGCCGGAAGTCCACGATGAGGGTGCCAGCATGATCGGGGTCTGGTGAGGACCCTCCTCCAGGTTGGAGACTGTCATATCCTCCCTGTCTCCCCACATGGAAGGTGCCGGCGAGCTCTCTTCCGTCACTTTCAGAAGGGCACTAATCCAATTTTCGAGGGTTCCACTTTCATAATCTCATCATCTCCCAAGGGCCCCACCTCCTGATACCTTCACATTGGAGGTTTGAGGGTTAGAATTTAAGCCTAAAGGAAAAAGCATTTTATTTTTGAGAGAGAGTCTTGCTCTGTTGCCGAGGCTGAAGTTCAGTGGCACGATCAAGGCTCCCTGTGGCCTTGCCATCTCGGGCGCAAGCGATCCTAACACTTCAGCCTCCTAAGTAGCTGAGACTACCGGCACCTACCACCACACTTGGCTGATTTTTACATTTTTGTAGAGAGGAGGGCCTCGCTATGCTATCCCGGCTTGTCTCGAACGCCTGGGCTCAAGCGAGCCTCCTGCCTCTGCCTCCCAAAGCACTGGGATTACAGGCATGAGCCACCACTCCCAGACCAAGATATTCATACAGGAAATATGAACTCCTATCTCAGATTCCATATCTAATAATGATTGCTGGCAGTAAGGATGCTCTCAAGTTACAAGGGTAATGATAATGGAATCACCACGATCTTGGTGATGCAGCATCTCAAACTCATGCCTTCTTCAATTCTGATCACAGAGATGAAGAGCACATGAAACTCTTACACATTTTCTTTCAAGATTTCGCCTAGAAGTGATACATCTAGTCTCCTTGATTTGAGAATGATTGTTTTTAAAATCGAGGAGATGAGTCCAACACGGTCCTCTGTGTCCCCAGAGGGAGATGGGAACTGTATAAGTGTCTGAGGCAGTTATTGAATTATTCTTCTATTCACCAATGTTTCTTTTACACACAAGAAGGAAGGACGGAGGGAAGAGGGGAAGGGGAAGGGAAGAAGGCAGGCAGGAAGGAAAGAGGGAAGGGAGGGAGGAGGGATGGAAAGAGGGAGGGAGGGAGTGAGTGAGGGGGCGATGGAGGGGGGTAGGATCGAGGGAGGGAGAAAGCGAACAATGTCTGAAAGAAAGAAAGAAAGAGAGAAAATATCTCCAAAACCCAAAATGAGTCAACAGCAATGAACATTCTCAAGAGAAAGAAGGGTCTCCACCCCAGGAACAGCAACTTCATCCTGGCTTCACACACACACACACAAACACGCACGCACACACACACACACACACACACACGCTTTCATAGGCACATCCACAAATCCAATCAAAGGTTCCTTGGTGTCATCCTGAAATTCTCAGCAGCGTTTGTCAAATGCCCTAAGATTGAACTTCTGAAGCACCTTCTTATTTGGGTAGGAAGAAAGAAGCCAACATGTTTAGGAAACATGGCAGGAATTCAAGCAGAGACGCTCAGAGAAGCTTGTGAATTTCCTTCTGCTTCTGCTCCTTTGACACTTCATTTCATGTACATAACATTCCCCAGGATAGCCACCGTGAAAATTAACATATTTTTATTGCATGAAACTATAAAAGGCACACATGAAAAACTATTTCAGCAATGGATGAATTGGGTGTGACAGAAAGTGTCTATCATTATTAGGCAAGACCTAGAGGATGGGAGGGGACAGGAAACAGGTTGGCTGTTGATGGGATTAGGCAGGTTCTGTTGATCGGTCATCTATCGGTTGAGTTACACCCTAGTCCTCCATGAGGGCCCCTCCCGTTGTCATACCAGGAACAGCCAATCACATCAGTTCCTGCTGACAAATCCCCTGGCTCCACCCCCTGCTGACAGTGTACAAGATTCCCCCAAGAGCTCAGTTGTCAGAGCCTCATCCACCTGCCGCTGGCCACAGCCCCGTCGCTACACAACCCAAGCCTTGGGGAGCAGCTTTGGGGCTGACACCACTCTCTCCAAGGAACTAAAGGATTCGGGAGCCAAGAAGAAATCTTTGCAGGAGACAGACAAACACTGGCAGTGGCTGACTTGGAGAACCCTGGAAATTTTCACCATGAAAGGTTCCCGGCGCCCAAGAAGCCCCAGTGATTCCTGCACCGAATCCAAGAGCGACCACGCAGGAGAGAGCGGGTGAGCTTTGCTATGTGCTGGGGACGCCTGCGGGGTGACCTGCCTGTGGGATGTGTGGGTGTGTGTTGGAGAGAGGGGAAGGGAAAAGGGATGCATGAACCTGCCATGAGATTGGATGTTTTGAATTTGGGGCCAGAGGGAAGTGAGGTGCCCGTAAGTCATCACAGGGTGCTGGGAAGGCTTCTACATCCCAACCACACACATATCTCAGGGCAGCCCCACTTTCAATCCACCCAACCAGCTCCACAGGGAATGGGCTCTGTGTTCTGCAAGAAGGGAGATTGTAGGACATGATGTGAGAGTTTCAAGATCTACTAGGAAAAATAAAAGAGTTTCCTCCTTTTTTAATTGTTCATTTTTCTATTTGTCTTATTTACTGATGTATTTTATGGAGACAGCGTCTCACTCCGATGGTCCACACGTGAGTGCAGTGGCGTGATTTTAGCTGACTGTGGGCTCCACCTCTGAGTCGCAGGTGATCCTCCCACCTGAGCCTCCTGAGTAGGTGAGACCACAGGCATGCACCACAATGACCCACTGATGTTTTTTATTTTGAGTGGAGACTAGCTTTCCCCATGTTGCCCAGGCTGCTCTCAAACTCCTGGACTCAAGCAATCCTCCGACCTTGGCCTCCCAAAGTGCTGGGATTACAGGCGCATGCCATCATGCCCGACAAATTCCTTCCTTTTCTCCTGCTGTTATTCGAATCCTAAGACCCCATTCCGTTGTTACCTGTCTACACAGAGGTGCCACCTTTCCGGGATCTCAACATCTTTCTCCAGCTCCTCACACCCAAGGAGAGTTTTCCAACTCTGATCTGCATGAACTCCTGAAAGGGTAAACTGCTCCCTGTGGGCACCGACCCTCCTTCCCTGCCTTTTCTTCACCCAGGGAAGCTCAGGTAGATGGGGTGAGAACAGGAACAGCTGGGAGTTAGGATAGATTGGGAGCAGGTCTCACAGGAAGTGGATGACGAGTCTGTGACCTTGAATGAAAGGCAGGGAAGTGGAGTGAATTGGTGGGGATTCAGGGAATTGGACGTTAGGGAACTGCCCGAAATCTGACTGTGTCTCTCTGTCCTACAGCTCCAGCGGCACGCCATCAAATGCCCCAAAACGCCAGAAAGTGGAGGAGCTGGGTCCTCATCCAGGTGAGGCATCTTCTCTTTTTCATCCCGAGTCCCCTGCTACCAAGCCAGGGTCCCATCACGTCATGAGACGAGCAGCTGTGCTGTCCAGAGTGTCGGGAGCTTCCTCCTGCAGCTCCGTGGCTGGGTGTCCTGTACCTGGCTTCTTCTGTATTTGGTCTTTCTCACGGTGGCACCTTGAACCCTCAAGGGCATCCTGCATGACAAGGGCTTTCACCTGCACACTCTGCTCTCTCCACAGGTGCAGAACCAGCTCCGGTACAGCCAGCTCCCCACCACCCTGCACAGCTGCCCCTGGAGCTGCCCCAGGTAAGGTCACACCACCTAGGTGGGCGTGGGTGAGACAGGTCTGCCTGAGCTCCAGGCCCTAGGGGACTTCCAGGAAATCACCGTCCCAAGGGGCGTCAATACAGGTGCAAATTCTGGGTGTCCCTGCGGGGTTTCATTTATGCCTGGGGAAGTTACTGGCAGCTCCCCGCCTTGCTCTCTCCCTGTTTGAGCCACCCTCAGAGGACAATGACTGACCCACGGCTTTTCTCCCCCAGGGCCCACGGCTTCCCCAGAGGAAGGTGATCATCGCGGTCTTGGAACCAGGAATGGTCCTGCACCTGCGCCTGGGGCAGGAGTTCCTGGGGCTGGACCCACAGGGAGCCCTGCGACTCAGCCTCCTCAATGTGCAGCTCCTGGTGGTCCCTGAGCAAGTCTTGATGTCCTTGAAGGATCTCTTGTACCCTGCCCATGCCCGCTGGCTCCTGCTCACTAGTACAGAGACTGTCTGGGAGATTGACATTGAAAATGGATCTGTGAGAGCCCAGAGAGCAGAGAATGTGTGTGTGGCGCCTTCAGTAAAAGAGGGTGAGGCTCCCCAAGGCTTCCTGCCCCTGATGGGACCCCCAGCAAACCTTGTGCATGGAGTCAGCCCTTCTTCCTGGCGTGTCCTCTACCTCAAACCTGACTACAGAGCGGCCGTCCACCAGGGCTCATCCCAAATGCCCAAGCCTAGTCCCTGGAGACAGGCTCTGCCTGGAGAATTCCACTTGGATCTCCATGGCCTGGAGCCCCTGCCCACCTCTGCCCTCAGACCTCTACCTCCCTCACCCGGTCCGGAGCCCAGAATTTGCCACAACTTTCTATGGAGGCCAACGTGCAAGGCCCGAAGACGTCTCTTCTAAGGCTCATGGGCCATGAACCCTCAGGCACCAGACGGGAATCAGAGACGCTCTATTCAGAATGAAGCACACCTGCTTTTTCATGCTGTCTCCCCGCACAGATGTCTCGGCATCTCGGAGGAGAGAGATGCTGCGCAAGCTGGAGGGGTGGAGAAATGCTCCGTCCTCTCACCTGAACCTTTGCTCTGCCTCAGATGCTCTTGATTTGTATCAAAGAGCAACCTTGAGATTGGGGCACAAAATATTTGCAAATCTCATATACGTGCAAGGGCTGCTCATACTCAGAATACACAGAGTTGTCAAAACTCCAATGGAACAAACCAATGATTCTGTTCCAAACGCAGCAAGAGACTTGAGCAGACATTTCCTCAGAGGGGATGTAAAGAACCACTTCCAAAAGCGTTCACTGTCCCTCCCCTGGGGAAATGCACGTCAAATACACCTTCAACAACAACCAAGAAGCTCTCCCAGAAGCCACCGTGACAATCACTCACCATCCCAAGGGCTGCGGAGCATGTGGAGAAGCTGGAACGCTCTGACAGTGCTGCTTGGAATCCAACTGGGACAACCCCCAGGGAGAAAGAGTTTCATTGATTCATAATCAATGCAATAGGCACTTAGCATTGGAACCATCTTTCCCACCCTGAGATAGTTGTTCTAAAGGAATTAGAACTCACGTGGACAAGGCTGAGGGCAGAGGCTTCTAGCACCTGTCCTCACAATCGCCAAAAGATGGAAGGGACTTCAATGTCGTTCCACAGTGTCTAGAAAGAGGAACTGTGACCCATTCTTTCAATGGGATGCAGTTCAGCAATGACTAGGCTGGGATTGTTGTTGGTAAATTCAGTTCTAAGAATGAGTAGTGAAGAACTTGTCGGAACACTTGAAGGTATGTTTGGACTCTTACGCTATGTGAGACTTCTCCTGAGATTGTAACTCTCATGAAATTGACATGCACATCAAGCATGTGTGATCGACGTTCAGTTTCCAACTGAGGTTTGCTGTAAAACACATACTAGATTTTGCATCTGAGAATGAAGGATTGTAGCATGTATCTTATTCATCATTGTGACATCAATTGTATTGGTGTTGATTATATCTGTATTCCTTGGGTTAAATAAAAATGTTAAAATGAGTTTCGTCTATTTGCGTTTCTTTTCTTTAATGTGTTTGCTCAAACATCTCCATTTCTGGGCCGTGCATGGTGGCTCATGCCTGTAATCCGAGCACTTCGGGAGGCTCAGGCGGGTGCGTCCCGAGGGCAGGAGATCGAGACCGTCCTGGCTAACACGGTGAAAGCCCGTCTCTACTAAAAACAAAAATAAATAGCAAAAAATTAGCTGGGCGTGGTGTCGGGCGCCTGTAGTCCCAGCTCTTTGGGAGGCTGAGGCAGGAGAATGGCATGACCCCAGGAGGCAGAGCTTGCAGTGAGCCGAGGTCACTCCACTGCACTCCAGCCTGGGCCACAGTGCGAGGTTCCGTCTCATCAAAAGAAGAACAAACATCTCCATTTCTGGCTGGGCACAGCAGCTCCCACCTGTAATCCCAGCACTTTGGGAGGCTGAGGCGGGTGGATCACTTGAGCCCAGGCGCTGGAGACCAGCCTGGGCAGCATGAGGAAACCCCATCTCTAGAAAAAATGCAAAAATTACACAGGTGTGGGATCTCCCCACTCCAGAGGCTGAGGTGGGAGGATGGCTTCAGTGCAGGAGGCAGAGGTTGCAGTGATCTGAGATCGTGCCATTGCACTCCAGCCTGAGTGACAGAGTGAGACCCGGTCTACAAATAATCCTAATAAAAAGTAAAGTAAAATAAAATAAAACTCCATTTCTGCCGCAAACTGTTTTATTTCTACTGGATACAAGGCACAGATGGTAGAGCCCAGAGTAAGTGGACAGAGATGAGCTTTCTCAAGGCAAAAGAGGATCCCCCACTCCACAGATGACAGCACACACACAAACACACAGTCACACTCTCACACAATCACAAGACACATTGAAGTATCCATTTACACCCCCACCACAGGTCATCTTCAGATTTCCCTGAGTGATTCTCAAATGCATGAGTCTGCACTTCTAACGAGTCTTTTAGGAATAGATCCCCAGAAGTGGTCTGTTTGGACAATTAAGGGGGAATCACAATTAGCAACTCTCTCCTAACACCTTGTATATTTGTATATTTCCCTTTACTTCCTTTTCTTTCTTTTCTATTTGGTTATTTCTTTATTATTTGAGACGAAATATCCACTGTACTCGGCATACTTCCCGTTTCTAGGAGTACAAACAAATTATGGAATGCTGGGTAACAATCCCCGAAAGAGTCCCTATAAAAGTCAATTCAATATTTTTTGCTATGGAAGCGTTTATAAGACACGTTAAAAAAGAATCATTTCAGCCAGTGGATAAGGAGGCTATAGCAGAAAGTGAGAATCACTCTTACGCCATGTCTACTGGAATGGGTAGGAATGGGGCAGGGCTCTCCTCGCCCACCAGGAAGCACCAAGACTGCCCGATCAAATGGTCAACAAACAGCATTCTTTTTTTTTTTTTTTAATTTTTTGAGATAGAATTTAGCTTTTGTTGCCCGGACTGGAGGACAATGGCGTGATCTCGGCTCACCGCAACCTCTGCCTCCTAGGTTCAAGTGATTCTCCTGCCTCAGCCTCCCGAGTAGCTGGGATTAAAGGCATGTGCCTCTATGAAAGGCTGATTTGTATTTTTAGTAGAGTCGGGATTTCTCCATGTTAGTCAGGCCGATCTCCACCTCCCGACTACAGGTGATTGACCCGCCTCGGCCTGCCATTGTGCTGGGATTACAGGCATCAGCCACCATTCCCAACCTGAACCGTATTCTTTCCTGCTGTATTTATTAATTCACTAACATGCGTATTCTAACATTGCGAACTTGGCCATCCAACACAACTATTCATGAAGACATAGTTAAGGGAAGAATGTACTCCAACTGATTGGGAACATTAACATTGTTTTCCATACTTTTTTTTTTTTTAAGAACACACATTTGTTTATCACAGTTCTGGAGGCCGGAAGTCCACGATGAGGGTGCCAGCATGATCGGGGTCTGGTGAGGACCCTCCTCCAGGTTGGAGACTGTCATATCCTCCCTGTCTCCCCACATGGAAGGTGCCGGCGAGCTCTCTTCCGTCACTTTCAGAAGGGCACTAATCCAATTTTCGAGGGTTCCACTTTCATAATCTCATCATCTCCCAAGGGCCCCACCTCCTGATACCTTCACATTGGAGGTTTGAGGGTTAGAATTTAAGCCTAAAGGAAAAAGCATTTTATTTTTGAGAGAGAGTCTTGCTCTGTTGCCGAGGCTGAAGTTCAGTGGCACGATCAAGGCTCCCTGTGGCCTTGCCATCTCGGGCGCAAGCGATCCTAACACTTCAGCCTCCTAAGTAGCTGAGACTACCGGCACCTACCACCACACTTGGCTGATTTTTACATTTTTGTAGAGAGGAGGGCCTCGCTATGCTATCCCGGCTTGTCTCGAACGCCTGGGCTCAAGCGAGCCTCCTGCCTCTGCCTCCCAAAGCACTGGGATTACAGGCATGAGCCACCACTCCCAGACCAAGATATTCATACAGGAAATATGAACTCCTATCTCAGATTCCATATCTAATAATGATTGCTGGCAGTAAGGATGCTCTCAAGTTACAAGGGTAATGATAATGGAATCACCACGATCTTGGTGATGCAGCATCTCAAACTCATGCCTTCTTCAATTCTGATCACAGAGATGAAGAGCACATGAAACTCTTACACATTTTCTTTCAAGATTTCGCCTAGAAGTGATACATCTAGTCTCCTTGATTTGAGAATGATTGTTTTTAAAATCGAGGAGATGAGTCCAACACGGTCCTCTGTGTCCCCAGAGGGAGATGGGAACTGTATAAGTGTCTGAGGCAGTTATTGAATTATTCTTCTATTCACCAATGTTTCTTTTACACACAAGAAGGAAGGACGGAGGGAAGAGGGGAAGGGGAAGGGAAGAAGGCAGGCAGGAAGGAAAGAGGGAAGGGAGGGAGGAGGGATGGAAAGAGGGAGGGAGGGAGTGAGTGAGGGGGCGATGGAGGGGGGTAGGATCGAGGGAGGGAGAAAGCGAACAATGTCTGAAAGAAAGAAAGAAAGAGAGAAAATATCTCCAAAACCCAAAATGAGTCAACAGCAATGAACATTCTCAAGAGAAAGAAGGGTCTCCACCCCAGGAACAGCAACTTCATCCTGGCTTCACACACACACACACAAACACGCACGCACACACACACACACACACACGCTTTCATAGGCACATCCACAAATCCAATCAAAGGTTCCTTGGTGTCATCCTGAAATTCTCAGCAGCGTTTGTCAAATGCCCTAAGATTGAACTTCTGAAGCACCTTCTTATTTGGGTAGGAAGAAAGAAGCCAACATGTTTAGGAAACATGGCAGGAATTCAAGCAGAGACGCTCAGAGAAGCTTGTGAATTTCCTTCTGCTTCTGCTCCTTTGACACTTCATTTCATGTACATAACATTCCCCAGGATAGCCACCGTGAAAATTAACATATTTTTATTGCATGAAACTATAAAAGGCACACATGAAAAACTATTTCAGCAATGGATGAATTGGGTGTGACAGAAAGTGTCTATCATTATTAGGCAAGACCTAGAGGATGGGAGGGGACAGGAAACAGGTTGGCTGTTGATGGGATTAGGCAGGTTCTGTTGATCGGTCATCTATCGGTTGAGTTACACCCTAGTCCTCCATGAGGGCCCCTCCCGTTGTCATACCAGGAACAGCCAATCACATCAGTTCCTGCTGACAAATCCCCTGGCTCCACCCCCTGCTGACAGTGTACAAGATTCCCCCAAGAGCTCAGTTGTCAGAGCCTCATCCACCTGCCGCTGGCCACAGCCCCGTCGCTACACAACCCAAGCCTTGGGGAGCAGCTTTGGGGCTGACACCACTCTCTCCAAGGAACTAAAGGATTCGGGAGCCAAGAAGAAATCTTTGCAGGAGACAGACAAACACTGGCAGTGGCTGACTTGGAGAACCCTGGAAATTTTCACCATGAAAGGTTCCCGGCGCCCAAGAAGCCCCAGTGATTCCTGCACCGAATCCAAGAGCGACCACGCAGGAGAGAGCGGGTGAGCTTTGCTATGTGCTGGGGACGCCTGCGGGGTGACCTGCCTGTGGGATGTGTGGGTGTGTGTTGGAGAGAGGGGAAGGGAAAAGGGATGCATGAACCTGCCATGAGATTGGATGTTTTGAATTTGGGGCCAGAGGGAAGTGAGGTGCCCGTAAGTCATCACAGGGTGCTGGGAAGGCTTCTACATCCCAACCACACACATATCTCAGGGCAGCCCCACTTTCAATCCACCCAACCAGCTCCACAGGGAATGGGCTCTGTGTTCTGCAAGAAGGGAGATTGTAGGACATGATGTGAGAGTTTCAAGATCTACTAGGAAAAATAAAAGAGTTTCCTCCTTTTTTAATTGTTCATTTTTCTATTTGTCTTATTTACTGATGTATTTTATGGAGACAGCGTCTCACTCCGATGGTCCACACGTGAGTGCAGTGGCGTGATTTTAGCTGACTGTGGGCTCCACCTCTGAGTCGCAGGTGATCCTCCCACCTGAGCCTCCTGAGTAGGTGAGACCACAGGCATGCACCACAATGACCCACTGATGTTTTTTATTTTGAGTGGAGACTAGCTTTCCCCATGTTGCCCAGGCTGCTCTCAAACTCCTGGACTCAAGCAATCCTCCGACCTTGGCCTCCCAAAGTGCTGGGATTACAGGCGCATGCCATCATGCCCGACAAATTCCTTCCTTTTCTCCTGCTGTTATTCGAATCCTAAGACCCCATTCCGTTGTTACCTGTCTACACAGAGGTGCCACCTTTCCGGGATCTCAACATCTTTCTCCAGCTCCTCACACCCAAGGAGAGTTTTCCAACTCTGATCTGCATGAACTCCTGAAAGGGTAAACTGCTCCCTGTGGGCACCGACCCTCCTTCCCTGCCTTTTCTTCACCCAGGGAAGCTCAGGTAGATGGGGTGAGAACAGGAACAGCTGGGAGTTAGGATAGATTGGGAGCAGGTCTCACAGGAAGTGGATGACGAGTCTGTGACCTTGAATGAAAGGCAGGGAAGTGGAGTGAATTGGTGGGGATTCAGGGAATTGGACGTTAAGGAACTGCCCGAAATCTGACTGTGTCTCTCTGTCCTACAGCTCCAGCGGCACGCCATCAAATGCCCCAAAACGCCAGAAAGTGGAGGAGCTGGGTCCTCATCCAGGTGAGGCATCTTCTCTTTTTCATCCCGAGTCCCCTGCTACCAAGCCAGGGTCCCATCACGTCATGAGACGAGCAGCTGTGCTGTCCAGAGTGTCGGGAGCTTCCTCCTGCAGCTCCGTGGCTGGGTGTCCTGTACCTGGCTTCTTCTGTATTTGGTCTTTCTCACGGTGGCACCTTGAACCCTCAAGGGCATCCTGCATGACAAGGGCTTTCACCTGCACACTCTGCTCTCTCCACAGGTGCAGAACCAGCTCCGGTACAGCCAGCTCCCCACCACCCTGCACAGCTGCCCCTGGAGCTGCCCCAGGTAAGGTCACACCACCTAGGTGGGCGTGGGTGAGACAGGTCTGCCTGAGCTCCAGGCCCTAGGGGACTTCCAGGAAATCACCGTCCCAAGGGGCGTCAATACAGGTGCAAATTCTGGGTGTCCCTGCGGGGTTTCATTTATGCCTGGGGAAGTTACTGGCAGCTCCCCGCCTTGCTCTCTCCCTGTTTGAGCCACCCTCAGAGGACAATGACTGACCCACGGCTTTTCTCCCCCAGGGCCCACGGCTTCCCCAGAGGAAGGTGATCATCGCGGTCTTGGAACCAGGAATGGTCCTGCACCTGCGCCTGGGGCAGGAGTTCCTGGGGCTGGACCCACAGGGAGCCCTGCGACTCAGCCTCCTCAATGTGCAGCTCCTGGTGGTCCCTGAGCAAGTCTTGATGTCCTTGAAGGATCTCTTGTACCCTGCCCATGCCCGCTGGCTCCTGCTCACTAGTACAGAGACTGTCTGGGAGATTGACATTGAAAATGGATCTGTGAGAGCCCAGAGAGCAGAGAATGTGTGTGTGGCGCCTTCAGTAAAAGAGGGTGAGGCTCCCCAAGGCTTCCTGCCCCTGATGGGACCCCCAGCAAACCTTGTGCATGGAGTCAGCCCTTCTTCCTGGCGTGTCCTCTACCTCAAACCTGACTACAGAGCGGCCGTCCACCAGGGCTCATCCCAAATGCCCAAGCCTAGTCCCTGGAGACAGGCTCTGCCTGAAGAATTCCACTTGGATCTCCATGGCCTGGAGCCCCTGCCCACCTCTGCCCTCAGACCTCTACCTCCCTCACCCGGTCCGGAGCCCAGAATTTGCCACAACTTTCTATGGAGGCCAACGTGCAAGGCCCGAAGACGTCTCTTCTAAGGCTCATGGGCCATGAACCCTCAGGCACCAGACGGGAATCAGAGACGCTCTATTCAGAATGAAGCACACCTGCTTTTTCATGCTGTCTCCCCGCACAGATGTCTCGGCATCTCGGAGGAGAGAGATGCTGCGCAAGCTGGAGGGGTGGAGAAATGCTCCGTCCTCTCACCTGAACCTTTGCTCTGCCTCAGATGCTCTTGATTTGTATCAAAGAGCAACCTTGAGATTGGGGCACAAAATATTTGCAAATCTCATATACGTGCAAGGACTGCTCATACTCAGAATACACAGAGTTGTCAAAACTCCAATGGAACAAACCAATGATTCTGTTCCAAACCCAGCAAGGGACTTGAGCAGACATTTCCTCAGAGGGGATGTAAAGAACCACTTCCAAAAGCGTTCACTGTCCCTCCCCTGGGGAAATGCACGTCAAATACACCTTCAACAACAACCAAGAAGCTCTCCCAGAAGCCACTGTGACAATCACTCACCATCCCAAGGGCTGCGGAGCATGTGGAGAAGCTGGAACGCTCTGACAGTGCTGCTTGGAATCCAACTGGGACAACCCCCAGGGAGAAAGAGTTTCATTGATTCATAATCAATGCAATAGGCACTTAGCATTGGAACCATCTTTCCCACCCTGAGATAGTTGTTCTAAAGGAATTAGAACTCACGTGGACAAGGCTGAGGGCAGAGGCTTCTAGCACCTGTCCTCACAATCGCCAAAAGATGGAAGGGACTTCAATGTCGTTCCACAGTGTCTAGAAAGAGGAACTGTGACCCATTCTTTCAATGGGATGCAGTTCAGCAATGACTAGGCTGGGATTGTTGTTGGTAAATTCAGTTCTAAGAATGAGTAGTGAAGAACTTGTCGGAACACTTGAAGGTATGTTTGGACTCTTACGCTATGTGAGACTTCTCCTGAGATTGTAACTCTCATGAAATTGACATGCACATCAAGCATGTGTGATCGACGTTCAGTTTCCAACTGAGGTTTGCTGTAAAACACATACTAGATTTTGCATCTGAGAATGAAGGATTGTAGCATGTATCTTATTCATCATTTTGACATGAATTGTATTGGTGTTGATTATATCTGTATTCCTTGGGTTAAATAAAAATGTTAAAATGAGTTTCGTCTATTTGCGTTTCTTTTCTTTAATGTGTTTGCTCAAACATCTCCATTTCTGGGCCGTGCATGGTGGCTCATGCCTGTAATCCGAGCACTTCGGGAGGCTCAGGCGGGTGCGTCCCGAGGGCAGGAGATCGAGACCGTCCTGGCTAACACGGTGAAAGCCCGTCTCTACTAAAAACAAAAATAAATAGCAAAAAATTAGCTGGGCGTGGTGTCGGGCGCCTGTAGTCCCAGCTCTTTGGGAGGCTGAGGCAGGAGAATGGCATGACCCCAGGAGGCAGAGCTTGCAGTGAGCCGAGGTCACTCCACTGCACTCCAGCCTGGGCCACAGTGCGAGGTTCCGTCTCATCAAAAGAAGAACAAACATCTCCATTTCTGGCTGGGCACAGCAGCTCCCACCTGTAATCCCAGCACTTTGGGAGGCTGAGGCGGGTGGATCACTTGAGCCCAGGCGCTGGAGACCAGCCTGGGCAGCATGAGGAAACCCCATCTCTAGAAAAAATGCAAAAATTACACAGGTGTGGGATCTCCCCACTCCAGAGGCTGAGGTGGGAGGATGGCTTCAGTGCAGGAGGCAGAGGTTGCAGTGATCTGAGATCGTGCCATTGCACTCCAGCCTGAGTGACAGAGTGAGACCCGGTCTACAAATAATCCTAATAAAAAGTAAAGTAAAATAAAATAAAACTCCATTTCTGCCGCAAACTGTTTTATTTCTACTGGATACAAGGCACAGATGGTAGAGCCCAGAGTAAGTGGACAGAGATGAGCTTTCTCAAGGCAAAAGAGGATCCCCCACTCCACAGATGACAGCACACACACAAACACACAGTCACACTCTCACACAATCACAAGACACATTGAAGTATCCATTTACACCCCCACCACAGGTCATCTTCAGATTTCCCTGAGTGATTCTCAAATGCATGAGTCTGCACTTCTAACGAGTCTTTTAGGAATAGATCCCCAGAAGTGGTCTGTTTGGACAATTAAGGGGGAATCACAATTAGCAACTCTCTCCTAACACCTTGTATATTTGTATATTTCCCTTTACTTCCTTTTCTTTCTTTTCTATTTGGTTATTTCTTTATTATTTGAGACGAAATATCCACTGTACTCGGCATACTTCCCGTTTCTAGGAGTACAAACAAATTATGGAATGCTGGGTAACAATCCCCGAAAGAGTCCCTATAAAAGTCAATTCAATATTTTTTGCTATGGAAGCATTTATAAGACACGTTAAAAAAGAATCATTTCAGCCAGTGGATAAGGAGGCTATAGCAGAAAGTGAGAATCACTCTTACGCCATGTCTACTGGAATGGGTAGGAATGGGGCAGGGCTCTCCTCGCCCACCAGGAAGCACCAAGACTGCCCGATCAAATGGTCAACAAACAGCATTCTTTTTTTTTTTTTTAATTTTTTGAGATAGAATTTAGCTTTTGTTGCCCGGACTGGAGGACAATGGCGTGATCTCGGCTCACCGCAACCTCTGCCTCCTAGGTTCAAGTGATTCTCCTGCCTCAGCCTCCCGAGTAGCTGGGATTAAAGGCATGTGCCTCTATGAAAGGCTGATTTGTATTTTTAGTAGAGTCGGGATTTCTCCATGTTAGTCAGGCCGATCTCCACCTCCCGACTACAGGTGATTGACCCGCCTCGGCCTGCCATTGTGCTGGGATTACAGGCATCAGCCACCATTCCCAACCTGAACCGTATTCTTTCCTGCTGTATTTATTAATTCACTAACATGCGTATTCTAACATTGCGAACTTGGCCATCCAACACAACTATTCATGAAGACATAGTTAAGGGAAGAATGTACTCCAACTGATTGGGAACATTAACATTGTTTTCCATACTTTTTTTTTTTTTAAGAACACACATTTGTTTATCACAGTTCTGGAGGCTGGAAGTCCACGATGAGGGTGCCAGCATGATCGGGGTCTGGTGAGGACCCTCCTCCAGGTTGGAGACTGTCATATCCTCCCTGTCTCCCCACATGGAAGGTGCCGGCGAGCTCTCTTCCGTCACTTTCAGAAGGGCACTAATCCAATTTTCGAGGGTTCCACTTTCATAATCTCATCATCTCCCAAGGGCCCCACCTCCTGATACCTTCACATTGGAGGTTTGAGGGTTAGAATTTAAGCCTAAAGGAAAAAGCATTTTATTTTTGAGAGAGAGTCTTGCTCTGTTGCCGAGGCTGAAGTTCAGTGGCACGATCAAGGCTCCCTGTGGCCTTGCCATCTCGGGCGCAAGCGATCCTAACACTTCAGCCTCCTAAGTAGCTGAGACTACCGGCACCTACCACCACACTTGGCTGATTTTTACATTTTTGTAGAGAGGAGGGCCTCGCTATGCTATCCCGGCTTGTCTCGAACGCCTGGGCTCAAGCGAGCCTCCTGCCTCTGCCTCCCAAAGCACTGGGATTACAGGCATGAGCCACCACTCCCAGACCAAGATATTCATACAGGAAATATGAACTCCTATCTCAGATTCCATATCTAATAATGATTGCTGGCAGTAAGGATGCTCTCAAGTTACAAGGGTAATGATAATGGAATCACCACGATCTTGGTGATGCAGCATCTCAAACTCATGCCTTCTTCAATTCTGATCACAGAGATGAAGAGCACATGAAACTCTTACACATTTTCTTTCAAGATTTCGCCTAGAAGTGATACATCTAGTCTCCTTGATTTGAGAATGATTGTTTTTAAAATCGAGGAGATGAGTCCAACACGGTCCTCTGTGTCCCCAGAGGGAGATGGGAACTGTATAAGTGTCTGAGACAGTTATTGAATTATTCTTCTATTCACCAATGTTTCTTTTACACACAAGAAGGAAGGACGGAGGGAAGAGGGGAAGGGGAAGGGAAGAAGGCAGGCAGGAAGGAAAGAGGGAAGGGAGGGAGGAGGGATGGAAAGAGGGAGGGAGGGAGTGAGTGAGGGGGCGATGGAGGGGGGTAGGATCGAGGGAGGGAGAAAGCGAACAATGTCTGAAAGAAAGAAAGAAAGAGAGAAAATATCTCCAAAACCCAAAATGAGTCAACAGCAATGAACATTCTCAAGAGAAAGAAGGGTCTCCACCCCAGGAACAGCAACTTCATCCTGGCTTCACACACACACACACAAACACGCACGCACACACACACACACACACACGCTTTCATAGGCACATCCACAAATCCAATCAAAGGTTCCTTGGTGTCATCCTGAAATTCTCAGCAGCGTTTGTCAAATGCCCTAAGATTGAACTTCTGAAGCACCTTCTTATTTGGGTAGGAAGAAAGAAGCCAACATGTTTAGGAAACATGGCAGGAATTCAAGCAGAGACGCTCAGAGAAGCTTGTGAATTTCCTTCTGCTTCTGCTCCTTTGACACTTCATTTCATGTACATAACATTCCCCAGGATAGCCACCGTGAAAATTAACATATTTTTATTGCATGAAACTATAAAAGGCACACATGAAAAACTATTTCAGCAATGGATGAATTGGGTGTGACAGAAAGTGTCTATCATTATTAGGCAAGACCTAGAGGATGGGAGGGGACAGGAAACAGGTTGGCTGTTGATGGGATTAGGCAGGTTCTGTTGATCGGTCATCTATCGGTTGAGTTACACCCTAGTCCTCCATGAGGGCCCCTCCCGTTGTCATACCAGGAACAGCCAATCACATCAGTTCCTGCTGACAAATCCCCTGGCTCCACCCCCTGCTGACAGTGTACAAGATTCCCCCAAGAGCTCAGTTGTCAGAGCCTCATCCACCTGCCGCTGGCCACAGCCCCGTCGCTACACAACCCAAGCCTTGGGGAGCAGCTTTGGGGCTGACACCACTCTCTCCAAGGAACTAAAGGATTCGGGAGCCAAGAAGAAATCTTTGCAGGAGACAGACAAACACTGGCAGTGGCTGACTTGGAGAACCCTGGAAATTTTCACCATGAAAGGTTCCCGGCGCCCAAGAAGCCCCAGTGATTCCTGCACCGAATCCAAGAGCGACCACGCAGGAGAGAGCGGGTGAGCTTTGCTATGTGCTGGGGACGCCTGCGGGGTGACCTGCCTGTGGGATGTGTGGGTGTGTGTTGGAGAGAGGGGAAGGGAAAAGGGATGCATGAACCTGCCATGAGATTGGATGTTTTGAATTTGGGGCCAGAGGGAAGTGAGGTGCCCGTAAGTCATCACAGGGTGCTGGGAAGGCTTCTACATCCCAACCACACACATATCTCAGGGCAGCCCCACTTTCAATCCACCCAACCAGCTCCACAGGGAATGGGCTCTGTGTTCTGCAAGAAGGGAGATTGTAGGACATGATGTGAGAGTTTCAAGATCTACTAGGAAAAATAAAAGAGTTTCCTCCTTTTTTAATTGTTCATTTTTCTATTTGTCTTATTTACTGATGTATTTTATGGAGACAGCGTCTCACTCCGATGGTCCACACGTGAGTGCAGTGGCGTGATTTTAGCTGACTGTGGGCTCCACCTCTGAGTCGCAGGTGATCCTCCCACCTGAGCCTCCTGAGTAGGTGAGACCACAGGCATGCACCACAATGACCCACTGATGTTTTTTATTTTGAGTGGAGACTAGCTTTCCCCATGTTGCCCAGGCTGCTCTCAAACTCCTGGACTCAAGCAATCCTCCGACCTTGGCCTCCCAAAGTGCTGGGATTACAGGCGCATGCCATCATGCCCGACAAATTCCTTCCTTTTCTCCTGCTGTTATTCGAATCCTAAGACCCCATTCCGTTGTTACCTGTCTACACAGAGGTGCCACCTTTCCGGGATCTCAACATCTTTCTCCAGCTCCTCACACCCAAGGAGAGTTTTCCAACTCTGATCTGCATGAACTCCTGAAAGGGTAAACTGCTCCCTGTGGGCACCGACCCTCCTTCCCTGCCTTTTCTTCACCCAGGGAAGCTCAGGTAGATGGGGTGAGAACAGGAACAGCTGGGAGTTAGGATAGATTGGGAGCAGGTCTCACAGGAAGTGGATGACGAGTCTGTGACCTTGAATGAAAGGCAGGGAAGTGGAGTGAATTGGTGGGGATTCAGGGAATTGGACGTTAAGGAACTGCCCGAAATCTGACTGTGTCTCTCTGTCCTACAGCTCCAGCGGCACGCCATCAAATGCCCCAAAACGCCAGAAAGTGGAGGAGCTGGGTCCTCATCCAGGTGAGGCATCTTCTCTTTTTCATCCCGAGTCCCCTGCTACCAAGCCAGGGTCCCATCACGTCATGAGACGAGCAGCTGTGCTGTCCAGAGTGTCGGGAGCTTCCTCCTGCAGCTCCGTGGCTGGGTGTCCTGTACCTGGCTTCTTCTGTATTTGGTCTTTCTCACGGTGGCACCTTGAACCCTCAAGGGCATCCTGCATGACAAGGGCTTTCACCTGCACACTCTGCTCTCTCCACAGGTGCAGAACCAGCTCCGGTACAGCCAGCTCCCCACCACCCTGCACAGCTGCCCCTGGAGCTGCCCCAGGTAAGGTCACACCACCTAGGTGGGCGTGGGTGAGACAGGTCTGCCTGAGCTCCAGGCCCTAGGGGACTTCCAGGAAATCACCGTCCCAAGGGGCGTCAATACAGGTGCAAATTCTGGGTGTCCCTGCGGGGTTTCATTTATGCCTGGGGAAGTTACTGGCAGCTCCCCGCCTTGCTCTCTCCCTGTTTGAGCCACCCTCAGAGGACAATGACTGACCCACGGCTTTTCTCCCCCAGGGCCCACGGCTTCCCCAGAGGAAGGTGATCATCGCGGTCTTGGAACCAGGAATGGTCCTGCACCTGCGCCTGGGGCAGGAGTTCCTGGGGCTGGACCCACAGGGAGCCCTGCGACTCAGCCTCCTCAATGTGCAGCTCCTGGTGGTCCCTGAGCAAGTCTTGATGTCCTTGAAGGATCTCTTGTACCCTGCCCATGCCCGCTGGCTCCTGCTCACTAGTACAGAGACTGTCTGGGAGATTGACATTGAAAATGGATCTGTGAGAGCCCAGAGAGCAGAGAATGTGTGTGTGGCGCCTTCAGTAAAAGAGGGTGAGGCTCCCCAAGGCTTCCTGCCCCTGATGGGACCCCCAGCAAACCTTGTGCATGGAGTCAGCCCTTCTTCCTGGCGTGTCCTCTACCTCAAACCTGACTACAGAGCGGCCGTCCACCAGGGCTCATCCCAAATGCCCAAGCCTAGTCCCTGGAGACAGGCTCTGCCTGAAGAATTCCACTTGGATCTCCATGGCCTGGAGCCCCTGCCCACCTCTGCCCTCAGACCTCTACCTCCCTCACCCGGTCCGGAGCCCAGAATTTGCCACAACTTTCTATGGAGGCCAACGTGCAAGGCCCGAAGACGTCTCTTCTAAGGCTCATGGGCCATGAACCCTCAGGCACCAGACGGGAATCAGAGACGCTCTATTCAGAATGAAGCACACCTGCTTTTTCATGCTGTCTCCCCGCACAGATGTCTCGGCATCTCGGAGGAGAGAGATGCTGCGCAAGCTGGAGGGGTGGAGAAATGCTCCGTCCTCTCACCTGAACCTTTGCTCTGCCTCAGATGCTCTTGATTTGTATCAAAGAGCAACCTTGAGATTGGGGCACAAAATATTTACAAATCTCATATACGTGCAAGGACTGCTCATACTCAGAATACACAGAGTTGTCAAAACTCCAATGGAACAAACCAATGATTCTGTTCCAAACGCAGCAAGAGACTTGAGCAGACATTTCCTCAGAGGGGATGTAAAGAACCACTTCCAAAAGCGTTCACTGTCCCTCCCCTGGGGAAATGCACGTCAAATACACCTTCAACAACAACCAAGAAGCTCTCCCAGAAGCCACCGTGACAATCACTCACCATCCCAAGGGCTGCGGAGCATGTGGAGAAGCTGGAACGCTCTGACAGTGCTGCTTGGAATCCAACTGGGACAACCCCCAGGGAGAAAGAGTTTCATTGATTCATAATCAATGCAATAGGCACTTAGCATTGGAACCATCTTTCCCACCCTGAGATAGTTGTTCTAAAGGAATTAGAACTCACGTGGACAAGGCTGAGGGCAGAGGCTTCTAGCACCTGTCCTCACAATCGCCAAAAGATGGAAGGGACTTCAATGTCGTTCCACAGTGTCTAGAAAGAGGAACTGTGACCCATTCTTTCAATGGGATGCAGTTCAGCAATGACTAGGCTGGGATTGTTGTTGGTAAATTCAGTTCTAAGAATGAGTAGTGAAGAACTTGTCGGAACACTTGAAGGTATGTTTGGACTCTTACGCTATGTGAGACTTCTCCTGAGATTGTAACTCTCATGAAATTGACATGCACATCAAGCATGTGTGATCGACGTTCAGTTTCCAACTGAGGTTTGCTGTAAAACACATACTAGATTTTGCATCTGAGAATGAAGGATTGTAGCATGTATCTTATTCATCATTTTGACATCAATTGTATTGGTGTTGATTATATCTGTATTCCTTGGGTTAAATAAAAATGTTAAAATGAGTTTCGTCTATTTGCGTTTCTTTTCTTTAATGTGTTTGCTCAAACATCTCCATTTCTGGGCCGTGCATGGTGGCTCATGCCTGTAATCCGAGCACTTCGGGAGGCTCAGGCGGGTGCGTCCCGAGGGCAGGAGATCGAGACCGTCCTGGCTAACACGGTGAAAGCCCGTCTCTACTAAAAACAAAAATAAATAGCAAAAAATTAGCTGGGCGTGGTGTCGGGCGCCTGTAGTCCCAGCTCTTTGGGAGGCTGAGGCATGAGAATGGCATGACCCCAGGAGGCAGAGCTTGCAGTGAGCCGAGGTCACTCCACTGCACTCCAGCCTGGGCCACAGTGCGAGGTTCCGTCTCATCAAAAGAAGAACAAACATCTCCATTTCTGGCTGGGCACAGCAGCTCCCACCTGTAATCCCAGCACTTTGGGAGGCTGAGGCGGGTGGATCACTTGAGCCCAGGCGCTGGAGACCAGCCTGGGCAGCATGAGGAAACCCCATCTCTAGAAAAAATGCAAAAATTACACAGGTGTGGGATCTCCCCACTCCAGAGGCTGAGGTGGGAGGATGGCTTCAGTGCAGGAGGCAGAGGTTGCAGTGATCTGAGATCGTGCCATTGCACTCCAGCCTGAGTGACAGAGTGAGACCCGGTCTACAAATAATCCTAATAAAAAGTAAAGTAAAATAAAATAAAACTCCATTTCTGCCGCAAACTGTTTTATTTCTACTGGATACAAGGCACAGATGGTAGAGCCCAGAGTAAGTGGACAGAGATGAGCTTTCTCAAGGCAAAAGAGGATCCCCCACTCCACAGATGACAGCACACACACAAACACACAGTCACACTCTCACACAATCACAAGACACATTGAAGTATCCATTTACACCCCCACCACAGGTCATCTTCAGATTTCCCTGAGTGATTCTCAAATGCATGAGTCTGCACTTCTAACGAGTCTTTTAGGAATAGATCCCCAGAAGTGGTCTGTTTGGACAATTAAGGGGGAATCACAATTAGCAACTCTCTCCTAACACCTTGTATATTTGTATATTTCCCTTTACTTCCTTTTCTTTCTTTTCTATTTGGTTATTTCTTTATTATTTGAGACGAAATATCCACTGTACTCGGCATACTTCCCGTTTCTAGGAGTACAAACAAATTATGGAATGCTGGGTAACAATCCCCGAAAGAGTCCCTATAAAAGTCAATTCAATATTTTTTGCTATGGAAGCATTTATAAGACACGTTAAAAAAGAATCATTTCAGCCAGTGGATAAGGAGGCTATAGCAGAAAGTGAGAATCACTCTTACGCCATGTCTACTGGAATGGGTAGGAATGGGGCAGGGCTCTCCTCGCCCACCAGGAAGCACCAAGACTGCCCGATCAAATGGTCAACAAACAGCATTCTTTTTTTTTTTTTTAATTTTTTGAGATAGAATTTAGCTTTTGTTGCCCGGACTGGAGGACAATGGCGTGATCTCGGCTCACCGCAACCTCTGCCTCCTAGGTTCAAGTGATTCTCCTGCCTCAGCCTCCCGAGTAGCTGGGATTAAAGGCATGTGCCTCTATGAAAGGCTGATTTGTATTTTTAGTAGAGTCGGGATTTCTCCATGTTAGTCAGGCCGATCTCCACCTCCCGACTACAGGTGATTGACCCGCCTCGGCCTGCCATTGTGCTGGGATTACAGGCATCAGCCACCATTCCCAACCTGAACCGTATTCTTTCCTGCTGTATTTATTAATTCACTAACATGCGTATTCTAACATTGCGAACTTGGCCATCCAACACAACTATTCATGAAGACATAGTTAAGGGAAGAATGTACTCCAACTGATTGGGAACATTAACATTGTTTTCCATACTTTTTTTTTTTTTTTAAGAACACACATTTGTTTATCACAGTTCTGGAGGCCGGAAGTCCACGATGAGGGTGCCAGCATGATCGGGGTCTGGTGAGGACCCTCCTCCAGGTTGGAGACTGTCATATCCTCCCTGTCTCCCCACATGGAAGGTGCCGGCGAGCTCTCTTCCGTCACTTTCAGAAGGGCACTAATCCAATTTTCGAGGGTTCCACTTTCATAATCTCATCATCTCCCAAGGGCCCCACCTCCTGATACCTTCACATTGGAGGTTTGAGGGTTAGAATTTAAGCCTAAAGGAAAAAGCATTTTATTTTTGAGAGAGAGTCTTGCTCTGTTGCCGAGGCTGAAGTTCAGTGGCACGATCAAGGCTCCCTGTGGCCTTGCCATCTCGGGCGCAAGCGATCCTAACACTTCAGCCTCCTAAGTAGCTGAGACTACCGGCACCTACCACCACACTTGGCTGATTTTTACATTTTTGTAGAGAGGAGGGCCTCGCTATGCTATCCCGGCTTGTCTCGAACGCCTGGGCTCAAGCGAGCCTCCTGCCTCTGCCTCCCAAAGCACTGGGATTACAGGCATGAGCCACCACTCCCAGACCAAGATATTCATACAGGAAATATGAACTCCTATCTCAGATTCCATATCTAATAATGATTGCTGGCAGTAAGGATGCTCTCAAGTTACAAGGGTAATGATAATGGAATCACCACGATCTTGGTGATGCAGCATCTCAAACTCATGCCTTCTTCAATTCTGATCACAGAGATGAAGAGCACATGAAACTCTTACACATTTTCTTTCAAGATTTCGCCTAGAAGTGATACATCTAGTCTCCTTGATTTGAGAATGATTGTTTTTAAAATCGAGGAGATGAGTCCAACACGGTCCTCTGTGTCCCCAGAGGGAGATGGGAACTGTATAAGTGTCTGAGGCAGTTATTGAATTATTCTTCTATTCACCAATGTTTCTTTTACACACAAGAAGGAAGGACGGAGGGAAGAGGGGAAGGGGAAGGGAAGAAGGCAGGCAGGAAGGAAAGAGGGAAGGGAGGGAGGAGGGATGGAAAGAGGGAGGGAGGGAGTGAGTGAGGGGGCGATGGAGGGGGGTAGGATCGAGGGAGGGAGAAAGCGAACAATGTCTGAAAGAAAGAAAGAAAGAGAGAAAATATCTCCAAAACCCAAAATGAGTCAACAGCAATGAACATTCTCAAGAGAAAGAAGGGTCTCCACCCCAGGAACAGCAACTTCATCCTGGCTTCACACACACACACACAAACACGCACGCACACACACACACACACACACACACGCTTTCATAGGCACATCCACAAATCCAATCAAAGGTTCCTTGGTGTCATCCTGAAATTCTCAGCAGCGTTTGTCAAATGCCCTAAGATTGAACTTCTGAAGCACCTTCTTATTTGGGTAGGAAGAAAGAAGCCAACATGTTTAGGAAACATGGCAGGAATTCAAGCAGAGACGCTCAGAGAAGCTTGTGAATTTCCTTCTGCTTCTGCTCCTTTGACACTTCATTTCATGTACATAACATTCCCCAGGATAGCCACCGTGAAAATTAACATATTTTTATTGCATGAAACTATAAAAGGCACACATGAAAAACTATTTCAGCAATGGATGAATTGGGTGTGACAGAAAGTGTCTATCATTATTAGGCAAGACCTAGAGGATGGGAGGGGACAGGAAACAGGTTGGCTGTTGATGGGATTAGGCAGGTTCTGTTGATCGGTCATCTATCGGTTGAGTTACACCCTAGTCCTCCATGAGGGCCCCTCCCGTTGTCATACCAGGAACAGCCAATCACATCAGTTCCTGCTGACAAATCCCCTGGCTCCACCCCCTGCTGACAGTGTACAAGATTCCCCCAAGAGCTCAGTTGTCAGAGCCTCATCCACCTGCCGCTGGCCACAGCCCCGTCGCTACACAACCCAAGCCTTGGGGAGCAGCTTTGGGGCTGACACCACTCTCTCCAAGGAACTAAAGGATTCGGGAGCCAAGAAGAAATCTTTGCAGGAGACAGACAAACACTGGCAGTGGCTGACTTGGAGAACCCTGGAAATTTTCACCATGAAAGGTTCCCGGCGCCCAAGAAGCCCCAGTGATTCCTGCACCGAATCCAAGAGCGACCACGCAGGAGAGAGCGGGTGAGCTTTGCTATGTGCTGGGGACGCCTGCGGGGTGACCTGCCTGTGGGATGTGTGGGTGTGTGTTGGAGAGAGGGGAAGGGAAAAGGGATGCATGAACCTGCCATGAGATTGGATGTTTTGAATTTGGGGCCAGAGGGAAGTGAGGTGCCCGTAAGTCATCACAGGGTGCTGGGAAGGCTTCTACATCCCAACCACACACATATCTCAGGGCAGCCCCACTTTCAATCCACCCAACCAGCTCCACAGGGAATGGGCTCTGTGTTCTGCAAGAAGGGAGATTGTAGGACATGATGTGAGAGTTTCAAGATCTACTAGGAAAAATAAAAGAGTTTCCTCCTTTTTTAATTGTTCATTTTTCTATTTGTCTTATTTACTGATGTATTTTATGGAGACAGCGTCTCACTCCGATGGTCCACACGTGAGTGCAGTGGCGTGATTTTAGCTGACTGTGGGCTCCACCTCTGAGTCGCAGGTGATCCTCCCACCTGAGCCTCCTGAGTAGGTGAGACCACAGGCATGCACCACAATGACCCACTGATGTTTTTTATTTTGAGTGGAGACTAGCTTTCCCCATGTTGCCCAGGCTGCTCTCAAACTCCTGGACTCAAGCAATCCTCCGACCTTGGCCTCCCAAAGTGCTGGGATTACAGGCGCATGCCATCATGCCCGACAAATTCCTTCCTTTTCTCCTGCTGTTATTCGAATCCTAAGACCCCATTCCGTTGTTACCTGTCTACACAGAGGTGCCACCTTTCCGGGATCTCAACATCTTTCTCCAGCTCCTCACACCCAAGGAGAGTTTTCCAACTCTGATCTGCATGAACTCCTGAAAGGGTAAACTGCTCCCTGTGGGCACCGACCCTCCTTCCCTGCCTTTTCTTCACCCAGGGAAGCTCAGGTAGATGGGGTGAGAACAGGAACAGCTGGGAGTTAGGATAGATTGGGAGCAGGTCTCACAGGAAGTGGATGACGAGTCTGTGACCTTGAATGAAAGGCAGGGAAGTGGAGTGAATTGGTGGGGATTCAGGGAATTGGACGTTAGGGAACTGCCCGAAATCTGACTGTGTCTCTCTGTCCTACAGCTCCAGCGGCACGCCATCAAATGCCCCAAAACGCCAGAAAGTGGAGGAGCTGGGTCCTCATCCAGGTGAGGCATCTTCTCTTTTTCATCCCGAGTCCCCTGCTACCAAGCCAGGGTCCCATCACGTCATGAGACGAGCAGCTGTGCTGTCCAGAGTGTCGGGAGCTTCCTCCTGCAGCTCCGTGGCTGGGTGTCCTGTACCTGGCTTCTTCTGTATTTGGTCTTTCTCACGGTGGCACCTTGAACCCTCAAGGGCATCCTGCATGACAAGGGCTTTCACCTGCACACTCTGCTCTCTCCACAGGTGCAGAACCAGCTCCGGTACAGCCAGCTCCCCACCACCCTGCACAGCTGCCCCTGGAGCTGCCCCAGGTAAGGTCACACCACCTAGGTGGGCGTGGGTGAGACAGGTCTGCCTGAGCTCCAGGCCCTAGGGGACTTCCAGGAAATCACCGTCCCAAGGGGCGTCAATACAGGTGCAAATTCTGGGTGTCCCTGCGGGGTTTCATTTATGCCTGGGGAAGTTACTGGCAGCTCCCCGCCTTGCTCTCTCCCTGTTTGAGCCACCCTCAGAGGACAATGACTGACCCACGGCTTTTCTCCCCCAGGGCCCACGGCTTCCCCAGAGGAAGGTGATCATCGCGGTCTTGGAACCAGGAATGGTCCTGCACCTGCGCCTGGGGCAGGAGTTCCTGGGGCTGGACCCACAGGGAGCCCTGCGACTCAGCCTCCTCAATGTGCAGCTCCTGGTGGTCCCTGAGCAAGTCTTGATGTCCTTGAAGGATCTCTTGTACCCTGCCCATGCCCGCTGGCTCCTGCTCACTAGTACAGAGACTGTCTGGGAGATTGACATTGAAAATGGATCTGTGAGAGCCCAGAGAGCAGAGAATGTGTGTGTGGCGCCTTCAGTAAAAGAGGGTGAGGCTCCCCAAGGCTTCCTGCCCCTGATGGGACCCCCAGCAAACCTTGTGCATGGAGTCAGCCCTTCTTCCTGGCGTGTCCTCTACCTCAAACCTGACTACAGAGCGGCCGTCCCCCAGGGCTCATCCCAAATGCCCAAGCCTAGTCCCTGGAGACAGGCTCTGCCTGAAGAATTCCACTTGGATCTCCATGGCCTGGAGCCCCTGCCCACCTCTGCCCTCAGACCTCTACCTCCCTCACCCGGTCCGGAGCCCAGAATTTGCCACAACTTTCTATGGAGGCCAACGTGCAAGGCCCGAAGACGTCTCTTCTAAGGCTCATGGGCCATGAACCCTCAGGCACCAGACGGGAATCAGAGACGCTCTATTCAGAATGAAGCACACCTGCTTTTTCATGCTGTCTCCCCGCACAGATGTCTCGGCATCTCGGAGGAGAGAGATGCTGCGCAAGCTGGAGGGGTGGAGAAATGCTCCGTCCTCTCACCTGAACCTTTGCTCTGCCTCAGATGCTCTTGATTTGTATCAAAGAGCAACCTTGAGATTGGGGCACAAAATATTTGCAAATCTCATATACGTGCAAGGACTGCTCATACTCAGAATACACAGAGTTGTCAAAACTCCAATGGAACAAACCAATGATTCTGTTCCAAACGCAGCAAGAGACTTGAGCAGACATTTCCTCAGAGGGGATGTAAAGAACCACTTCCAAAAGCGTTCACTGTCCCTCCCCTGGGGAAATGCACGTCAAATACACCTTCAACAACAACCAAGAAGCTCTCCCAGAAGCCACCGTGACAATCACTCACCATCCCAAGGGCTGCGGAGCATGTGGAGAAGCTGGAACGCTCTGACAGTGCTGCTTGGAATCCAACTGGGACAACCCCCAGGGAGAAAGAGTTTCATTGATTCATAATCAATGCAATAGGCACTTAGCATTGGAACCATCTTTCCCACCCTGAGATAGTTGTTCTAAAGGAATTAGAACTCACGTGGACAAGGCTGAGGGCAGAGGCTTCTAGCACCTGTCCTCACAATCGCCAAAAGATGGAAGGGACTTCAATGTCGTTCCACAGTGTCTAGAAAGAGGAACTGTGACCCATTCTTTCAATGGGATGCAGTTCAGCAATGACTAGGCTGGGATTGTTGTTGGTAAATTCAGTTCTAAGAATGAGTAGTGAAGAACTTGTCGGAACACTTGAAGGTATGTTTGGACTCTTACGCTATGTGAGACTTCTCCTGAGATTGTAACTCTCATGAAATTGACATGCACATCAAGCATGTGTGATCGACGTTCAGTTTCCAACTGAGGTTTGCTGTAAAACACATACTAGATTTTGCATCTGAGAATGAAGGATTGTAGCATGTATCTTATTCATCATTGTGACATCAATTGTATTGGTGTTGATTATATCTGTATTCCTTGGGTTAAATAAAAATGTTAAAATGAGTTTCGTCTATTTGCGTTTCTTTTCTTTAATGTGTTTGCTCAAACATCTCCATTTCTGGGCCGTGCATGGTGGCTCATGCCTGTAATCCGAGCACTTCGGGAGGCTCAGGCGGGTGCGTCCCGAGGGCAGGAGATCGAGACCGTCCTGGCTAACACGGTGAAAGCCCGTCTCTACTAAAAACAAAAATAAATAGCAAAAAATTAGCTGGGCGTGGTGTCGGGCGCCTGTAGTCCCAGCTCTTTGGGAGGCTGAGGCAGGAGAATGGCATGACCCCAGGAGGCAGAGCTTGCAGTGAGCCGAGGTCACTCCACTGCACTCCAGCCTGGGCCACAGTGCGAGGTTCCGTCTCATCAAAAGAAGAACAAACATCTCCATTTCTGGCTGGGCACAGCAGCTCCCACCTGTAATCCCAGCACTTTGGGAGGCTGAGGCGGGTGGATCACTTGAGCCCAGGCGCTGGAGACCAGCCTGGGCAGCATGAGGAAACCCCATCTCTAGAAAAAATGCAAAAATTACACAGGTGTGGGATCTCCCCACTCCAGTGGCTGAGGTGGGAGGATGGCTTCAGTGCAGGAGGCAGAGGTTGCAGTGATCTGAGATCGTGCCATTGCACTCCAGCCTGAGTGACAGAGTGAGACCCGGTCTACAAATAATCCTAATAAAAAGTAAAGTAAAATAAAATAAAACTCCATTTCTGCCGCAAACTGTTTTATTTCTACTGGATACAAGGCACAGATGGTAGAGCCCAGAGTAAGTGGACAGAGATGAGCTTTCTCAAGGCAAAAGAGGATCCCCCACTCCACAGATGACAGCACACACACAAACACACAGTCACACTCTCACACAATCACAAGACACATTGAAGTATCCATTTACACCCCCACCACAGGTCATCTTCAGATTTCCCTGAGTGATTCTCAAATGCATGAGTCTGCACTTCTAACGAGTCTTTTAGGAATAGATCCCCAGAAGTGGTCTGTTTGGACAATTAAGGGGGAATCACAATTAGCAACTCTCTCCTAACACCTTGTATATTTGTATATTTCCCTTTACTTCCTTTTCTTTCTTTTCTATTTGGTTATTTCTTTATTATTTGAGACGAAATATCCACTGTACTCGGCATACTTCCCGTTTCTAGGAGTACAAACAAATTATGGAATGCTGGGTAACAATCCCCGAAAGAGTCCCTATAAAAGTCAATTCAATATTTTTTGCTATGGAAGCATTTATAAGACACGTTAAAAAAGAATCATTTCAGCCAGTGGATAAGGAGGCTATAGCAGAAAGTGAGAATCACTCTTACGCCATGTCTACTGGAATGGGTAGGAATGGGGCAGGGCTCTCCTCGCCCACCAGGAAGCACCAAGACTGCCCGATCAAATGGTCAACAAACAGCATTCTTTTTTTTTTTTTTAATTTTTTGAGATAGAATTTAGCTTTTGTTGCCCGGACTGGAGGACAATGGCGTGATCTCGGCTCACCGCAACCTCTGCCTCCTAGGTTCAAGTGATTCTCCTGCCTCAGCCTCCCGAGTAGCTGGGATTAAAGGCATGTGCCTCTATGAAAGGCTGATTTGTATTTTTAGTAGAGTCGGGATTTCTCCATGTTAGTCAGGCCGATCTCCACCTCCCGACTACAGGTGATTGACCCGCCTCGGCCTGCCATTGTGCTGGGATTACAGGCATCAGCCACCATTCCCAACCTGAACCGTATTCTTTCCTGCTGTATTTATTAATTCACTAACATGCGTATTCTAACATTGCGAACTTGGCCATCCAACACAACTATTCATGAAGACATAGTTAAGGGAAGAATGTACTCCAACTGATTGGGAACATTAACATTGTTTTCCATACTTTTTTTTTTTTTTTAAGAACACACATTTGTTTATCACAGTTCTGGAGGCCGGAAGTCCACGATGAGGGTGCCAGCATGATCGGGGTCTGGTGAGGACCCTCCTCCAGGTTGGAGACTGTCATATCCTCCCTGTCTCCCCACATGGAAGGTGCCGGCGAGCTCTCTTCCGTCACTTTCAGAAGGGCACTAATCCAATTTTCGAGGGTTCCACTTTCATAATCTCATCATCTCCCAAGGGCCCCACCTCCTGATACCTTCACATTGGAGGTTTGAGGGTTAGAATTTAAGCCTAAAGGAAAAAGCATTTTATTTTTGAGAGAGAGTCTTGCTCTGTTGCCGAGGCTGAAGTTCAGTGGCACGATCAAGGCTCCCTGTGGCCTTGCCATCTCGGGCGCAAGCGATCCTAACACTTCAGCCTCCTAAGTAGCTGAGACTACCGGCACCTACCACCACACTTGGCTGATTTTTACATTTTTGTAGAGAGGAGGGCCTCGCTATGCTATCCCGGCTTGTCTCGAACGCCTGGGCTCAAGCGAGCCTCCTGCCTCTGCCTCCCAAAGCACTGGGATTACAGGCATGAGCCACCACTCCCAGACCAAGATATTCATACAGGAAATATGAACTCCTATCTCAGATTCCATATCTAATAATGATTGCTGGCAGTAAGGATGCTCTCAAGTTACAAGGGTAATGATAATGGAATCACCACGATCTTGGTGATGCAGCATCTCAAACTCATGCCTTCTTCAATTCTGATCACAGAGATGAAGAGCACATGAAACTCTTACACATTTTCTTTCAAGATTTCGCCTAGAAGTGATACATCTAGTCTCCTTGATTTGAGAATGATTGTTTTTAAAATCGAGGAGATGAGTCCAACACGGTCCTCTGTGTCCCCAGAGGGAGATGGGAACTGTATAAGTGTCTGAGGCAGTTATTGAATTATTCTTCTATTCACCAATGTTTCTTTTACACACAAGAAGGAAGGACGGAGGGAAGAGGGGAAGGGGAAGGGAAGAAGGCAGGCAGGAAGGAAAGAGGGAAGGGAGGGAGGAGGGATGGAAAGAGGGAGGGAGGGAGTGAGTGAGGGGGCGATGGAGGGGGGTAGGATCGAGGGAGGGAGAAAGCGAACAATGTCTGAAAGAAAGAAAGAAAGAGAGAAAATATCTCCAAAACCCAAAATGAGTCAACAGCAATGAACATTCTCAAGAGAAAGAAGGGTCTCCACCCCAGGAACAGCAACTTCATCCTGGCTTCACACACACACACACAAACACGCACGCACACACACACACACACACACACACGCTTTCATAGGCACATCCACAAATCCAATCAAAGGTTCCTTGGTGTCATCCTGAAATTCTCAGCAGCGTTTGTCAAATGCCCTAAGATTGAACTTCTGAAGCACCTTCTTATTTGGGTAGGAAGAAAGAAGCCAACATGTTTAGGAAACATGGCAGGAATTCAAGCAGAGACGCTCAGAGAAGCTTGTGAATTTCCTTCTGCTTCTGCTCCTTTGACACTTCATTTCATGTACATAACATTCCCCAGGATAGCCACCGTGAAAATTAACATATTTTTATTGCATGAAACTATAAAAGGCACACATGAAAAACTATTTCAGCAATGGATGAATTGGGTGTGACAGAAAGTGTCTATCATTATTAGGCAAGACCTAGAGGATGGGAGGGGACAGGAAACAGGTTGGCTGTTGATGGGATTAGGCAGGTTCTGTTGATCGGTCATCTATCGGTTGAGTTACACCCTAGTCCTCCATGAGGGCCCCTCCCGTTGTCATACCAGGAACAGCCAATCACATCAGTTCCTGCTGACAAATCCCCTGGCTCCACCCCCTGCTGACAGTGTACAAGATTCCCCCAAGAGCTCAGTTGTCAGAGCCTCATCCACCTGCCGCTGGCCACAGCCCCGTCGCTACACAACCCAAGCCTTGGGGAGCAGCTTTGGGGCTGACACCACTCTCTCCAAGGAACTAAAGGATTCGGGAGCCAAGAAGAAATCTTTGCAGGAGACAGACAAACACTGGCAGTGGCTGACTTGGAGAACCCTGGAAATTTTCACCATGAAAGGTTCCCGGCGCCCAAGAAGCCCCAGTGATTCCTGCACCGAATCCAAGAGCGACCACGCAGGAGAGAGCGGGTGAGCTTTGCTATGTGCTGGGGACGCCTGCGGGGTGACCTGCCTGTGGGATGTGTGGGTGTGTGTTGGAGAGAGGGGAAGGGAAAAGGGATGCATGAACCTGCCATGAGATTGGATGTTTTGAATTTGGGGCCAGAGGGAAGTGAGGTGCCCGTAAGTCATCACAGGGTGCTGGGAAGGCTTCTACATCCCAACCACACACATATCTCAGGGCAGCCCCACTTTCAATCCACCCAACCAGCTCCACAGGGAATGGGCTCTGTGTTCTGCAAGAAGGGAGATTGTAGGACATGATGTGAGAGTTTCAAGATCTACTAGGAAAAATAAAAGAGTTTCCTCCTTTTTTAATTGTTCATTTTTCTATTTGTCTTATTTACTGATGTATTTTATGGAGACAGCGTCTCACTCCGATGGTCCACACGTGAGTGCAGTGGCGTGATTTTAGCTGACTGTGGGCTCCACCTCTGAGTCGCAGGTGATCCTCCCACCTGAGCCTCCTGAGTAGGTGAGACCACAGGCATGCACCACAATGACCCACTGATGTTTTTTATTTTGAGTGGAGACTAGCTTTCCCCATGTTGCCCAGGCTGCTCTCAAACTCCTGGACTCAAGCAATCCTCCGACCTTGGCCTCCCAAAGTGCTGGGATTACAGGCGCATGCCATCATGCCCGACAAATTCCTTCCTTTTCTCCTGCTGTTATTCGAATCCTAAGACCCCATTCCGTTGTTACCTGTCTACACAGAGGTGCCACCTTTCCGGGATCTCAACATCTTTCTCCAGCTCCTCACACCCAAGGAGAGTTTTCCAACTCTGATCTGCATGAACTCCTGAAAGGGTAAACTGCTCCCTGTGGGCACCGACCCTCCTTCCCTGCCTTTTCTTCACCCAGGGAAGCTCAGGTAGATGGGGTGAGAACAGGAACAGCTGGGAGTTAGGATAGATTGGGAGCAGGTCTCACAGGAAGTGGATGACGAGTCTGTGACCTTGAATGAAAGGCAGGGAAGTGGAGTGAATTGGTGGGGATTCAGGGAATTGGACGTTAAGGAACTGCCCGAAATCTGACTGTGTCTCTCTGTCCTACAGCTCCAGCGGCACGCCATCAAATGCCCCAAAACGCCAGAAAGTGGAGGAGCTGGGTCCTCATCCAGGTGAGGCATCTTCTCTTTTTCATCCCGAGTCCCCTGCTACCAAGCCAGGGTCCCATCACGTCATGAGACGAGCAGCTGTGCTGTCCAGAGTGTCGGGAGCTTCCTCCTGCAGCTCCGTGGCTGGGTGTCCTGTACCTGGCTTCTTCTGTATTTGGTCTTTCTCACGGTGGCACCTTGAACCCTCAAGGGCATCCTGCATGACAAGGGCTTTCACCTGCACACTCTGCTCTCTCCACAGGTGCAGAACCAGCTCCGGTACAGCCAGCTCCCCACCACCCTGCACAGCTGCCCCTGGAGCTGCCCCAGGTAAGGTCACACCACCTAGGTGGGCGTGGGTGAGACAGGTCTGCCTGAGCTCCAGGCCCTAGGGGACTTCCAGGAAATCACCGTCCCAAGGGGCGTCAATACAGGTGCAAATTCTGGGTGTCCCTGCGGGGTTTCATTTATGCCTGGGGAAGTTACTGGCAGCTCCCCGCCTTGCTCTCTCCCTGTTTGAGCCACCCTCAGAGGACAATGACTGACCCACGGCTTTTCTCCCCCAGGGCCCACGGCTTCCCCAGAGGAAGGTGATCATCGCGGTCTTGGAACCAGGAATGGTCCTGCACCTGCGCCTGGGGCAGGAGTTCCTGGGGCTGGACCCACAGGGAGCCCTGCGACTCAGCCTCCTCAATGTGCAGCTCCTGGTGGTCCCTGAGCAAGTCTTGATGTCCTTGAAGGATCTCTTGTACCCTGCCCATGCCCGCTGGCTCCTGCTCACTAGTACAGAGACTGTCTGGGAGATTGACATTGAAAATGGATCTGTGAGAGCCCAGAGAGCAGAGAATGTGTGTGTGGCGCCTTCAGTAAAAGAGGGTGAGGCTCCCCAAGGCTTCCTGCCCCTGATGGGACCCCCAGCAAACCTTGTGCATGGAGTCAGCCCTTCTTCCTGGCGTGTCCTCTACCTCAAACCTGACTACAGAGCGGCCGTCCACCAGGGCTCATCCCAAATGCCCAAGCCTAGTCCCTGGAGACCGGCTCTGCCTGAAGAATTCCACTTGGATCTCCATGGCCTGGAGCCCCTGCCCACCTCTGCCCTCAGACCTCTACCTCCCTCACCCGGTCCGGAGCCCAGAATTTGCCACAACTTTCTATGGAGGCCAACGTGCAAGGCCCGAAGACGTCTCTTCTAAGGCTCATGGGCCATGAACCCTCAGGCACCAGACGGGAATCAGAGACGCTCTATTCAGAATGAAGCACACCTGCTTTTTCATGCTGTCTCCCCGCACAGATGTCTCGGCATCTCGGAGGAGAGAGATGCTGCGCAAGCTGGAGGGGTGGAGAAATGCTCCGTCCTCTCACCTGAACCTTTGCTCTGCCTCAGATGCTCTTGATTTGTATCAAAGAGCAACCTTGAGATTGGGGCACAAAATATTTGCAAATCTCATATACGTGCAAGGACTGCTCATACTCAGAATACACAGAGTTGTCAAAACTCCAATGGAACAAACCAATGATTCTGTTCCAAACCCAGCAAGGGACTTGAGCAGACATTTCCTCAGAGGGGATGTAAAGAACCACTTCCAAAAGCGTTCACTGTCCCTCCCCTGGGGAAATGCACGTCAAATACACCTTCAACAACAACCAAGAAGCTCTCCCAGAAGCCACCGTGACAATCACTCACCATCCCAAGGGCTGCGGAGCATGTGGAGAAGCTGGAACGCTCTGACAGTGCTGCTTGGAATCCAACTGGGACAACCCCCAGGGAGAAAGAGTTTCATTGATTCATAATCAATGCAATAGGCACTTAGCATTGGAACCATCTTTCCCACCCTGAGATAGTTGTTCTAAAGGAATTAGAACTCACGTGGACAAGGCTGAGGGCAGAGGCTTCTAGCACCTGTCCTCACAATCGCCAAAAGATGGAAGGGACTTCAATGTCGTTCCACAGTGTCTAGAAAGAGGAACTGTGACCCATTCTTTCAATGGGATGCAGTTCAGCAATGACTAGGCTGGGATTGTTGTTGGTAAATTCAGTTCTAAGAATGAGTAGTGAAGAACTTGTCGGAACACTTGAAGGTATGTTTGGACTCTTACGCTATGTGAGACTTCTCCTGAGATTGTAACTCTCATGAAATTGACATGCACATCAAGCATGTGTGATCGACGTTCAGTTTCCAACTGAGGTTTGCTGTAAAACACATACTAGATTTTGCATCTGAGAATGAAGGATTGTAGCATGTATCTTATTCATCATTTTGACATCAATTGTATTGGTGTTGATTATATCTGTATTCCTTGGGTTAAATAAAAATGTTAAAATGAGTTTCGTCTATTTGCGTTTCTTTTCTTTAATGTGTTTGCTCAAACATCTCCATTTCTGGGCCGTGCATGGTGGCTCATGCCTGTAATCCGAGCACTTCGGGAGGCTCAGGCGGGTGCGTCCCGAGGGCAGGAGATCGAGACCGTCCTGGCTAACACGGTGAAAGCCCGTCTCTACTAAAAACAAAAATAAATAGCAAAAAATTAGCTGGGCGTGGTGTCGGGCGCCTGTAGTCCCAGCTCTTTGGGAGGCTGAGGCATGAGAATGGCATGACCCCAGGAGGCAGAGCTTGCAGTGAGCCGAGGTCACTCCACTGCACTCCAGCCTGGGCCACAGTGCGAGGTTCCGTCTCATCAAAAGAAGAACAAACATCTCCATTTCTGGCTGGGCACAGCAGCTCCCACCTGTAATCCCAGCACTTTGGGAGGCTGAGGCGGGTGGATCACTTGAGCCCAGGCGCTGGAGACCAGCCTGGGCAGCATGAGGAAACCCCATCTCTAGAAAAAATGCAAAAATTACACAGGTGTGGGATCTCCCCACTCCAGAGGCTGAGGTGGGAGGATGGCTTCAGTGCAGGAGGCAGAGGTTGCAGTGATCTGAGATCGTGCCATTGCACTCCAGCCTGAGTGACAGAGTGAGACCCGGTCTACAAATAATCCTAATAAAAAGTAAAGTAAAATAAAATAAAACTCCATTTCTGCCGCAAACTGTTTTATTTCTACTGGATACAAGGCACAGATGGTAGAGCCCAGAGTAAGTGGACAGAGATGAGCTTTCTCAAGGCAAAAGAGGATCCCCCACTCCACAGATGACAGCACACACACAAACACACAGTCACACTCTCACACAATCACAAGACACATTGAAGTATCCATTTACACCCCCACCACAGGTCATCTTCAGATTTCCCTGAGTGATTCTCAAATGCATGAGTCTGCACTTCTAACGAGTCTTTTAGGAATAGATCCCCAGAAGTGGTCTGTTTGGACAATTAAGGGGGAATCACAATTAGCAACTCTCTCCTAACACCTTGTATATTTGTATATTTCCCTTTACTTCCTTTTCTTTCTTTTCTATTTGGTTATTTCTTTATTATTTGAGACGAAATATCCACTGTACTCGGCATACTTCCCGTTTCTAGGAGTACAAACAAATTATGGAATGCTGGGTAACAATCCCCGAAAGAGTCCCTATAAAAGTCAATTCAATATTTTTTGCTATGGAAGCATTTATAAGACACGTTAAAAAAGAATCATTTCAGCCAGTGGATAAGGAGGCTATAGCAGAAAGTGAGAATCACTCTTACGCCATGTCTACTGGAATGGGTAGGAATGGGGCAGGGCTCTCCTCGCCCACCAGGAAGCACCAAGACTGCCCGATCAAATGGTCAACAAACAGCATTCTTTTTTTTTTTTTTTAATTTTTTGAGATAGAATTTAGCTTTTGTTGCCCGGACTGGAGGACAATGGCGTGATCTCGGCTCACCGCAACCTCTGCCTCCTAGGTTCAAGTGATTCTCCTGCCTCAGCCTCCCGAGTAGCTGGGATTAAAGGCATGTGCCTCTATGAAAGGCTGATTTGTATTTTTAGTAGAGTCGGGATTTCTCCATGTTAGTCAGGCCGATCTCCACCTCCCGACTACAGGTGATTGACCCGCCTCGGCCTGCCATTGTGCTGGGATTACAGGCATCAGCCACCATTCCCAACCTGAACCGTATTCTTTCCTGCTGTATTTATTAATTCACTAACATGCGTATTCTAACATTGCGAACTTGGCCATCCAACACAACTATTCATGAAGACATAGTTAAGGGAAGAATGTACTCCAACTGATTGGGAACATTAACATTGTTTTCCATACTTTTTTTTTTTTTAAGAACACACATTTGTTTATCACAGTTCTGGAGGCCGGAAGTCCACGATGAGGGTGCCAGCATGATCGGGGTCTGGAGAGGACCCTCCTCCAGGTTGGAGACTGTCATATCCTCCCTGTCTCCCCACATGGAAGGTGCCGGCGAGCTCTCTTCCGTCACTTTCAGAAGGGCACTAATCCAATTTTCGAGGGTTCCACTTTCATAATCTCATCATCTCCCAAGGGCCCCACCTCCTGATACCTTCACATTGGAGGTTTGAGGGTTAGAATTTAAGCCTAAAGGAAAAAGCATTTTATTTTTGAGAGAGAGTCTTGCTCTGTTGCCGAGGCTGAAGTTCAGTGGCACGATCAAGGCTCCCTGTGGCCTTGCCATCTCGGGCGCAAGCGATCCTAACACTTCAGCCTCCTAAGTAGCTGAGACTACCGGCACCTACCACCACACTTGGCTGATTTTTACATTTTTGTAGAGAGGAGGGCCTCGCTATGCTATCCCGGCTTGTCTCGAACGCCTGGGCTCAAGCGAGCCTCCTGCCTCTGCCTCCCAAAGCACTGGGATTACAGGCATGAGCCACCACTCCCAGACCAAGATATTCATACAGGAAATATGAACTCCTATCTCAGATTCCATATCTAATAATGATTGCTGGCAGTAAGGATGCTCTCAAGTTACAAGGGTAATGATAATGGAATCACCACGATCTTGGTGATGCAGCATCTCAAACTCATGCCTTCTTCAATTCTGATCACAGAGATGAAGAGCACATGAAACTCTTACACATTTTCTTTCAAGATTTCGCCTAGAAGTGATACATCTAGTCTCCTTGATTTGAGAATGATTGTTTTTAAAATCGAGGAGATGAGTCCAACACGGTCCTCTGTGTCCCCAGAGGGAGATGGGAACTGTATAAGTGTCTGAGGCAGTTATTGAATTATTCTTCTATTCACCAATGTTTCTTTTACACACAAGAAGGAAGGACGGAGGGAAGAGGGGAAGGGGAAGGGAAGAAGGCAGGCAGGAAGGAAAGAGGGAAGGGAGGGAGGAGGGATGGAAAGAGGGAGGGAGGGAGTGAGTGAGGGGGCGATGGAGGGGGGTAGGATCGAGGGAGGGAGAAAGCGAACAATGTCTGAAAGAAAGAAAGAAAGAGAGAAAATATCTCCAAAACCCAAAATGAGTCAACAGCAATGAACATTCTCAAGAGAAAGAAGGGTCTCCACCCCAGGAACAGCAACTTCATCCTGGCTTCACACACACACACACAAACACGCACGCACACACACACACACACACACACACGCTTTCATAGGCACATCCACAAATCCAATCAAAGGTTCCTTGGTGTCATCCTGAAATTCTCAGCAGCGTTTGTCAAATGCCCTAAGATTGAACTTCTGAAGCACCTTCTTATTTGGGTAGGAAGAAAGAAGCCAACATGTTTAGGAAACATGGCAGGAATTCAAGCAGAGACGCTCAGAGAAGCTTGTGAATTTCCTTCTGCTTCTGCTCCTTTGACACTTCATTTCATGTACATAACATTCCCCAGGATAGCCACCGTGAAAATTAACATATTTTTATTGCATGAAACTATAAAAGGCACACATGAAAAACTATTTCAGCAATGGATGAATTGGGTGTGACAGAAAGTGTCTATCATTATTAGGCAAGACCTAGAGGATGGGAGGGGACAGGAAACAGGTTGGCTGTTGATGGGATTAGGCAGGTTCTGTTGATCGGTCATCTATCGGTTGAGTTACACCCTAGTCCTCCATGAGGGCCCCTCCCGTTGTCATACCAGGAACAGCCAATCACATCAGTTCCTGCTGACAAATCCCCTGGCTCCACCCCCTGCTGACAGTGTACAAGATTCCCCCAAGAGCTCAGTTGTCAGAGCCTCATCCACCTGCCGCTGGCCACAGCCCCGTCGCTACACAACCCAAGCCTTGGGGAGCAGCTTTGGGGCTGACACCACTCTCTCCAAGGAACTAAAGGATTCGGGAGCCAAGAAGAAATCTTTGCAGTAGACAGACAAACACTGGCAGTGGCTGACTTGGAGAACCCTGGAAATTTTCACCATGAAAGGTTCCCGGCGCCCAAGAAGCCCCAGTGATTCCTGCACCGAATCCAAGAGCGACCACGCAGGAGAGAGCGGGTGAGCTTTGCTATGTGCTGGGGACGCCTGCGGGGTGACCTGCCTGTGGGATGTGTGGGTGTGTGTTGGAGAGAGGGGAAGGGAAAAGGGATGCATGAACCTGCCATGAGATTGGATGTTTTGAATTTGGGGCCAGAGGGAAGTGAGGTGCCCGTAAGTCATCACAGGGTGCTGGGAAGGCTTCTACATCCCAACCACACACATATCTCAGGGCAGCCCCACTTTCAATCCACCCAACCAGCTCCACAGGGAATGGGCTCTGTGTTCTGCAAGAAGGGAGATTGTAGGACATGATGTGAGAGTTTCAAGATCTACTAGGAAAAATAAAAGAGTTTCCTCCTTTTTTAATTGTTCATTTTTCTATTTGTCTTATTTACTGATGTATTTTATGGAGACAGCGTCTCACTCCGATGGTCCACACGTGAGTGCAGTGGCGTGATTTTAGCTGACTGTGGGCTCCACCTCTGAGTCGCAGGTGATCCTCCCACCTGAGCCTCCTGAGTAGGTGAGACCACAGGCATGCACCACAATGACCCACTGATGTTTTTTATTTTGAGTGGAGACTAGCTTTCCCCATGTTGCCCAGGCTGCTCTCAAACTCCTGGACTCAAGCAATCCTCCGACCTTGGCCTCCCAAAGTGCTGGGATTACAGGCGCATGCCATCATGCCCGACAAATTCCTTCCTTTTCTCCTGCTGTTATTCGAATCCTAAGACCCCATTCCGTTGTTACCTGTCTACACAGAGGTGCCACCTTTCCGGGATCTCAACATCTTTCTCCAGCTCCTCACACCCAAGGAGAGTTTTCCAACTCTGATCTGCATGAACTCCTGAAAGGGTAAACTGCTCCCTGTGGGCACCGACCCTCCTTCCCTGCCTTTTCTTCACCCAGGGAAGCTCAGGTAGATGGGGTGAGAACAGGAACAGCTGGGAGTTAGGATAGATTGGGAGCAGGTCTCACAGGAAGTGGATGACGAGTCTGTGACCTTGAATGAAAGGCAGGGAAGTGGAGTGAATTGGTGGGGATTCAGGGAATTGGACGTTAAGGAACTGCCCGAAATCTGACTGTGTCTCTCTGTCCTACAGCTCCAGCGGCACGCCATCAAATGCCCCAAAACGCCAGAAAGTGGAGGAGCTGGGTCCTCATCCAGGTGAGGCATCTTCTCTTTTTCATCCCGAGTCCCCTGCTACCAAGCCAGGGTCCCATCACGTCATGAGACGAGCAGCTGTGCTGTCCAGAGTGTCGGGAGCTTCCTCCTGCAGCTCCGTGGCTGGGTGTCCTGTACCTGGCTTCTTCTGTATTTGGTCTTTCTCACGGTGGCACCTTGAACCCTCAAGGGCATCCTGCATGACAAGGGCTTTCACCTGCACACTCTGCTCTCTCCACAGGTGCAGAACCAGCTCCGGTACAGCCAGCTCCCCACCACCCTGCACAGCTGCCCCTGGAGCTGCCCCAGGTAAGGTCACACCACCTAGGTGGGCGTGGGTGAGACAGGTCTGCCTGAGCTCCAGGCCCTAGGGGACTTCCAGGAAATCACCGTCCCAAGGGGCGTCAATACAGGTGCAAATTCTGGGTGTCCCTGCGGGGTTTCATTTATGCCTGGGGAAGTTACTGGCAGCTCCCCGCCTTGCTCTCTCCCTGTTTGAGCCACCCTCAGAGGACAATGACTGACCCACGGCTTTTCTCCCCCAGGGCCCACGGCTTCCCCAGAGGAAGGTGATCATCGCGGTCTTGGAACCAGGAATGGTCCTGCACCTGCGCCTGGGGCAGGAGTTCCTGGGGCTGGACCCACAGGGAGCCCTGCGACTCAGCCTCCTCAATGTGCAGCTCCTGGTGGTCCCTGAGCAAGTCTTGATGTCCTTGAAGGATCTCTTGTACCCTGCCCATGCCCGCTGGCTCCTGCTCACTAGTACAGAGACTGTCTGGGAGATTGACATTGAAAATGGATCTGTGAGAGCCCAGAGAGCAGAGAATGTGTGTGTGGCGCCTTCAGTAAAAGAGGGTGAGGCTCCCCAAGGCTTCCTGCCCCTGATGGGACCCCCAGCAAACCTTGTGCATGGAGTCAGCCCTTCTTCCTGGCGTGTCCTCTACCTCAAACCTGACTACAGAGCGGCCGTCCACCAGGGCTCATCCCAAATGCCCAAGCCTAGTCCCTGGAGACAGGCTCTGCCTGAAGAATTCCACTTGGATCTCCATGGCCTGGAGCCCCTGCCCACCTCTGCCCTCAGACCTCTACCTCCCTCACCCGGTCCGGAGCCCAGAATTTGCCACAACTTTCTATGGAGGCCAACGTGCAAGGCCCGAAGACGTCTCTTCTAAGGCTCATGGGCCATGAACCCTCAGGCACCAGACGGGAATCAGAGACGCTCTATTCAGAATGAAGCACACCTGCTTTTTCATGCTGTCTCCCCGCACAGATGTCTCGGCATCTCGGAGGAGAGAGATGCTGCGCAAGCTGGAGGGGTGGAGAAATGCTCCGTCCTCTCACCTGAACCTTTGCTCTGCCTCAGATGCTCTTGATTTGTATCAAAGAGCAACCTTGAGATTGGGGCACAAAATATTTGCAAATCTCATATACGTGCAAGGACTGCTCATACTCAGAATACACAGAGTTGTCAAAACTCCAATGGAACAAACCAATGATTCTGTTCCAAACGCAGCAAGAGACTTGAGCAGACATTTCCTCAGAGGGGATGTAAAGAACCACTTCCAAAAGCGTTCACTGTCCCTCCCCTGGGGAAATGCACGTCAAATACACCTTCAACAACAACCAAGAAGCTCTCCCAGAAGCCACCGTGACAATCACTCACCATCCCAAGGGCTGCGGAGCATGTGGAGAAGCTGGAACGCTCTGACAGTGCTGCTTGGAATCCAACTGGGACAACCCCCAGGGAGAAAGAGTTTCATTGATTCATAATCAATGCAATAGGCACTTAGCATTGGAACCATCTTTCCCACCCTGAGATAGTTGTTCTAAAGGAATTAGAACTCACGTGGACAAGGCTGAGGGCAGAGGCTTCTAGCACCTGTCCTCACAATCGCCAAAAGATGGAAGGGACTTCAATGTCGTTCCACAGTGTCTAGAAAGAGGAACTGTGACCCATTCTTTCAATGGGATGCAGTTCAGCAATGACTAGGCTGGGATTGTTGTTGGTAAATTCAGTTCTAAGAATGAGTAGTGAAGAACTTGTCGGAACACTTGAAGGTATGTTTGGACTCTTACGCTATGTGAGACTTCTCCTGAGATTGTAACTCTCATGAAATTGACATGCACATCAAGCATGTGTGATCGACGTTCAGTTTCCAACTGAGGTTTGCTGTAAAACACATACTAGATTTTGCATCTGAGAATGAAGGATTGTAGCATGTATCTTATTCATCATTGTGACATCAATTGTATTGGTGTTGATTATATCTGTATTCCTTGGGTTAAATAAAAATGTTAAAATGAGTTTCGTCTATTTGCGTTTCTTTTCTTTAATGTGTTTGCTCAAACATCTCCATTTCTGGGCCGTGCATGGTGGCTCATGCCTGTAATCCGAGCACTTCGGGAGGCTCAGGCGGGTGCGTCCCGAGGGCAGGAGATCGAGACCGTCCTGGCTAACACGGTGAAAGCCCGTCTCTACTAAAAACAAAAATAAATAGCAAAAAATTAGCTGGGCGTGGTGTCGGGCGCCTGTAGTCCCAGCTCTTTGGGAGGCTGAGGCAGGAGAATGGCATGACCCCAGGAGGCAGAGCTTGCAGTGAGCCGAGGTCACTCCACTGCACTCCAGCCTGGGCCACAGTGCGAGGTTCCGTCTCATCAAAAGAAGAACAAACATCTCCATTTCTGGCTGGGCACAGCAGCTCCCACCTGTAATCCCAGCACTTTGGGAGGCTGAGGCGGGTGGATCACTTGAGCCCAGGCGCTGGAGACCAGCCTGGGCAGCATGAGGAAACCCCATCTCTAGAAAAAATGCAAAAATTACACAGGTGTGGGATCTCCCCACTCCAGAGGCTGAGGTGGGAGGATGGCTTCAGTGCAGGAGGCAGAGGTTGCAGTGATCTGAGATCGTGCCATTGCACTCCAGCCTGAGTGACAGAGTGAGACCCGGTCTACAAATAATCCTAATAAAAAGTAAAGTAAAATAAAATAAAACTCCATTTCTGCCGCAAACTGTTTTATTTCTACTGGATACAAGGCACAGATGGTAGAGCCCAGAGTAAGTGGACAGAGATGAGCTTTCTCAAGGCAAAAGAGGATCCCCCACTCCACAGATGACAGCACACACACAAACACACAGTCACACTCTCACACAATCACAAGACACATTGAAGTATCCATTTACACCCCCACCACAGGTCATCTTCAGATTTCCCTGAGTGATTCTCAAATGCATGAGTCTGCACTTCTAACGAGTCTTTTAGGAATAGATCCCCAGAAGTGGTCTGTTTGGACAATTAAGGGGGAATCACAATTAGCAACTCTCTCCTAACACCTTGTATATTTGTATATTTCCCTTTACTTCCTTTTCTTTCTTTTCTATTTGGTTATTTCTTTATTATTTGAGACGAAATATCCACTGTACTCGGCATACTTCCCGTTTCTAGGAGTACAAACAAATTATGGAATGCTGGGTAACAATCCCCGAAAGAGTCCCTATAAAAGTCAATTCAATATTTTTTGCTATGGAAGCATTTATAAGACACGTTAAAAAAGAATGATTTCAGCCAGTGGATAAGGAGGCTATAGCAGAAAGTGAGAATCACTCTTACGCCATGTCTACTGGAATGGGTAGGAATGGGGCAGGGCTCTCCTCGCCCACCAGGAAGCACCAAGACTGCCCGATCAAATGGTCAACAAACAGCATTCTTTTTTTTTTTTTTTAATTTTTTGAGATAGAATTTAGCTTTTGTTGCCCGGACTGGAGGACAATGGCGTGATCTCGGCTCACCGCAACCTCTGCCTCCTAGGTTCAAGTGATTCTCCTGCCTCAGCCTCCCGAGTAGCTGGGATTAAAGGCATGTGCCTCTATGAAAGGCTGATTTGTATTTTTAGTAGAGTCGGGATTTCTCCATGTTAGTCAGGCCGATCTCCACCTCCCGACTACAGGTGATTGACCCGCCTCGGCCTGCCATTGTGCTGGGATTACAGGCATCAGCCACCATTCCCAACCTGAACCGTATTCTTTCCTGCTGTATTTATTAATTCACTAACATGCGTATTCTAACATTGCGAACTTGGCCATCCAACACAACTATTCATGAAGACATAGTTAAGGGAAGAATGTACTCCAACTGATTGGGAACATTAACATTGTTTTCCATACTTTTTTTTTTTTTAAGAACACACATTTGTTTATCACAGTTCTGGAGGCCGGAAGTCCACGATGAGGGTGCCAGCATGATCGGGGTCTGGTGAGGACCCTCCTCCAGGTTGGAGACTGTCATATCCTCCCTGTCTCCCCACATGGAAGGTGCCGGCGAGCTCTCTTCCGTCACTTTCAGAAGGGCACTAATCCAATTTTCGAGGGTTCCACTTTCATAATCTCATCATCTCCCAAGGGCCCCACCTCCTGATACCTTCACATTGGAGGTTTGAGGGTTAGAATTTAAGCCTAAAGGAAAAAGCATTTTATTTTTGAGAGAGAGTCTTGCTCTGTTGCCGAGGCTGAAGTTCAGTGGCACGATCAAGGCTCCCTGTGGCCTTGCCATCTCGGGCGCAAGCGATCCTAACACTTCAGCCTCCTAAGTAGCTGAGACTACCGGCACCTACCACCACACTTGGCTGATTTTTACATTTTTGTAGAGAGGAGGGCCTCGCTATGCTATCCCGGCTTGTCTCGAACGCCTGGGCTCAAGCGAGCCTCCTGCCTCTGCCTCCCAAAGCACTGGGATTACAGGCATGAGCCACCACTCCCAGACCAAGATATTCATACAGGAAATATGAACTCCTATCTCAGATTCCATATCTAATAATGATTGCTGGCAGTAAGGATGCTCTCAAGTTACAAGGGTAATGATAATGGAATCACCACGATCTTGGTGATGCAGCATCTCAAACTCATGCCTTCTTCAATTCTGATCACAGAGATGAAGAGCACATGAAACTCTTACACATTTTCTTTCAAGATTTCGCCTAGAAGTGATACATCTAGTCTCCTTGATTTGAGAATGATTGTTTTTAAAATCGAGGAGATGAGTCCAACACGGTCCTCTGTGTCCCCAGAGGGAGATGGGAACTGTATAAGTGTCTGAGGCAGTTATTGAATTATTCTTCTATTCACCAATGTTTCTTTTACACACAAGAAGGAAGGACGGAGGGAAGAGGGGAAGGGGAAGGGAAGAAGGCAGGCAGGAAGGAAAGAGGGAAGGGAGGGAGGAGGGATGGAAAGAGGGAGGGAGGGAGTGAGTGAGGGGGCGATGGAGGGGGGTAGGATCGAGGGAGGGAGAAAGCGAACAATGTCTGAAAGAAAGAAAGAAAGAGAGAAAATATCTCCAAAACCCAAAATGAGTCAACAGCAATGAACATTCTCAAGAGAAAGAAGGGTCTCCACCCCAGGAACAGCAACTTCATCCTGGCTTCACACACACACACACAAACACGCACGCACACACACACACACACACACGCTTTCATAGGCACATCCACAAATCCAATCAAAGGTTCCTTGGTGTCATCCTGAAATTCTCAGCAGCGTTTGTCAAATGCCCTAAGATTGAACTTCTGAAGCACCTTCTTATTTGGGTAGGAAGAAAGAAGCCAACATGTTTAGGAAACATGGCAGGAATTCAAGCAGAGACGCTCAGAGAAGCTTGTGAATTTCCTTCTGCTTCTGCTCCTTTGACACTTCATTTCATGTACATAACATTCCCCAGGATAGCCACCGTGAAAATTAACATATTTTTATTGCATGAAACTATAAAAGGCACACATGAAAAACTATTTCAGCAATGGATGAATTGGGTGTGACAGAAAGTGTCTATCATTATTAGGCAAGACCTAGAGGATGGGAGGGGACAGGAAACAGGTTGGCTGTTGATGGGATTAGGCAGGTTCTGTTGATCGGTCATCTATCGGTTGAGTTACACCCTAGTCCTCCATGAGGGCCCCTCCCGTTGTCATACCAGGAACAGCCAATCACATCAGTTCCTGCTGACAAATCCCCTGGCTCCACCCCCTGCTGACAGTGTACAAGATTCCCCCAAGAGCTCAGTTGTCAGAGCCTCATCCACCTGCCGCTGGCCACAGCCCCGTCGCTACACAACCCAAGCCTTGGGGAGCAGCTTTGGGGCTGACACCACTCTCTCCAAGGAACTAAAGGATTCGGGAGCCAAGAAGAAATCTTTGCAGGAGACAGACAAACACTGGCAGTGGCTGACTTGGAGAACCCTGGAAATTTTCACCATGAAAGGTTCCCGGCGCCCAAGAAGCCCCAGTGATTCCTGCACCGAATCCAAGAGCGACCACGCAGGAGAGAGCGGGTGAGCTTTGCTATGTGCTGGGGACGCCTGCGGGGTGACCTGCCTGTGGGATGTGTGGGTGTGTGTTGGAGAGAGGGGAAGGGAAAAGGGATGCATGAACCTGCCATGAGATTGGATGTTTTGAATTTGGGGCCAGAGGGAAGTGAGGTGCCCGTAAGTCATCACAGGGTGCTGGGAAGGCTTCTACATCCCAACCACACACATATCTCAGGGCAGCCCCACTTTCAATCCACCCAACCAGCTCCACAGGGAATGGGCTCTGTGTTCTGCAAGAAGGGAGATTGTAGGACATGATGTGAGAGTTTCAAGATCTACTAGGAAAAATAAAAGAGTTTCCTCCTTTTTTAATTGTTCATTTTTCTATTTGTCTTATTTACTGATGTATTTTATGGAGACAGCGTCTCACTCCGATGGTCCACACGTGAGTGCAGTGGCGTGATTTTAGCTGACTGTGGGCTCCACCTCTGAGTCGCAGGTGATCCTCCCACCTGAGCCTCCTGAGTAGGTGAGACCACAGGCATGCACCACAATGACCCACTGATGTTTTTTATTTTGAGTGGAGACTAGCTTTCCCCATGTTGCCCAGGCTGCTCTCAAACTCCTGGACTCAAGCAATCCTCCGACCTTGGCCTCCCAAAGTGCTGGGATTACAGGCGCATGCCATCATGCCCGACAAATTCCTTCCTTTTCTCCTGCTGTTATTCGAATCCTAAGACCCCATTCCGTTGTTACCTGTCTACACAGAGGTGCCACCTTTCCGGGATCTCAACATCTTTCTCCAGCTCCTCACACCCAAGGAGAGTTTTCCAACTCTGATCTGCATGAACTCCTGAAAGGGTAAACTGCTCCCTGTGGGCACCGACCCTCCTTCCCTGCCTTTTCTTCACCCAGGGAAGCTCAGGTAGATGGGGTGAGAACAGGAACAGCTGGGAGTTAGGATAGATTGGGAGCAGGTCTCACAGGAAGTGGATGACGAGTCTGTGACCTTGAATGAAAGGCAGGGAAGTGGAGTGAATTGGTGGGGATTCAGGGAGTTGGACGTTAAGGAACTGCCCGAAATCTGACTGTGTCTCTCTGTCCTACAGCTCCAGCGGCACGCCATCAAATGCCCCAAAACGCCAGAAAGTGGAGGAGCTGGGTCCTCATCCAGGTGAGGCATCTTCTCTTTTTCATCCCGAGTCCCCTGCTACCAAGCCAGGGTCCCATCACGTCATGAGACGAGCAGCTGTGCTGTCCAGAGTGTCGGGAGCTTCCTCCTGCAGCTCCGTGGCTGGGTGTCCTGTACCTGGCTTCTTCTGTATTTGGTCTTTCTCACGGTGGCACCTTGAACCCTCAAGGGCATCCTGCATGACAAGGGCTTTCACCTGCACACTCTGCTCTCTCCACAGGTGCAGAACCAGCTCCGGTACAGCCAGCTCCCCACCACCCTGCACAGCTGCCCCTGGAGCTGCCCCAGGTAAGGTCACACCACCTAGGTGGGCGTGGGTGAGACAGGTCTGCCTGAGCTCCAGGCCCTAGGGGACTTCCAGGAAATCACCGTCCCAAGGGGCGTCAATACAGGTGCAAATTCTGGGTGTCCCTGCGGGGTTTCATTTATGCCTGGGGAAGTTACTGGCAGCTCCCCGCCTTGCTCTCTCCCTGTTTGAGCCACCCTCAGAGGACAATGACTGACCCACGGCTTTTCTCCCCCAGGGCCCACGGCTTCCCCAGAGGAAGGTGATCATCGCGGTCTTGGAACCAGGAATGGTCCTGCACCTGCGCCTGGGGCAGGAGTTCCTGGGGCTGGACCCACAGGGAGCCCTGCGACTCAGCCTCCTCAATGTGCAGCTCCTGGTGGTCCCTGAGCAAGTCTTGATGTCCTTGAAGGATCTCTTGTACCCTGCCCATGCCCGCTGGCTCCTGCTCACTAGTACAGAGACTGTCTGGGAGATTGACATTGAAAATGGATCTGTGAGAGCCCAGAGAGCAGAGAATGTGTGTGTGGCGCCTTCAGTAAAAGAGGGTGAGGCTCCCCAAGGCTTCCTGCCCCTGATGGGACCCCCAGCAAACCTTGTGCATGGAGTCAGCCCTTCTTCCTGGCGTGTCCTCTACCTCAAACCTGACTACAGAGCGGCCGTCCACCAGGGCTCATCCCAAATGCCCAAGCCTAGTCCCTGGAGACAGGCTCTGCCTGAAGAATTCCACTTGGATCTCCATGGCCTGGAGCCCCTGCCCACCTCTGCCCTCAGACCTCTACCTCCCTCACCCGGTCCGGAGCCCAGAATTTGCCACAACTTTCTATGGAGGCCAACGTGCAAGGCCCGAAGACGTCTCTTCTAAGGCTCATGGGCCATGAACCCTCAGGCACCAGACGGGAATCAGAGACGCTCTATTCAGAATGAAGCACACCTGCTTTTTCATGCTGTCTCCCCGCACAGATGTCTCGGCATCTCGGAGGAGAGAGATGCTGCGCAAGCTGGAGGGGTGGAGAAATGCTCCGTCCTCTCACCTGAACCTTTGCTCTGCCTCAGATGCTCTTGATTTGTATCAAAGAGCAACCTTGAGATTGGGGCACAAAATATTTGCAAATCTCATATACGTGCAAGGGCTGCTCATACTCAGAATACACAGAGTTGTCAAAACTCCAATGGAACAAACCAATGATTCTGTTCCAAACGCAGCAAGAGACTTGAGCAGACATTTCCTCAGAGGGGATGTAAAGAACCACTTCCAAAAGCGTTCACTGTCCCTCCCCTGGGGAAATGCACGTCAAATACACCTTCAACAACAACCAAGAAGCTCTCCCAGAAGCCACCGTGACAATCACTCACCATCCCAAGGGCTGCGGAGCATGTGGAGAAGCTGGAACGCTCTGACAGTGCTGCTTGGAATCCAACTGGGACAACCCCCAGGGAGAAAGAGTTTCATTGATTCATAATCAATGCAATAGGCACTTAGCATTGGAACCATCTTTCCCACCCTGAGATAGTTGTTCTAAAGGAATTAGAACTCACGTGGACAAGGCTGAGGGCAGAGGCTTCTAGCACCTGTCCTCACAATCGCCAAAAGATGGAAGGGACTTCAATGTCGTTCCACAGTGTCTAGAAAGAGGAACTGTGACCCATTCTTTCAATGGGATGCAGTTCAGCAATGACTAGGCTGGGATTGTTGTTGGTAAATTCAGTTCTAAGAATGAGTAGTGAAGAACTTGTCGGAACACTTGAAGGTATGTTTGGACTCTTACGCTATGTGAGACTTCTCCTGAGATTGTAACTCTCATGAAATTGACATGCACATCAAGCATGTGTGATCGACGTTCAGTTTCCAACTGAGGTTTGCTGTAAAACACATACTAGATTTTGCATCTGAGAATGAAGGATTGTAGCATGTATCTTATTCATCATTGTGACATCAATTGTATTGGTGTTGATTATATCTGTATTCCTTGGGTTAAATAAAAATGTTAAAATGAGTTTCGTCTATTTGCGTTTCTTTTCTTTAATGTGTTTGCTCAAACATCTCCATTTCTGGGCCGTGCATGGTGGCTCATGCCTGTAATCCGAGCACTTCGGGAGGCTCAGGCGGGTGCGTCCCGAGGGCAGGAGATCGAGACCGTCCTGGCTAACACGGTGAAAGCCCGTCTCTACTAAAAACAAAAATAAATAGCAAAAAATTAGCTGGGCGTGGTGTCGGGCGCCTGTAGTCCCAGCTCTTTGGGAGGCTGAGGCAGGAGAATGGCATGACCCCAGGAGGCAGAGCTTGCAGTGAGCCGAGGTCACTCCACTGCACTCCAGCCTGGGCCACAGTGCGAGGTTCCGTCTCATCAAAAGAAGAACAAACATCTCCATTTCTGGCTGGGCACAGCAGCTCCCACCTGTAATCCCAGCACTTTGGGAGGCTGAGGCGGGTGGATCACTTGAGCCCAGGCGCTGGAGACCAGCCTGGGCAGCATGAGGAAACCCCATCTCTGGAAAAAATGCAAAAATTACACAGGTGTGGGATCTCCCCACTCCAGAGGCTGAGGTGGGAGGATGGCTTCAGTGCAGGAGGCAGAGGTTGCAGTGATCTGAGATCGTGCCATTGCACTCCAGCCTGAGTGACAGAGTGAGACCCGGTCTACAAATAATCCTAATAAAAAGTAAAGTAAAATAAAATAAAACTCCATTTCTGCCGCAAACTGTTTTATTTCTACTGGATACAAGGCACAGATGGTAGAGCCCAGAGTAAGTGGACAGAGATGAGCTTTCTCAAGGCAAAAGAGGATCCCCCACTCCACAGATGACAGCACACACACAAACACACAGTCACACTCTCACACAATCACAAGACACATTGAAGTATCCATTTACACCCCCACCACAGGTCATCTTCAGATTTCCCTGAGTGATTCTCAAATGCATGAGTCTGCACTTCTAACGAGTCTTTTAGGAATAGATCCCCAGAAGTGGTCTGTTTGGACAATTAAGGGGGAATCACAATTAGCAACTCTCTCCTAACACCTTGTATATTTGTATATTTCCCTTTACTTCCTTTTCTTTCTTTTCTATTTGGTTATTTCTTTATTATTTGAGACGAAATATCCACTGTACTCGGCATACTTCCCGTTTCTAGGAGTACAAACAAATTATGGACTGCTGGGTAACAATCCCCGAAAGAGTCCCTATAAAAGTCAATTCAATATTTTTTGCTATGGAAGCATTTATAAGACACGTTAAAAAAGAATCATTTCAGCCAGTGGATAAGGAGGCTATAGCAGAAAGTGAGAATCACTCTTACGCCATGTCTACTGGAATGGGTAGGAATGGGGCAGGGCTCTCCTCGCCCACCAGGAAGCACCAAGACTGCCCGATCAAATGGTCAACAAACAGCATTCTTTTTTTTTTTTTTAATTTTTTGAGATAGAATTTAGCTTTTGTTGCCCGGACTGGAGGACAATGGCGTGATCTCGGCTCACCGCAACCTCTGCCTCCTAGGTTCAAGTGATTCTCCTGCCTCAGCCTCCCGAGTAGCTGGGATTAAAGGCATGTGCCTCTATGAAAGGCTGATTTGTATTTTTAGTAGAGTCGGGATTTCTCCATGTTAGTCAGGCCGATCTCCACCTCCCGACTACAGGTGATTGACCCGCCTCGGCCTGCCATTGTGCTGGGATTACAGGCATCAGCCACCATTCCCAACCTGAACCGTATTCTTTCCTGCTGTATTTATTAATTCACTAACATGCGTATTCTAACATTGCGAACTTGGCCATCCAACACAACTATTCATGAAGACATAGTTAAGGGAAGAATGTACTCCAACTGATTGGGAACATTAACATTGTTTTCCATACTTTTTTTTTTTTTAAGAACACACATTTGTTTATCACAGTTCTGGAGGCCGGAAGTCCACGATGAGGGTGCCAGCATGATCGGGGTCTGGTGAGGACCCTCCTCCAGGTTGGAGACTGTCATATCCTCCCTGTCTCCCCACATGGAAGGTGCCGGCGAGCTCTCTTCCGTCACTTTCAGAAGGGCACTAATCCAATTTTCGAGGGTTCCACTTTCATAATCTCATCATCTCCCAAGGGCCCCACCTCCTGATACCTTCACATTGGAGGTTTGAGGGTTAGAATTTAAGCCTAAAGGAAAAAGCATTTTATTTTTGAGAGAGAGTCTTGCTCTGTTGCCGAGGCTGAAGTTCAGTGGCACGATCAAGGCTCCCTGTGGCCTTGCCATCTCGGGCGCAAGCGATCCTAACACTTCAGCCTCCTAAGTAGCTGAGACTACCGGCACCTACCACCACACTTGGCTGATTTTTACATTTTTGTAGAGAGGAGGGCCTCGCTATGCTATCCCGGCTTGTCTCGAACGCCTGGGCTCAAGCGAGCCTCCTGCCTCTGCCTCCCAAAGCACTGGGATTACAGGCATGAGCCACCACTCCCAGACCAAGATATTCATACAGGAAATATGAACTCCTATCTCAGATTCCATATCTAATAATGATTGCTGGCAGTAAGGATGCTCTCAAGTTACAAGGGTAATGATAATGGAATCACCACGATCTTGGTGATGCAGCATCTCAAACTCATGCCTTCTTCAATTCTGATCACAGAGATGAAGAGCACATGAAACTCTTACACATTTTCTTTCAAGATTTCGCCTAGAAGTGATACATCTAGTCTCCTTGATTTGAGAATGATTGTTTTTAAAATCGAGGAGATGAGTCCAACACGGTCCTCTGTGTCCCGAGAGGGAGATGAGAACTGTATAAGTGTCTGAGGCAGTTATTGAATTATTCTTCTATTCACCAATGTTTCTTTTACACACAAGAAGGAAGGACGGAGGGAAGAGGGGAAGGGGAAGGGAAGAAGGCAGGCAGGAAGGAAAGAGGGAAGGGAGGGAGGAGGGATGGAAAGAGGGAGGGAGGGAGTGAGTGAGGGGGCGATGGAGGGGGGTAGGATCGAGGGAGGGAGAAAGCGAACAATGTCTGAAAGAAAGAAAGAAAGAGAGAAAATATCTCCAAAACCCAAAATGAGTCAACAGCAATGAACATTCTCAAGAGAAAGAAGGGTCTCCACCCCAGGAACAGCAACTTCATCCTGGCTTCACACACACACACACAAACACGCACGCACACACACACACACACACACACACGCTTTCATAGGCACATCCACAAATCCAATCAAAGGTTCCTTGGTGTCATCCTGAAATTCTCAGCAGCGTTTGTCAAATGCCCTAAGATTGAACTTCTGAAGCACCTTCTTATTTGGGTAGGAAGAAAGAAGCCAACATGTTTAGGAAACATGGCAGGAATTCAAGCAGAGACGCTCAGAGAAGCTTGTGAATTTCCTTCTGCTTCTGCTCCTTTGACACTTCATTTCATGTACATAACATTCCCCAGGATAGCCACCGTGAAAATTAACATATTTTTATTGCATGAAACTATAAAAGGCACACATGAAAAACTATTTCAGCAATGGATGAATTGGGTGTGACAGAAAGTGTCTATCATTATTAGGCAAGACCTAGAGGATGGGAGGGGACAGGAAACAGGTTGGCTGTTGATGGGATTAGGCAGGTTCTGTTGATCGGTCATCTATCGGTTGAGTTACACCCTAGTCCTCCATGAGGGCCCCTCCCGTTGTCATACCAGGAACAGCCAATCACATCAGTTCCTGCTGACAAATCCCCTGGCTCCACCCCCTGCTGACAGTGTACAAGATTCCCCCAAGAGCTCAGTTGTCAGAGCCTCATCCACCTGCCGCTGGCCACAGCCCCGTCGCTACACAACCCAAGCCTTGGGGAGCAGCTTTGGGGCTGACACCACTCTCTCCAAGGAACTAAAGGATTCGGGAGCCAAGAAGAAATCTTTGCAGGAGACAGACAAACACTGGCAGTGGCTGACTTGGAGAACCCTGGAAATTTTCACCATGAAAGGTTCCCGGCGCCCAAGAAGCCCCAGTGATTCCTGCACCGAATCCAAGAGCGACCACGCAGGAGAGAGCGGGTGAGCTTTGCTATGTGCTGGGGACGCCTGCGGGGTGACCTGCCTGTGGGATGTGTGGGTGTGTGTTGGAGAGAGGGGAAGGGAAAAGGGATGCATGAACCTGCCATGAGATTGGATGTTTTGAATTTGGGGCCAGAGGGAAGTGAGGTGCCCGTAAGTCATCACAGGGTGCTGGGAAGGCTTCTACATCCCAACCACACACATATCTCAGGGCAGCCCCACTTTCAATCCACCCAACCAGCTCCACAGGGAATGGGCTCTGTGTTCTGCAAGAAGGGAGATTGTAGGACATGATGTGAGAGTTTCAAGATCTACTAGGAAAAATAAAAGAGTTTCCTCCTTTTTTAATTGTTCATTTTTCTATTTGTCTTATTTACTGATGTATTTTATGGAGACAGCGTCTCACTCCGATGGTCCACACGTGAGTGCAGTGGCGTGATTTTAGCTGACTGTGGGCTCCACCTCTGAGTCGCAGGTGATCCTCCCACCTGAGCCTCCTGAGTAGGTGAGACCACAGGCATGCACCACAATGACCCACTGATGTTTTTTATTTTGAGTGGAGACTAGCTTTCCCCATGTTGCCCAGGCTGCTCTCAAACTCCTGGACTCAAGCAATCCTCCGACCTTGGCCTCCCAAAGTGCTGGGATTACAGGCGCATGCCATCATGCCCGACAAATTCCTTCCTTTTCTCCTGCTGTTATTCGAATCCTAAGACCCCATTCCGTTGTTACCTGTCTACACAGAGGTGCCACCTTTCCGGGATCTCAACATCTTTCTCCAGCTCCTCACACCCAAGGAGAGTTTTCCAACTCTGATCTGCATGAACTCCTGAAAGGGTAAACTGCTCCCTGTGGGCACCGACCCTCCTTCCCTGCCTTTTCTTCACCCAGGGAAGCTCAGGTAGATGGGGTGAGAACAGGAACAGCTGGGAGTTAGGATAGATTGGGAGCAGGTCTCACAGGAAGTGGATGACGAGTCTGTGACCTTGAATGAAAGGCAGGGAAGTGGAGTGAATTGGTGGGGATTCAGGGAATTGGACGTTAGGGAACTGCCCGAAATCTGACTGTGTCTCTCTGTCCTACAGCTCCAGCGGCACGCCATCAAATGCCCCAAAACGCCAGAAAGTGGAGGAGCTGGGTCCTCATCCAGGTGAGGCATCTTCTCTTTTTCATCCCGAGTCCCCTGCTACCAAGCCAGGGTCCCATCACGTCATGAGACGAGCAGCTGTGCTGTCCAGAGTGTCGGGAGCTTCCTCCTGCAGCTCCGTGGCTGGGTGTCCTGTACCTGGCTTCTTCTGTATTTGGTCTTTCTCACGGTGGCACCTTGAACCCTCAAGGGCATCCTGCATGACAAGGGCTTTCACCTGCACACTCTGCTCTCTCCACAGGTGCAGAACCAGCTCCGGTACAGCCAGCTCCCCACCACCCTGCACAGCTGCCCCTGGAGCTGCCCCAGGTAAGGTCACACCACCTAGGTGGGCGTGGGTGAGACAGGTCTGCCTGAGCTCCAGGCCCTAGGGGACTTCCAGGAAATCACCGTCCCAAGGGGCGTCAATACAGGTGCAAATTCTGGGTGTCCCTGCGGGGTTTCATTTATGCCTGGGGAAGTTACTGGCAGCTCCCCGCCTTGCTCTCTCCCTGTTTGAGCCACCCTCAGAGGACAATGACTGACCCACGGCTTTTCTCCCCCAGGGCCCACGGCTTCCCCAGAGGAAGGTGATCATCGCGGTCTTGGAACCAGGAATGGTCCTGCACCTGCGCCTGGGGCAGGAGTTCCTGGGGCTGGACCCACAGGGAGCCCTGCGACTCAGCCTCCTCAATGTGCAGCTCCTGGTGGTCCCTGAGCAAGTCTTGATGTCCTTGAAGGATCTCTTGTACCCTGCCCATGCCCGCTGGCTCCTGCTCACTAGTACAGAGACTGTCTGGGAGATTGACATTGAAAATGGATCTGTGAGAGCCCAGAGAGCAGAGAATGTGTGTGTGGCGCCTTCAGTAAAAGAGGGTGAGGCTCCCCAAGGCTTCCTGCCCCTGATGGGACCCCCAGCAAACCTTGTGCATGGAGTCAGCCCTTCTTCCTGGCGTGTCCTCTACCTCAAACCTGACTACAGAGCGGCCGTCCACCAGGGCTCATCCCAAATGCCCAAGCCTAGTCCCTGGAGACAGGCTCTGCCTGAAGAATTCCACTTGGATCTCCATGGCCTGGAGCCCCTGCCCACCTCTGCCCTCAGACCTCTACCTCCCTCACCCGGTCCGGAGCCCAGAATTTGCCACAACTTTCTATGGAGGCCAACGTGCAAGGCCCGAAGACGTCTCTTCTAAGGCTCATGGGCCATGAACCCTCAGGCACCAGACGGGAATCAGAGACGCTCTATTCAGAATGAAGCACACCTGCTTTTTCATGCTGTCTCCCCGCACAGATGTCTCGGCATCTCGGAGGAGAGAGATGCTGCGCAAGCTGGAGGGGTGGAGAAATGCTCCGTCCTCTCACCTGAACCTTTGCTCTGCCTCAGATGCTCTTGATTTGTATCAAAGAGCAACCTTGAGATTGGGGCACAAAATATTTGCAAATCTCATATACGTGCAAGGACTGCTCATACTCAGAATACACAGAGTTGTCAAAACTCCAATGGAACAAACCAATGATTCTGTTCCAAACGCAGCAAGAGACTTGAGCAGACATTTCCTCAGAGGGGATGTAAAGAACCACTTCCAAAAGCGTTCACTGTCCCTCCCCTGGGGAAATGCACGTCAAATACACCTTCAACAACAACCAAGAAGCTCTCCCAGAAGCCACCGTGACAATCACTCACCATCCCAAGGGCTGCGGAGCATGTGGAGAAGCTGGAACGCTCTGACAGTGCTGCTTGGAATCCAACTGGGACAACCCCCAGGGAGAAAGAGTTTCATTGATTCATAATCAATGCAATAGGCACTTAGCATTGGAACCATCTTTCCCACCCTGAGATAGTTGTTCTAAAGGAATTAGAACTCACGTGGACAAGGCTGAGGGCAGAGGCTTCTAGCACCTGTCCTCACAATCGCCAAAAGATGGAAGGGACTTCAATGTCGTTCCACAGTGTCTAGAAAGAGGAACTGTGACCCATTCTTTCAATGGGATGCAGTTCAGCAATGACTAGGCTGGGATTGTTGTTGGTAAATTCAGTTCTAAGAATGAGTAGTGAAGAACTTGTCGGAACACTTGAAGGTATGTTTGGACTCTTACGCTATGTGAGACTTCTCCTGAGATTGTAACTCTCATGAAATTGACATGCACATCAAGCATGTGTGATCGACGTTCAGTTTCCAACTGAGGTTTGCTGTAAAACACATACTAGATTTTGCATCTGAGAATGAAGGATTGTAGCATGTATCTTATTCATCATTGTGACATCAATTGTATTGGTGTTGATTATATCTGTATTCCTTGGGTTAAATAAAAATGTTAAAATGAGTTTCGTCTATTTGCGTTTCTTTTCTTTAATGTGTTTGCTCAAACATCTCCATTTCTGGGCCGTGCATGGTGGCTCATGCCTGTAATCCGAGCACTTCGGGAGGCTCAGGCGGGTGCGTCCCGAGGGCAGGAGATCGAGACCGTCCTGGCTAACACGGTGAAAGCCCGTCTCTACTAAAAACAAAAATAAATAGCAAAAAATTAGCTGGGCGTGGTGTCGGGCGCCTGTAGTCCCAGCTCTTTGGGAGGCTGAGGCAGGAGAATGGCATGACCCCAGGAGGCAGAGCTTGCAGTGAGCCGAGGTCACTCCACTGCACTCCAGCCTGGGCCACAGTGCGAGGTTCCGTCTCATCAAAAGAACAAAAATCTCCATTTCTGGCCGGGCACAGTAGCTCCCACCTGTAATCCCAGCACTTTGGGAGGCTGAGGCGGGTGGATCACTTGAGCCCAGGCGCTGGAGACCAGCCTGGGCAGCATGAGGAAACCCCATCTCTGGAAAAAATGCAAAAATTACACAGGTGTGGGATCTCCCCACTCCAGAGGCTGAGGTGGGAGGATGGCTTCAGTGCAGGAGGCAGAGGTTGCAGTGATCTGAGATCGTGCCATTGCACTCCAGCCTGAGTGACAGAGTGAGACCCGGTCTACAAATAATCCTAATAAAAAGTAAAGTAAAATAAAATAAAACTCCATTTCTGCCGCAAACTGTTTTATTTCTACTGGATACAAGGCACAGATGGTAGAGCCCAGAGTAAGTGGACAGAGATGAGCTTTCTCAAGGCAAAAGAGGATCCCCCACTCCACAGATGACAGCACACACACAAACACACAGTCACACTCTCACACAATCACAAGACACATTGAAGTATCCATTTACACCCCCACCACAGGTCATCTTCAGATTTCCCTGAGTGATTCTCAAATGCATGAGTCTGCACTTCTAACGAGTCTTTTAGGAATAGATCCCCAGAAGTGGTCTGTTTGGACAATTAAGGGGGAATCACAATTAGCAACTCTCTCCTAACACCTTGTATATTTGTATATTTCCCTTTACTTCCTTTTCTTTCTTTTCTATTTGGTTATTTCTTTATTATTTGAGACGAAATATCCACTGTACTCGGCATACTTCCCGTTTCTAGGAGTACAAACAAATTATGGACTGCTGGGTAACAATCCCCGAAAGAGTCCCTATAAAAGTCAATTCAATATTTTTTGCTACGGAAGCATTTATAAGACACGTCAAAAAAGAATCATTTCAGCCAGTGGATAAGGAGGCTATAGCAGAAAGTGAGAATCACTCTTACGCCATGTCTACTGGAATGGGTAGGAATGTGGCAGGGCTCTCCTCGCCCACCAGGAAGCACCAAGACTGGCCGATCAAATGGTCAACAAACAGCATTCTTTTTTTTAATTTTTTTAATTTTTTGAGATAGAATTTAGCTTTTGTTGCCCAGGCTGGAGTACAATGGCGCGATCTCGGCTCACCGCAACCTCTGCCTCCTAGGTTCAAGTGATTCTCCTGCCTCAGCCTCCCGAGTAGCTGGGATTAAAGGCATGTGCCTCTATGAAAGGCTGATTTGTATTTTCAGTAGAGTCAGGATTTCTCCATGTTGGTCAGGCTGATCTCCACCTCCCGACTACAGGTGATTGACCCGCCTTGGCCAGCCATTGTGCTGGGATTACAGGCATCAGAAACCATTCCCAACCTGAACTGTATTCTTTACTGCTGTATTTATTAATTCACTAACATGCGTATTCTAACATTGCAAACTAGGCCATCCAACACAACTATTCATGAAGACATAGTTAAGGGAAGAATGTACTCCAACTGATTGGGAACATTAACATTGCTTTCCACACTTTTTTTTCCTTTAAGAACACACATTTGTTTATCAGAGTTCTGGAGGCCGGAAGTCCACGATGAGGGTGCCAGCATGATCGGGGTCTGGTGAGGACCCTCCTCCAGGTTGGAGACTGTCATATCCTCCCTGTCTCCCCACATGGAAGGTGCCGGCGAGCTCTCTTCCGTCACTTTCAGAAGGGCACTAATCCAATTTACGAGGGTTCCACTTGCATAATCTCATCATCTCCCAAGGGCCCCACCTCCTGATACCTTCACATTGGAGGTTTGAGGGTTAGAATTTAAGCCTAAAGGAAAAAGCATTTTATTTTTGAGAGAGAGTCTTGCTCTGTTGCCGAGGCTGAAGTTCAGTGGCACGATCAAGGCTCCCTGTAGCCTTGCCATCCCGGGCGCAAGCGATCCTAACACTTCAGCCTCCTAAGTAGCTGAGACTACAGGCACCTACCACCACACTTGGCTCATTTTTACATTTTTGTAGAGACGAGGGTCTCGCTATGCTGTCCCGGCTTGTCTCGAACTCCTGGGCTCAAGCGAGCCTCCTGCCTCTGCCTCCCAAAGCACTGGGATTACAGGCATGAGCCACCACTCCCAGACCAAGATATTCATACAGGAAATATGAACTCCTATCTCAGATTCCATATCTAATAATGATTGCTGGCAGTAAGGATGCTCACAAGTTACAAGGGTAATGATAATGGAATCGCCACGATCTTGGTGATGCAGCATCTCAAACTCATGCCTTCTTCAATTCTGATCACAGAGATGAAGAGCACATGAAACTCTTACACATTTTCTTTCAAGATTTCGCCTAGAAGTGATACATCTAGTCTCCTTGATTTGAGAATGATTGTTTTTAAAATCGAGGAGATGAGTCCAACACGGTCCTCTGTGTCCCCAGAGTGAGATGAGAACTGTATAAGTGTCTGAGGCAGTTATTGAATTATTCTTCTATTCACCAATGTTTCTTTTACACACAAGAAGGAAGGACGGAGGGAAGAGGGGAAGGGGAAGGGAAGAAGGCAGGCAGGAAGGAAAGAGGGAAGGGAGGGAGGAGGGATGGAAAGAGGGAGGGAGGGAGGGAGTGAGGGGGCAGTGGATTGGGGTAAGATCGAGGGAGGGAGAAAGCAAAAAATGTCTGAAAGAAAGAAAGAAAGAGAGAAAATATCTCCAAAACCCACAATGAGTCAACAGCAATGAACATTCTCAAGAGAAAGAAGGGTCTCCACCCCAGGAACCGCCACTTCATCCTGACTTCACACACACACACACAAACACACACACACACACACACACACACACACGCTTTCATAGGCACATCCACAAATCCAATCAAAGGTTCCTTGGTGTCATCCTGAAATTCTCAGCAGCGTTTGTCAAATGCCCTAAGATTGAACTTCTGAAGCACCTTCTTATTTGGGTAGGAAGAAAGAAGCCAACATGTTTAGGAAACATGGCAGGAATTCAAGCAGAGACGCTCAGAGAAGCTTGTGAATTTCCTTCTGCTTCTGCTCCTTTGACACTTCATTTCATGTACATAACATTCCCCAGGATAGCCACCGTGAAAATTAACATATTTTTATTGCGTGAAAATATAAAAGGCACACATGGAAAACTATTTCAGCGATGGATGAATTGGGTGTGACAGAAAGTGTCTATCATTATTAGGCAAGACCTAGAGGATGGGAGGGGACAGGAAACAGGTTGGCTGTTAATGGGATTAGGCAGGTTCTGTTGATCGGTCATCTATCGGTTGAGTTACACCCTAGTCCTCCATGAGGGCCCCTCCCGTTGTCATACCAGGAACAGCCAATCACATCAGTTCCTGCTGACAAATCCCCTGGCTCCACCCCCTGCTGACAGTGTACAAGATTCCCCCAAGAGCTCAGTTGTCAGAGCCTCATCCACCTGCCGCTGGCCACAGCCCCGTCGCTACACAACCCAAGCCTTGGGGAGCAGCTTTGGGGCTGACACCACTCTCTCCAAGGAACTAAAGGATTCGGGAGCCAAGAAGAAATCTTTGCAGGAGACAGACAAACACTGGCAGTGGCTGACTTGGAGAACCCTGGAAATTTTCACCATGAAAGGTTCCCGGCGCCCAAGAAGCCCCAGTGATTCCTGCACCGAATCCAAGAGCGACCACGCAGGAGAGAGCGGGTGAGCTTTGCTATGTGCTGGGGACGCCTGCGGGGTGACCTGCCTGTGGGATGTGTGGGTGTGTGTTGGAGAGAGGGGAAGGGAAAAGGGATGCATGAACCTGCCATGAGATTGGATGTTTTGAATTTGGGGCCAGAGGGAAGTGAGGTGCCCGTAAGTCATCACAGGGTGCTGGGAAGGCTTCTACATCCCAACCACACACATATCTCAGGGCAGCCCCACTTTCAATCCACCCAACCAGCTCCACAGGGAATGGGCTCTGTGTGCTGCAAGAAGGGAGATTGTAGGACATGATGTGAGAGTTTCAAGATCTACTAGGAAAAATAAAAGAGTTTCCTCCTTTTTTAATTGTTCATTTTTCTATTTGTCTTATTTACTGATTTATTTTATGGAGACAGCGTCTCACTCCGATGGTCCACACGTGAGTGCAGTGGCGTGATTTTAGCTGACTGTGGGCTCCACCTCTGAGTCGCAGGTGATCCTCCCACCTGAGCCTCCTGAGTAGGTGAGACCACAGGCATGCACCACAATGACCCACTGATGTTTTTTATTTTGAGTGGAGACTAGCTTTCCCCATGTTGCCCAGGCTGCTCTCAAACTCCTGGACTCAAGCAATCCTCCGACCTTGGCCTCCCAAAGTGCTGGGATTACAGGCGCATGCCATCATGCCCGACAAATTCCTTCCTTTTCTCCTGCTGTTATTCGAATCCTAAGACCCCATTCCGTTGTTACCTGTCTACACAGAGGTGCCACCTTTCCGGGATCTCAACATCTTTCTCCAGCTCCTCACACCCAAGGAGAGTTTTCCAACTCTGATCTGCATGAACTCCTGAAAGGGTAAACTGCTCCCTGTGGGCACCGACCCTCCTTCCCTGCCTTTTCTTCACCCAGGGAAGCTCAGGTAGATGGGGTGAGAACAGGAACAGCTGGGAGTTAGGATAGATTGGGAGCAGGTCTCACAGGAAGTGGATGACGAGTCTGTGACCTTGAATGAAAGGCAGGGAAGTGGAGTGAATTGGTGGGGATTCAGGGAATTGGACGTTAGGGAACTGCCCGAAATCTGACTGTGTCTCTCTGTCCTACAGCTCCAGCGGCACGCCATCAAATGCCCCAAAACGCCAGAAAGTGGAGGAGCTGGGTCCTCATCCAGGTGAGGCATCTTCTCTTTTTCATCCCGAGTCCCCTGCTACCAAGCCAGGGTCCCATCACGTCATGAGACGAGCAGCTGTGCTGTCCAGAGTGTCGGGAGCTTCCTCCTGCAGCTCCGTGGCTGGGTGTCCTGTACCTGGCTTCTTCTGTATTTGGTCTTTCTCACGGTGGCACCTTGAACCCTCAAGGGCATCCTGCATGACAAGGGCTTTCACCTGCACACTCTGCTCTCTCCACAGGTGCAGAACCAGCTCCGGTACAGCCAGCTCCCCACCACCCTGCACAGCTGCCCCTGGAGCTGCCCCAGGTAAGGTCACACCACCTAGGTGGGCGTGGGTGAGACAGGTCTGCCTGAGCTCCAGGCCCTAGGGGACTTCCAGGAAATCACCGTCCCAAGGGGCGTCAATACAGGTGCAAATTCTGGGTGTCCCTGCGGGGTTTCATTTATGCCTGGGGAAGTTACTGGCAGCTCCCCGCCTTGCTCTCTCCCTGTTTGAGCCACCCTCAGAGGACAATGACTGACCCACGGCTTTTCTCCCCCAGGGCCCACGGCTTCCCCAGAGGAAGGTGATCATCGCGGTCTTGGAACCAGGAATGGTCCTGCACCTGCGCCTGGGGCAGGAGTTCCTGGGGCTGGACCCACAGGGAGCCCTGCGACTCAGCCTCCTCAATGTGCAGCTCCTGGTGGTCCCTGAGCAAGTCTTGATGTCCTTGAAGGATCTCTTGTACCCTGCCCATGCCCGCTGGCTCCTGCTCACTAGTACAGAGACTGTCTGGGAGATTGACATTGAAAATGGATCTGTGAGAGCCCAGAGAGCAGAGAATGTGTGTGTGGCGCCTTCAGTAAAAGAGGGTGAGGCTCCCCAAGGCTTCCTGCCCCTGATGGGACCCCCAGCAAACCTTGTGCATGGAGTCAGCCCTTCTTCCTGGCGTGTCCTCTACCTCAAACCTGACTACAGAGCGGCCGTCCACCAGGGCTCATCCCAAATGCCCAAGCCTAGTCCCTGGAGACAGGCTCTGCCTGAAGAATTCCACTTGGATCTCCATGGCCTGGAGCCCCTGCCCACCTCTGCCCTCAGACCTCTACCTCCCTCACCCGGTCCGGAGCCCAGAATTTGCCACAACTTTCTATGGAGGCCAACGTGCAAGGCCCGAAGACGTCTCTTCTAAGGCTCATGGGCCATGAACCCTCAGGCACCAGACGGGAATCAGAGACGCTCTATTCAGAATGAAGCACACCTGCTTTTTCATGCTGTCTCCCCGCACAGATGTCTCGGCATCTCGGAGGAGAGAGATGCTGCGCAAGCTGGAGGGGTGGAGAAATGCTCCGTCCTCTCACCTGAACCTTTGCTCTGCCTCAGATGCTCTTGATTTGTATCAAAGAGCAACCTTGAGATTGGGGCACAAAATATTTGCAAATCTCATATACGTGCAAGGACTGCTCATACTCAGAATACACAGAGTTGTCAAAACTCCAATGGAACAAACCAATGATTCTGTTCCAAACCCAGCAAGAGACTTGAGCAGACATTTCCTCAGAGGGGATGTAAAGAACCACTTCCAAAAGCGTTCACTGTCCCTCCCCTGGGGAAATGCACGTCAAATACACCTTCAACAACAACCAAGAAGCTCTCCCAGAAGCCACCGTGACAATCACTCACCATCCCAAGGGCTGCGGAGCATGTGGAGAAGCTGGAACGCTCTGACAGTGCTGCTTGGAATCCAACTGGGACAACCCCAAGGGAGAAAGAGTTTCATTGATTCATAATCAATGCAATAGGCACTTAGCATTGGAACCATCTTTCCCACCCTGAGATAGTTGTTCTAAAGGAATTAGAACTCACGTGGACAAGGCTGAGGGCAGAGGCTTCTAGCACCTGTCCTCACAATCGCCAAAAGATGGAAGGGACTTCAATGTCGTTCCACAGTGTCTAGAAAGAGGAACTGTGACCCATTCTTTCAATGGGATGCAGTTCAGCAATGACTAGGCTGGGATTGTTGTTGGTAAATTCAGTTCTAAGAATGAGTAGTGAAGAACTTGTCGGAACACTTGAAGGTATGTTTGGACTCTTACGCTATGTGAGACTTCTCCTGAGATTGTAACTCTCATGAAATTGACATGCACATCAAGCATGTGTGATCGACGTTCAGTTTCCAACTGAGGTTTGCTGTAAAACACATACTAGATTTTGCATCTGAGAATGAAGGATTGTAGCATGTATCTTATTCATCATTTTGACATCAATTGTATTGGTGTTGATTATATCTGTATTCCTTGGGTTAAATAAAAATGTTAAAATGAGTTTCGTCTATTTGCGTTTCTTTTCTTTAATGTGTTTGCTCAAACATCTCCATTTCTGGGCCGTGCATGGTGGCTCATGCCTGTAATCCGAGCACTTCGGGAGGCTCAGGCGGGTGCGTCCCGAGGGCAGGAGATCGAGACCGTCCTGGCTAACACGGTGAAAGCCCGTCTCTACTAAAAACAAAAATAAATAGCAAAAAATTAGCTGGGCGTGGTGTCGGGCGCCTGTAGTCCCAGCTCTTTGGGAGGCTGAGGCAGGAGAATGGCATGACCCCAGGAGGCAGAGCTTGCAGTGAGCCGAGGTCACTCCACTGCACTCCAGCCTGGGCCACAGTGCGAGGTTCCGTCTCATCAAAAGAACAAAAATCTCCATTTCTGGCCGGGCACAGTAGCTCCCACCTGTAATCCCAGCACTTTGGGAGGCTGAGGCGGGTGGATCACTTGAGCCCAGGCGCTGGAGACCAGCCTGGGCAGCATGAGGAAACCCCATCTCTGGAAAAAATGCAAAAATTACACAGGTGTGGGATCTCCCCACTCCAGAGGCTGAGGTGGGAGGATGGCTTCAGTGCAGGAGGCAGAGGTTGCAGTGATCTGAGATCGTGCCATTGCACTCCAGCCTGAGTGACAGAGTGAGACCCGGTCTACAAATAATCCTAATAAAAAGTAAAGTAAAATAAAATAAAACTCCATTTCTGCCGCAAACTGTTTTATTTCTACTGGATACAAGGCACAGATGGTAGAGCCCAGAGTAAGTGGACAGAGATGAGCTTTCTCAAGGCAAAAGAGGATCCCCCACTCCACAGATGACAGCACACACACAAACACACAGTCACACTCTCACACAATCACAAGACACATTGAAGTATCCATTTACACCCCCACCACAGGTCATCTTCAGATTTCCCTGAGTGATTCTCAAATGCATGAGTCTGCACTTCTAACGAGTCTTTTAGGAATAGATCCCCAGAAGTGGTCTGTTTGGACAATTAAGGGGGAATCACAATTAGCAACTCTCTCCTAACACCTTGTATATTTGTATATTTCCCTTTACTTCCTTTTCTTTCTTTTCTATTTGGTTATTTCTTTATTATTTGAGACGAAATATCCACTGTACTCGGCATACTTCCCGTTTCTAGGAGTACAAACAAATTATGGAATGCTGGGTAACAATCCCCGAAAGAGTCCCTATAAAAGTCAATTCAATATTTTTTGCTATGGAAGCATTTATAAGACACGTTAAAAAAGAATCATTTCAGCCAGTGGATAAGGAGGCTATAGCAGAAAGTGAGAATCACTCTTACGCCATGTCTACTGGAATCGGTAGGAATGGGGCAGGGCTCTCCTCGCCCACCAGGAAGCACCAAGACTGCCCGATCAAATGGTCAACAAACAGCATTCTTTTTTTTTTTTTTAATTTTTTGAGATAGAATTTAGCTTTTGTTGCCCGGACTGGAGGACAATGGCGTGATCTCGGCTCACCGCAACCTCTGCCTCCTAGGTTCAAGTGATTCTCCTGCCTCAGCCTCCCGAGTAGCTGGGATTAAAGGCATGTGCCTCTATGAAAGGCTGATTTGTATTTTTAGTAGAGTCGGGATTTCTCCATGTTAGTCAGGCCGATCTCCACCTCCCGACTACAGGTGATTGACCCGCCTCGGCCTGCCATTGTGCTGGGATTACAGGCATCAGCCACCATTCCCAACCTGAACCGTATTCTTTCCTGCTGTATTTATTAATTCACTAACATGCGTATTCTAACATTGCGAACTTGGCCATCCAACACAACTATTCATGAAGACATAGTTAAGGGAAGAATGTACTCCAACTGATTGGGAACATTAACATTGTTTTCCATACTTTTTTTTTTTTTTTAAGAACACACATTTGTTTATCACAGTTCTGGAGGCCGGAAGTCCACGATGAGGGTGCCAGCATGATCGGGGTCTGGTGAGGACCCTCCTCCAGGTTGGAGACTGTCATATCCTCCCTGTCTCCCCACATGGAAGGTGCCGGCGAGCTCTCTTCCGTCACTTTCAGAAGGGCACTAATCCAATTTTCGAGGGTTCCACTTTCATAATCTCATCATCTCCCAAGGGCCCCACCTCCTGATACCTTCACATTGGAGGTTTGAGGGTTAGAATTTAAGCCTAAAGGAAAAAGCATTTTATTTTTGAGAGAGAGTCTTGCTCTGTTGCCGAGGCTGAAGTTCAGTGGCACGATCAAGGCTCCCTGTGGCCTTGCCATCTCGGGCGCAAGCGATCCTAACACTTCAGCCTCCTAAGTAGCTGAGACTACCGGCACCTACCACCACACTTGGCTGATTTTTACATTTTTGTAGAGAGGAGGGCCTCGCTATGCTATCCCGGCTTGTCTCGAACGCCTGGGCTCAAGCGAGCCTCCTGCCTCTGCCTCCCAAAGCACTGGGATTACAGGCATGAGCCACCACTCCCAGACCAAGATATTCATACAGGAAATATGAACTCCTATCTCAGATTCCATATCTAATAATGATTGCTGGCAGTAAGGATGCTCTCAAGTTACAAGGGTAATGATAATGGAATCACCACGATCTTGGTGATGCAGCATCTCAAACTCATGCCTTCTTCAATTCTGATCACAGAGATGAAGAGCACATGAAACTCTTACACATTTTCTTTCAAGATTTCGCCTAGAAGTGATACATCTAGTCTCCTTGATTTGAGAATGATTGTTTTTAAAATCGAGGAGATGAGTCCAACACGGTCCTCTGTGTCCCCAGAGGGAGATGGGAACTGTATAAGTGTCTGAGGCAGTTATTGAATTATTCTTCTATTCACCAATGTTTCTTTTACACACAAGAAGGAAGGACGGAGGGAAGAGGGGAAGGGGAAGGGAAGAAGGCAGGCAGGAAGGAAAGAGGGAAGGGAGGGAGGAGGGATGGAAAGAGGGAGGGAGGGAGTGAGTGAGGGGGCGATGGAGGGGGGTAGGATCGAGGGAGGGAGAAAGCGAACAATGTCTGAAAGAAAGAAAGAAAGAGAGAAAATATCTCCAAAACCCAAAATGAGTCAACAGCAATGAACATTCTCAAGAGAAAGAAGGGTCTCCACCCCAGGAACAGCAACTTCATCCTGGCTTCACACACACACACACAAACACGCACGCACACACACACACACACACACACACGCTTTCATAGGCACATCCACAAATCCAATCAAAGGTTCCTTGGTGTCATCCTGAAATTCTCAGCAGCGTTTGTCAAATGCCCTAAGATTGAACTTCTGAAGCACCTTCTTATTTGGGTAGGAAGAAAGAAGCCAACATGTTTAGGAAACATGGCAGGAATTCAAGCAGAGACGCTCAGAGAAGCTTGTGAATTTCCTTCTGCTTCTGCTCCTTTGACACTTCATTTCATGTACATAACATTCCCCAGGATAGCCACCGTGAAAATTAACATATTTTTATTGCATGAAACTATAAAAGGCACACATGAAAAACTATTTCAGCAATGGATGAATTGGGTGTGACAGAAAGTGTCTATCATTATTAGGCAAGACCTAGAGGATGGGAGGGGACAGGAAACAGGTTGGCTGTTGATGGGATTAGGCAGGTTCTGTTGATCGGTCATCTATCGGTTGAGTTACACCCTAGTCCTCCATGAGGGCCCCTCCCGTTGTCATACCAGGAACAGCCAATCACATCAGTTCCTGCTGACAAATCCCCTGGCTCCACCCCCTGCTGACAGTGTACAAGATTCCCCCAAGAGCTCAGTTGTCAGAGCCTCATCCACCTGCCGCTGGCCACAGCCCCGTCGCTACACAACCCAAGCCTTGGGGAGCAGCTTTGGGGCTGACACCACTCTCTCCAAGGAACTAAAGGATTCGGGAGCCAAGAAGAAATCTTTGCAGGAGACAGACAAACACTGGCAGTGGCTGACTTGGAGAACCCTGGAAATTTTCACCATGAAAGGTTCCCGGCGCCCAAGAAGCCCCAGTGATTCCTGCACCGAATCCAAGAGCGACCACGCAGGAGAGAGCGGGTGAGCTTTGCTATGTGCTGGGGACGCCTGCGGGGTGACCTGCCTGTGGGATGTGTGGGTGTGTGTTGGAGAGAGGGGAAGGGAAAAGGGATGCATGAACCTGCCATGAGATTGGATGTTTTGAATTTGGGGCCAGAGGGAAGTGAGGTGCCCGTAAGTCATCACAGGGTGCTGGGAAGGCTTCTACATCCCAACCACACACATATCTCAGGGCAGCCCCACTTTCAATCCACCCAACCAGCTCCACAGGGAATGGGCTCTGTGTTCTGCAAGAAGGGAGATTGTAGGACATGATGTGAGAGTTTCAAGATCTACTAGGAAAAATAAAAGAGTTTCCTCCTTTTTTAATTGTTCATTTTTCTATTTGTCTTATTTACTGATGTATTTTATGGAGACAGCGTCTCACTCCGATGGTCCACACGTGAGTGCAGTGGCGTGATTTTAGCTGACTGTGGGCTCCACCTCTGAGTCGCAGGTGATCCTCCCACCTGAGCCTCCTGAGTAGGTGAGACCACAGGCATGCACCACAATGACCCACTGATGTTTTTTATTTTGAGTGGAGACTAGCTTTCCCCATGTTGCCCAGGCTGCTCTCAAACTCCTGGACTCAAGCAATCCTCCGACCTTGGCCTCCCAAAGTGCTGGGATTACAGGCGCATGCCATCATGCCCGACAAATTCCTTCCTTTTCTCCTGCTGTTATTCGAATCCTAAGACCCCATTCCGTTGTTACCTGTCTACACAGAGGTGCCACCTTTCCGGGATCTCAACATCTTTCTCCAGCTCCTCACACCCAAGGAGAGTTTTCCAACTCTGATCTGCATGAACTCCTGAAAGGGTAAACTGCTCCCTGTGGGCACCGACCCTCCTTCCCTGCCTTTTCTTCACCCAGGGAAGCTCAGGTAGATGGGGTGAGAACAGGAACAGCTGGGAGTTAGGATAGATTGGGAGCAGGTCTCACAGGAAGTGGATGACGAGTCTGTGACCTTGAATGAAAGGCAGGGAAGTGGAGTGAATTGGTGGGGATTCAGGGAATTGGACGTTAGGGAACTGCCCGAAATCTGACTGTGTCTCTCTGTCCTACAGCTCCAGCGGCACGCCATCAAATGCCCCAAAACGCCAGAAAGTGGAGGAGCTGGGTCCTCATCCAGGTGAGGCATCTTCTCTTTTTCATCCCGAGTCCCCTGCTACCAAGCCAGGGTCCCATCACGTCATGAGACGAGCAGCTGTGCTGTCCAGAGTGTCGGGAGCTTCCTCCTGCAGCTCCGTGGCTGGGTGTCCTGTACCTGGCTTCTTCTGTATTTGGTCTTTCTCACGGTGGCACCTTGAACCCTCAAGGGCATCCTGCATGACAAGGGCTTTCACCTGCACACTCTGCTCTCTCCACAGGTGCAGAACCAGCTCCGGTACAGCCAGCTCCCCACCACCCTGCACAGCTGCCCCTGGAGCTGCCCCAGGTAAGGTCACACCACCTAGGTGGGCGTGGGTGAGACAGGTCTGCCTGAGCTCCAGGCCCTAGGGGACTTCCAGGAAATCACCGTCCCAAGGGGCGTCAATACAGGTGCAAATTCTGGGTGTCCCTGCGGGGTTTCATTTATGCCTGGGGAAGTTACTGGCAGCTCCCCGCCTTGCTCTCTCCCTGTTTGAGCCACCCTCAGAGGACAATGACTGACCCACGGCTTTTCTCCCCCAGGGCCCACGGCTTCCCCAGAGGAAGGTGATCATCGCGGTCTTGGAACCAGGAATGGTCCTGCACCTGCGCCTGGGGCAGGAGTTCCTGGGGCTGGACCCACAGGGAGCCCTGCGACTCAGCCTCCTCAATGTGCAGCTCCTGGTGGTCCCTGAGCAAGTCTTGATGTCCTTGAAGGATCTCTTGTACCCTGCCCATGCCCGCTGGCTCCTGCTCACTAGTACAGAGACTGTCTGGGAGATTGACATTGAAAATGGATCTGTGAGAGCCCAGAGAGCAGAGAATGTGTGTGTGGCGCCTTCAGTAAAAGAGGGTGAGGCTCCCCAAGGCTTCCTGCCCCTGATGGGACCCCCAGCAAACCTTGTGCATGGAGTCAGCCCTTCTTCCTGGCGTGTCCTCTACCTCAAACCTGACTACAGAGCGGCCGTCCACCAGGGCTCATCCCAAATGCCCAAGCCTAGTCCCTGGAGACCGGCTCTGCCTGAAGAATTCCACTTGGATCTCCATGGCCTGGAGCCCCTGCCCACCTCTGCCCTCAGACCTCTACCTCCCTCACCCGGTCCGGAGCCCAGAATTTGCCACAACTTTCTATGGAGGCCAACGTGCAAGGCCCGAAGACGTCTCTTCTAAGGCTCATGGGCCATGAACCCTCAGGCACCAGACGGGAATCAGAGACGCTCTATTCAGAATGAAGCACACCTGCTTTTTCATGCTGTCTCCCCGCACAGATGTCTCGGCATCTCGGAGGAGAGAGATGCTGCGCAAGCTGGAGGGGTGGAGAAATGCTCCGTCCTCTCACCTGAACCTTTGCTCTGCCTCAGATGCTCTTGATTTGTATCAAAGAGCAACCTTGAGATTGGGGCACAAAATATTTGCAAATCTCATATACGTGCAAGGACTGCTCATACTCAGAATACACAGAGTTGTCAAAACTCCAATGGAACAAACCAATGATTCTGTTCCAAACCCAGCAAGGGACTTGAGCAGACATTTCCTCAGAGGGGATGTAAAGAACCACTTCCAAAAGCGTTCACTGTCCCTCCCCTGGGGAAATGCACGTCAAATACACCTTCAACAACAACCAAGAAGCTCTCCCAGAAGCCACCGTGACAATCACTCACCATCCCAAGGGCTGCGGAGCATGTGGAGAAGCTGGAACGCTCTGACAGTGCTGCTTGGAATCCAACTGGGACAACCCCCAGGGAGAAAGAGTTTCATTGATTCATAATCAATGCAATAGGCACTTAGCATTGGAACCATCTTTCCCACCCTGAGATAGTTGTTCTAAAGGAATTAGAACTCACGTGGACAAGGCTGAGGGCAGAGGCTTCTAGCACCTGTCCTCACAATCGCCAAAAGATGGAAGGGACTTCAATGTCGTTCCACAGTGTCTAGAAAGAGGAACTGTGACCCATTCTTTCAATGGGATGCAGTTCAGCAATGACTAGGCTGGGATTGTTGTTGGTAAATTCAGTTCTAAGAATGAGTAGTGAAGAACTTGTCGGAACACTTGAAGGTATGTTTGGACTCTTACGCTATGTGAGACTTCTCCTGAGATTGTAACTCTCATGAAATTGACATGCACATCAAGCATGTGTGATCGACGTTCAGTTTCCAACTGAGGTTTGCTGTAAAACACATACTAGATTTTGCATCTGAGAATGAAGGATTGTAGCATGTATCTTATTCATCATTTTGACATCAATTGTATTGGTGTTGATTATATCTGTATTCCTTGGGTTAAATAAAAATGTTAAAATGAGTTTCGTCTATTTGCGTTTCTTTTCTTTAATGTGTTTGCTCAAACATCTCCATTTCTGGGCCGTGCATGGTGGCTCATGCCTGTAATCCGAGCACTTCGGGAGGCTCAGGCGGGTGCGTCCCGAGGGCAGGAGATCGAGACCGTCCTGGCTAACACGGTGAAAGCCCGTCTCTACTAAAAACAAAAATAAATAGCAAAAAATTAGCTGGGCGTGGTGTCGGGCGCCTGTAGTCCCAGCTCTTTGGGAGGCTGAGGCATGAGAATGGCATGACCCCAGGAGGCAGAGCTTGCAGTGAGCCGAGGTCACTCCACTGCACTCCAGCCTGGGCCACAGTGCGAGGTTCCGTCTCATCAAAAGAAGAACAAACATCTCCATTTCTGGCTGGGCACAGCAGCTCCCACCTGTAATCCCAGCACTTTGGGAGGCTGAGGCGGGTGGATCACTTGAGCCCAGGCGCTGGAGACCAGCCTGGGCAGCATGAGGAAACCCCATCTCTAGAAAAAATGCAAAAATTACACAGGTGTGGGATCTCCCCACTCCAGAGGCTGAGGTGGGAGGATGGCTTCAGTGCAGGAGGCAGAGGTTGCAGTGATCTGAGATCGTGCCATTGCACTCCAGCCTGAGTGACAGAGTGAGACCCGGTCTACAAATAATCCTAATAAAAAGTAAAGTAAAATAAAATAAAACTCCATTTCTGCCGCAAACTGTTTTATTTCTACTGGATACAAGGCACAGATGGTAGAGCCCAGAGTAAGTGGACAGAGATGAGCTTTCTCAAGGCAAAAGAGGATCCCCCACTCCACAGATGACAGCACACACACAAACACACAGTCACACTCTCACACAATCACAAGACACATTGAAGTATCCATTTACACCCCCACCACAGGTCATCTTCAGATTTCCCTGAGTGATTCTCAAATGCATGAGTCTGCACTTCTAACGAGTCTTTTAGGAATAGATCCCCAGAAGTGGTCTGTTTGGACAATTAAGGGGGAATCACAATTAGCAACTCTCTCCTAACACCTTGTATATTTGTATATTTCCCTTTACTTCCTTTTCTTTCTTTTCTATTTGGTTATTTCTTTATTATTTGAGACGAAATATCCACTGTACTCGGCATACTTCCCGTTTCTAGGAGTACAAACAAATTATGGAATGCTGGGTAACAATCCCCGAAAGAGTCCCTATAAAAGTCAATTCAATATTTTTTGCTATGGAAGCATTTATAAGACACGTTAAAAAAGAATCATTTCAGCCAGTGGATAAGGAGGCTATAGCAGAAAGTGAGAATCACTCTTACGCCATGTCTACTGGAATGGGTAGGAATGGGGCAGGGCTCTCCTCGCCCACCAGGAAGCACCAAGACTGCCCGATCAAATGGTCAACAAACAGCATTCTTTTTTTTTTTTTTAATTTTTTGAGATAGAATTTAGCTTTTGTTGCCCGGACTGGAGGACAATGGCGTGATCTCGGCTCACCGCAACCTCTGCCTCCTAGGTTCAAGTGATTCTCCTGCCTCAGCCTCCCGAGTAGCTGGGATTAAAGGCATGTGCCTCTATGAAAGGCTGATTTGTATTTTTAGTAGAGTCGGGATTTCTCCATGTTAGTCAGGCCGATCTCCACCTCCCGACTACAGGTGATTGACCCGCCTCGGCCTGCCATTGTGCTGGGATTACAGGCATCAGCCACCATTCCCAACCTGAACCGTATTCTTTCCTGCTGTATTTATTAATTCACTAACATGCGTATTCTAACATTGCGAACTTGGCCATCCAACACAACTATTCATGAAGACATAGTTAAGGGAAGAATGTACTCCAACTGATTGGGAACATTAACATTGTTTTCCATACTTTTTTTTTTTTTAAGAACACACATTTGTTTATCACAGTTCTGGAGGCCGGAAGTCCACGATGAGGGTGCCAGCATGATCGGGGTCTGGTGAGGACCCTCCTCCAGGTTGGAGACTGTCATATCCTCCCTGTCTCCCCACATGGAAGGTGCCGGCGAGCTCTCTTCCGTCACTTTCAGAAGGGCACTAATCCAATTTTCGAGGGTTCCACTTTCATAATCTCATCATCTCCCAAGGGCCCCACCTCCTGATACCTTCACATTGGAGGTTTGAGGGTTAGAATTTAAGCCTAAAGGAAAAAGCATTTTATTTTTGAGAGAGAGTCTTGCTCTGTTGCCGAGGCTGAAGTTCAGTGGCACGATCAAGGCTCCCTGTGGCCTTGCCATCTCGGGCGCAAGCGATCCTAACACTTCAGCCTCCTAAGTAGCTGAGACTACCGGCACCTACCACCACACTTGGCTGATTTTTACATTTTTGTAGAGAGGAGGGCCTCGCTATGCTATCCCGGCTTGTCTCGAACGCCTGGGCTCAAGCGAGCCTCCTGCCTCTGCCTCCCAAAGCACTGGGATTACAGGCATGAGCCACCACTCCCAGACCAAGATATTCATACAGGAAATATGAACTCCTATCTCAGATTCCATATCTAATAATGATTGCTGGCAGTAAGGATGCTCTCAAGTTACAAGGGTAATGATAATGGAATCACCACGATCTTGGTGATGCAGCATCTCAAACTCATGCCTTCTTCAATTCTGATCACAGAGATGAAGAGCACATGAAACTCTTACACATTTTCTTTCAAGATTTCGCCTAGAAGTGATACATCTAGTCTCCTTGATTTGAGAATGATTGTTTTTAAAATCGAGGAGATGAGTCCAACACGGTCCTCTGTGTCCCCAGAGGGAGATGGGAACTGTATAAGTGTCTGAGGCAGTTATTGAATTATTCTTCTATTCACCAATGTTTCTTTTACACACAAGAAGGAAGGACGGAGGGAAGAGGGGAAGGGGAAGGGAAGAAGGCAGGCAGGAAGGAAAGAGGGAAGGGAGGGAGGAGGGATGGAAAGAGGGAGGGAGGGAGTGAGTGAGGGGGCGATGGAGGGGGGTAGGATCGAGGGAGGGAGAAAGCGAACAATGTCTGAAAGAAAGAAAGAAAGAGAGAAAATATCTCCAAAACCCAAAATGAGTCAACAGCAATGAACATTCTCAAGAGAAAGAAGGGTCTCCACCCCAGGAACAGCAACTTCATCCTGGCTTCACACACACACACACAAACACGCACGCACACACACACACACACACACACACGCTTTCATAGGCACATCCACAAATCCAATCAAAGGTTCCTTGGTGTCATCCTGAAATTCTCAGCAGCGTTTGTCAAATGCCCTAAGATTGAACTTCTGAAGCACCTTCTTATTTGGGTAGGAAGAAAGAAGCCAACATGTTTAGGAAACATGGCAGGAATTCAAGCAGAGACGCTCAGAGAAGCTTGTGAATTTCCTTCTGCTTCTGCTCCTTTGACACTTCATTTCATGTACATAACATTCCCCAGGATAGCCACCGTGAAAATTAACATATTTTTATTGCATGAAACTATAAAAGGCACACATGAAAAACTATTTCAGCAATGGATGAATTGGGTGTGACAGAAAGTGTCTATCATTATTAGGCAAGACCTAGAGGATGGGAGGGGACAGGAAACAGGTTGGCTGTTGATGGGATTAGGCAGGTTCTGTTGATCGGTCATCTATCGGTTGAGTTACACCCTAGTCCTCCATGAGGGCCCCTCCCGTTGTCATACCAGGAACAGCCAATCACATCAGTTCCTGCTGACAAATCCCCTGGCTCCACCCCCTGCTGACAGTGTACAAGATTCCCCCAAGAGCTCAGTTGTCAGAGCCTCATCCACCTGCCGCTGGCCACAGCCCCGTCGCTACACAACCCAAGCCTTGGGGAGCAGCTTTGGGGCTGACACCACTCTCTCCAAGGAACTAAAGGATTCGGGAGCCAAGAAGAAATCTTTGCAGTAGACAGACAAACACTGGCAGTGGCTGACTTGGAGAACCCTGGAAATTTTCACCATGAAAGGTTCCCGGCGCCCAAGAAGCCCCAGTGATTCCTGCACCGAATCCAAGAGCGACCACGCAGGAGAGAGCGGGTGAGCTTTGCTATGTGCTGGGGACGCCTGCGGGGTGACCTGCCTGTGGGATGTGTGGGTGTGTGTTGGAGAGAGGGGAAGGGAAAAGGGATGCATGAACCTGCCATGAGATTGGATGTTTTGAATTTGGGGCCAGAGGGAAGTGAGGTGCCCGTAAGTCATCACAGGGTGCTGGGAAGGCTTCTACATCCCAACCACACACATATCTCAGGGCAGCCCCACTTTCAATCCACCCAACCAGCTCCACAGGGAATGGGCTCTGTGTTCTGCAAGAAGGGAGATTGTAGGACATGATGTGAGAGTTTCAAGATCTACTAGGAAAAATAAAAGAGTTTCCTCCTTTTTTAATTGTTCATTTTTCTATTTGTCTTATTTACTGATGTATTTTATGGAGACAGCGTCTCACTCCGATGGTCCACACGTGAGTGCAGTGGCGTGATTTTAGCTGACTGTGGGCTCCACCTCTGAGTCGCAGGTGATCCTCCCACCTGAGCCTCCTGAGTAGGTGAGACCACAGGCATGCACCACAATGACCCACTGATGTTTTTTATTTTGAGTGGAGACTAGCTTTCCCCATGTTGCCCAGGCTGCTCTCAAACTCCTGGACTCAAGCAATCCTCCGACCTTGGCCTCCCAAAGTGCTGGGATTACAGGCGCATGCCATCATGCCCGACAAATTCCTTCCTTTTCTCCTGCTGTTATTCGAATCCTAAGACCCCATTCCGTTGTTACCTGTCTACACAGAGGTGCCACCTTTCCGGGATCTCAACATCTTTCTCCAGCTCCTCACACCCAAGGAGAGTTTTCCAACTCTGATCTGCATGAACTCCTGAAAGGGTAAACTGCTCCCTGTGGGCACCGACCCTCCTTCCCTGCCTTTTCTTCACCCAGGGAAGCTCAGGTAGATGGGGTGAGAACAGGAACAGCTGGGAGTTAGGATAGATTGGGAGCAGGTCTCACAGGAAGTGGATGACGAGTCTGTGACCTTGAATGAAAGGCAGGGAAGTGGAGTGAATTGGTGGGGATTCAGGGAATTGGACGTTAAGGAACTGCCCGAAATCTGACTGTGTCTCTCTGTCCTACAGCTCCAGCGGCACGCCATCAAATGCCCCAAAACGCCAGAAAGTGGAGGAGCTGGGTCCTCATCCAGGTGAGGCATCTTCTCTTTTTCATCCCGAGTCCCCTGCTACCAAGCCAGGGTCCCATCACGTCATGAGACGAGCAGCTGTGCTGTCCAGAGTGTCGGGAGCTTCCTCCTGCAGCTCCGTGGCTGGGTGTCCTGTACCTGGCTTCTTCTGTATTTGGTCTTTCTCACGGTGGCACCTTGAACCCTCAAGGGCATCCTGCATGACAAGGGCTTTCACCTGCACACTCTGCTCTCTCCACAGGTGCAGAACCAGCTCCGGTACAGCCAGCTCCCCACCACCCTGCACAGCTGCCCCTGGAGCTGCCCCAGGTAAGGTCACACCACCTAGGTGGGCGTGGGTGAGACAGGTCTGCCTGAGCTCCAGGCCCTAGGGGACTTCCAGGAAATCACCGTCCCAAGGGGCGTCAATACAGGTGCAAATTCTGGGTGTCCCTGCGGGGCTTCATTTATGCCTGGGGAAGTTACTGGCAGCTCCCCGCCTTGCTCTCTCCCTGTTTGAGCCACCCTCAGAGGACAATGACTGACCCACGGCTTTTCTCCCCCAGGGCCCACGGCTTCCCCAGAGGAAGGTGATCATCGCGGTCTTGGAACCAGGAATGGTCCTGCACCTGCGCCTGGGGCAGGAGTTCCTGGGGCTGGACCCACAGGGAGCCCTGCGACTCAGCCTCCTCAATGTGCAGCTCCTGGTGGTCCCTGAGCAAGTCTTGATGTCCTTGAAGGATCTCTTGTACCCTGCCCATGCCCGCTGGCTCCTGCTCACTAGTACAGAGACTGTCTGGGAGATTGACATTGAAAATGGATCTGTGAGAGCCCAGAGAGCAGAGAATGTGTGTGTGGCGCCTTCAGTAAAAGAGGGTGAGGCTCCCCAAGGCTTCCTGCCCCTGATGGGACCCCCAGCAAACCTTGTGCATGGAGTCAGCCCTTCTTCCTGGCGTGTCCTCTACCTCAAACCTGACTACAGAGCGGCCGTCCACCAGGGCTCATCCCAAATGCCCAAGCCTAGTCCCTGGAGACAGGCTCTGCCTGAAGAATTCCACTTGGATCTCCATGGCCTGGAGCCCCTGCCCACCTCTGCCCTCAGACCTCTACCTCCCTCACCCGGTCCGGAGCCCAGAATTTGCCACAACTTTCTATGGAGGCCAACGTGCAAGGCCCGAAGACGTCTCTTCTAAGGCTCATGGGCCATGAACCCTCAGGCACCAGACGGGAATCAGAGACGCTCTATTCAGAATGAAGCACACCTGCTTTTTCATGCTGTCTCCCCGCACAGATGTCTCGGCATCTCGGAGGAGAGAGATGCTGCGCAAGCTGGAGGGGTGGAGAAATGCTCCGTCCTCTCACCTGAACCTTTGCTCTGCCTCAGATGCTCTTGATTTGTATCAAAGAGCAACCTTGAGATTGGGGCACAAAATATTTGCAAATCTCATATACGTGCAAGGACTGCTCATACTCAGAATACACAGAGTTGTCAAAACTCCAATGGAACAAACCAATGATTCTGTTCCAAACGCAGCAAGAGACTTGAGCAGACATTTCCTCAGAGGGGATGTAAAGAACCACTTCCAAAAGCGTTCACTGTCCCTCCCCTGGGGAAATGCACGTCAAATACACCTTCAACAACAACCAAGAAGCTCTCCCAGAAGCCACCGTGACAATCACTCACCATCCCAAGGGCTGCGGAGCATGTGGAGAAGCTGGAACGCTCTGACAGTGCTGCTTGGAATCCAACTGGGACAACCCCCAGGGAGAAAGAGTTTCATTGATTCATAATCAATGCAATAGGCACTTAGCATTGGAACCATCTTTCCCACCCTGAGATAGTTGTTCTAAAGGAATTAGAACTCACGTGGACAAGGCTGAGGGCAGAGGCTTCTAGCACCTGTCCTCACAATCGCCAAAAGATGGAAGGGACTTCAATGTCGTTCCACAGTGTCTAGAAAGAGGAACTGTGACCCATTCTTTCAATGGGATGCAGTTCAGCAATGACTAGGCTGGGATTGTTGTTGGTAAATTCAGTTCTAAGAATGAGTAGTGAAGAACTTGTCGGAACACTTGAAGGTATGTTTGGACTCTTACGCTATGTGAGACTTCTCCTGAGATTGTAACTCTCATGAAATTGACATGCACATCAAGCATGTGTGATCGACGTTCAGTTTCCAACTGAGGTTTGCTGTAAAACACATACTAGATTTTGCATCTGAGAATGAAGGATTGTAGCATGTATCTTATTCATCATTGTGACATCAATTGTATTGGTGTTGATTATATCTGTATTCCTTGGGTTAAATAAAAATGTTAAAATGAGTTTCGTCTATTTGCGTTTCTTTTCTTTAATGTGTTTGCTCAAACATCTCCATTTCTGGGCCGTGCATGGTGGCTCATGCCTGTAATCCGAGCACTTCGGGAGGCTCAGGCGGGTGCGTCCCGAGGGCAGGAGATCGAGACCGTCCTGGCTAACACGGTGAAAGCCCGTCTCTACTAAAAACAAAAATAAATAGCAAAAAATTAGCTGGGCGTGGTGTCGGGCGCCTGTAGTCCCAGCTCTTTGGGAGGCTGAGGCAGGAGAATGGCATGACCCCAGGAGGCAGAGCTTGCAGTGAGCCGAGGTCACTCCACTGCACTCCAGCCTGGGCCACAGTGCGAGGTTCCGTCTCATCAAAAGAACAAAAATCTCCATTTCTGGCCGGGCACAGTAGCTCCCACCTGTAATCCCAGCACTTTGGGAGGCTGAGGCGGGTGGATCACTTGAGCCCAGGCGCTGGAGACCAGCCTGGGCAGCATGAGGAAACCCCATCTCTGGAAAAAATGCAAAAATTACACAGGTGTGGGATCTCCCCACTCCAGAGGCTGAGGTGGGAGGATGGCTTCAGTGCAGGAGGCAGAGGTTGCAGTGATCTGAGATCGTGCCATTGCACTCCAGCCTGAGTGACAGAGTGAGACCCGGTCTACAAATAATCCTAATAAAAAGTAAAGTAAAATAAAATAAAACTCCGTTTCTGCCGCAAACTGTTTTATTTCTACTGGATACAAGGCACAGATGGTAGAGCCCAGAGTAAGTGGACAGAGATGAGCTTTCTCAAGGCAAAAGAGGATCCCCCACTCCACAGATGACAGCACACACACAAACACACAGTCACACTCTCACACAATCACAAGACACATTGAAGTATCCATTTACACCCCCACCACAGGTCATCTTCAGATTTCCCTGAGTGATTCTCAAATGCATGAGTCTGCACTTCTAACGAGTCTTTTAGGAATAGATCCCCAGAAGTGGTCTGTTTGGACAATTAAGGGGGAATCACAATTAGCAACTCTCTCCTAACACCTTGTATATTTGTATATTTCCCTTTACTTCCTTTTCTTTCTTTTCTATTTGGTTATTTCTTTATTATTTGAGACGAAATATCCACTGTACTCGGCATACTTCCCGTTTCTAGGAGTACAAACAAATTATGGACTGCTGGGTAACAATCCCCGAAAGAGTCCCTATAAAAGTCAATTCAATATTTTTTGCTATGGAAGCATTTATAAGACACGTCAAAAGAGAATCATTTCAGCCAGTGGATAAGGAGGCTATAGCAGAAAGTGAGAATCACTCTTACGCCATGTCTACTGGAATGGGTAGGAATGTGGCAGGGCTCTCCTCGCCCACCAGGAAGCACCAAGACTGGCCGATCAAATGGTCAACAAACAGCATTCTTTTTTTTTATTTTTTTAATTTTTTGAGATAGAATTTAGCTTTTGTTGCCCAGGCTGGAGTACAATGGCGCGATCTCGGCTCACCGCAACCTCTGCCTCCTAGGTTCAAGTGATTCTCCTGCCTCAGCCTCCCGAGTAGCTGGGATTAAAGGCATGTGCCTCTATGAAAGGCTGATTTGTATTTTCAGTAGAGTCAGGATTTCTCCATGTTGGTCAGGCTGATCTCCACCTCCCGACTACAGGTGATTGACCCGCCTTGGCCAGCCATTGTGCTGGGATTACAGGCATCAGAAACCATTCCCAACCTGAACTGTATTCTTTACTGCTGTATTTATTAATTCACTAACATGCGTATTCTAACATTGCAAACTAGGGCATCCAACACAACTATTCATGAAGACATAGTTAAGGGAAGAATGTACTCCAACTGATTGGGAACATTAACATTGCTTTCCACACTTTTTTTTTCTTTAAGAACACACATTTGTTTATCAGAGTTCTGGAGGCCAGAAGTCCACGATGAGGGTGCCAGCATGATCGGGGTCTGGTGAGGACCCTCCTCCAGGTTGGAGACTGTCATATCCTCCCTGTCTCCCCACATGGAAGGTGCCGGCGAGCTCTCTTCCGTCACTTTCAGAAGGGCACTAATCCAATTTACGAGGGTTCCACTTGCATAATCTCATCATCTCCCAAGGGCCCCACCTCCTGATACCTTCACATTGGAGGTTTGAGGGTTAGAATTTAAGCCTAAAGGAAAAAGCATTTTATTTTTGAGAGAGAGTCTTGCTCTGTTGCCGAGGCTGAAGTTCAGTGGCACGATCAAGGCTCCCTGTAGCCTTGCCATCCCGGGCGCAAGCGATCCTAACACTTCAGCCTCCTAAGTAGCTGAGACTACAGGCACCTACCACCACACTTGGCTCATTTTTACATTTTTGTAGAGACGAGGGTCTCGCTATGCTGTCCCGGCTTGTCTCGAACTCCTGGGCTCAAGCGAGCCTCCTGCCTCTGCCTCCCAAAGCACTGGGATTACAGGCATGAGCCACCACTCCCAGACCAAGATATTCATACAGGAAATATGAACTCCTATCTCAGATTCCATATCTAATAATGATTGCTGGCAGTAAGGATGCTCACAAGTTACAAGGGTAATGATAATGGAATCGCCACGATCTTGGTGATGCAGCATCTCAAACTCATGCCTTCTTCAATTCTGATCACAGAGATGAAGAGCACATGAAACTCTTACACATTTTCTTTCAAGATTTCGCCTAGAAGTGATACATCTAGTCTCCTTGATTTGAGAATGATTGTTTTTAAAATCGAGGAGATGAGTCCAACACGGTCCTCTGTGTCCCCAGAGTGAGATGAGAACTGTATAAGTGTCTGAGGCAGTTATTGAATTATTCTTCTATTCACCAATGTTTCTTTTACACACAAGAAGGAAGGACGGAGGGAAGAGGGGAAGGGGAAGGGAAGAAGGCAGGCAGGAAGGAAAGAGGGAAGGGAGGGAGGAGGGATGGAAAGAGGGAGGTAGGGAGGGAGTGAGGGGGCGGTGGATGGGGGTAAGATCGAGGGAGGGAGAAAGCAAAAAATGTCTGAAAGAAAGAAAGAAAGAGAGAAAATATCTCCAAAACCCACAATGAGTCAACAGCAATGAACATTCTCAAGAGAAAGAAGGGTCTCCACCCCAGGAACCGCCACTTCATCCTGACTTCACACACACACACACAAACACGCACACACACACACACACACACACGCTTTCATAGGCACATCCACAAATCCAATCAAAGGTTCCTTCGTGTCATCCTGAAATTCTCAGCAGCGTTTGTCAAATGCCCTAAGATTGAACTTCTGAAGCACCTTCTTATTTGGGTAGGAAGAAAGAAGCCAACATGTTTAGGAAACATGGCAGGAATTCAAGCAGAGACGCTCAGAGAAGCTTGTGAATTTCCTTCTGCTTCTGCTCCTTTGACACTTCATTTCATGTACATAACATTCCCCAGGATAGCCACCGTGAAAATTAACATATTTTTATTGCATGAAAATATAAAAGGCACACATGAAAAACTATTTCAGCGATGGATGAATTGGGTATGACAGAAAGTGTCTATCATTATTAGGCAAGACCTAGAGGATGGGAGGGGACAGGAAACAGGTTGGCTGTTAATGGGATTAGGCAGGTTCTGTTGATCGGTCATCTATCGGTTGAGTTACACCCTAGTCCTCCATGAGGGCCCCTCCCGTTGTCATACCAGGAACAGCCAATCACATCAGTTCCTGCTGACAAATCCCCTGGCTCCACCCCCTGCTGACAGTGTACAAGATTCCCCCAAGAGCTCAGTTGTCAGAGCCTCATCCACCTGCCGCTGGCCACAGCCCCGTCGCTACACAACCCAAGCCTTGGGGAGCAGCTTTGGGGCTGACACCACTCTCTCCAAGGAACTAAAGGATTCGGGAGCCAAGAAGAAATCTTTGCAGGAGACAGACAAACACTGGCAGTGGCTGACTTGGAGAACCCTGGAAATTTTCACCATGAAAGGTTCCCGGCGCCCAAGAAGCCCCAGTGATTCCTGCACCGAATCCAAGAGCGACCACGCAGGAGAGAGCGGGTGAGCTTTGCTATGTGCTGGGGACGCCTGCGGGGTGACCTGCCTGTGGGATGTGTGGGTGTGTGTTGGAGAGAGGGGAAGGGAAAAGGGATGCATGAACCTGCCATGAGATTGGATGTTTTGAATTTGGGGCCAGAGGGAAGTGAGGTGCCCGTAAGTCATCACAGGGTGCTGGGAAGGCTTCTACATCCCAACCACACACATATCTCAGGGCAGCCCCACTTTCAATCCACCCAACCAGCTCCACAGGGAATGGGCTCTGTGTGCTGCAAGAAGGGAGATTGTAGGACATGATGTGAGAGTTTCAAGATCTACTAGGAAAAATAAAAGAGTTTCCTCCTTTTTTAATTGTTCATTTTTCTATTTGTCTTATTTACTGATTTATTTTATGGAGACAGCGTCTCACTCCGATGGTCCACACGTGAGTGCAGTGGCGTGATTTTAGCTGACTGTGGGCTCCACCTCTGAGTCGCAGGTGATCCTCCCACCTGAGCCTCCTGAGTAGGTGAGACCACAGGCATGCACCACAATGACCCACTGATGTTTTTTATTTTGAGTGGAGACTAGCTTTCCCCATGTTGCCCAGGCTGCTCTCAAACTCCTGGACTCAAGCAATCCTCCGACCTTGGCCTCCCAAAGTGCTGGGATTACAGGCGCATGCCATCATGCCCGACAAATTCCTTCCTTTTCTCCTGCTGTTATTCGAATCCTAAGACCCCATTCCGTTGTTACCTGTCTACACAGAGGTGCCACCTTTCCGGGATCTCAACATCTTTCTCCAGCTCCTCACACCCAAGGAGAGTTTTCCAACTCTGATCTGCATGAACTCCTGAAAGGGTAAACTGCTCCCTGTGGGCACCGACCCTCCTTCCCTGCCTTTTCTTCACCCAGGGAAGCTCAGGTAGATGGGGTGAGAACAAGAACAGCTGGGAGTTAGGATAGATTGGGAGCAGGTCTCACAGGAAGTGGATGACGAGTCTGTGACCTTGAATGAAAGGCAGGGAAGTGGAGTGAATTGGTGGGGATTCAGGGAATTGGACGTTAGGGAACTGCCCGAAATCTGACTGTGTCTCTCTGTCCTACAGCTCCAGCGGCACGCCATCAAATGCCCCAAAACGCCAGAAAGTGGAGGAGCTGGGTCCTCATCCAGGTGAGGCATCTTCTCTTTTTCATCCCGAGTCCCCTGCTACCAAGCCAGGGTCCCATCACGTCATGAGACGAGCAGCTGTGCTGTCCAGAGTGTCGGGAGCTTCCTCCTGCAGCTCCGTGGCTGGGTGTCCTGTACCTGGCTTCTTCTGTATTTGGTCTTTCTCACGGTGGCACCTTGAACCCTCAAGGGCATCCTGCATGACAAGGGCTTTCACCTGCACACTCTGCTCTCTCCACAGGTGCAGAACCAGCTCCGGTACAGCCAGCTCCCCACCACCCTGCACAGCTGCCCCTGGAGCTGCCCCAGGTAAGGTCACACCACCTAGGTGGGCGTGGGTGAGACAGGTCTGCCTGAGCTCCAGGCCCTAGGGGACTTCCAGGAAATCACCGTCCCAAGGGGCGTCAATACAGGTGCAAATTCTGGGTGTCCCTGCGGGGCTTCATTTATGCCTGGGGAAGTTACTGGCAGCTCCCCGCCTTGCTCTCTCCCTGTTTGAGCCACCCTCAGAGGACAATGACTGACCCACGGCTTTTCTCCCCCAGGGCCCACGGCTTCCCCAGAGGAAGGTGATCATCGCGGTCTTGGAACCAGGAATGGTCCTGCACCTGCGCCTGGGGCAGGAGTTCCTGGGGCTGGACCCACAGGGAGCCCTGCGACTCAGCCTCCTCAATGTGCAGCTCCTGGTGGTCCCTGAGCAAGTCTTGATGTCCTTGAAGGATCTCTTGTACCCTGCCCATGCCCGCTGGCTCCTGCTCACTAGTACAGAGACTGTCTGGGAGATTGACATTGAAAATGGATCTGTGAGAGCCCAGAGAGCAGAGAATGTGTGTGTGGCGCCTTCAGTAAAAGAGGGTGAGGCTCCCCAAGGCTTCCTGCCCCTGATGGGACCCCCAGCAAACCTTGTGCATGGAGTCAGCCCTTCTTCCTGGCGTGTCCTCTACCTCAAACCTGACTACAGAGCGGCCGTCCACCAGGGCTCATCCCAAATGCCCAAGCCTAGTCCCTGGAGACAGGCTCTGCCTGAAGAATTCCACTTGGATCTCCATGGCCTGGAGCCCCTGCCCACCTCTGCCCTCAGACCTCTACCTCCCTCACCCGGTCCGGAGCCCAGAATTTGCCACAACTTTCTATGGAGGCCAACGTGCAAGGCCCGAAGACGTCTCTTCTAAGGCTCATGGGCCATGAACCCTCAGGCACCAGACGGGAATCAGAGACGCTCTATTCAGAATGAAGCACACCTGCTTTTTCATGCTGTCTCCCCGCACAGATGTCTCGGCATCTCGGAGGAGAGAGATGCTGCGCAAGCTGGAGGGGTGGAGAAATGCTCCGTCCTCTCACCTGAACCTTTGCTCTGCCTCAGATGCTCTTGATTTGTATCAAAGAGCAACCTTGAGATTGGGGCACAAAATATTTGCAAATCTCATATACGTGCAAGGACTGCTCATACTCAGAATACACAGAGTTGTCAAAACTCCAATGGAACAAACCAATGATTCTGTTCCAAACCCAGCAAGAGACTTGAGCAGACATTTCCTCAGAGGGGATGTAAAGAACCACTTCCAAAAGCGTTCACTGTCCCTCCCCTGGGGAAATGCACGTCAAATACACCTTCAACAACAACCAAGAAGCTCTCCCAGAAGCCACCGTGACAATCACTCACCATCCCAAGGGCTGCGGAGCATGTGGAGAAGCTGGAACGCTCTGACAGTGCTGCTTGGAATCCAACTGGGACAACCCCCAGGGAGAAAGAGTTTCATTGATTCATAATCAATGCAATAGGCACTTAGCATTGGAACCATCTTTCCCACCCTGAGATAGTTGTTCTAAAGGAATTAGAACTCACGTGGACAAGGCTGAGGGCAGAGGCTTCTAGCACCTGTCCTCACAATCGCCAAAAGATGGAAGGGACTTCAATGTCGTTCCACAGTGTCTAGAAAGAGGAACTGTGACCCATTCTTTCAATGGGATGCAGTTCAGCAATGACTAGGCTGGGATTGTTGTTGGTAAATTCAGTTCTAAGAATGAGTAGTGAAGAACTTGTCGGAACACTTGAAGGTATGTTTGGACTCTTACGCTATGTGAGACTTCTCCTGAGATTGTAACTCTCATGAAATTGACATGCACATCAAGCATGTGTGATCGACGTTCAGTTTCCAACTGAGGTTTGCTGTAAAACACATACTAGATTTTGCATCTGAGAATGAAGGATTGTAGCATGTATCTTATTCATCATTTTGACATCAATTGTATTGGTGTTGATTATATCTGTATTCCTTGGGTTAAATAAAAATGTTAAAATGAGTTTCGTCTATTTGCGTTTCTTTTCTTTAATGTGTTTGCTCAAACATCTCCATTTCTGGGCCGTGCATGGTGGCTCATGCCTGTAATCCGAGCACTTCGGGAGGCTCAGGCGGGTGCGTCCCGAGGGCAGGAGATCGAGACCGTCCTGGCTAACACGGTGAAAGCCCGTCTCTACTAAAAACAAAAATAAATAGCAAAAAATTAGCTGGGCGTGGTGTCGGGCGCCTGTAGTCCCAGCTCTTTGGGAGGCTGAGGCAGGAGAATGGCATGACCCCAGGAGGCAGAGCTTGCAGTGAGCCGAGGTCACTCCACTGCACTCCAGCCTGGGCCACAGTGCGAGGTTCCGTCTCATCAAAAGAAGAACAAACATCTCCATTTCTGGCTGGGCACAGCAGCTCCCACCTGTAATCCCAGCACTTTGGGAGGCTGAGGCGGGTGGATCACTTGAGCCCAGGCGCTGGAGACCAGCCTGGGCAGCATGAGGAAACCCCATCTCTGGAAAAAATGCAAAAATTACACAGGTGTGGGATCTCCCCACTCCAGAGGCTGAGGTGGGAGGATGGCTTCAGTGCAGGAGGCAGAGGTTGCAGTGATCTGAGATCGTGCCATTGCACTCCAGCCTGAGTGACAGAGTGAGACCCGGTCTACAAATAATCCTAATAAAAAGTAAAGTAAAATAAAATAAAACTCCATTTCTGCCGCAAACTGTTTTATTTCTACTGGATACAAGGCACAGATGGTAGAGCCCAGAGTAAGTGGACAGAGATGAGCTTTCTCAAGGCAAAAGAGGATCCCCCACTCCACAGATGACAGCACACACACAAACACACAGTCACACTCTCACACAATCACAAGACACATTGAAGTATCCATTTACACCCCCACCACAGGTCATCTTCAGATTTCCCTGAGTGATTCTCAAATGCATGAGTCTGCACTTCTAACGAGTCTTTTAGGAATAGATCCCCAGAAGTGGTCTGTTTGGACAATTAAGGGGGAATCACAATTAGCAACTCTCTCCTAACACCTTGTATATTTGTATATTTCCCTTTACTTCCTTTTCTTTCTTTTCTATTTGGTTATTTCTTTATTATTTGAGACGAAATATCCACTGTACTCGGCATACTTCCCGTTTCTAGGAGTACAAACAAATTATGGACTGCTGGGTAACAATCCCCGAAAGAGTCCCTATAAAAGTCAATTCAATATTTTTTGCTATGGAAGCATTTATAAGACACGTTAAAAAAGAATCATTTCAGCCAGTGGATAAGGAGGCTATAGCAGAAAGTGAGAATCACTCTTACGCCATGTCTACTGGAATGGGTAGGAATGGGGCAGGGCTCTCCTCGCCCACCAGGAAGCACCAAGACTGCCCGATCAAATGGTCAACAAACAGCATTCTTTTTTTTTTTTTTAATTTTTTGAGATAGAATTTAGCTTTTGTTGCCCGGACTGGAGGACAATGGCGTGATCTCGGCTCACCGCAACCTCTGCCTCCTAGGTTCAAGTGATTCTCCTGCCTCAGCCTCCCGAGTAGCTGGGATTAAAGGCATGTGCCTCTATGAAAGGCTGATTTGTATTTTTAGTAGAGTCGGGATTTCTCCATGTTAGTCAGGCCGATCTCCACCTCCCGACTACAGGTGATTGACCCGCCTCGGCCTGCCATTGTGCTGGGATTACAGGCATCAGCCACCATTCCCAACCTGAACCGTATTCTTTCCTGCTGTATTTATTAATTCACTAACATGCGTATTCTAACATTGCGAACTTGGCCATCCAACACAACTATTCATGAAGACATAGTTAAGGGAAGAATGTACTCCAACTGATTGGGAACATTAACATTGTTTTCCATACTTTTTTTTTTTTTAAGAACACACATTTGTTTATCACAGTTCTGGAGGCCGGAAGTCCACGATGAGGGTGCCAGCATGATCGGGGTCTGGTGAGGACCCTCCTCCAGGTTGGAGACTGTCATATCCTCCCTGTCTCCCCACATGGAAGGTGCCGGCGAGCTCTCTTCCGTCACTTTCAGAAGGGCACTAATCCAATTTTCGAGGGTTCCACTTTCATAATCTCATCATCTCCCAAGGGCCCCACCTCCTGATACCTTCACATTGGAGGTTTGAGGGTTAGAATTTAAGCCTAAAGGAAAAAGCATTTTATTTTTGAGAGAGAGTCTTGCTCTGTTGCCGAGGCTGAAGTTCAGTGGCACGATCAAGGCTCCCTGTGGCCTTGCCATCTCGGGCGCAAGCGATCCTAACACTTCAGCCTCCTAAGTAGCTGAGACTACCGGCACCTACCACCACACTTGGCTGATTTTTACATTTTTGTAGAGAGGAGGGCCTCGCTATGCTATCCCGGCTTGTCTCGAACGCCTGGGCTCAAGCGAGCCTCCTGCCTCTGCCTCCCAAAGCACTGGGATTACAGGCATGAGCCACCACTCCCAGACCAAGATATTCATACAGGAAATATGAACTCCTATCTCAGATTCCATATCTAATAATGATTGCTGGCAGTAAGGATGCTCTCAAGTTACAAGGGTAATGATAATGGAATCACCACGATCTTGGTGATGCAGCATCTCAAACTCATGCCTTCTTCAATTCTGATCACAGAGATGAAGAGCACATGAAACTCTTACACATTTTCTTTCAAGATTTCGCCTAGAAGTGATACATCTAGTCTCCTTGATTTGAGAATGATTGTTTTTAAAATCGAGGAGATGAGTCCAACACGGTCCTCTGTGTCCCCAGAGGGAGATGGGAACTGTATAAGTGTCTGAGGCAGTTATTGAATTATTCTTCTATTCACCAATGTTTCTTTTACACACAAGAAGGAAGGACGGAGGGAAGAGGGGAAGGGGAAGGGAAGAAGGCAGGCAGGAAGGAAAGAGGGAAGGGAGGGAGGAGGGATGGAAAGAGGGAGGGAGGGAGTGAGTGAGGGGGCGATGGAGGGGGGTAGGATCGAGGGAGGGAGAAAGCAAACAATGTCTGAAAGAAAGAAAGAAAGAGAGAAAATATCTCCAAAACCCAAAATGAGTCAACAGCAATGAACATTCTCAAGAGAAAGAAGGGTCTCCACCCCAGGAACAGCAACTTCATCCTGGCTTCACACACACACACACAAACACGCACGCACACACACACACACACACACACACACGCTTTCATAGGCACATCCACAAATCCAATCAAAGGTTCCTTGGTGTCATCCTGAAATTCTCAGCAGCGTTTGTCAAATGCCCTAAGATTGAACTTCTGAAGCACCTTCTTATTTGGGTAGGAAGAAAGAAGCCAACATGTTTAGGAAACATGGCAGGAATTCAAGCAGAGACGCTCAGAGAAGCTTGTGAATTTCCTTCTGCTTCTGCTCCTTTGACACTTCATTTCATGTACATAACATTCCCCAGGATAGCCACCGTGAAAATTAACATATTTTTATTGCATGAAACTATAAAAGGCACACATGAAAAACTATTTCAGCAATGGATGAATTGGGTGTGACAGAAAGTGTCTATCATTATTAGGCAAGACCTAGAGGATGGGAGGGGACAGGAAACAGGTTGGCTGTTGATGGGATTAGGCAGGTTCTGTTGATCGGTCATCTATCGGTTGAGTTACACCCTAGTCCTCCATGAGGGCCCCTCCCGTTGTCATACCAGGAACAGCCAATCACATCAGTTCCTGCTGACAAATCCCCTGGCTCCACCCCCTGCTGACAGTGTACAAGATTCCCCCAAGAGCTCAGTTGTCAGAGCCTCATCCACCTGCCGCTGGCCACAGCCCCGTCGCTACACAACCCAAGCCTTGGGGAGCAGCTTTGGGGCTGACACCACTCTCTCCAAGGAACTAAAGGATTCGGGAGCCAAGAAGAAATCTTTGCAGGAGACAGACAAACACTGGCAGTGGCTGACTTGGAGAACCCTGGAAATTTTCACCATGAAAGGTTCCCGGCGCCCAAGAAGCCCCAGTGATTCCTGCACCGAATCCAAGAGCGACCACGCAGGAGAGAGCGGGTGAGCTTTGCTATGTGCTGGGGACGCCTGCGGGGTGACCTGCCTGTGGGATGTGTGGGTGTGTGTTGGAGAGAGGGGAAGGGAAAAGGGATGCATGAACCTGCCATGAGATTGGATGTTTTGAATTTGGGGCCAGAGGGAAGTGAGGTGCCCGTAAGTCATCACAGGGTGCTGGGAAGGCTTCTACATCCCAACCACACACATATCTCAGGGCAGCCCCACTTTCAATCCACCCAACCAGCTCCACAGGGAATGGGCTCTGTGTTCTGCAAGAAGGGAGATTGTAGGACATGATGTGAGAGTTTCAAGATCTACTAGGAAAAATAAAAGAGTTTCCTCCTTTTTTAATTGTTCATTTTTCTATTTGTCTTATTTACTGATGTATTTTATGGAGACAGCGTCTCACTCCGATGGTCCACACGTGAGTGCAGTGGCGTGATTTTAGCTGACTGTGGGCTCCACCTCTGAGTCGCAGGTGATCCTCCCACCTGAGCCTCCTGAGTAGGTGAGACCACAGGCATGCACCACAATGACCCACTGATGTTTTTTATTTTGAGTGGAGACTAGCTCTCCCCATGTTGCCCAGGCTGCTCTCAAACTCCTGGACTCAAGCAATCCTCCGACCTTGGCCTCCCAAAGTGCTGGGATTACAGGCGCATGCCATCATGCCCGACAAATTCCTTCCTTTTCTCCTGCTGTTATTCGAATCCTAAGACCCCATTCCGTTGTTATCTGTCTACACAGAGGTGCCACCTTTCCGGGATCTCAACATCTTTCTCCAGCTCCTCACACCCAAGGAGAGTTTTCCAACTCTGATCTGCATGAACTCCTGAAAGGGTAAACTGCTCCCTGTGGGCACCGACCCTCCTTCCCTGCCTTTTCTTCACCCAGGGAAGCTCAGGTAGATGGGGTGAGAACAGGAACAGCTGGGAGTTAGGATAGATTGGGAGCAGGTCTCACAGGAAGTGGATGACGAGTCTGTGACCTTGAATGAAAGGCAGGGAAGTGGAGTGAATTGGTGGGGATTCAGGGAATTGGACGTTAGGGAACTGCCCGAAATCTGACTGTGTCTCTCTGTCCTACAGCTCCAGCGGCACGCCATCAAATGCCCCAAAACGCCAGAAAGTGGAGGAGCTGGGTCCTCATCCAGGTGAGGCATCTTCTCTTTTTCATCCCGAGTCCCCTGCTACCAAGCCAGGGTCCCATCACGTCATGAGACGAGCAGCTGTGCTGTCCAGAGTGTCGGGAGCTTCCTCCTGCAGCTCCGTGGCTGGGTGTCCTGTACCTGGCTTCTTCTGTATTTGGTCTTTCTCACGGTGGCACCTTGAACCCTCAAGGGCATCCTGCATGACAAGGGCTTTCACCTGCACACTCTGCTCTCTCCACAGGTGCAGAACCAGCTCCGGTACAGCCAGCTCCCCACCACCCTGCACAGCTGCCCCTGGAGCTGCCCCAGGTAAGGTCACACCACCTAGGTGGGCGTGGGTGAGACAGGTCTGCCTGAGCTCCAGGCCCTAGGGGACTTCCAGGAAATCACCGTCCCAAGGGGCGTCAATACAGGTGCAAATTCTGGGTGTCCCTGCGGGGTTTCATTTATGCCTGGGGAAGTTACTGGCAGCTCCCCGCCTTGCTCTCTCCCTGTTTGAGCCACCCTCAGAGGACAATGACTGACCCACGGCTTTTCTCCCCCAGGGCCCACGGCTTCCCCAGAGGAAGGTGATCATCGCGGTCTTGGAACCAGGAATGGTCCTGCACCTGCGCCTGGGGCAGGAGTTCCTGGGGCTGGACCCACAGGGAGCCCTGCGACTCAGCCTCCTCAATGTGCAGCTCCTGGTGGTCCCTGAGCAAGTCTTGATGTCCTTGAAGGATCTCTTGTACCCTGCCCATGCCCGCTGGCTCCTGCTCACTAGTACAGAGACTGTCTGGGAGATTGACATTGAAAATGGATCTGTGAGAGCCCAGAGAGCAGAGAATGTGTGTGTGGCGCCTTCAGTAAAAGAGGGTGAGGCTCCCCAAGGCTTCCTGCCCCTGATGGGACCCCCAGCAAACCTTGTGCATGGAGTCAGCCCTTCTTCCTGGCGTGTCCTCTACCTCAAACCTGACTACAGAGCGGCCGTCCACCAGGGCTCATCCCAAATGCCCAAGCCTAGTCCCTGGAGACCGGCTCTGCCTGAAGAATTCCACTTGGATCTCCATGGCCTGGAGCCCCTGCCCACCTCTGCCCTCAGACCTCTACCTCCCTCACCCGGTCCGGAGCCCAGAATTTGCCACAACTTTCTATGGAGGCCAACGTGCAAGGCCCGAAGACGTCTCTTCTAAGGCTCATGGGCCATGAACCCTCAGGCACCAGACGGGAATCAGAGACGCTCTATTCAGAATGAAGCACACCTGCTTTTTCATGCTGTCTCCCCGCACAGATGTCTCGGCATCTCGGAGGAGAGAGATGCTGCGCAAGCTGGAGGGGTGGAGAAATGCTCCGTCCTCTCACCTGAACCTTTGCTCTGCCTCAGATGCTCTTGATTTGTATCAAAGAGCAACCTTGAGATTGGGGCACAAAATATTTGCAAATCTCATATACGTGCAAGGACTGCTCATACTCAGAATACACAGAGTTGTCAAAACTCCAATGGAACAAACCAATGATTCTGTTCCAAACCCAGCAAGAGACTTGAGCAGACATTTCCTCAGAGGGGATGTAAAGAACCACTTCCAAAAGCGTTCACTGTCCCTCCCCTGGGGAAATGCACGTCAAATACACCTTCAACAACAACCAAGAAGCTCTCCCAGAAGCCACCGTGACAATCACTCACCATCCCAAGGGCTGCGGAGCATGTGGAGAAGCTGGAACGCTCTGACAGTGCTGCTTGGAATCCAACTGGGACAACCCCCAGGGAGAAAGAGTTTCATTGATTCATAATCAATGCAATAGGCACTTAGCATTGGAACCATCTTTCCCACCCTGAGATAGTTGTTCTAAAGGAATTAGAACTCACGTGGACAAGGCTGAGGGCAGAGGCTTCTAGCACCTGTCCTCACAATCGCCAAAAGATGGAAGGGACTTCAATGTCGTTCCACAGTGTCTAGAAAGAGGAACTGTGACCCATTCTTTCAATGGGATGCAGTTCAGCAATGACTAGGCTGGGATTGTTGTTGGTAAATTCAGTTCTAAGAATGAGTAGTGAAGAACTTGTCGGAACACTTGAAGGTATGTTTGGACTCTTACGCTATGTGAGACTTCTCCTGAGATTGTAACTCTCATGAAATTGACATGCACATCAAGCATGTGTGATCGACGTTCAGTTTCCAACTGAGGTTTGCTGTAAAACACATACTAGATTTTGCATCTGAGAATGAAGGATTGTAGCATGTATCTTATTCATCATTTTGACATCAATTGTATTGGTGTTGATTATATCTGTATTCCTTGGGTTAAATAAAAATGTTAAAATGAGTTTCGTCTATTTGCGTTTCTTTTCTTTAATGTGTTTGCTCAAACATCTCCATTTCTGGGCCGTGCATGGTGGCTCATGCCTGTAATCCGAGCACTTCGGGAGGCTCAGGCGGGTGCGTCCCGAGGGCAGGAGATCGAGACCGTCCTGGCTAACACGGTGAAAGCCCGTCTCTACTAAAAACAAAAATAAATAGCAAAAAATTAGCTGGGCGTGGTGTCGGGCGCCTGTAGTCCCAGCTCTTTGGGAGGCTGAGGCATGAGAATGGCATGACCCCAGGAGGCAGAGCTTGCAGTGAGCCGAGGTCACTCCACTGCACTCCAGCCTGGGCCACAGTGCGAGGTTCCGTCTCATCAAAAGAAGAACAAACATCTCCATTTCTGGCTGGGCACAGCAGCTCCCACCTGTAATCCCAGCACTTTGGGAGGCTGAGGCGGGTGGATCACTTGAGCCCAGGCGCTGGAGACCAGCCTGGGCAGCATGAGGAAACCCCATCTCTAGAAAAAATGCAAAAATTACACAGGTGTGGGATCTCCCCACTCCAGAGGCTGAGGTGGGAGGATGGCTTCAGTGCAGGAGGCAGAGGTTGCAGTGATCTGAGATCGTGCCATTGCACTCCAGCCTGAGTGACAGAGTGAGACCCGGTCTACAAATAATCCTAATAAAAAGTAAAGTAAAATAAAATAAAACTCCATTTCTGCCGCAAACTGTTTTATTTCTACTGGATACAAGGCACAGATGGTAGAGCCCAGAGTAAGTGGACAGAGATGAGCTTTCTCAAGGCAAAAGAGGATCCCCCACTCCACAGATGACAGCACACACACAAACACACAGTCACACTCTCACACAATCACAAGACACATTGAAGTATCCATTTACACCCCCACCACAGGTCATCTTCAGATTTCCCTGAGTGATTCTCAAATGCATGAGTCTGCTCTTCTTTTTTTTATTATTATTTTTATTATTTTTTTTATTGATCATTCTTGGGTGTTTCTCGCAGAGGGGGATTTGGCAGGGTCATAGCACAATAGTGGAGGTAAGGTCAGCAGATACACAAGTGAACAAAGGTCTCTAGTTTTCCTAGGCAGGGGACCCTGCAGCCTTCGGCAGTGTTTGTTTCCCTGGGTACTTGAGATTAGGGAGTGGTGATGGCTCTTAGCGAGCATGTTGCCTTCAAGCATCCGTTTAACAAAGCACATCTTGCACCGCCCTTAATCCATTTAACCCTGAGTGGACACAGCACATGTTTCAAAAAGCACAGGGTTGGGGATAAGGTCATAGATCAACAGGATCCCAAGGCAGAAGAATTTTTCTTAGTACAGAACAAAATGAAAAGTCTCCCAAGTCTACTTCTTTCTACACAGACATAGCAACCATCCGATTTCTCAATCTTTTCCCCACCTTTCCCCCTTTTCTATTCCACAAAACCGCCATTGTCATCATGGCCGGTTCTCAATGAGCTGTTGGGTACACCTCCCAGACGGGGTGGTGGCCGGGCAGAGGGGCTCCTCACTTCCCAGTAGGGGCGGCCGGGCAGAGGTGCCCCTCACCTCCCGGACGGGGCGGCTGGCTGGGCGGGGGCTGACCCCCCCACCTCCCTCCCGGACGGGGCGGCTGCCGGGCGGAGACGCTCCTCACTTCCCAGATGGGGTGGCTGTCGGGCGGAGGGGCTCCTCCCTTCTCAGGTGGGGCGGCTGCCGGGCGAAGGGTCTCCTCACTTCTCAGACGGGGCGGCCGGGCAGAGACGCTCCTCACCTCCCAGACGGGGTCACGGCCAAGCAGAGGCGCTCCTCACATCCCAGACGGGGCGGCGGGGCAGAGGCCCTCCCCACATCTCAGACGATGGGCAGCCGGACAGAGACGCTCCTCACTTCCTAGATGGGATGGCGGCCGGGCAGAGACGCTCCTCACTTTCCAGACTGGGCAGCCGGGCAGAGGGGCTCCTCACATCCCAGACGATGGGCGGCCAGGCAGAGACGCTCCTCACTTCCCAGACGGGGTGGCGGCCGGGCAGAGGCTGCAATCTCGGCACTTTGGGAGGCCAAGGCTGGCAGCTGGGAGGTGGAGGTTGTAGCAAGCCGAGATCATGCCACTGCACTCCAGCCTGGGCACCATTGAGCACTGAGTGAACGAGACTCCATCTGCAATCCCGGCACCTCGGGCGGCCGAAGCTGGCGGATCACTCGCGGTTAGGAGCTGGAGACCAGCCCGGCCAACACAGTGAAACCCCGTCTCCACCAAAAAAATACGAAAACCAGTCAGGCGTGGCAGCGCGTGCCTGCAGTGGCAGGCACTCGACAGGCTAAGGCAGGAGAATCAGGCAGGGAGGTTGCAGTGAGCCGAGATGGCAGCAGTACAGTCCAGCTTCGGCTCGGCATCAGAGGGAGACCATGGAAAGAGAGGGAGAGGGAGACTGTGGGGAGACGGGAGAGGGAGAGGGAGAGGGAGAGAGCGAGTCTGCACTTCTAACAAGTCTTTTAGGAATAGATCCCCAGAGGTGGTCTCTTTGGACAATTAAGAGGGAATCACAATTAGCAACTCTCTCATAACACCTTGTATATTTGTATATTTCCCTTTACTTCCTTTTCTTTCTTTTCTATTTATTTATTTTATTTATTTATTTATTTTTGAGATGAAATCTCCATTGTGCTCGGCATACTTCCCTTTTTTAGGAGTTCAAACAAATTACGGAATTATGGGTAACAATCCCCAAAAGAGTCACTATAAAAGTCAATTCATTTTTTTTGCTATGGAAGCATTCATAAGACACGTTAAAAAAGAATCTTTTCAGCCAATGGATAAGGAGGCTATAGAAGAAAGTGAGAATCCCTGTTATGCCATGTCTACTTGAATGGGTAGGAATGGGGCAGGGCTCTCCTCACCCACCAGGAAGCACCAAGACTAGCCATTCAAATGGTCAACAAACAGCATTTCTTTTCTTTTTTTTTTCTTTTTTGAGATAGAGTTTGGCTTTTGTTGCCCAGGCTGGAGTGCAATGGTGTAATCTTGGCTCACCACAACCTCTGTGTCCTAGGTTCAAGTGATTCTCCTGCCTCAGCCTCCCGAGTAGCTGGGATTAAAGGCATGCGACACTGTGACAGGCTGATTTGTATTTTTAGTAGAGTCGGATTTCTCTTGATCAGGCAGATCTCGAACTCTCGACTTCAGGTTATCTGCCTACCTTGGCCTCCCAATGTGCTGGGATTGCAGGCGTGAGCCACCATTCCCAACCCGAAGAGCATTCTTTACTGCTGTATTTGTTAATTCACTAACATGCATATTCTAACATTACAAAGTAGGCCATCCAACACAACTATGCATTAAGACATAGTTAAGGAAAGAATGTACCAAAAGTGATTGGGAACATTAACATTGCTTTCCACACTTTTTTTTTTTTAAGAACAGACATTTGTTTATCACTGTTCTGGAGGCTGGAATTCCAAGTTGAGGGTGCCAGCATGATCAGGGTCTGGTGAGGACCCTCTTCCAGGTTGGAGACTGTCATATCCTCCCTGTCTCCTCACATGGAAGGTGCTGGCGAGCTCTCTTCTGTCACTTTCAGAAGGGCACTAATCCCATTTACGAGGGTTCCACTTTCACAACCTCATCATCTCCCAAGGGCCCCACCTCCTAATACCTTCACATTGGAGGTTTGAGGGTTAGAATTTAAGCCTAAAGGAAAAAGCATTTTATATTTGAGAGAGAGTCTTGCTCTGTTGCCCAGGCTGAAGTTCAGTGGCATGATCTCGGCTCTCTGCAGCCTTGACATCCCAGGCTCAAGGGATCCTCCCACATCAGCCTCCCAAATTGCTGGGACTGCAGGCACCTACCACCACACTTGGCTGATTTTTACATTTTTTGTAGAGATGGGGTCTCCCTATGTTGTCCTGGGTGGTCTCAAACTCTTGGGCTCAAGTGAGCCTCCTTCCTCTGCCTCCCAAGCACTGGGATTACAGGCATGAGCCACCACTCCCAGACCAAGATATTCATACAGTAAATATGAACTCCTATCTCAAATTTGATATCTAATAATGATTGCTGGCAGTAAGGATGCTCACAAGTTACAAGGGTAATGATAATGGAATCACCACGATCTTGGTGATGCAGCATCTCAAACTCATGCCTTCTTCAATTCTGCTCACAGAGATGAAGAGCACATGAAACTCTTACACATTTTCCTTCATGATTTGGCCTAGAATCTAGTCTCCTTGATTTTAGAATGACTGTTTTTAAAATCAAGGCGATGAGGCCAACATGATCTTCTGTGTGCCCAGAATGAGATGAGAACTGTATAAATGTCTGAGGCGGTTATTCAATTATTCTTCTATTCACCATTTTTTTTTTTTTGACACAGTCTCACTCTGGTGCACAGGCTGGAGTGCAGTGGTAAAATCTTGACTCTCTGCAACCTCCGCATCCCAGCCTCAAGCGATTCTCGTGCCTCAGCCACCCAAGTAACTGGGATTACAGGCGTGCTCCACTACACCCAGCTAATTTTTGTATTTTTATTAGAGACGCGGTTTCGCCAAGTTGCCCAGGTTCGTTTTGAACTCCTGAGCTCAGGCGATCTGCCTGCCTAGGCCTCCCAAAGTGCTGGAATTACAGGTGTGAGCCACTATACCAGGCCTGTTTTTGTAATTTTTTTTAAGAGACAGGGTCTCACTGTGTGGCCCTTGCTGCTCTCCATAGTGATTGAATTAACCAACACTGTACAAGCGTTCCTTTTTCTCCACATCCTTACCAGCATGTATTATTGCCTGTCTTTTGAATGTAAGCTAACTGGGGTAAGATGATATCTCCTCACAGTTTTGACTTGCATTTCTCTCATGATCAATGATGTTGAGTACCTTCTCATAAGCCTGTTTGCCATTTGTATATCTTCTTTTGAAAAACGTCTATTCAGAGGCCAGGCGCGGTGGCTCATGCCTGTAATCCCCGCACTTTGGGAGGCCAAGGTGGGCGGATCACCTGAGATCAGGAGTTTGAGACCAGCCTGGCCAACATGATGAAACCCTTTGTCTACTAAAAGTACAAAAATTAGCTGGGCGTGGTGGCTGGTGCCTGTAATCCCAGCTACTTGGGAGGCTGGGGCAGGAGAATCACTTGAACCTGGGAGGCGGAGGTTGCAGTGAGCTCAGATCGTGCCATTGCACTCCAGTCTGGGTGACAGAGTGAGACTCTGTCTTGAAAAAAAAAAATCTATTCATGTCTTTTGCCCATTTTCAAAATCAAATTATTAATTATTAGATTTTTGTCCTATTGGGCCAAGGACGGTGTCTCACACCTGTAATGCCAGCACTTTGAGGGGCTGAAGTGGGAAGATTACCTGAGGTCAGGCATTTGAGACCAGCCTGGCCAATATGGTGAAATCCTATCTCTACTAAAAATACACAAATTAGCCGGGCATGGTAGCAGGTGCCTGTAGGGCCAGCTACTTGGGAGGCTGACGCGGGAGAATTGCTTGAACCTGGGAGGTGGAGGTTGGGGTGAGCCGAGATTGTTCCACTGCACTCCAGACTGGGCAACAGACTCTGTCTCAGGAAAAAAAAAAAGATTGTGTTCTATTGAGTTTTTTGAGCTCCTTCTGTATTTTGAATTAATTTCTATACTTTACTTATCACCTGATAGACACTGTAAATGTGCATATTTTGATCAAATATCTAAGTTACCCATGATTTAGTTTGTTTTCTTCTTGCTTCCTCAGAGTTTTGTTAGCTTTATAATGTTTAAATATTAGCTTGATGATATATTAATATTTCTAATATATTGAGGAGTTTTCCTAAATTCAAAAGTTAGTCGAGCAAAATTCTTTTATACATGTATAATCTATTGTCCACAGGCCTCTTATTAAATCATCATTGTCGAGATGTTTTGAAATTCTATCTTTATCACACACTAGGTTTTCAGGACAGAAATGGTTCTAAAAACAAATGTTCCTCCATCGATTTACTGCTTTGTGTTATTGCTTTTGCTCTAAGTTTTCTTTTCCTAATATCAAACTTGAGAATAATTTTTGGTATTGAGGTGGAATTGACATAATAAAACACTAATTATTTTAAAGTGAACAAATCAGCAGCATCTGGTACATTCATGAAGTGATGCCCCAGCTGTCCCCTCTCTCTAGTTCCAAGTCATTTTTGCCACCCAAAATCAGACTCTTACCCATTAAGTAATCAACCCCAATTCCACTCTGCACCCACCTCTAAGATCATGTAGCCATCAATCTGCTTTCTTTCCTTTTCTTTTTTTTAAGACAGAGTCTGGCTCTGTCACCCATGCTGGAGTGCAATGGCGCGATCTCAACTCACTTTAACCTCCGCCTCCCGGTTCAGTTGATTCTCTTGAGATTCCTGAGTAGCTGGGAGTACAGGCATGCACCACCACGCCCGGCTAATTTTTGTATTTTTTTATTTTTAGGAGAGACAAGGTTTCACCATGTTGGCCAGGCTGGTCTCAAACCCCTGACCTCAGGTGATCCGCCCACCTCAGCCTCCCAAAGTGCTGGGATTACAGGCATGAGCCACTACGACCGGCCATCATCAATCTGCTTTCTCTTTCTATGGATTTAACTATTCTAGATACTTTATATAAATGAATTTATACCACATGCTATCTACTGTGTCAGGCTTCTTCATTTATTATAATATTTTCAAGGTTTATATACATGGTAGCAGATATCTTTTTTGCTTTTCTTTTCTTTTCTTTTTTTTTTTTTTTTTTGCGAGACAGGGTCTCACTCTATCACCCAGGCTGGAATGCAGTGGTGTGATCTTGGCTCACTGCAACCTCTGCTTCCAGGCTCAAGTGATTCTCCTGCCTTAGTCTCCCGAGCAGCTAAGACTACAGGTGCGTGCCACCACAGCCTGGACTTTTTTTTTTTTTTTTTTACTTTTTGTAGAGATGGAGTTTCACTATGTTGAGCAGGCTGGTTTCAAGCTCCTGGTCTCAAGTAATCCTCTTACTTTGGCCTCCCAAAGTGCTGGGATTACAGGTGCAAGCTACCACAGCCAGTCTTTCATTCCTTTTTATGACCAAGTAACATTCCATTATATTGATTCTGTTTATGCATTCATCCATTAGTGGACGTTTGGGTTTTTTCCACCTTTGGCTGTAGAGGTAGGCCGCTGTGAGCATGCATGAGCAAGAATTTGTTTAAGCACACTTCTTTTGGGTATACACCAAGGAGCGGAATGGATGGGTTGTGTGGTGATTCCATGTTTATAACTTTTTTTATTTTAAGACAGGGTCTCACTCTGTCACCCAGGCTGGAGTGCAGTGGTACCATCTTGGCTCACTACAACCTCCGCCTCCTGGGCTCAAGCAATTCTCCTGCCTCAGCCTCCTGAGTAGCTGGGATTACAGGTGCCCGCTACCACACCCAGCTAACTTTTGTATTTTTAGCAGAGATGGGGTTTCGCCATGTTGGCCAGGCTGGTCTCGAACTCTTGACCTCAAGTGATATGCCCATCTCGGCCTCCCAAAGTGCTGGGACTATAGTCATGAGCCACCACACCACCACAGGTAGACGGGGTGAGAACAAGAACAGCTGGGAGTTAGGACAGATTGGGAGCAGGTCTCACAGGAAGTAGATAACAAGTCTGTGACCTTGAATGAAAGGTGAGGAGATGGAGTGAATTTGTGGGGATTCAGGGTGAGGATTTGTGGTGGCTCACGCCTGTAATCTCAGCACTCTGGGAGGCCCAGGTGGGCGGATCACATGAGGTCAGGAGTTCGAGACCATCCTGGCCAACATGGTGTAACTCCATCTCTACTAAAAATACACAAATTAGCCAGGGGTGGTGGCAGGCACCTGTAATCCCAGCTACTCAGGAGGCTGAGGTAGAAGAATTGCTTGAACCTGGGAGGTGGAGGTGGAGGTGAGCCGAGATCGAGCCACTGCACTCCAGCCTGGGCAACAGAATGAGACTCTGTCTCAAAAAAAAAAAAAAAAAAAAAAAAAAGATTTTGTCCTACTGAGTTACTGGAGCTCCTTGTATATTTTTAATTAATTTGTATATTTTACTTATCACCCAGTAGACACTGTAAATATACATATTTTAATAAAATATCTAAGTTACACCTGATTTATTTTCTGTTTTCTTCTCAGGGCCAGCTTTGGTGCTGACACTTCTTCAGAGTTTTGTTAACTTTACAATGTTTAAATATTAGCTTTATAATATATTGATATTTCTGGCCAGGTGTGGTGGCTCACACCTGTAATCCCAGCACTTTGGGAGGCCAAGAAGGGCAGATTACTTGAAGTCAGGAGTTTGAGGCCAGCCTGGTCAACATGGTGAAACCCCATCCATACTAAAAATACAAAAATTAGTTAGGCATGGTGGCGCATGCTTGTAATCCCAGCTACTTGAGAGGTTGAGGTGGGAAGATTGCTTGAACCCGGGAGGTGGAAGTTGCAGTGAGCCGAGACTGTACCACTGCACTCCAGCCTAGATGACAGAATGAGACTCCATCTCAGAAAAAATGGGGGGGTACATTGTTACAGAAATAATATACTGTCTGGGCACAATGGCTCACATCTGTAATCCCAGCACTTTGGGAGGCCGAGATGGGAGGATTGCTTGAGTCCAGGAATTCAATACGAGCCTGGGCAACATCATGAGACCCCATCTCTACAAAAAATGAACAAAATTAGCTGGGCATGGTGGCACATGCCTGTAGTCCCAGACACTCAAGAGGCTGAGGCAGGAGGACCCCTTGAGCCTAGGAGTTCTAGTCTGTGGTGAGCTATGACCATGTCACAGCATTCCAGCCTGGGCGACAGAGTGAGACCCCGTTACAAAAAGAAAAAAAACAGAGAGAAAAAAATATGCTGAATGTGATTGGGACGATTACCATTGCTTTCCACAAGTCCATGAGGGAAAACATGAACCCAGCTAGTCATCAGCAGGGAGGAACTCGGCGTGAGCAGGGAGGAACTGGGCAGACACTTAGCCTTGGACATAAGCACTTAGCAGCTGAATTTTACACTTCAAAGTGGCTCATTTTATGTTACGTGTATTCTACCTCAATTTAAAAGGCAGACATTTTCTCAAAAAGTTGCACCTTGTGCAATGGCTGGATATTTGGCCAGTTGCACAAATTGGCAATTGAATGCCAAATGCATACTTTGGGAAGGTGGGTGGGATCGAGGACCGCTGGAATCTCACCAGCAGTTTCTATGTAGTCAGCACATTTGCCTGAGTCCAGCTCTGCTAAGCACTTTGACCAAAGCCATCCACACCTCCGGGTTCCTCAGACTGTAGATAAGGGGGTTGAGTGTAGGGGTGACAAGGCTATAGAAGAGGGAAACCACGTTATCCTGCTGTGGACTGTGGTAGGCGCAAGGCACCATGTACATGAACACGGCGGCACCATAAAAGAGCCCCACTACCGTGATGTGCGAGGAGCAGGTGGTGACAGCCTTGTGTCTGGCCTCCTCTGAGCGCATGCTTAGAACAGCCTGCAACACGTGGCCGTAGGAGGTGGCGATGAGGGAAAGAGGGAGCATTAGGATCAGTACCCCTGAGGTGGACAGCGCCATCTCGTAGGCAGAGGTGTCTGCACAGGAGAGCTTCAGTAGGGCTGGCACCTCACAGAAGAAGTGATCCACAATACGGGAGGCACAGTAGGGAAAATGCAGGGTGATGGAGGTCTGGATGGAGGCGTTGAGCACACCTACCACCCAGGAGGAGCCCACCATCAGCAGACACACCTGGCGTCTCATAAGTACAGGATACTGCAGGGGCTGGCACACAGCAACATAACGGTCATAAGACATGAGGACCAACAGGACGCCCTCAGCCACACCCATCAGTGTGAGGAAGAATATTTGAGCTGCACAACCTCCATAGGAGGTGGCACCTTCTCCCCGCAGAAAGTCTGATGCCATCTTGGGGATGGTGACCATGGGACAGCCAATGTCAAACAGGGAGAGCTGGCTGAGCAGGAAGTACATGGGCGTGTGGAGCCGGGAGTCCACACGGATCAAGAAGAGAAGAACGGTGTTGCCCAGAAGGCCTATGACAAACATGACAGCCACCAGGGAGAAGAGGAGCTGGCGTGATCCTGAGTGACTGAAGAGGCCCACCAGAATGAAGTCTGAGGCCACCGACTGATTCACATCCCCCATGTTTTACACAATGCACTTTAGCTGCAGGAAGAACAGCTGAACTATGGCAAGAAGCCTGCATGGGGTGGCAAATAATTTTCATCTCACATGCCAATCGTCATTGATTGGTAGTGGCTTCCTGGGATGGTGTCTTGAGAAGAGTAATCAGGCTGCAGCTAGAATCAGTAGGCTGGAGGGAGAAAACTTAATCAGTTAGTGTCTATCCAAGGCATGGGATGGGAAAGAAGCAGCTGGCATCTCTGAATGAGACGCTTGGCCACACTCCAATGAAGAGCTACCCATTGCTCCCTATAGTGAAAAATTTGAGGTTCGGCCGGACGTGGTGCCTCACGCCTGTAATCCCAGCACTTTGGGAGGCCGAGACAGGTGGATCACGAGGTCAGGAGTTCGAGACCAGCCTGACCAATATGGTGAAACCTCGTCTCTACTAAAAGTACAAAAATCAGCTGGGTGTGGTGGCACTCGCCTGTAATCCCAGCTACTTAGGAGGCTGAGACAGGAGAATTGCTTGAACCCGGGTGGTGGAGGTTGCAGTGAGCCGAGATCATGCCACTGCACTCCAGCCTGGGCAACAGAGCGAGACTCCATCTCAAAAAAAAAATGCGGTTCAAGTTAAAGACAGCCACATAGATGGTGGAATGCTTCAATACCCCTCATCCCAGGGGTCCTTAACCAAAGCTGAGGTCAGATACCAATAAGACTGGGAGGTGAAACAGGGGATGATGAAACTGAAGCAACAAGCTAAGTAAGAAAACAGAGAGAAGGGCTTGCTTGGGTCTAAATGCCTGGATGAGAATCTGAAGCAAAGAGAAATCTGTGATGAGCCAGCACTGGAATCAAATTGAGGGAATGCCCAAGGAAAATAAATCATTCTACCAAATGAGCATGTTTATCACAGCACTATTCACAATAACAAAGAAATTGAATCAACCTGGGTGCCTATCAGTGGTGGACTGGATTTTTTTAAATGTAGTATATAGACACCATGGATTGCTATGCAGCCATAAAAAAGAATACAATTGGCTGGGCACAGTGGCTCATGCCTGTAATCCTAGCACCTTAAGAAGCCAAGGCAGGAGGATCACTTCAGCCCAGGAGTTCAGGACCAGCCTGGGTGACATGACAAGACCCCATCTTGGAGCCTGGGGATGGTGGCTCACGGCTATAATCCCAGCACTTTGAGAGGCCAAGGCGGGTGGATCACCTGAGGTCAGGAGTTCGAGACCAGCCTGACCAACATGGAGAAACCCCATCTCTACTAAAAATACAAAATTAGCTGAGCGTGGTGGCATATGCCTGTAATCCCAGCTATTCGGGAGGCTGAGGCAGAAGAATCACTTGAACCCAGGAGGCGGAGGTTGCAGTGAGCCGAGATCGCACCATTGCACTCTGGCCTGGGCAACAAGAGCAAAACTCCGTCAAAAAAAAAAAAAAACCATCTCTACAAAAAATTTAAAGTTAGACTTGGTGGTGACTGCCTGTAGTCTCAGCTACTGGGGAGGCTAAGGCAGGAGGATCACTTGAGCCTGGGAGGTCGAGGCTGCAGTGAGCTATGATCACATCACTGCACTCCAGCCTGGGCCACCGAGCAAGACCTTGTCTTAAAAAAAAAAGAAAAAACAACCTGTTCATTGCAGTGACATGGACGCAACTGGAGCCCATTATCCTAAGTGAATTAAGGCAGAAACAAAACCAAATACCACATGTTCTCACTTATCAGTGGAAGCTAATCATTGGGTACACAGGAATATAAATAGGGGAACAGCAGACACTGGGGACTTCAGAGGGAAGCAAGGGTTAAAAAACTACCTATTGGGCCCTTTTCACAAGATGGCGCCGAAAGCGAATAAGGAAGCTCCTGCCCCTCCTAAAGCCGAAGCCAAAGTGAAGGCTTTAAAGGCCAAGAAGGCAGTGTTGAAAGGTGTCCACAGCCGCTAAAAAAAAGATCCCACATGTCACCCACCTTCCAGCAGCCCAAGACACTGTGACTCCGGAGGCAGCCCAAATATCCTCGAAAGAGCACCCCCAGGAGAAACAAGCTTGGCCACTCTGCAATCATCACGTTGTCGCTGACCACTGAGTCCACCATCAAGAAGATAGAAGACAATGACACACTTTTGTTCATTGTGGACATTGAAGCCAACAAGCACCAGATCAAACAGCGTGTGAAGTAGCTCTATGACATGGATGTGGCCAAGGTCAACACCCTGATTCAGCCTGATGAAGAGAAGAAGGCATATGTTCGACTGGCTCCTGATTATGATGCTTTGGATGTTGCCAACAAAATTGGGATCATCTAAACTGAGTCCAGCTGGCTAATTCTAAATATATGTATATCTTTTCACCATAAAAAAAAAACTACCTATTGGGTACTATGTTCGCAATTTGGGTGACAGTTTCAATTGAAACCCAAATCAGCATCATGCAATATATCCATGTAACACACCTTGCTTATGTACCCCCAAATGTATTTAACAGAAGAAAAACATTTAGGGTATAAATCTAAAGAAAGGAAACCATAGAGGCACAATGACAGCAGGAGGGGGTTGAATGGCCTGGGGAGGGGCAGTTGCTGCTGAGCTCAGCTATTACTGGTGGCTTCACTGCATTGGATGGGAGAGCAGCGGCCTGTGGGTAGTCTGACTCAATTTCAAGGACTACTATGAGACACTAGCTCTAGAAGATTTTACGTCCCTAAGTATTGCCTGAGTGAATGAGGTGAACAAGAAGGATGGCCAAGGACCAGGAAGAGCTGCACACTTAAATCAGGAATACTTCCTGTCTTCGGCAACCTCCAAGCTCCCAGACAAAGCCAGATTATTCTGAAAGACCATGCAGTGCCCACAACTCCAGCAATGGAAAATGCAGGACCTGGTGAATGTTCTTTCCCAACTGTGGATGGTTAAGAAGCATGCTAAAAAGGAAAAGAAAAAGCAAAGAGGACAGGAGTGGTTCTCTCAGAGAAATGGTCTGAGCTAGAACTTTTGCTTTAAGCCAGTATTTATCCACTTTGGGCTATATGACCAGGGCTGTTTTATTATTCGTATGTTTTATAAAATAAGATACTATTTCTCATTCCTGCTCAAGGTGAGTGGAAGATAGCATCCTCATCCCTGCTCAACCCAACTGAGGTGTTTTCTTTTTGTTTGGTTTTGTTTTGTTTTGGTTGAGACAGAGTCTTGCTCTGTGACCCAGGCGGGAGTACAGTGGCGTGATCTTGGCTCACTGCAACTTCCGCCTCCCCGGTTCAAGCAATTCTCCTGCCTCAGCCTCCCAAGTAGCTTGGATTACAGGCACATGCCATCACAATCAGCTAATTTTTGTATTTTTAGTAGAGACAGGGTTTCACCATGTTGGCCAGGCTGGTCTCAAACTCCTGACCTCAAGTGATCAGCTCGCCTTGGCCTCCCAAAGTGCTGGGATTACAGGCGTGAGCCACTGTGCCCGTCCTCAACTGAGTTGTTTTTTTTTATTATTATTATTATACTTTAAGTTTTAGGGTACATGTGCACAACGTGCAGGTTTGTTACATATGTATACATGTGCCATGTTGGTGTGCTGCACCCATTAACTCGTCTGAGTTTTTATTGAATTGTTTTCTAAGGAGTCAGAGTGAGTCATGAATAAAACACATCTTCAGGGCAAAACAAATAGAGCTGATTCCCAGCATGCCAGACAGCCAGGAAGAGTTTTCAACAGAGGTGACCAGGGTCTGAGGAAGAGTGTCTCTCAGACAACACAAAAAGCTGCCCAAAGTGGCTGCTTCATGGTATTAAGAGTGCAATGGAGGCCGGCTGCACTGACTCACGTCTGTAATCCCAGCACTTTGGGAGGCTGCAGTGGGAAGATTGCTTGCACCCAGGAGTTTGAGACCAGCCTGGGCAACATAGGGTGCCTCCATCTCTACAAAAAAATTACAAAAGTTAGCTGGGCGGGGTGATACAAGCCTGTCATCCCAGGTACTTGGGAGACTGAGGCAAGAGGATTGCTTGAGCCCAGCAGGTTGAGGCTGCATGATCACGCCGTTGTACTTCAGCCTGGGAGACTGAGCGAGACCCTGTTTCAAAAGGAAAATGGAATTTTAAGAAAAAGATAAATAAATAAAAGAGTGCATGGGGTTAAATTTTAAAAAAAGAAAAAAGCAGCAAGACTGATCATTTAAGAGCAAGTAGATTCTACTGAAGGCCTCCCTGGAGCTCTTTGTCATGAAGCTGCCTGTGGAGTTATTCCTCACTCAGATGATGGCCTGCAAGGCTGTCTTTAGTTATACGCCATCCTGATTTTTCTTATTCCATCCAAGCTCCTCTCTACCATTCATCCATGCATCCAACAAAATGTGTCATGCCCTAGAATGGGCATAAAACATTCAGAGGTGAATCATCCAGGCAAGATCCCCGGTTCTCTGGACTCCACCATCTCCATCAGGAGACCAATGACCAACAAGAAGATAAATGCACAAGAACTTTGTGATAGGGGGAAGTGCAGGGGTGAAGTGGTCAGGATGCCCTGTAGGTAATAGCTAAGGACACTACAAGACGTGGTCAGGGAAGCCTCTTGAGACCGGTGAGAGCTGCCTGGTATGGTTTGGACCTGTGTCCCCACCCACATCTCATGTTGAATTGCAATCCTTAATGTTGGAGGTGGGGCCTGCTGGGAGGTGATTGGATCATGGCGGTGGCTTCTCATGAATGGTTTAGCACCATCCCCCTTGGTCATGATAGTGAGTGAGTTCTTGCGAGATCTGGTCATTAAAAGTGTGTAGCACCAGCCGGGCATGCTGGCTCACAACTGTAGTCCCAGCACTTTGGGAGGCCAAGGCAGGCCGATCACGAGGTCAGGAGTTTGCAACCAGCCTGGTCAACACGGTGAAACCCTGTCTCTACTAAAAATACAAAAAATTAGCCAGGTGTGGTGACAGGTGACTGTAATCCCAGCTACTCGGGAGGCTGAGGCAGGAGAATCACTTGAACCCAGGAGGCGGAGGCTGCAGTGAGCCGAGACCGTGCCACTGCATTCCAGCCTGGGCACAGAGTGAGACTCCGTCCCCCCCACCCACCAAAAAAAAGTGTGTAGCACCTCCCTCTGCCTCTACTCCTGCCATGTAAGACATCTGCTTCTCCCTCATCTTCCACCATGATTGTAAGTTCCCTGAGACCTCCCCAGAAGCAGAAGCCATTATACGTCCTGTACAGCCTACAGAACCATCGCCAGTGAAACATATTTTCTTTATAAATTACCCAATCATCTCAGATAGTTCTTTAAAGCAATGCAAGAATAGACTAATACACTGACCTTGCTATCTGAAGACCTTCATGAGGGGAAGAGTAGAATTGCCTGCTTTATACTACTGGAAGGTGGATGTTAATGAGGGCAGCTGTGTGGTTCAACCTAGCAAAGAACTTTCTAACGGTGAAATCTAACCAAAAATGGAATGGAGTGCCTCATTGGTAGCATTTTTCCAGAGTTAATCAAAGATGTATGGGAGTTTGGCTGGGTGCAGTGGCTCACGCCTGTAATCCCAATGCTTTGGGAGGCTGAGGCGGGCAGATCATTTGAGGATGGGAGTTCAAGACCAGCCCAGCCAACAAGGTGAAACCCTGTCTCTACAAAAAATACAAAAATTAGCCAGGTGTGGTGGTGGGCACCTGTAATCCCAGCTACTCAGAAGGCTGAGGCAGGAGAATTGCTTAAACCCAGGAGGCAGAGGTTGCAGTGAGCCGAGATCATACCACTGTATTCCGGCCTGGACAACAGAGCGAGACTCCAACACAAAAAAAAAAGAAAAGAAAAACAAAGATGTATGGGAGTTAGACAATTTAGCCCTGCAGTTATAGAATTTAGAGTTAGAGTTTGACAGGGAACATGAGCATTGTTGAACTCATTTCAGCATAGTCTGATGAGCAATTTAATAAAAATACATGCATGATGATTTTTGGTACCCAGGAGATGAAACTCTGCCTGGGATGGGATCTGGGAAGCCTTCACAGAGAAGGAGGCATTGGAGCTGAGTTTTGAAGGTCAGGTAGGAATTTTCCAGAGAGCTAGAAGAGGGAAGGTTGTTCCAGACAGAAATAATACAGTATCTGGACTCTATGGACTGGTGGTTAAGAAAATGCACCCAGGAGTAAGACATAAAATAGGCTTGCAGGCAGAAGCCCAGGCAATAGTTTTCACACCCACTCCTCCAGCTGCGTTTTGGAAGCAAGGAGAGCTTTCTGAGAGCTGGGCAGCTCCTCCAAGCCTATCACTTCCTACCCAAGGACACGCTTTTTGTACCCCATTCTCAGTAATGAAGAGAAGTCTGTCGGTGGATAATTGAAGGTGGTCGAGCATCTGTCTTTCATCAACCCCTGAGCCCCAGAAATGGAAAAAATGAAAGAATGAAACGCAAATCTAAGTTTTTGGGAAGAGAAGTGAGGATGGCGGGAATGGAGCTGACTGGAGAAGCTGTTATAGAAATATTCAGCAAGCCCTTGATGACAATGACAATAACAATAACCACACTATTAGGCTGGGTGTGGTGTTTCACGTCTGTAATCTCAGCACTTTGGGAGGCTGGGGCCAGCCCAGGAGTTTGGGACTAGCCTGAGCAACATGGCAAGATCCCAACTCTACAAGAAATAGAAAAATTAGCCAGGCATGGTGGCACATGCTTATAGTCCCGGCTACTTGGGAGGCTAAGGTGGGAGGCTCACTTGAGCCCAGGAGGTGGAAGCTGCAGTGAGCTGTGATCACACCACTGCACTCCAGCCTGGGCAACAGAACACAGAGCGAGACCCTCTCTCAATTAAAAAAAAAATGACCATAGGTATTAATACCTCTATGAATTTTGGGGATGAGAAGACAGAGATCTGAGAAGTGCAGTGCCTTGTCCAGGATGAACCAGCAAGAAGGTAACCAAGTCAAGATTCTAACAAAATGAGATTTAATTCCAAAGTCCTTGTTCTTGCATCGGCATTTCACACATCTCCAAACACTGTAATAGATATTCAAGATTTGCTTCACACACACACACACACATACACACACACACACACACACACACACACACACACACACAGACTCCCCTTCACCACTAAGTTATGATTTCTGGCTAATGGGTGATCATGTCCCACCCTGGTCTGGTAGAGAAGCCGCACTTGCCAACCCTCAGGGCCAATGGTCCACCCTAGAACTGTTCTAGGACTGGCATTTCCCCTGGTTTCAGGCATTGTGGCCCTTTGGGATGGTGGGGAAGGTTTCTGCACCAACAACTCTGCAGGACCTGCCTTGAAACTGCAGAGCACTCTTGGGAAGAAACCACACAGGTTGACATTTGGGTCTAGAACAGTGTCATCGCCCCACCACTGGTTTCTGTAATTCTTCTTCTGTTTTCACAGACCCTTATCTAGTGACACACACACACACGCACTGTATGTGTGAAATCCAACCAAAAATGAAATGGAGTGCCTCATTGGTGTCATTTTCCAGAGTCAATCAAAGATGTACGGGAGTCAGATAATTTAGCCCTGCAGTTATAGAATTTAGAGTTCGAGAGAGAACATGAACATTGTGCAACTCATTTCAGCATAGTCTGATGAGCAATGTAATAAAAATACATGCACGATGATTTGGGTACCCAGGGGATGAAACTCTGCCTGGGATGGGATCAGGGAAGGCTTCACAGAGAAGGAGGCATGGAAGTTTTCAGAGAGCTAGAGGAGGGAAGTTTATTCCAGGCAGAAGTAATAGAGCATCCGGACTGTATGGACTTGTGGATAACAGAATCCACCCAAGAGTAAGACATAAAACATGATTGCAGGCAGAAACCCAGGCAACACTCCTGTGTGCCCCCAAACTCACCTTTCCTTTCAGGGTGCCCAGGTGGTCCCACTGTCTTTGATGCATCTGAAAAAAATAAAAACCCCTGGTTTTGGGGATCTCTAGCAGTTCCTCTAATTCCATTGTAATGCCTTTGTGTCCTGAGCTTTTTTTGGTAGAGGGAACAGAGCCTCACTCTGTCACCCAGGCTGGAGTACAGTAGCACAATCATAGCTCACTGCAGCCTTCAACTCCTGGGCTCAAGCCATCTTCTTGCCTCAGCCTCCCGAGTAGCTGGGACTCCAGGTGTGCACCACCACACCTGGCTAATTTTTATTTTTTAATTTTTTTGTAGAGATGCGGTCTTGTTATGTTTCCCAGGCTGGTCCCTTAATCCCAGCTTTAAATAATACCTCCCCATCTTGGCCTCACAAAGTGCTGGGATTATGTCCTGAGCTTTTGGCACACTGTTTCCCACTGAAATCTCTTTCAGAAAAAAATGTTCCACCCATCCAACCTCTCTCACCTGCTGCCCCACAGTCAGACAGGCAGAGCTGGAAAAAGTAGCCATGATTTACTCTAATCTGGGCTGGAACATCTCACAGTGATTCCTAAATCAGTCCTTCTTTGGGTGGGAGGAGAGTCCCTTTGAAAAGTTTTAAAGTTGTGGTTTTACCTGTCCCTTTCCCGTTTTCCTCAGGGATGCCAAAATGTGGGTCTAGAGTGGTCCCTTTGCTGACACTGAGCGACCAGAAGAAAGGAGCTACATTATTTATCTTCTTGTTGCCAATAAAACTCACATCAGTCCGTTATGACCAGGCATGATCTGGACTCTTGGTCACTTTAGTAACCAAATGATCACATGACAGTTTGCAGGACAAACTGTCACTTATATTATTTATTAAATTCTCACATTCTCTTATATTATATTCGCTTATATTATTTAATTTAATATATAATATAATTTACTTAATAAAATAATTTAATTCACTTATATTATTTATTTATTTCTCACATTCTCACATCTCAAGGATCCACAGCAGAGCCTGCTCAGTAAATAGTTGTTAAATGAATACGTCCTGCAAGGGAATAATATGATTGTTGGAACTAAAGTTAAAGACAAATGGGCTCAGAGAGGGTAAGTGACTTACCTAAAGTCACACAGCTAAGAAGAGGGTAGACTGGGATTTGAACCCAGTTTGATTTCAAATCCTGAGCTGCCTCTATTCTGGACACTGCCTCTTTCTTGGACTTAACACTCAACTCATCTTCCCTGGAATTCTGAGCTGAGAATTCCTCCAGGGCATCACTGTTGTAGGATGGTCACAGTCTCCAGAAAGTGAGCTGAAGGTGCTTCCAGCCCATGCCAGATGTGTTGTTCTAGTCCCGGCCCCATGGCCAAGGTGAGGTGCCCACCCCTTGCTGCTTCCAGCACATTTTAGGGAAGGTTTGGAATGAACGTCAACATGGGTGACCTTCTGCTATCTAGAGATCCAGCCTGCTTGGATTCACAGCAGCGATAACAGACAAGGTAAGATGCATCCAGCGTGCAGGTTGGCAAATGTCCAAGAGGTAGACAAAAATTCATCTTTCCATCCAAATACCTGTACAAGCTCAACCCAATGAGCTTGTGAAACACAACACCAGCAGTTCTGGGGGCCCATCTTGCCACTAATACTAGTCTCTAAATTATGCCCAGACCCCCAAGATCTCCACAAGGCTTGGTTCCAAACTCTCACCCCCAGTCACCAAGGTCTGTTTGCAGACAGAGTGATGGATCCCTCTCAATGCCCCATGAGCATGTCAACTCCCTTCATTGCAAGACAGCTCCTGAAAAAACCTCCCCAGGCTCCAGCATCTTGGGTTTAATCAGTGCCACCTTGGTCTATGCAAAGATAGACATCCTTGTCTGGGGATCGAGGCTCCAGGGACAGCTTTTGCATCAGAACCCCTCTGGGTCTCCCTTTCTGTTAGGAAAAAAAAATAGTTTCAGTGGGAGCCTAGAGCCCATGATACTTGGATTGTCCCTGGAGGATTGTGGAAAAACATTTACTCATCTCTCAATTAACCATGAGGAAAATGGGCAGCACTGATGCAGATAATTGGATATGGCAGATACCCAAGTCCTTTTGCTTGGATCTAAGAAGAGAAAGGAGATGAGGGAATCCATTACTACAAAGGGACCCTCATGTTCCAAAGGAAATCTGATGTCCAGGAGATTTTTTTCTGCATTAAATACTGGGGCAGTGATGGTGGTGGCACAGCCAAGAGGCAGATTCCCTGGTCAGGACATTTCTTCCACTGAGTTCCATCCTTGAGGGGCTTCCAAGACTCAGGCAAAGCAATGGTCCAGAGACAGATAGATCATAGAGAGACCCTGCCTCTACAAAAACATTTTTTAAAGATTAGCTGGGCATGGTGGCACACACCTGTAGTCCCATATTCCCAGATACTTGGGAGGCTGAGGTTAAAGAATTGCTGTAGTCCAAGATTAATTTCTTCACAAGGGTCAGTAACAGTTCATGGACCACACTTTGAGTGGCACTGCCATAGACCATGAGTTCCTCAATGGCAAGAGCCTGCAATTATTCATTTTTGTATAACTGGTGACCAAGGGACATGGACACATTAATGTTTACTAAATAGGAAGGGCTGAAACAGACAGGAGTTTAGAAAAAGAAATCAAGATATGGAGAAATGAGCAGTGGGATTTGGATGCTCAACACCTAGCACAAATTGACTGGCACCAATGATGGATGGATGGATGGATGGATGGATGGATGGATGGATGGATGAATGGATGGATGGATGGATGGATGGATGGATGGATGGATGGATGGATAAATGAATGGATGGATGGATGGATGGATGGATGGTTGGATAAATGGATGGATGGATGGATGGATGGATGGATGGATGGATGGATGGCTAGATAAATGGTTAGAGGGATGGATGATGGATGGATGGATGGATAGGTAGAGGAATGAGTGAAGGGATGGAGGGGTGGAGGATGAATTGATGATGGATGAAAGGGTATAGAAATATATAGAACAAACCATGAAAATTGTTTTTGACTACACCATGTCATTATAAAGAACAAGGGAAGAGAAAACATGACAGAGAAAACATGTTAATACTCTCAACATGTGCCTCAAATATTAATAAATTATTATTAGTAATAAAGGATTAATATTAATCCTCTGAATTCCAGCTCCATTTTTTGCCATTGCTGTGTGCCATCCACATTCATTGTCTTGATAGAGGTAACTCCTGCTTAATGTCAATTATACGTTTCTGAAAAGCAGATGCTCACAAAATTGTCCACTGGGACTCTATATTCCATTATTTCAAATGTGAAAAGGCTGTATTGTACCTCAACCCAAAAGTCTCAAATAATTTCCTGGAATATAGCTGAAACTAGTAAAAGGCTTGTGTATCAGTAATCAGTAACAAACTGTCATGTTAGGATATGAAATATTTAAAATACTTATTCCTGTTAACCAAAAAAATGAAATGGTTGGTTTGATATGAGGTCATATTTCTCTTCATGGCTTCCTTTTCCAAGATTTTCTTTCACTCTCTCAGCTTTTGGGAAACTCACTGCAGAACATTAACCTTTGCTTTTGCCAAAATATAGAAAGCCTTGGGGAAATAAACTCAGGACAAGAGCACAACAGTATAGAATGCTTCACACTGGGCCAGGAGTGGTGGCTCACCCCTGCAATCCCAGCACTTTTGGAGGCCAAGGCAGGGTGGATCATTTGAAGTCAAAAGTTCGAGACCAGCCTGGCCAACATGGTGAAACCCTGTCTCTACTAAAAATACAAAAATTAGCTGGGTATGGTGGTGTGCACCTGTAATCCCAGCTACTCGGGAGGCTGAGACAGGAGAATCGCTTGAACTTGGGACAAAAAAGTTGCAGTGAGCTAAGATCACGCCACTGCGCTCCAGGCTGGGTGACAGAGGGAGACTCCAACTCAAAAAAAAAGAATGCTTCACACTGAGTGTGACATTATGATAACATGTCTTAGCACCAGCAATATCTGAGACACACACTCTCTTTTGTTATCACTTGGGACACTTTTTCTTCACGTCATTTTACGTAAAATCTTGTATTTATTGGGAGGCAAAGATTGCTTGAGCCCAGGAGTTCAAGATTGCAGTGAGCTATGATCGCTGCCTCCAGCCCAGGTGGCAGAGTGAGACTCTGTCTCAAAAAACAATCTTGTATTTATTTAGATGTAAATATAAACGTTTCCCATAAAACCATAGGCCAGAGAACATTATATTCAAAGAAACACACATTTTATAAACTTTGTGCATTAACACCGAGAGATTTGGCATTCTACTGGAAAAACTTAACCAGAAAGATACCTATATTTTTAAAATTACTCACTTTTAGCTGTTTTTTTTTAGAATTGACTTAATTTCACCTTTTATGCTGACATTATACAATTTATAAGCTATCACTTTTTGCCTTCAGAAGAGATAAACTGAAAATGATGGAAAGGGCTAAAAAATTAAACACCAAGTCTTCTCTCCGTTTTTCTAACTTTTACTTAAAATATTTTAGACTAAAAGAAGAGTTGAATGAACACCCATATACCCTCCAACAATTGTTAATCTTTTGCCCATTGTTTTATCTCTTTATATACATATAAACGCACACATTATTTTATTCAGATGAAATTCACAGGCTGGGCATGGTGGCTCACACCTGTAATCCCAGCACTTTGGGAGGCCAAGGCAGGCAAATCACCTGAGGTCAGGAGTTCAAGACTAGCCTGGCCAACATGGTGAAACCCCTTCTCTACAAAAATACAAAAATTAGTCTGGCATGATGGTGGGTGCCTGTAATCCCAGCTACTTGGGAGGCTGAGGCAGGAGAATCGCTTGAACCCAGGAGGCGGAGGTTGCAGTGAGCCAAGATTGCACCACTGCACTCCAGCCTGGGCGACAGAGTGAGACTCCATCTCAAAATAAATAAATTAATAATAAGGAAATATGCATAACATAAAAATTAACTATTTTGAAGTGTATAATTCAGTGGCATTTAGTACATTCACTATGTTGTACAATCATCAACTCTATCTAGCTTCTAGATAAAAATGAAAACATTTTTATCACCAAAGAAACCTCTGTATCCATTAAGCATTCACTCCCCGTTCCTTCCCTCTCAGCCTCTGGCAACCATCAATCTGATTTCTCTAAGTACAAATTTACCTATTCTGGATATTTCATGCAAACAGCATCATACAATGTATGATCTTTGTGACCTTTCATTGAGAATTTACACACACACATCTAGAGAAGACGCATCCACAGAAAGGGCTTGAAAGGCCCCCAGACTACAGACAGTCGGATTGATTGGTGAAGTTCTCGCTCTGTCTGTAAGAAGCCAGCCTGTAAAGACTATAAGACATAGTTTTCTCAAATGCATGGTGTCAGGAAACACAAATAAAAAAGGAAAGATGCCTAGGTTTTCTTCTAGGGTTTTTATGGTTTTAGGTCTAACATGTAAGTCTTTAATCCACCTTGAATTAATTTTTGTATAAGGTGTAAGGAAGGGATCCAGTTTCAGCTTTCTACATATGGCTAGCCAGTTTTCCCAGCACCATTTATTAAATAGGGAATCCTTTCCCCATTGCTTGTTTTTGTCAGGTTTGTCAAAGATCAGATGGTTGTAGATATGCGGCATTATTTCTGAGGGCTCTGTTCTGTTCCATTGATCTATATCTCTGTTTTGGTACTAGTACCATGCTGTTTTGGTTACTGTAGCCTTGTAGTATAGTTTGAAGTCAGGTAGCTTGATACCATTCAGGACATAGGCATGGGCAAGGACTTCATGTCTAAAACACCAAAAGCAATGGCAACAAAAGCCAAAATTGACAAATGGGATCTAATTAAACTAAAAAGCTTCTGCACAGCAAAAGAAACTACCATCAGAGTGAACAGGCAACCTACAAAATGGGAGAAAATTTTCACAACCTACTCATCTGACAAAGGGCTAATATCCAGAATCTACAATGAACTCAAACAAATTTACAAGAAAAAAACAAACAAACCCATCAAAAAGTGGGCAAAGGATATGAGCAGACACTTCTCAAAAGAATACCTTTATGCAGCCAAAAAACACATGAAAAAATGCTCATCGTCGCTGGCCATCAGAGAAATGCAAATTAAAACCACAATGAGATACCATCTCACGCCAGTTAGAATGGCAATCATTAAAAAGTCAGGAAACAACAGGTGCTGAAGAGGATGTGGAGAAATAGGAACACTTTTACACTGTTGGTGGGACTGTAAACTAGTTCAACCATTGTGGAAGTCAGTGTGGCAATTCCTCAGGGATCTAGAACTAGAAATACCATTTGACCCAGCCATCCCATTACTGGGTATATACCCGAAGGATTATAAATCATGCTGCTATAAAGACACATGCACATGTATGTTTATTGAGGCACTATTCACAATAGCAAAGACTTGGAACCAACCCAAATGTCCAACAATGATAGACTGGATTAAGAAAATGTGGCACATATACAGCATGGAATATTATGCAGCCACCAAAAATGAAGAGTTCCTGTCCTTTGTAGGGACATGGATGAAACTGGAAACCATCATTCTCAGCAAACTATAGCAAGGACAAAAAACCAAACACTGCATGTTCTCACTCATAGGTGGGAATTGAACAATGAGAACACATGGACACAGGAAGGGGAACATCACACTTCAGGGACTGTTGTGGGGTGGGGGGAGTGGGGAGGGATAGCATTAGGAGATATACCTAATGCTAAATGACGAGTTAATGGGTGCAGCACACCAACATGACACATGTATACATATGTAACAAACCTGCACATTGTGCACATGTACCCTAAAACTTAAAAGTATAATAATAATAAATTAAATTTAAAAAAAGGAAAGATGGTTCCCCAAAAAGGAAACTAAATCTCCAGAAACGGATTCTAAAGAATTGAGGTAAATTACCTGAAAAAGAGTTCAAAATAACCATCATAAAGGTGTTCTATGAGCTCAAGAAAATGACGCATGAACAAAATTAAAATATCAATAAAGAGATTTAAACATTTTCAACCAAATAGTATTTATGGGGCTGAAGAATATAGTAACTGAACTAAAAAATTCAATAGAGGGGTTCAATAGTAGACTTCATCAAGCAGAAGAAATAATCAGGTCATTTGAACATATCCAATCAGAGGAACAAAAAGGAAAAAAAATGAAAGAAAGTGAAGAAACCTTAAGGTACTTATGTGACACTGTCAAGCCGAACAATATACACATCATGAGATTATTAGAAAAAAGAGAGAGAAATAGCAGATAGTTCCTTTAAAGAAATAATGGCTAAAAACTTTCCAAACCTGAGACAGGAAATGGACATCCAGATCCAAGTAGCCTAATAGACTTCACCTAGGATAAACCCAAAGAAATCCACACCAAGACACATAATCAAATTATCAAAAGCTAAAGACCAAGAGATTTTTGAAAGCAGTGAGAGAAAGGCAACTCATTTCATACAAGGCAACCTGCATAAAACTATTAGAGGATTTCTCTGCAGAAATCTTGCAGCCCAGAAGGGAGTAAGATGATATAGTCAAAGGATTAAAAGAAAAAATGCCAACCAAGAATCTTATATCTGGCAAAGCTACCCTTCAAAACCGAATAAAGACTTTTCTAGATAATCAAAAGCTGAGGGAGTTCATTACCACTAGTTCTGCCTTACAAGAAATGCTGAAAGAGTCCATCAGGTGAAAATGCTACAATAGTAGTGTTTAAATCACTATTCATTATGGCATAGAAGTTTTAAGACAAAAATATTTTTTAAAACTATAACTTCAAAAATATATTAATGAATATGCAATATAGAAAAGATGAAATTTTTAACATCAATAACAAAATCTAGGGGGAGTAAAAGTGTAGAGTTTTTATATGTGATTGAAGTTATCAGTTTAAAATAGATTGTTATAAATATATTTATAGGAGTTTCATTTTAGCCACAAAGAAAATACTTATAGTAGATACACAAAAGAAAATGAGAAAAAAAATCAAAACATGTCACCTTAAAAAAAAATCAATGAAATACAAAGAAAGATAGCAAGAGAGGAAAAGAGATGAAAAACTACAAGACAGAAAACAATGAACAAAATTGCCCTAGTAAGTCCTTCCCTATCAATAGTTACTTTAAATGTAAATGGATTAAACTCTTCAACCAAAAGACATACAGTAGCTGAGCATATTTTTTAAGACTCAAGTATTGCTGTCTACAAGAGACCCACTTTAGCTTTAAAGAAACACAATAGGCTGAAAACGAAAGGATAGAAAAAAATATTCCATGCAAATGGTAACCAAAACACGGCAAAGATAGCCATACTTGCATCAGACAAAATAGACTTTAAATCAAAAATCAAGGACATTGTATAATGATAAAAGCATCATTTCATCCAAAAAGATATAATAGGTATAAATATATACACACTCAGCACCAGACCACCCAAATATATGAAGCAAACATTGACAGAACTGAAAAGATAAATAGAAAGCAACACAATAAGAGTAGGGAATTTCAGCATTCCATCTTCAATAATGGATAGAACATTCAGACAAAAGATCAATATGGAAACAAAGCACTTGAACAATACTAAAGAGCAAATGGACCTAACAGACATATACAGAACATTCTCTCCAACAATAGCAGGATACACGTTCTTCTTAGGTACATGTGAGACATTCTCCAGCATAGATCACACGTTATCTCACAAAACACAACGTAACACATTTAAGAAGATAGAAATCGTTATCAAGTATCCTTTGCAACCTCAATGCAATGAAACTAGAAGTCAGTAGCAGAAAGAAAACTGAACATTTCACAAATATGTGGAAGTTAAACAATACGCCTTCGAATAACCAATGGGTCAAAGAATAAATCAAAAAGGGCCCAGTGAGGTGGCTCACACCTGTAATCCCAGCACTTTGGGAGGCTGAGGTGGGTGGATCACCTGAGGTCAGGAGTTCGAGACCAGCCTGACCAACATGGTGAAACCACGTCTCTACTAAATACAAAAAAAAGTTAGCTGGGTGTGGTGGCAGGTGCCTGTAGTCCCAACTACTTGGGAGGATGAGGCATAAGAATCGCTTGAACCCAGGAGAGGGAGGTTGCAGTGAGCCGAGATCATGCCACTGCACTCCAGCCTGGGCGACAAGAGCGAAACTCTATCTCAGAAAAGAAAAAAAAAGAATAAATCAAAAGGGAAAATAGAAAATATCTTGAGACAATGAAAATGAAAACACAAAATACTAAAATTTATGGGATACGACAAAAGCAGACGAAGAGGAAAGTTTAGAGTGATAAATTACTACATTAAAAATGAGGGAAAATCTCAAATAAATGACCTAACTTTAAGCCTCAAGGAACTAGAACTAGAAAAAGAAAAACAAGCCAAAAGTTAGCAGAAGAAAGGAAATAATGGAGATTGGAGCAGAAATAAATTAGATACGCAGCCAGAGATGGCTGGAGGCACGGCCGCCGCTCTCAGTTCATCCTCACGTTGTGCGGCCCAGGGTTTTAAAAAAAAAAATTTGGACGAGCATGGTGGCTGACGCCTGTAATCCCAGCACTTTGGGAGGTCGAGGCAGGCAGATCACCTGAGGTCAGGAGTTCAAGACCAGCCTGACCACCATGGAAAAACCCCGTCTCTACTACAAATACAAAAATTAGCCAGGCGTGGTGGCAGGCACCTGTAATGCCAGTTGCTCGGGAGGCTGAGGCAGAAGAATGGTTTGAACCCAGGAGGCGGAGGTTGCAGTGAGCAAGGTTGTGCCACTGTACTCCAGCCTGTGTGACAAAGTGAGACTCTGTCTCAAAAAAAAAAAATTAAGAAATAAATAAAACAGAAAAACAATAGAAAAATTAATGAAACTAAAAGTTGTTTTTTGAAAAGATGGACAAAACTGGCAAATCTTTGGCTAGACTACCTAAGAAAAAAGAAAGAAGATGCAAATAAATAAAATCAGAAATGAAAGAAGAGACATTACAACTGAGGTCACAGAAATAAAAAGTGTCATAAGAGACTACTATGAACAGTTACATAACAACAAATTAGATAACCTAGAAGAAATTGATACATTTCTAGAAATGCATGACCTGCCAAGACTGAATCATGAAGATGCAGAAAATCTGAATAGATATATGACTAGTAAGGATATTGAATCAGTAACCAAAAACCTTATAACCAAGAAAAGCCCAGGACCTGGCCGGGCCCGGTGGCTCACGCCTGTAATCCCAGCACTTTGGGAGGCCGAGGCGGGTGGATCACAAAGTCAAGAGATCGAGACTATCCTGGCTAAAACGGTGAAACCCCGTCTCTACCAAAAATACAAAAAAAATTAGCCGGGCGTGGTGGCAGGCGCCTGTAGTCCCAGCTACTCAGGAGGCTGAGGCAGGAGAATGGCATGAACCCAGGAGGCGGAGCTTGCAGTGAGCCAAGATCACGCCACTGCACTCCAGCCAGGGCGACAGAGCGAGACTCCATCTCAAAAAAAAAAAAGGAAAGAAAAGCCCAGGACCAAATGGCTTTATTGATGAATTCTACCAAACAAATGTACAGAAGAATTAATGTCAGTCCTTCTCAAACTCTTATTTAAAAAAAGAAAATGGAGAGGAGCTAACACTTCCAAACTCATTTTACAAAGCCAGAATTACCCTGACACTACAACCAGAAAAAGATACTTTAAGAAAACTATAGGTCTTTTATCTTGGACACCCCCATTGTGTCACCAAAGCATAAATATTTGCAGAAATAACAGCCTCAAGGGCCTTGAATATCACCGACACACAATAAAGTTCCTTTCTCTTCCTTCACACCTTCTTCTTCTACCACTCACCCACCCCACCATTGCCAGCACCTTTCAAAATGGGGCCAGCCATCAAAGACTACCTGCAATGCCACCTTCTCAGCGAAGACCATCCTGGTTTCTCCCACCTGACACTCTTCCTGACAGATTCACCTGACCTTGTTTAAAGAATCCATTAATGTTCAACTTGGTTTATGTTGCAGTTGTGTGTATCTGGAAGTGTAGCATACTTGGCAAGAATGAAGACTTGGAAGCAGACTTCTTGGGTTGAAAATTTGATTCTACTCTTCATAAGCTATTAGATTCCAGGCAAGCTGCTTAATACCTCTGTGCCTGGTTTTCCTCCCCTGTAATGTGAGAATAAAGATTAAATGAGCTAACAGTTGTAACCCACTTAGAAAGTAACTGGGAACATTGAGGCTGTAACAGTGTTTGATATTATTACTATCTTTTTTTAGAGATGGGGTCTTGCTATGTTGCCCAGTCTGGATTCAAACTGCTGGGATCAAGCTGTCCTTCAACCTTAGCTTCCTGAGTAGCTGGGACTACAGGTGCACACCACCGTACCCTGCTACTGTCATTATCTGTGAGGCTTGTAAGCAATCCACTTCTACCTTGCCTCTGGCCTGTTAACATTTTCTTCTTTCCCAGATTATTTTTCAAATAGTAAAGTACACAAACATAAAATTTACCATCATAACCACCTGTAAATGTACAGTTCAGTAATGTTAACTATACTTATGTTGTTGAGCCACAAATCTCTGGAACTTTTCCATCTTGCAAAACTGAAACTCTGTACCTGTTAAATAACTCCCTATTCACCTCCGCAACTCCAGCCTCTGGCACCTGCTATTCAACCTTCTGTTTCTATGAGTTTGACCACTGTAGATACCTCGTATAAGTGGAATCCTACAGTATTTGACTTTTTGTGACTGGCTTATTTCACTTTGCATGATGTCCTCAAGATTTATTCATGGCTTTGCATGAGCAGAATTTCCTTCCTTTTTAAGGCTGAATAATATTTCACTGTATAAGTATAGCACATTTCTTTATCCTTTTTTTTTTTTTTTTTTGAGAAAGTCTCACTCTGTCACCCAGGCTGGAGTGCAATGGCCAATCTTGGCTCACTGCAATCCCCATCTCCTGTGTTCAAACCATTCTCCTGCCTCAGCCTCCCAAGTAGCTGGGATTACAGGCGCCCACCACCATGCCCAGCTAATTTTTGTATTTTTAGTACAGACAGAGTTTCACCATGTTGGCCAGGCTGGTCTCGAACTCCTGACCTCAGGTGATCTGCCCGCCTTGGCCTCTCAAAGTGCTGGGATTACAGGCGTGAGCCACTGTGCCCCACCTGTTTATCCTTTTATCTATCAATGGACTTTTGGGTTTCTTCCACATTTTGGCTACTGTGAATAACACTGTTATGAACATAGGTATACAAACATCTCCTTAAGATCCTACTTCCAATTCTTTTGGGTATATGCCCAGAAGTAAAATTGCTGGATCATATGGTAATTCTATTTTTAAATTTTTGAGAAACCACCATACGTTTTCCATCATATTTGCACCATTTTCTATTTCCACCAACATGCACAAGGGTTTCCATTTCTCCGCATCTTTGCCAACACTTGTGGTTTTTTTTGGTTTGGGGGAGTTTTTTACAGCAGACATCCTAATGAGGATAAGGTGGCATCTCATCTCATTGTGGTTTTGACTTCAGCTTATCTTTTTTTTTTTTTTTTTTTTTTTGAGTCGGAGTCTCGCTCTGTCTCCCAGGCTGGAGTGCAGTGGCGTGATCTCAGCTCACTGCAACCTCCACCTCCCAGGTTCGAGCGATTCTCCTGCCTCAGCCTCCTGAGTAGCTGGGACTACAGGCATGCGTCATCACGCCAGGCTTATTTTTGTATTTTTAGTACAGACGGGGTTTCCCCATGTTGGCCAGGCTAGTCTCAAACTCCTGACCTCAGGTGATCTGCCCGCCTTAGCCTCCCAAAGTGCTGGGATTACAGGCGTGAGCCACGGCACCTGGCCAACTTCAGCTTATCTTTTGAGGAAGATGTTTCTCTTTTGCTGCATCTCATAGCCTTTTCCCGAGCAGGTCAGAACTGAAGTTTATCTCAGGGCTAAGAAAGCCTCTGCTGCTTTCCAATGTCACCCACGGTGCTATTCATACCTGGCAGTTCTGAGCATCAAGCCAAAGCAGCCAATATATCCTTGGGTTAAGTCCAAGGAATGGGCATTTAACCTGAAAGGGCAGGAACCCTATTAAAGGCAGATATCAAGTCATGGAAAGAGAAGCAAAAGTGCAGAAGAGATGAACAACTCCAAGACATGCTTCCTTCAACAGAGTGAGGAAAGCTGGGGCTCTCTCACCATCCCTGGCTGTTGTGTGTGGTTAATGGCTCCGTATACAGATGGTCCAACCGCTGCTTAGTGGGAAACACAATTCTGGGATTTAGGAATTCAAACCAGGGCTCCGAATAACCTAACAATGCCCAAATCCTAACACTCTAGCGAAAGAAGAGGTCAAAAGAAGGCTAATGGTCAAGGTGATTCAGTTATTTCTCCATGACGATGACCTAACAAAGAATGGATCCCCATGCTCTGTTCTTTAACACTTTGCAACTTTATATATATATATAACCTTATAGATAGATAGATAGATAGAGTTTCTCATATATATGAGACATAAGACTATATTTAAGAATATATTCAATACATATTTATATTATATATATTTGTATTGTTATATAAATATAAACACATAAGCTCATACATTAAATATAAATATATATCATTTCTCATATATATAAATAATCTCATATCAAATATATATCATGTATCATATATCAAATATATATCATATTTCATGTATATAAAATATATTATTTATATTAAAGTGATATATATATATAAACTGGCTAGCCATATGTAGAAAGCTGAAACTGGATCCCTTCCTTACACCTTACACAAAAATTAATTCAAGATGGAGTAAAGACTTAAATGTCACAACTAAAACCATAAAAACCCTAGAAGAAAACCTAAGCAATACCATTCAGGACATAGGCATGGGCAAGAACTTCATGACTAAAACACCAAAAGCAATGGCAACAAAAGCCAAAATTGAGAAATGGGATCTAATTAAACTAAAAAGCTTCTGCACAGCAAAAGAAACTACCATCAGAGTGAACAGGCAACCTACAGAATGGGAGAAAATTTTTGCAATGTACCCATCTGACAAAGGGCTAATATCCAGAAGCTACAAAGAACTTAAACGAATTTACAAGAAAAAAACAAACAACCCCATCAAAAAGTGGGCAAAGGATATGAGCAAACACTTCTCAAAAGAATACATTTATGCAGCCAATGGACACATGAAAAAATGCTCATCATCACTGGCCATCAGAGAAATGCAAATCAAAACCACAATGAGATACCATCTCACACACCAGTTAGAACGGCGATCATTAAAAAGTCAGGAAACAACAGGTGCTGAAGAGGATGTGGAGAAATAGGAACACTTTTACACTGTTGGTGGGACTGTAAACTACTTCAACCATTGTGGAAGTCAGTGTGGCGATTCCTCAAGGATCTAGAACTAGAAATACCATTTGACCCAGCCATCCCATTGCTGGGTATATACCCAAAGGATTATAAATCATGCTGCTGTAAAGACACATGCACACGTATGTTTATTGCAGCACTATTCACAATAGCAAAGACTTGGTACCAACCCAAATGTCCATCAATGATAGACTGGATTAAGAAAATGTGGCACATATACACCATGGAATACTATGCAGCCATAGGAAAGGATGAGTTCATGTCCTTTGTAGGGACATGGATGAAGCTGGCAACCATCATTCTGAGCAAACTATCTCAAGGACAGAAAACCAAACACGTCATGTTCTCACTCATAGGTGGGAACTGAACAATGAGAACACTTGGACACAGGGTGGGGAGCACCACACACCAGGGCCTGTCATGGGGTGAGGGAAGGGGAGAGGGATAGCACTGGGACATATACCTGGTATAAATGACAAGTTAATGGGTGCAGCACACCAACATGGCACATGTATACACATGTAACAAACCTGCACGTTGTGCACATGTACCCTAGAACTTGAAGTATAATAATAAAAATATATATCATGTATCATATTTCAAATATATATCATGTTTCATGTACATAAATATATATTATTTTTCTCATATAAATATATATATAGTTTCTCATATACAGATATAAGATATATAAATAGACATGCTGGATTATAATCCTCTTTTTCCATTCCTGAACAAATTCAACATATTTGGAGATACTTTTCGCATATATATATGTATGTATAGATATAACCTTATATATATACACAGTTTATATAAGAAACTATAAATGGTTATATCTAAACATGTATATGAAAACTATATATAAAAGTAAACTATATATGAGAAACTATATAAATAACCATGTAACTATATATTATATATAATGTAATATAGTTTCTCATATGTATTATATGTAACTGTATATATCATATTATATGTACATATATAAGAACATAATATATAATATATATAATATTACATAACATATATGATATATTTACAGCTATATATTTATACATAATGTATAGTTTCTCATATATATGTGAGAAACTATATATAACTATATTCAACATATTTGGAGATAGTTTTCATGTACATATATGTATAGACATAACCTTGTTATGTATGTATAGATATAACCTTATTATCTATATATATATGAAAACTCTATATAAAACAAACTATATGTGAGAAACTATATATAACTGTATATATTATACTATATATTATATATAATATGTAATTATATTTAGAACTATATATTATATTATATATTATATACAACTATATTTAGAACTATATATTATATATTATATATGTTATATATTATATTATATATTATATATTTTATTATATAATATATATTATATAATATATTTTTATAATATAATATATATTATATAATATATTTTTATATAATATATAATATATTATATAATTTAAAAATATATTATATAATATATTATATATTATATTATATTATATTATATAAAAATATATTATATAATTATATATTATATAATTATATATATTATATATTATATAATAATATATATTATATAATTATATATTATATAATAATATATATTATATAATATATAATTATATATTATATGTTATATAATAATATATATTACATAATTATATATATTATATAATATAAAATTATTATATTATATATAATTATATTATATATATTAGTTATATATAGTTTCTCACATATATATAGTTTCTCACATACATAACCATGTAACTATATATTATATATAATGTATTATATAGTTACATTATATATGTACTATATATTATAATGTACATTACATAATATATAGTACATTATCATGTAACTATATATTATATATAATGTATTATATATTATAATATATAATGTACATTATATATAATACATTATATATAATAGTATATAATGTACATTATATATAATACATTATATATAATATATAGTTACATGGCTATATATGTGAGAAACTATATATAACTGTATATATTATATATTACATGTATTATATGTATATATGTAATTATATATAATGTATTATATATTACATTATATATAATGTATTATATATTACATTATATATAATGTATTATATATAATGTTATTATATATAATTCATTATATATAATGTAATTATATATAATATATAGTTACATGGTTATATATGTGAGAAGCTATATATAACTGTGTATATTATATTATATATTGTATATAATATATAAAGTTCTGTATATATTATATATAATATATTATAACATATATTATATATTATAACATATATTATATATTATATATTATATTGTTATATTATATATTATACATTATATATGTTATAATATATTATACATTATATATGTTATATTATACATTATATATGTTATAATATATTATACATTATATATGTTATAATATATTATACATTATATATGTTATAATATATATTATATATTATATATGTTATAATATATATTATATATTATATATGTTATAATATATATTATATATTATACATGTTATAATATATTATATATTATATATGTTATAACATATATTATATATTATATATGTTATAACATATATTATATATTATATATGTTATAACATATATTATATATTATATATGTTATAACATATATTATGTATTATATGTTATAACATATATAATATATAATATATGTTATAACATATAATACATAATATATGTTATAACGTATATTATATAATATATGATAATATATATTATATAATATATGTTATAATATATTATATATTATATATGTTATAATATATTATATATTATATATGTTATAATATATTATATATTATATATGTTATAATATATTATATATGACATATGTTATAATATATTATATATGACATATGTTATAATATATATTATATATTATATATGTTATAATATATATTATATATTATATATGTTATTATATATTATATATGTTATAACATATAATATATATAGAACTACATATATTATATATACAATATATACAGAACTATATACATTATATATAATATATAATATAATATATACAGTTATATATAGCTTCTCACATATAATTTATTTTATATAGAGTTTTCACATATATGTATAGATAATAAGGTTATATCTATACATATATAACAAGGTTATATCTATACATATATATACCAAGGTTATATCTATACATATATATACCAATGTTATGTCTATACATATATATACCAAGGTTATGTCTATACATATATATGCATGAAAACTCTCTCCAAATATGTTGAATTTATTCAGGAGCAGGAAAAGAAGATTCTAATCCAGGATTCACCAAATGGCAAACCATGAGTGCATCCAGTGAGGGAAGGGTAAAGGAAAGGTCTTATAGGCAAAAAGGGAGAAGTTCTTGTAAACTGCTTGGAAACAGAGTTCATTGGTTCCAGAGGCTCAAAGCCAGAGTTGTCATCAGTTCGTTAGTGGAGATGCTATTACCGGGCAAACGTCCTTCCAAGAGCACCTTCTCTGAATTACTGCACTCCTAAAGAATGCCTGGTGATAAATCTTGTCATAGAAACATAAGCACACGTGTAAAACATGCAAGTCTGCAATGCAGGTGATGTGTGAAGGACAGGAAGAAATTTCTTGTGGGGTTTTTAGAAATTATTGGAAACAGTTCTTATCTCAGACATGCAACCACAAGCCCTCCTCCTTGGTGTCTTCCGGGCCCTATTTTTTCTGTGTCTAACAAAAGTGATTTTATCCTGGTGTTCCCTGAAAGGGCTAAATATGCAAAGTGGACCCCAAATGCTGAAAGACCTGAGAACCAAAGAATGAGGCAGACAAATCCAGTCTGTAGGTAAAGATTGTTTGATTGGGGGAAATTACAGACAGAAGCATGGTCTTGGGAGGCCGCAAGACAGGTAGATCTCTGCACTGTTACTCCCCAGGCCCAAGGCTTATATACCATAGAGAAAGGGTATATCTGCTCAAGCAAGACAAAAAAAGGCAGCCCTCCAAAAAAGGCAAGAGAACTACATGAGTCATAGCTTATAATTTGTGCTATAGTGACATCAAGGTTGACATGTTCTTACACTAAAGACAGTGTTAAATAAAGTAGAGGCAGGGCACGGTGACTCATGCCTGTAATCCCAACACTTTGGGAAGCCGAGGCAGGTGGATCACTTGAGGCCAGGAATTTGAGACCAGCCTGGCCAACATGGCGAAACCCCATCTCTACTAAAAATACAAAAATTAGCCAGATGTGGTGGCGGGCGCCTATAATCCCAGCTGCTCTGGTGGCTGAGGCAGGAGAATCGCTTGAAACCGGGAGGCGGAGGTTGCAGTGAGCCAGGATTGTGCCATTGCACTCCAGCCTGAGTGACAAGAGCAAGATTCCTTCTCAAAATAAATAAATAAATAAGGTAGGGAGCAGGAGGCATTCATGGAACTGAGGCTAATCAGAAGTCAACCCAGCAGATTATCATCCGAGATGGAATCACTTTTGTCTCCACACCTGGTATCTGCAACTTCCACACACCAACCGAGAATGCTGCTTTGGGGAGGAAACAGATTCAGTCTCTTACCAACACAGCTATCCAAAACTCACTGCTGATACCAATAACACCTGAACACAGGTGATGGGAGGACACACACATGAGGGTGGAACTGTCTGTATCACGTCTGAATCCCTGCCTTTCCCCAAAATACACACTGCTGTGGACTTAAGGTTGAGAGATACTATGAAGGCTGGGCGCGGATCACCTGAGGTCAGGAGTTCCAGACCAGCCTGGCCAACATGGTGAAACCCGTTCTCTATTAAAAATACAAAAATTAGCCAGGCGTGCTGGCAGGTGCCTGTAATCCAGCTACTCGGGAGGCTGAGGCATGATCATCGCTTGAACCCGGGAGGCAGACATTGCAGTGAACCAAGATGGTGCCACTGCACTCCAGCCTGGGTGACAGAGTGAGACTCTATCTCAAAAACAAAAAAAAAGAAAAAAAGAATGATACAGTGAAATTCCCAGGTATTTGATCCGTAGGCTGGGAAGACAGCCTCCAGCATTGCACAGTCCTACGTATCCTGTTTTTTTGCACAAAAGTAAAAGTCACGTCTTTCCTGACCTTGTTCTGAGCCCACCAAGGCATACCCATGAGCATACTCGGTGAGAGACACCCATCAGAACTTTATTTAATACTGTCCTTAGTGTAAGAACATGTCAACTTTGATGTCACTCTAGCACAAATTATAAGTTATGATGCATGTAGTTCTCCTGCCTTTTTTGGAGGGCTGCCTTTCTTTGTCTTGCTTGAGCAAATATAGTCTTTCCCTATGGTATATAAGCCTTGGGTCTGAGGAGTAACAGTGCAGAGACCTACCTGTCTTGCAGCCGCGCAAGACCACGCTTCTGTCTGTAATTTTCCCCAATCAAACAATCTTTACCTACAGACTGGATTTGTCTGCCTCATTCTTTGGTTCTCAGGTCTTTCAGCATTCGGGGCCCACTTTGCATATTTAGCCCTTTCAGGGAACACCGGGATAAAATCGCTTTTTTTGTTGTTTGTTTTGTGTGTGTGTGTGTGTGTGTGTGTGTGTGTGTTTTATTCGAGACAGAGTCTCACTCTGTTGCCCAGGCTGTAGTGCACTGGCACGATCTCAGCTCACTGCAACCTTCGCCTCCCGGGTTCAAGCCATTCTCCTGCCTCAACCTCTGGAGTAGCTGGGACTACAGGCAGGCACCACCACATCCAGCTAATTTTTTTGTATTTTTAGTAGAGACGGGGGTTTCACCATGTTGGTCAGGCTGGTCTCGAACTCCTGACTTCAAGTGATCTGCCTGCCTCAGCCTCCCAAAGTGCTGGGATTACAGGCATGAGCCACCGCGCCCGGCCTAAAATCACTTTTGTAAACCTAGACAAAACAGGAGATGAAAGGCATAAAGGATGGGGGCTTTTGGTTGCCTATCTGAGATAAGAACTGTTTCCAAGTGCTTAACCCACTAACTCCATCTTCACTCAAGCAGTATTGAGCTACTGTCAAGGGATAAAGGCATTACATTCAAATCCTCTTCCAGCCTCCCGTTTCAACTGCAGAGAAAAAAATTAATTGCAGTGGGAGTCACGTGCTCTATATCTAAAATTGGCCCCAGGAGAGCATGAAAAAACTGTTAGGTTCGGTTTTAATTAACTGCAGGAATGAAGGAAGGAGGTTTGCCAAGAACATCCAAGAAGTGTTGGATAATTAAACATCCCTGAGCATTTCAAGTAAGAAGAATGAGTGAAGGCTTCTGTTTTAAATGTAGGTTTTGGCGGGGCGCGGTGGCTCATGCCTGTAATCCCAGCACTTTAGGAGGCCAAGGCAGGTGGATCACTTGAGGCCAGGAGTTCGAGACAAGCCTGGCCAACATGGAGAAACCCTGTCTCTACTAAAAATACAAAAATTAGGCTGGGCGTGGTGGCATGTGTCTGTAATCCCAGCACTTTGGGGGCTGAGGTGGGCAGATCACCTGAGGTCAGGAGTTCGAGACCAGCCTGGCCAACATGGAGAAATCCTATCTCTACCAAAAATACAATAATTAGCTGGGCATGGTGGCGGGTGCCTGTAATCTCAGCTACTTGGGAGGCTGAGGCATGAGAATTGCTTGAATCCAGGATACAGAAGTTGCAGTGAGCCGAGATCATGCCACTGCACTCCAGCCTGGGTGACGGGAGAGACTCTGTCTTAAAAAAAAAAAAATTAAATGTAGGTGTTATTATGCACATATGGCAAGGCCAAGAGATTGGGAGATGATTGCAATTGAAAGATAACTTACTACAGTTTCTAAGAGGAGGAGGCACACCATGCCATAGGGCCGGGAGCAGTGCGTGGGGGCTGGGTGGCGGGGGCGGGACATGGGGAAAGCACCATGGGTGGTCAGGAAGCAAAGGGAGTGAGAGAAACTGTGGGCAAGAGATTTTATTGTGGTTTCCCCAGGAAGGAACAGGCAAGGCAAGGTGAGCAGGCTTAGAATTGGCTAATATGAATCATTTCAGTAGGCTCTGGGGTGTGGGAGCTGTTCCTGGTTATCTGGGGTGACTGGGGCAAGAGGAGAGTGGGCTGGAGTGCAAGAGCCTGACAAGGAGGTGGCTGGGGAGTATGGGCTCTGGATTTGTTTGTTTGCACAGGAAACCTGAAGTTGCAAACAAATTATTGACTATCTCTAAGCGTTGGGTAGTCAGGAGGAGCAGTCTCTGCAGGCTCAGCAAGGCTCCAAAATGTCCCAGCCTCGAAAGAACAGAATAAAAAGACGGTGAATACAGCATTTCTTTTGCCTAGAAAGGACAGAATAAAAAGACGATGAATACAGCATTCCTTTTTGTTCTCCAGGGTTTGTGACAAGACTGCTCAAGAAATCAGTGGTTCTCGGCACTAAAGGCACAGCAGGCTGACCTAGGAAGTTTTTTTGGTTTTTTGTTTTTTTTTTTTTGAGACAGAATCTCGCTCTGTCGCCCAGGCTGGAGTGCAGTGGCGCGATCTCGGCTCACTGCAACCTCCGCCTCCCGGGTTCAAGCAATTATCCTGCCTCAGCCTCCCGAGTAGCCGGGATTACAGGCATGTGCCACCACGCCCAGCTAATTTTTGTATTTTTAGTAGAGACGGGGTTTCTCCATGTTGGTCAGACTGGTCTCCAACTCCCGACCTCCAGGTGATCCACCCACCGCAGCCTCCCAAAGTGCTGGGATTACAGGCGTGAGCCACCGCATCCAGCCAGTACTTATCATTGATGTAACAAACCCTCACATAGCACTTACTATGTGTGAACCACTGACCTAAACACTAGAAAATAATAACTTGCCCATCCTCATAGCTGCACTTTGAAGGTGGCACTATTATTACTCCCATTTTGCAAATGGGGAGACTGAGTCACAGTTAGTAGTTTGCCTCAGCTATTAAGCAGAGGAGTCAGGGCTTAAATTCCAGAAGCCTGGCCCTGGATCTGTGGCCTTAGGCACATCATGGCTTTGTTGCCTATAAGCATGATATTTTCCTATATTGTTGCTTCAGTATCTCAGAAGCTAGCATCTATTAAGTGCCAGACACGGTATCCTCATTTTATCCAAGAAGAGAGGAAACGGAGGCTCACAGAGTCCCAACCTTTGCTTCTGTTCTATTTTTAGTGGGTTTTTCTTGTTTGTTTGTATGTTTGTTTGTTTGTTTGTTTGTTTGTTCCTTGAGACAGGGTCTTGCTCTGTCACCCAGGCTGGGTGCAGTGGTGTGATCTTGGCTCACTGCAGCCTCCAACTCCTGGGCTCAGGTGATCCTCCCACCTCAGCATCCCTAGTATCTCGGACTACAGATGTGAGCCACCATGCCTGGCTGTTTTGGGTGGATCTTAGATTTCACAATTTCCCAGACTCACAGTCAGCCACTGAAGTAAGTCAAAGATGTAGGCTCAACTCCTGCCTCTGTCTCATGCCAGTTGTGACTTTGGACAATCACTTGACCTCTCTGAGCTTCTTTTCCATCAAAAAAAATAGACATAGTACCCATTCCTAAGTCATAAAGTTGCCATAAGAAGTTGCCATGTTTTAAAATCAGCAAATGAAGAAAGGCCAGGCATGGTGGCTCACACCTGTCATCCCAGCACTTTGGGAGGTTAAGACAGGAGGATCACTTGAGCCCAGGAGCTCAAGATCAGCCTGGGCAACATAGCAAGACCCCATTTCTACAAAAAATTAAAAACTTATCTGGAGATAGTAGCACATGCCTATAGTCCTAGCTACTTTGGAGGCTGAAGTGGGAGGATTGCTTGAGACCACGAGGTTGAGGAGGCTGCAGTGAGCAGTGATTGCACCACTACACTCCAGCCTGGACAATATAGCAAGACCCAGTCTCAAAAAAAAAATTGAAAACAATAAAGTGTTATCACTTAGTGTATTTCTGGTTGTTGTGAACAGTCCAAAAAACAGACCCTCAATAAATTGCTGAGTAAATATTTCCAAAAGCATGGATTAGACCACACATACCAGTAATTAACTAAATCAATAATTAATTAAAATGCTCAATAAACCCCACTCTGGCAGAGTAATAAATCTAGACACAACTGGAAAATTAAACCTCTTTCATTTAGATATCCCATAAGACATTCACTAGCACTATTCCTGGTGATTCCTACCACCACATGCATGAACATACACTAAGAAAAACGTTTTTATTTGCTTTAACTAACAGGTGATACCTGATATCACCAAAAACAGCCATGGTCTTGAAGCAACTCTCCTAATGCATTTTGAAGCCTGCTATTTATTGTTGAGACAATTCCTTCCTCCCAAATGCACCCTCTCCCCTTTTATCTATACTGAAACCCCTTCTTGTATCTCACTGAGCCCCTCTCCTGCCAGGAGGAAGCAGGTAAGAACCCCTGGAGAGAAGGCAGACTTCCCCCATCCCTCATCTAGTTGGAGTACAGAGTAGAAATCAGGGTTGGCTTCCAGGAGGAGCTGGCATCAGACTGAGATTTGAAGAGGCAAATTCCTTCTTGGCAGGAATGGGACAGGGAGAATGATCCAGGCATTGAACATAGCAGAGGAAGCAAAGAATCTAGGACAGGGGTGTTCCTGTCTCTCCCTGCCTCTCTCCATCCCCAACCAAGGCTGGCCTCTGTCTCCATTTGGAAACCAGGAAGCCATGCTAGCCCGCCGCCTTCTAATTAATATTCTGAGGAGGAATATTCTAATATTCTAGGGAGGCCTGTGGCAAGCTCTCTGCCACTAGGCTGTAAATAGCTTCATGGCGAGGTACCCAGAGGAGGATTCCTGGGTCTTCCTGAAAGCATGGCCCAAAGAGTTAGAGAAACCAATTTTGCATGGTTTTAGTGAAACCATGCCCCAAATAAATGTTTGAGCTTGCAGAATGGCAGATCAAAAAAGAAACAACTTGCTGAAATGCCTTCCACTTATGAGGGTTTTTTGTGTGTTTCTTTGTTTGTTTGTTTGTTTTGAGATGAGTCTCGCTCTGTCATACAGGCTGGAGTGCAGTAGCATGATCTTGGCTCACTGCAACCTCCACCTCCCGGGTTCAAGAGATTCTCCTGCCTCAGCCTCCCTAGTAGCTGGGACTACAGGCATGTGCCACCATGCCTGGCTAATTTTTTTTCTTTTATTTTCTTTTTCTTTTGAGACAGAGTCTCACTCCATCCCCCAGCCTGGAGTGCGGTGGCATGATCTTGGCTCACTTCAACCTCCACCTCCTGGGTTCAAGTGATTCTCCTGCCTCAGCCTCCCCAGTAGCTGGGCCCACAGGCATGTGCCACCATGCCGGGCTAATTTTTGTATTTTTTGGTAGAGACGGGTTTCACCATGTTGGCCAGGCTGGTCTCGAACTCCTGACCTCAGGTGATCTCCCACCTCGGTCTCCCAAAGTGCTGGGATTACAGGTGTGAGCCACCGTGCCTGGCCCCACTTATGAGGTTTTTAACAGGCAGAAATCTGCTGGAACCAATATAGCCAACTGGAGCTGATGCAGAAAGAGCTTGCTGACAGCACATCAAGAATTTCCCCTGCATGTTTCACTCCCTGTAAATTTGCACATGCAGCCTATGAAGACACCTGCGCATGCTCCAGGACTTCCCAGACCTCCCCTTTCCTTCCACCAATCATCTGCTAATCCCAGAATCCACCCCCACCCAAATCTTTTCTTTCTTTCTTTCTTTCTTTTTTTATTTATGGATGTTTAATTTTTATTTTTGATTAGGTAAAATATAACATTTGGATGACTCATGTTTACTAGATTTAACTTTAGATGGCTTTCTTTTTGATTTCATTACCTGTACCCTTTTGAAAGAAATAGTGATGGAATCCCAAACAAATAGCAGAATTAAGCAAAAGCACTTTTAAAAAATCAAATCTATTAACACAAAGAATCTATATAGTTGCAGAATACACAGATATCTTAGAAATAATGAGTTTTGCTTAATTTTTTTTAAAAAATATGCCACCCAAATCTTTTTTCTTTCTTTCTTTCTTTCTTTCTCTCTTTTGAGATGGAGTTTCGCTCTTGCTGCCCAGGCTGGAGTGCAATGGCGTGATCTCAGCTCACCACAACCTCCACCTCCCGGGTTCAAGCGATTCTCCTGCTTCAGCCTCCCGAGTAGCTGGGATTACAGGCATGCGCCACCACGCCCGGCTAATTTTTGTATTTTTAGTAGAGACGGGGTTTCTCCATGTTGGTCAGGCTGGTCTCGAACTCCTGACCTCAGGTGATCTGCCCGCCTCCGCCTCCCAAAGTGCTGGGATTACAGGTGTGAGCCACAGCCCCCGGCCCCAGAACTTTTCTAATAAAATTACTGCCTTAAAGCCAGCCGAGAAACAGACTTGAGCTGGATTCCTAGCTCCCAGTGGGTTGACATGCAACAAAAAGCTTGTCTTTTCTCAAAAACCAGGTGCCATCGTATTAGCTTCTAGCGCATCCGACAGAAATGTGTTAAGAGGGCCCTGCTCCGAGATGCTCATCTCCTCCTCCAAATTTGGCTCTTCAGAGAAGAGATGACAGCCTTGGGGCAGGCAGGGCTGGGCAGGGACCCATCCTCTTGGCTGCATTGTGATGTCTTAAGAAGACTGAAGGGGCACCGTGACGTCATAGATTGCGGGCCCACCCCTCCCCCTCTCTGCCTGCCCTCCCCACTGGCCGGGCCTCAACCTCTTCTCCCCACAACCCCAACCCCAGAGGAAAAGCCCCCTCACCTGGCGTCCCGCAACCATGGATGCAAGTCGCCCCAAGTCCTCGGAATCCCAGTCCTCCCTGGAGGCCCCCAGGCCCGGCCCAAACCCCAGTCCCAACGTGGTGAACAAGCCCCTGCAGCGGGACTCCCCCGGCATGGTGGCCGACAGGCTGCCACCAAAGACCGGCGCGGTGGTTATTGACATGGGCACAGGCACCTGTAAGGTAGGTTTTGCTGGGCAGGCCAGCCCCACCTACACCGTGGCCACCATCCTGGGCTGCCAGCCCAAGAAACCCGCCACCTCGGGGCAGTCCGGGCTGCAGACGTTCATCGGCGAGGCAGCCCGCGTGCTCCCAGAGCTGACGCTGGTGCAACCCCTGCGCAGCGGCATCGTCGTGGACTGGGATGCCGCCGAGCTCATCTGGCGCCACCTGCTGGAGCACGACCTCCGAGTGGCCACCCACGACCACCCGCTGCTGTTCTCCGACCCACCCTTCAGCCCGGCCACCAACCGCGAGAAGCTAGTGGAGGTGGCCTTCGAGTCGCTGCGCTCCCCAGCCATGTACGTGGCATCGCAGTCGGTGCTGTCTGTCTACGCCCACGGTCGTGTCAGTGGGCTGGTGGTGGACACGGGACACGGGGTCACCTACACAGTGCCCGTCTTCCAGGGCTACAACCTGCTCCACGCCACGGAGCGTCTGGACCTGGCGGGCAACCACCTGACCACCTTCCTGGAGGAGATGCTGCTCCAGGCCGGCCTGCCCCTGGGACAGCAGGACCTGGACCTAGTGGAGAACATTAAGCACCACTATTGCTACGTGGCCTCCGACTTCCAGAAGGAGCAGGCCCGGCCAGAGCAGGAGTACAAGCGGACTCTGAAGCTGCCCGATGGGCGCACGGTCACCCTGGGCAAGGAGCTGTTCCAGTGTCCGGAGCTGCTGTTCAACCCCCCAGAGGTCCCGGGGCTGTCACCCGTCGGCCTCTCCACCATGGCCAATCAGAGTCTCCGCAAGTTGTCACTGGAGATGCGCGCGGACTTGGCCCAAAACGTGCTTCTCTGCGGTGGGTCCTCGCTCTTCACCGGCTTCGAGGGTCGCTTCCGGGCAGAGCTGCTGCGCGCTCTGCCAGCCGAGACCCACGTGGTGGTGGCTGCCCAGCCCACCAGGAATTTCTCCGTATGGATCGGGGGCTCCATCCTGGCCTCCCTGCGCGCCTTCCAGTCCTGCTGGGTCCTGCGGGAGCAGTACGAGGAACAGGGTCCCTATATCGTGTACCGCAAATGCTACTGACCAGGGCAGAGCTGGGGAGGGCGTGGGGGCAGTAAAGCCTCTGCTACAGCCGGCTCTGTCCTGTCCTTCCTCCAGGGCCTGCCCCATCCACTCCTGGGCACCTCGCCCCACAGGCTGACCTAACTCACCTCCTGTGATGCATGCCCTGAGACACCCCAATCCTGACCCCCTAAACCCACCTTCCCCATGAATAACTCCCAACAGACCACTAAGTTCTAATCCTGTCAACCCATCCTCCTGTGATCTGTGCCCCTCCCCAGGCACCCTTGGGTTGGGACACCCCCTCCCCAGACCACCTCTGACAAGTGCCCTTCCCATTTACACACTCCCAGAGATGGGGAGTTCACTACCTCAAGGCTATTGTTAGAAATATCACCTCCTCCTATGAGTCATAGATAAGCCTCCACCTGGCACCTGCCCCCAACCCCAAACATGAAGAACATGAAAGCCTCTGACCACCCACCCCATGCCCACACACACCCCTAGGGTCTGCCACATACCCAAGCCACATACCCAATTCCATTTCTAGTTTAAGTGATTCATGCATTGATCCCACATACATTCATTAATTACCCACTACGTGCCCAAGACATCCTCAAATACTGACTCCCTAATCTCACCCCATTATCTATTGCTTTTGATATAGCATCCCAAAATACCCCTGGGCTCCAAACCCTCCAAACTGCCACCCCCCCTTAGTATGCTCCTCAGGGACCCCCCAACCCACTCTCTACCCCGGAATGCTCCAACCTCCTCCCAGAATCTTCCTGTGAGTGCTCCAACCCCTGGGTGCACCCCCATAATCTTCCCCTTATTTCTAATCCCCCCAAACACACTCTTAAATTCCACTTGTCAAGATTCCACTTGTCAAGATACCCCTGGTTCTCAGCACCCCAAATCCACCTCTTCATTGGTTTCCCCTAGGATGCCCCCCACAAGTGCTGACCCCCCTGATCCATCACAGAGACCTGAATTCTGACTTTCAAGGGTTTCTCCTACAATGGTCCCACCATGGGATGCCCCTGGCATCCATCATCCCTGCAGAACTCTCCCCTCCCCTCAGGATTTTTCCCCCAGACCTCCCCTGGCCCCACCTCCACTGACCAGGTGGTCCCATCACCCATCCCCCATCCATCTTCCCAAAACACATCATTCTGAGATCCACCCCCGAAACCCCAGGGTGGACCCCTGTTGCTCTAAGACCACTTTCTTGCACTGTGTCTCCGCCCGAAATACTCCCAAATGTTCTCTCTCACAGGACACTTCCTGACCCTCTTCCTCAGCCCCCAGCTCCTCCCAGGAAAGAGCCAGCCTCCCAAATGTCATGCTCGGGTCCCCATGAGCATCCTATAACGACCCCACTAGACCCTAGGCCCTCCTCTGTGTTCCAACACCTCCCAACTCCCTCCTCCACAGACTCCCCCAAAGATACCCTCCCAGGCACCCCATGATGTGCACCCTGCCCTGGAACTCTCACAGGCTCTCCGGAACCCACTCCCCAAGACCATTCCCTGGACACCATACTATCAAGCAAGACTTGGACATCAGTGGGTAGTGACACTCTTAAGGGCTTCCCAGTCCACTGCAGTCCTGGGGCAGATACCCCAGGCAAGGAGCTTCACCTGGACACTGGCTCTCTCACTCGCCCCAGCACAGGCACCCAGGGCCCATGTGTCCCAGGCTATGCATCCCCATCTCCCTCCATTCCATTAAAAGTCCATCTCTCAGCCTGTTCCTCTCAGTCCCATGAGCTTTCTCTGGGTTGTGCCCTGAGGATGCTCGAGGAGGCCTCTCCCACCCCACCCTGTCCCTGCCAGGGTCAGGAGGGGGAATCCAGCCTCTCAGGATGGCGAGCGTCCTGGGTCCCCTCTGGAGGTAGGACCCTCTGTCTTCATGCCCCCTAGCCCAGCCTGAAGGATATCCGGACCTCCAGCCAGCAGTCTGGACACAACCCCCAGTTTATCAACACAGTAGACAGGAGCTGCTGGAGGTTATCCATGTGTGTCAAGTCCTCTTTTTGCTCAGCCCAAGAAATCATTCATTCACTCATTCATTCATTCTTTCAGCCAGTCACTATTTAAGGAGCATCACTCACAGGATCTGTAGGCTCCTGCTGTGTCTTTCTGTGCATTGCTAACTTTTCAGGAGTTTTGTGCTCAGTTGCTGTGTTTGTTTGTTTGTTTATTTGTTTGTTTTTGAGACAGGGTCTCGCTCTGTCACCCCATCTGGAGTGCAGCCGCATGATCATGACTCGCTGCAGCCTCAGCCTCCCCCAGCTCAGGTGATCCTCCCACCTCAGCCTCCCAAATAGCTGGGACTACAGGTGCATGCCACCACATCTGGCTAATTTTTTGTATTTTTAGTAGAGATGGGGTTTCACCATGTTGCTCAGGCTGGTCTCCAATTCCTGGGCTCAAGCGATCCATCCACCCCTGCCTCCCAAAGTGCTGGGATTCCAGGCGTGAGCCACCACACCTGGCCTCACTTGATGTGTTTCTTTCTCCCTAAACCAGTGTGTGTCTCTGTCTCTACCTGCCTCTCTCTCTCTCTCTCTCTCTTTCTCTCCCTCTCCGTCTGACTCACCTGCAAGAACCATGCTTATGGATGGAATTTTCCAGAGTGGAAATGCATTTATCTGTGGAGCAGTGAGGCGACCTCCCCTACCCTCCAAGTCAGCCGTGAGAAACTCCCCACCCACCCTGTCCCACTGTGTCTTGGAGACTAGGCTGTGGTTCCAGGCTCACCCTGGGTTAGTGTGAGATCCTCAGCTCAGGGGTGAGGGGCCCCCACTGACAGGCCAAGATCTCCAGATCACAAATATTCAGGGTTGGACCCGCTCTGACCCAGCCGGGCTCTCCCCAAGGTAGACTCAACCTATAGAATGCACAGAATCCCCTACCAGGAGGTCATGGGGTGTTGAGGAGACATTTCTTCTCCTCCACACCAGGGGGCAGCACCTCCAAGCTCAAGGGCATGGAATTCAGAACGTTGATGCCTGGAGCAAGCCAGACACCCAGACCCCAAGTGAGACCCACTCCAAGCTCCAGCCACAAGGCACAGAAGGTATGTGAGACAGGCTGAGTCTCAGATACCACAGGAAGTGAGGGAGATGCAGAAACCCTGTCACCCCTGGGCTCCTGGGAAACCCAATGAATCCTCATTTAGAGCAGACTAAGGTTCCCTGTTCCCTCAGCTCCAGACCTTCCCTGGGACAGAATTTTCCTCTACAACTCTCTGGACAAGTGCTTTTCCCATTTACACAGTCCCAGAGATGGGGAGCTCACTACCTCAAAGCTGTTGTTAGAAATCTCGCCTCCTCCTATGACTGATAGGTAAGCCTCCACCTGCCATCCGCCCCTAACCCTGAGCACCAAGAACTCAAGACCCCGACCACCGCCCCCTCCATGCCCACACACACCCCCAGGGTCTGCCACCATACTTGGCTAATCTTTTTTATTTGTAGTAGATATGAGATCTGGCCATGTTGCCCAGGCTGGTCTTGAACTCCTGAGCTCAAGTGATCCTCTCACCTCAGCCTCCCAGTTCCCCAATTTCCTCTTGCCTCAGCCTCCCGGGTCCCCGATTTCTTCAACTTTGATTTAAGTCATTCATACATTGATCCCACAAGCATTCATTGATCACCCACTATGTGCCCAGTACTGCTCCAAAATGTAAGGAAACCACAGCAAACAAGAAATGGGGCCAGGCATGGTGGCTCACACCTGTAATGCCAGCACTTCGAAAAGCTAAGGCGAGAGGATTGCTCGAGCTCAGGAGTTCAAGACCAGCCTGGGCAGCATAGCCAGATCTCATCTCACTAAAAATCAAAAAGACTAGCCAAGCATGGTGGCACCTTAGTCCCAGCCACTTGGCAAAGGTGGGAGGATCACTTGCACTCAGGAGTTTAAGGCCAGCCTGGGAAACACAACCAGACCTCATCTCTACTAAAAATCCAAAAAATTCGGCAGGGCGCAGTGACTCACGCCTATAATCCCAGCACTGTGGGAGGCTGAGGCAGGTGGATCACCTGAGGCCAGGAGTTCGAAACCAGCCTGGCCAACGTGGTGAAACCCCGTCTCTACTAAAAATACAAAAATTAACCAGGCATGGTGACAGCTGTCTGTAATCCCAGCTACTCAGGAGGCTGAGGCACAAGAATTGCTTAAACCCGGGAGGTGGAGGTTGCAGTGAGCCGAGATCACGTCACTGCACTCCAGCCTGGGTGACAGAGTGAGAGTCTGTCTCAAAAAAAAAAAAAAAAAATAGCCAAGCGTGGTGGCGCCTTAGTCCCAGCTACTTGGCAGAGGTGGGAGGCTCCCTTGAGCCCAGGAGTTCGAGGCTGCAGTGAGCCGTGATCGTGCCACTGCACTGCAGCCTGGGCAACAGAGCAAGACCTTGTCTCAAAAGAAAAGAAAAAAAAATGATGTGTCTGCCCACCAGATCCTCCTTGAAGGGTTTAACTTGAGAAGGCAGATTCGTCACTTCACTTGTATAGACATGTTTCTTCCATCATGAACTTTCAACTGGTTCATATCTGTTTTGCACACCGATTCACAAGTCCTTTCCTTCTCAATGCCCCCAGAGCCATCCACCTCTCTCTATCCTTCTGATCCCAGCCCAGGGATCAGCTGAATGACTGAAGGCGCCTCCTCCTTGGTGTCCCAGTCACCTTCTCAGAAGATCCTTGTATGCATAGGGCTTTTGCAAAACACAGAACATGTTATTCCCTGCTAAGAACATCCTAGTGGCTTGCCTGCCTGCCTTCCTTCCTTTCTTCCCTCATTCCTTTCTTCCTTCCTTCCCTCATTCCTTTCTTCCTTCCTTCCCTCATTCCTTTCTTCCTTCCTTCTTTTCTTTTCTTTTCTTTTTTTCTTTTCTGAAACAGGGTCTCATTCTGTTACCCAGGCTAGAGTGCAGTGACTCAGTCATAGCTGACTGTAACCTTGAACTTCTGGGCTTAAGTAATCCTCTTACCTCAGCCTCTGGAGTAGCTGGGACTACAGGTGTGTACTACCACAACCAGCTATTTTTTAAGTTTTTTTGTAGAGATGAGGTCCCACTATGTTGCCCAGGCTCTTGTCAAACTCCTGGGCTCAATCTTCCTGCTTCGGCCTCCCAGAGTGCTGGGATTACAGGCATGATCCACCATGCTCAGCCAGCCTATGCCTTTTCATTTCGTGCAAATAAACCAAGTTCTTCCTATGGCCCTGAATCCTCTGCTGATCTCTCTAAACCTCTCCTTGGCATCCCTCCTAATCCCCTTTACCTCCAGCCACACTGCCTGCCTTTCTCTTCCAGTTATGGGATGCACTATGTCCCGCCAAAATTCATATGTTGAAAGCCCAACCCCCAGTACCTGAGAATGGGACTGTATTTGGAGATTAGAACTTTCAAGTAATAATTAAGTGAAAATGAGGTCGTTAGGGTGCAGCCTCATCCCGTATGACTGATTGGACATCAGAAGAGATTGGGGCCAGGCATGATAGCTCATGCCTATAATCCCAGCACTTTCAGAGGCTGAGATGGGCGGATCACTTGAAGTCAGGAGTTCAAGACCAACCTGGCCAACATAGTGAAACCCCATCTCTATTAAAAATATAGAAAAAATTAGCCAGGAGTTGTGGCGCATGCCTGTAATCCCAGCTACTCGGGAGGCTGAGGCAAGAGAATCACTTGAACCCAGGAGGCGGAGGTTGCAGTGAGCCGAGATTGTGCCACTGCACTCCAGCCTGGGTGACAGAATGAGACTCCATCTCGAAAGAAAGAAAGAGTGACAGAATGAGACTCCATCAAGAAAGAAAGTGAAAGAAAGAAAGAAAAAGAAAGAAAGAAAGAAAGAAAGAAAGAAAGAAAGAAAGAAAGAAAGAAAGAAAAGAGGGAGGGAGGGAATGGAAGGAAGGGAGGGAGGGAGGAAGGAGAGAGAAAGAAATGAAAGAAGGGATAAAGGAAGGAAGGAGAAAGAAAGAAAGAGAGAGACAGAAAGGGAAGAGGGAGGGAGGGAAGGAGGAAGGAGAGAGAGAAAGAAAGGAAAGAAGGAAGGAAGGAAACAGAAAGAAAGAGAGAGACAGGGAGAAAGGAAGGAAGGAAGAGAGAGAGAAAGAAAGGAAAGAAAGAAAGAAAAAGAAAAGAAAGAGAGAGAAAGAATAGATTGGGACATAGACACACACAGAGGGACAAACATGTGAAGACACGGAGAAGACAGTCATCTACAAGGAGAGAGGCCTCAGAAGGAATCAACCCTGCTGACACCTTGAACTTGGACTTCCAGCCCCCAGAACTGTAAGGCTAGACATTTCTGTTGTTTAAGCCACCCAGTCTGGGATACTTTACAGCCTGAACAAACGAACACAAACTTTGATACCAAGAATTGTTCTAAAGTTAGTTAAAAATAACAGCTATAACCATGTGACCAGTTACAGAAATGAAGACTGTAGCTGTCACCAATATGTCTTCCTTAACTTGCTATGAATATGTTTACATGTATATAAAATACCTTTGTCTTATCCCTTCTCTTATCATGTAACATAAGGTTTATTAGGCCAGGCATGGTGACTCGTGCCTGTAATCCCAGCACTTAGGGAGGCTGAGGTGGGAGGATCACTTGAGCCCAGGAGTTGGAGACCAGCCTAGGCAACATAGTGAGATCCTGTCTCTACCAAAATAAAAATATTAGCCAGATGTGATGGTGTGCACCTGTAGTCCCAGCTACTCAAGAGGCTGAGGCGGGAGGATTGCTTGAGCCCAGGACTTGGAGGCTATGGTGAGCTATAATCATACCACTGCACTCCAGCTTGTGTGACAGAGAAAGATCCTGGGAAGAAAGGAAAAGAAAAGAAAAGAAGAAAAGAAAATAAAAGGGGAATCTCAGATCCTACTCAAGACCCACTGAGTCATTTTAACAAAATCCACACGGGATTCCTCAGCACATTAAAGTTTGAAAAGCGGCCAGGCATGGTGGCTCACACCTGTAATCCCAGCACTTTGGGAGCCCAAGGCAGGTGGATCGCTTGAGGTCAGGAGTTCGAATCCAGCCTGGCCAACATGGCGAAACCCCATCTCTATTAAAAAGAAAAATTAGCTGGGTGTGGTGGCAGGTGCCTGTAGTCCCAGCTACCCAGGAAGCTAAGGCAAAAGAATCTCTTGAACCCGGGAGGTGGAAGTTGCAATGAACTGAAATAGCACCACTGCACTCCAGGCTGGGTAACAGAGTGAGACTCTGTCTAAAAAAAATAAATAAATAAGGTTTGAAAAGCACTGAAAAAAAATTGAAATAAAAAATAAATTAATCTCAATCTCTCTCTCCCATCTTATCAAAGGTAGCCCCACAAATCTCAGCTGCCACAAAAGAAATGATTACAACAGTTGACTTCGTGTAAACACCCCCAAAAAATCCGCAAGGTAAAAATCACCCTCATCAAAGTCAAAAGACAAATGACCACTTAAAAATAATAAATAGGTCGGGGCGGTGGCTCCCGCCTATAATCCCAGCACTTTGGGAGGCCGAGGTGGGTGGATCACAAGATCAGGAGTTTGAGACCAGCCTGGCCAACATGGTGAAACCTTGTCTCTACTAAAAATACAAAAATTAGCCAGGTGTGGTGGTAGGCGCCTGTAATCCCAGCTACTCAGGAGGCTGAGGCAGGAGAATCTCTTGAACCCAGGAGGCGGAGGTTGCAGTGAGCTGAGATCAAGCCATTGCACTCCAGCCTGGGTGACACAGCAAGACTCTGTCTCAAAAATAATAATAATAATAATAATAATAAATAAATAATAATTTGTAATGACAAATGGAAAAAAATACTTGGAACTCATAACACAAAGGAATAATGTCTGTCATATATAAAGAGCTCTCAGAAAGAATCAATAGGAAAAATACCTCAAGGGTCCGTGAAAAAGTTAGCAAAGGATATGAACACACAGCTCATTAAGAAAGACAGACAAACGGTTCTTAGACACAGGAGAAGATGCTCAATTTCATAAGGGAAATGAACACTACACCTATACTGCGATGTCGTTTTTAACCCATCAGATTGGTGATCAAAAGATTTGATAATACCGTTGGTGAGACTCTGGGGAAACTAGTACTGTTTTACCTTGAAAGTGGGGAGGAAAATTGGTACAACCCTATACAGGACATATGCCAGCCGCACACACCTGGCCCAGCTATGGCACTTCCAGGAACCTCTCCTTCTGATACAATCAACTTTTACGCGAAATGACGTCAATGCAGTTATCCATCATCCGTGACGCGGCGCTTTCTGGCCGCAAAACACTGGAAACAAGACACGCGACCATCCAGACAAACCGATTAAATAAATTGTATTTCAACAGAAGAGAAATACTACACGGGTTTTAAAAGAAATGAGCAAGCTGTGTTCTGACATGGAGTGATCCCCAAGATATAGTTTGGGAAAAAAGAAAGCCCAGAACAGTATGTTATCATTAACATAAAAAGAGGAATAAAAGGAGATGTGGGCGTTTGCTTTAAAATGTCTAGAACATTCTGAGGTTTGGAGCAAGTTTTTTGTTGTTGTTGTTTTTGTTTGTTTGTTTGTTTTTGAGACGGAGTCTCGCTCTGTCACCCAGGTTGGTGTGCAGTGGCGCGATCTCTGCTCACTGCAAGCTCCGCCTCCCGGGTTCACGCCATTCTCCTGCCTCAGCCTCCCGAGTAGCTGGGATTATAGGCTCCCACCACCACGCCCGGCTAATTTTTTGTATTTTTAGTAGAGACGGGGTCTCACCATGTTAGGCAGGATGGTCTCGATCTCCTGACCTCATGACCCACCCGCCTCGGCCTCCCAAAGTGCTGGGATTACAGGCGTGATCCATCACGCCCAGCCTGGAGCAAGATTTAAAAAAAAAAAAAAAGAAAGAAAAGAAAAGAAGAAAGAAAGAGAGAGAGAGAGAGAGAAAGAAAGAAAGAAAAGAAAGGAAGGAAGGAAGGAAGGAAGGAAAGAAAGAAAAAGAAAGAAAGAAAGAAAGAAGGAAAGTAAGTCTAGAATAGATCAGACACAGTGGCTCACACCTGTAATCCCAGCATTTTGGGAGGCAGAAGCCAGAAGACTGCTTGAGGCCAGGAGTTCGAGACCAGCCTGGGCAACATAGTGGGACCTCAGTCTCTACAAAAATACAAAAATTAGCCGGGGGTGGTGGTGCACATCTGTAATCCCAGCTACTCAGGGGTCTGTGGCAGGAGGATGGCTGGAGCCCAGGAGTTTGAGGCTGCAGTGAGCCGTGATCACACCTCTGCCCTCCAGCCTGGGCAACAGAGCAAGACCCTGTCTCAATAAAAAAAAAATTTTTTTTTAAGTCTAGAATAGGCTGGGAGTGGTAGCTCACACCTGTAATCGTGGGAGGCTGAGGGGAGACAGTCACTTGAGCCTAGAACTCGAGACCAGCTTGGGCAACAAAGTCAGAACACATCTCTACAAAACAAATTTTTTAAAACGTTTTTCATTAAAATAATTTTTTTAGGCCGGGTGCAGTGGCTCACGCCTGTAATCCCAACACTTTGGGAAGCCAAGGCAGACAGATCATGAGATAAGGAGATTGAGACAATCCTGGCCAACATGGTGAAACCCCGTCTCTACTAAAATATAAAAAATTATCCAGGAATGGTGGCACGTGCCTGTAGTCCCAGCTATTCGGGAGGCTGAGGCAGAGGAATCGCATGAACCCGGGAGGCGGACATTGCAGTGAGCTGAGATCGTGCCACTGCACTCCAGCCTGGTGACACAGTGAGACTCCTCTCAAAAAAAAAAAAAAAATCAAAAGATAAAGCAAAAAATAAAATGTCTAAACGATCTCAAAGATCACAAAAAGAAAAATTGAACGGCGGCAGCTTCTATGCCAGTGTTTCTCAGCTTTCATTTCATTATTACCCCTAAGGAGGCTTTTTAAACATGTTTATCCTAGTTCCTCCCCTGCCATGAAAGTTTAATATGATGGATGTATTGCATAGCTGCCCAACTGAAGTATTTACATTTTGAACCATGTGAATATAAATATGTAATACATTTTTTTTTTTTGAGACAGGGTCTCACTCTGTTGCCCAGGCTGGAGTACAGTGGCACAATCACGGCTCACTGCAGCCATGATTATAACCTCGTCCAACCCAGCTCAAGCAATCCTCCCACCTCAGCCCTCTGAGTAGCTGGCACTACAGGCACATGCGCCCACATCTGGGTTTTTTTTTTTTTAATTTTGTGTAGAGATAGGGTCTCACTATGTCGCCCAGGCTGGTTTCGAATTCCTCGGCTCCAGCAATCCTCCTGCCTCAGCCTCCCAAAGTGCTGGGATTACAGATGTGAGCCACCATGCCTGGCCATGAGTATATTTTAAAATATGGATGTTTGCTTTAGGTTCCTCTGGTGTCCACCCAGACAGTTCTTTTTCCTTCCTAATCTTCTCCCTAGTTGTGACCATCAAATTTCTGTTTAATTTCTTGTTAATCAATGGTGTCACCATCCCTATCACGAGTTCCATGAGGACAGGGCCCCCCCCCCGTGTCACTGCTATGTCCCCAGTTTCAACAGCACTCATCACACAGTCATGCCCGATACATGTTTGTTGAATGACTGAATGATTCAAAACATTCAAACATCATTGAGTGACTGAATGAATGAGCCAAGAAGAATCCTCTTCCGTGGGAGGCCACTTCCCCTCTCTTCCTTGGGCATTGGAGTCAGACAGGCCTGGGTTCCAGGCAGCTTCCTCCCACGCTGTGTGACCTTAGACAAGTGGCCTGACCTCTCTGAGCCTCACCTGAAAAATAGAGCCATGTCAGCGCTCACTTCAGGGGAGTTTTATGAAGATAAAATGAGCTCATGCAGGCTCTCTGGGCAGTGTAGAAGGACATCTCTTAAATTTCAGTCACCTTTAAGATGGGAGGCTGGAATCTTTTGAGTTTATATATGAATGTAATTGTTTGAATGTTTTATGATGCAAATGCCTCCATAGACATAATTTTTTTTTTTTTTTTTTTGGAGACTGAGTCTCACTCTATCACTCGGGCTGGAGTGCGGTGGTGCAATCTCGGCTCACTGCAACCTCCGCCTCCTGGGTCCAAGCGATTCTCCTACCTCAGCCTCCTGAGTAGCTGGGATTACAGGCGCCTGCCACCACACGCAGCCTAATTTTTGTATTTTTAGTAGAAACGGGGTTTCACCATGTTGGCCAGGCTGATCTCGAATTCTTAACCTCAAATGATCTGCTCGCCTCGGCCTCCCAAAGTCCTGGGATTACAGGCGTGAGCCACTGCGCCTGGCCAGACATAAATTTTTAAAACTGCTTTTTGACTAATGCATGAAGTGGACTTAGCATGCTTAGTACACAGCAAGCTCTCAACAGATGGTGGGGCTGCTGTTGCAACTAGATCGTGCCAAAGACGGACCCCCGAGTCCAGCCTTGGACTCACCCTCCAGACAGACAGACAGACAGCAACCCAGGACCTGGAAACCCTCTCTCAAGGGTTTGAGCAGAGAGAGAGGGCCCCTGTTTATTGCGAGGCCCAGGAGAGGAAGTATTTGGAGAGGACAGGGTTATTCCACTAGGGAAATGATGAACCCAGCAGAGATGATGTTGAGGCCACCAATTCAGGCTGAGCAGATGCAGGGGCAAGCTTGGCTTCATTTTACAATTTGACACCAAGTACCAGGTGCAGTGCCTTATACCTGTAATCCCAACACTGGGAGGCAGAGGCAGGAGAATCAGTTGAGCTCAGGAGTTTGCAACCAGCCTGAGCAACATAGCAAGACCCTGACTCTACAAAAGCTAAAAAATTAGCCTGGCATGGTGGCACACGCCTGTAGTCCCAGTTACTTGGGAGGCTGAGGTGGGAGGATCACTTGAGCCAGGAGTTCAAGGCTGCAGTGAGCTATGATCATGCCACTGCCTGGGTGACAGAGCAAGACCATGTGTCAAGAAAAAAGAAAACAGGCCGGGCGCAGTGGCTCACGCCTGTAATCCCAGCACTTTGGGAGGCCGAGGCGGGCAGATCACGAGGTCAGGAGAGCGAGACCATCCTGGCTAACACGGTGAAACCCCGTCTCTACTAAAAATACAAAAAATTAGCCGGGCGTGGTAGCGGGCGCCTGTAGTCCCAGCTACTCGGGAGGCTGAGGCAGGAGAATGGCGTGAACCCGGGAGGCGGAGCTTGCAGTGAGCCGAGATCGCGCCACTGCACTCCAGCCTGGGCGACAGAGCGAGACTCCGTCTCAAAAAAAAAAAAGGAACACTGCAGGCCAGGTGCAATGGCTCACGCCTATAATCCCAGCACTTTGGGATGCCAAGGCAGGCAGATCAACTGAGGTCAGGAGTTTGAGACAAGCCTGGCCTACATGGTGAAACCCCATCTCTACTAAAAATACAAAAATTAGCCAGGCATGGTGGCACATGCCTGTAATCCCAGCTACTTGGGAGGCTGAGGCAGGAGAATCGCTCGAACCCAGGAAGGGGAGGTTGCAGTGAGCAGAGATCGCACCACTGCACTCCAGCCTGGCAACAGTGTGAGACTCCATCTCAAAAAAAAAAAAAAGAGAGACTCAAAAAAAAAAAGAGACTCAAGAAAAAAAAAAAACCCTGGAGCATCAGAGCTCGAATGGGGAAACTGAGTCACAGTGTGGCACAGTGGCCTGCTCAAAGCCATCCAGCATGTCCATGGCAGAGTTGAGATCCCAGGTTTCCTGCCTGCCAGATCCGGCTCATCTCACCACCCTCCCCTGTTTCCGGAGGAAATGGAATTTGAGTTAGGATTTGGATTATTCCTGGGTTTGCCAAGGAGGAGAGGGATGAGGACATTCTGTGTAAGGGAACAGCGAGGATAAAAGTGTGGAGTCTGGAGTAAAGCAAGATGCAGAAAATGAATAACAGTGACAGCGAGCATGTAGCAGGTGCGTTAGGACCTGCCAGACTCAGCTCTCACCTCCCCGTGGGTGTCACCTCCTCGACTTCTCCCACAGCCGTCGGGGGGGTAGGAACTACAATTATCCCCATTCTGTAGAAGAGGAAACTGAGGCCCAGAGAGGCAAAGCAAAGTCGTGAGAAGCAGGGCAGAGCCCTCTCCCCTCTGTCTAAGAACCCAGGCTGGGACGGGGGTTCTTAGTCTTTCCCCACGACCCCAAACCCAGGCCCCAAGACAGGAAGACAGTGGCCAGGGCAGCCCTGCTGGGGACGAAGGCGGGCGAGGACGGCCCAGGCCAAACCACAGGACAGGATTTCTCAGAATTTACAGTATGGGGGAGAGGGGAGGCTGGGGCTGCTCCCAGGTCCTTCGTAGGCCGGAGAGATGGGGTGATGGGGGAGGGGGCACACCAGTGGCCTTAGGGGAGGGGACTGAACTCTCCCCCATCCCCTACGTCCTCCGCAAGGCTTCAGCCCCACAACACGGCTTGTGGGGGGGCATATGGAGAGACTTGAGGCGGTTCCTTCACCCCCAGGCTCAAGCACACATGTGTATACATGTAGGTATCATGCCCACACCTACACGCCCTGATCTGAGCACACACGTGAACACGCATATGCTGTGTCTCCCATGCAAAAAGGGGCAGGAGTGTGTGTGCATGTGAGTTACTTCCCTACCCAGGCAGGTCCAGGCGCTTCACACCCAGTCACCCTGGCATACCCACAAAGCCAGGGCTGGCCGGGCTCCCACGCCCCCATTTCCAAGTGGGGGCCAACAAGGGGTGATTCTCCTCCCATATCCTCATACTCTGTGCCCTGTTCCCTGATCTTTCTGTCCCTTTTGATCTCAGGTGCAGGCCTTCCTCTGGGCATGGCAGACTCACTAGCTTTTTTTTTCTTTTTTTTTAAACATAGTCTTGCTCTGTCACCCAGGCTGGAGTGCAGTGGCACGATCTTGGCTCACTGCAACCTCCGCCTCCCGGGTTCAAGTGATTCTCAAGTCTCAGCCTCCCAAGTAGCTGGGATTACAGGCACCCACCACCACGCCCAGCTAATTTTTGTATTTTTAGTAGAGACAGGGTTTCATCACGTCAGCCAGGATGGTCTTGAACTCCTGGCCTCAAGTGATCCACCCACCTCAGCCTCTCAAAGTGCTGGGATTATAGGTGTGAGCCACCGCACCCAGCCTCATTAGCATTTTTTTAATTGAGGTGAAATTTACATAACATAAAATTATTCATTTTAAAGTGTCCAATCCAATGTGGCCTTTAGTGCCTTCACAATGGTGTGCAGTCAGGCATCAGTGGTTCAGTGGTAGAATTCTCGCCTGCCACAATGGTGTGCAGTGAGTGCCTCCAGCCAAAACATTTTCATCATCCTCAAAGAAATCCCATCCCCATTAGCAGTCACTCCCATTCCCACCTCTCCCCCAGCCCCTGGCAACCACCAATCTGCTTATTGTCTCTATGAATCATGTTTCAAATATTTCACACAAATGAAGTCACACAACATATGTCCTTTTGTGGCTGGCTTCTTTCACTTACTAAGGTTTTCTAGGTCTTGGTTCAAATGTCACCTCCTCAGAGGGACCTTCCCTGACCTGCCCAGTCCCCGAATGCCCCAGCCATAAGCTCACAGCCCTCAATAGCATCTGACACAGTACTGATTGTCTATTTGTTCACCTGAAGGTTGTCCATCTTCTTATCAAAGGGCAGGTTCTGTAAGGGTCACCCTTTGAAATCTATTCCAAAAGGAATAGATTTCATTCTTTCTGGAAGGTTGTGGGTGAATAAATAAATGGATGGATGGATGAATGCATGCACGCATGCATGGATGGATGGGTGCATGAACGCATGGATGGATGGGTGGATGAGTGAGTGAATGTGTGAATGAGTGAGTGAGTGAATGAGAGAGTGAACAAATTAGTGAGTGAATGAATGAATGAATTAGTGAGTGAGTGGATGAATGAATGAATTCATGAGTGAGTGGATGAATGAGTGAGAGACTGGAGTGCATGAATGAATACATGAGTGCATGAATGAATGAGTAAGGGAGGGAGGGATTGAATTAGTGGGTGAGTGAATGAGTGGGTGAATGGATGAATGAGTGAATGAATGAGTGGGTGAATGGATGAGTGGCTGAATGAATAAATTAGTGAGTGAATCAATGAATGATGAGTAAGTGAATGAGTGAGTGGATGAGTGCAAGAATAAATGAGTGAGTGAGTGAATGAGTGGACAGATGAGTGAGTGAATGAATGAAGGAAAGACTTACGTGACACCCTCCTTCTTTGTCTCCCTCTACCCCATAACATGGCTCCTGTTTCCTTATCAAACCTCAGATTCAATTCAACAATATTTCTCACACACCTGCATGACAGGCTCTGTCCCAAATACAAAAGCTTTTTGGGTGAATGCAACAGAAGAATCCCCATCCTCATCCTCCAGATCATAAAACCTGGTGACACAGGATCTAACTCTTGAATTAAGTAAGAGCTACAATGGAAGCTTTTACTAAGAGGCTCGTCTGAACCTATTCACTTCATTGATTTGTTCAACGAGTATTTATTGAACACCTACTATGTGCACATGCTCAACACAAATAACTGGGGCTCTTATTTAGACTGGATGTACAGGGAGGGCCTTTCTGAGGAGGTGGCATTGGAACCGAGACCTGAAGATGGAAAAAAGAGTCATTTAAAGACTCAGGGAAATTCCAGGCAGAGGGAAAGCAAATGCAAAGACCTGAGGCAGGAAAGAACCTCAAGGAACAGAAAGTTAGCCAATGACACTGGTGCAGTGATGAGGCGGGAAGTGGCCCAGTCACCAAGTAATATTAGGCAAGATACATAACTGCTCTAAGTCACAGTTTCCCCATCTGTTAATGGAGATCATAATAATGAAGGCTTTTTCAGAGGGTCAAACAAAATCTAGGATAAATCACCAGCACAACCACTGGCCCAGACTAGGCAGCCAAGAAATGAGTCTGCTTGTCATAGGTGACAGACCCTCAGGAGTCATGGTATTTGCGGGGCAAGTTGAAGCCTTTACTTCCTTTCCCCTCCATGGCCTTCCTCCCCAGAGTAACCAGTTTATCTCCAACTTATCTCCAGCTCTTCCTGTTTGCCTGAGCTGTTTACCTTCCTGTTTACCTACCATGCAATGCCTTGAGGACTATTCCTGGCCACTTCCTCACTGACTCATCTCCCAACTCAGCCATCCCTTTGCCCTTCCAGCATCCCCCACATGCATCTGATTACCCTTTCTCCCACACTTGTCAAAAATAATTATTTAGTGGAAGACAGCTTCATGAAGAAAAAAAAGAACCATCTGTGTTTTTCTTCCACGATTCCACCTCATGGAGCAGCTTTACCTGCCCTGTCCGTCATATCTCAGAGAAGTTTAGAAGCAGGGATGGGATGAGCACCCTGGCTCTGAGGGCAGGGAGAATGTGACCATTTACGGGGACATGAGTCACAGCAACACTGTGGTCAGTCCCCACCTATCCCCACCCCAGACAATGAGCCAGCTCTCCTGCACTTATGTGGTGGGTTTATTTTCACTCAGCCTCACACACCACAGGATGGAGGTAAGGGGAGAACTACAACAGAAATATACTCGGAAACGTCCCCATCATGCCCATATCACTCAGAAAGGAAGCCAAAGTCCTCACCTTGGCCCACAAAGCCCTCCACAACCTGCTTCCATCACCTCCCTGCCCTCGCCTCCTCCCTCTCTCCCCCTTACTCACTCCACTCCAGCCACATGGGCCTCCTCAATCTTCCTCAAAACACTAGGCACTATCCCACCTCAGGGCCTTTGCACAGGCTGTTCTTTCTGACTAGGAAATGCTCTTCCTCTGATACATGCATGACTCCCCCCTTCATCTCTCTCAAGTCTCTGTTCAAATGTCACTTTCTCAGCAAGGCTGAGATCCCCCTATTTCAATCCTGATCTCCCTATTTCAATTATTACAATGCACCCACACCTACCTTTCCCAAGCCTCCCTTTTTTCTCCATGACACCTATCATCATTGATCCTACTATATGTTTTTCTTATTTTTTAATCTATCTCCTTCCCTGGGTTATCAGTACCATAGAGGCAGGAATCACATCTATTGTGTTCACTTCTCTTTCCCCAGTACCTGGAACATAAAGATAGGAGACTATCTTTATGACCTTGAGACATGGAAGTTGTCTTAAACATGACAAAAATGTACAAACCACAAAAGAAAAGACTGCCAACTTGGCTGCATATGATTTTCAGACTTTTTACAACAAAACATGCCTTGAATAAAATGAAACAATGAGAAACTTATGATCAAGAAAATTTGCTAAATAAGCAAATGAATAAAAAAAGAATGAATGAATGAATGAATGAAAATGCTGTTATAGCTGAGCCACAGGTTCGGCCCTGAGCTCCTTGGTAGGCAAAGCAAAAAGGGAAACAGGATTTTTTCTTTTTTTTTTTTTTCAGATGGAGTCTCACTCTGTCGCCCAGGCTGGACTGCAGTGGTGCAATCTCAGCTCGCTGCAGCCTCCACCTCCCGGGTTCAAGTGATTTTCATGCCTCAGCCTCCCAAGTAGCTGAGATTACAGGCGCTCGCTACCATGCCTGGCTAATTTTTGTATTTTTACTAGAGACAGGGTTTCATCATGTTGGCCAGGCTGGTCTCGAACTCCTGACCTCAAGTGAGATCCATCTGCCTTGGCCTCCCAAAGTGCTAGGATTACAGGCATGAGCCACCTTGCCCTCCAGGATTCACATTATTTACGAAGATAAAACAGTCCAGAGAAGCCCCTATACCGGGCAATTTATTTACTGCCTCTTATTTAATATTCACAATATATTTCTAGGGAATGGGCTCATTTATAGGTAAACATTTATCGATGTGTAAGGGAGGCTCAGTGACATGAGCAAAGCCACCTGCTGGAAGGTCAGGCATGGAGGGAAGGAGAAGGGCTGATCTTGCCCAATCCCTGCCCTGGACCAGAACCAAAGGCTGAGCAGGTAGAGGAGGGCCTAGCTGTGATGTGCAGGATTCTAGGGATGCCCAGTCACAGGGGAGCTCTTGGCCTGTTTGGTGATACTGCCCACCTGTTGTACTAGTGAGAGAGAGGCACTTTGTACGTCCTCACCCTGCACACATTTGTGGCTCTGATAAACTTGGAGTAGCCAAGAACTAGCCCAGCCCCCAGATCTGGTGGGGGCGGGGGATGCTCCTGAGTCCAAGTGATCCAGTTGGCCAGGGGCATCTGGTTCTCAGTGTCAGTACCAGTCCAGATGAGCCCCCCATCCCATGAGCTCTCCCCATGATTGGAGTTTGAGTATTTTTATCTAGAATCTAACAAGATCCCTGATGTAATAATAATAATAATAATGGGAGAGGGGCTGAGTGAGAAACTGAGGAGGAGGGAGCCTTGATAAGTCCTTGGGCTCTAGGCCCCTGGAAGACCTTCCCTGCAGAATGGCCCCTTCCACCTGGGTGGGAGTGTGTATACCTGGTTCTCAGGGGCAGGGGGCAGCCAGGGAGAGAGAGGACACTGATGCCCTCACACAGCTGCTCCTGTTCCAGCAGCTCAAGGCCCTGATCCAAGACACAGAAGAAGCCAATATGTCTTCCCCTCAAACTGGGTGGTAAGCAAGCCCCCCAGGGGACACCAAGAAAGGGGATTCAGACACCCTAGACGTTACCTCCTCCTTCAGTCTGGTCTTCAGTATGTTTCTTCCCAAACACCTATTCCTACCCCAGGACAGGAAACCCAAGACCAGAAAAGTGTCTTCTCACTTGTCACTAACTGGGCACAAAAGGAAGGTCTAAAGATCGTGAGTGGGTGGGTGAGGGGACAAGTGAATTATAAGTAAATTAATGAGTAAGAGAATGAATGAATAAACAAGTTAGCACATAAATGAGTGGCTAAATGAATAAATGAATGAAAGGATGGATGGGTGGGTGAGTAGATGAATGGGTGGATGAAAGGAAGGATGTGTAGATGGATGGGTGAGGATGGATGGATGGATGGGTAAATGGATGAGGATGAGTGGATGCAAGGAAGGAAGACAGGATGGATGGATGAATGGGAATGGATGAGGATGGATGGATGGATGGAGAATAAATGGATGTATGAATGGATGAATGGATAGGTGTGTGGATGGGAAAATGGATAGAAGCAAGAAAGAATGGGTGGATGGATGGATAGGTGAGGATGGGTGGATGAGTGGATGAGGATGGATGGATGCATGCATAGATAGGTGGATGGGTGGATGAATGAATGGATGGATGGATGGATGCAGGGATGGATGAGGATGGATGGATAGACAGAAAGAAGGAAGAACAAATGCATGGATGAATGAGAATGGATGGATAGATAGAAGGAAGAACAAATGCATGGATGAATGAGAATAGATGCATGGATAAATGGAGGATGGATAAATGGACAGATGGATGGCTGAATGGATGGACGGATGGATGAATGGATGGATGGATAGATGGATGGATGGATGGATGGACAAGTGGATGGATGGATGGATGGATGGCTGAATGGATGGATGGATGGATGGATGGATGAGGATGGATAAACTAATGAATGGATGGATGGAAGAATGGATGGATGGATGGATGGATGGATGGATGGCTGAATGGATGGATGGATGGAAGAATGGATGGATGGATGGATGGATGGATGGATGGACGGACGGACGGACGGATGGACGGACGGACGGGACAGACGGACGGATGGATGGATAGGTGGATGGATGGATGGACAAATGGATGGATGGATGGATGGATGGATGGATGGATGGATGGACGGACAAGTGGATGAATGGATGGAAGGATGGATGGATGGATGGATGGATGGACAAGTGGATGAATGGATGGAAGGATGGATGGATGGATGGATGGATGGACACGTGGATGAATGGATGAAAGGATGGATGGATGAATGGATGGATGGGTGGATGGGTGAGGATGGATAAACTAATGAATGGGTGGATGGAAGAATGGATGGATGGATGGAATGGATGGATGGATTGATGGATGGATGAATAGATGGGTGGATGGATGGGTGGATGGATGGACAGATGGATGGATGGATGGATAGATGGATAAGGATGGAGGGACTAATGGATGGATGGATAAGGATTGATGAATGAATGAATGGATGAATAAATGAGGATGAATGGATGAATGGATGGATATAGGGAAGAATAGATAAATGGAAAGGAGGAAGGAAGAGGGAAAAGTGACAACCCAAAGCATAGATTTTAAGGCAAGGCAGGAGCCATGGTAGAATCCAAGATGGGCTCCCATCCACTCCACCCCTAGGAGGTCTGGTATGGAAGCTGTGAAGTGGACCTTCCAAGCCAGGGCACCCCTACTTCCTACAGGCCTTCCCAGATTGCTGATCAAGACCAAGCTACTCATCCCTCAGACAAACCTATATTCCGCCCCCAAACACCCCCTTGCAAGCCTAGCCCTTCCCAGAGGAAGCCCTCAGAGGGGCGCCTGACCACCCTCCCAGCCACGAGGTACCCTGCCTGAGGCTCGGGACTTGATGCGCAGTTTGTGGGGCAGAGAGGGCTGACCCAGACCCTCAGGACTGTTCCCTGGGACAGGGCAGGTCACCCCAGGAGACAGACCCATGGGATCAGCAGTGGGTGTCAGCAACACATCTGATGGCCCTGAAGCCCGGCATCCAGAGGGCACTGGTGACCACAGCCCCCAGCAGGGTCTGAGCTCTGGTCTGGACCCTACATGCCCCTCCAAGAGGTGACAGCTGAAGAGGGCAGGTGGGAGGGCAGTCTGCAAGGCCATGTCAATTCTGTTGAGGGTAGGAGATGCAGACTCTTGGGGGGACCTAGGAGAAGTGGCCAAGCCAGTCCATCTGGGAGCCAGCAGGCAGCCCCGACATCCTGGAATCCCAGCATCCAGGGAACATGGCCTTAAGAGACAGCTGTGAGAGCCAGACAAGGATGAGAGTGCTTCAGCCCCAGGCCGGGGGTCTCCAGTCCAGGGGGCTTCCAATAGCAGAGCCTGCAGGGGCAAGGCCCGGGGCCCACCAGTCAGGGGCAGGAGGCCAAAGCGAAGCTTGAGCGCCTTCAGCTCACCCTTGAGCAGGGCATTCTCCTCCATCAGTGCAGCCAGCCTGCCCTCAATGGCTGCATCATTGAGACGTCGCTTTTCCCTGGATCTCTTGGCTGCTTCATTGTTCTTCCTCCGCTTCTCCCAGTAAACTGTGTCCTTCTTTTCTTCTGGCATGAACTCCCGCTGGCGACGTATGGAGGGGCCCCTGCCCCGAGCCCCCCACAAGGTCTTGCTATGACTCTGAGACACATCTGGCAGGCCCGAGAAACCCACATCCATAGCTGCTTGGAGAACCTGGGAAAAAGGAAAGAGTTCTTGGGGTAATGGCAAAGGGTGGACCTGGATGACCCCTTTCTCTAATTTATCCTTTGTCTCCACCATCACCCATGGAGGGGACAGGTGGAGTTGGAACTGAGCTGGAGACCAAGGTTCGATCTTCATCGGTTTGATGCCCAGTGAAGATTGGGTGAGGCCACAAAACAAGAAACGGCTAGAAAGGCTTAAGAGCAGACCACAGTCATCATGAAGAGCTGGTTCAACCCTGTACCCTCAGAAGGACACATGCTCTTCCAGGGGTGTTCTCCTTACTGTTGAGA